>NC_080637.1:14326675-14926675 GCF_027579445.1 Ammospiza nelsoni
GATAAGACAGTGCCTTAAAAATGGGGAAGAAATCCACCTTGTCCTCGACAATCCCCCAGACCCAAATGAAGATGAGGTTCAGAAGGAAGAGTGGCCCTTGGTGGATGACTGTACAGGAGTTACAGGATATCATGAACAATTGACAATAGATGGAAAAGATCATGAAAGAGTCTTCACTATCTCCTTGTGGGATTGTAATAGGAAATTTAGAGTGAAAATAATTGGCATTGATATCCCAGTTTTGCCAAGAAATACTGATCTTACTGTGTTTGTAGAGGCTAACATTCAACATGGGCAGCAGCTCCTTTCACAGAGAAGAACTTCGTCAAAGCCCTTTACTGAGGAGGTTCTGTGGAATATTTGGTTGGAGTTTGATATCAAAATCAAGGATTTGCCTAAAGGAGCACTCCTGAATCTTCAGATATACTGTGGCAAAGCACAGGGACCATCTGCAAAGACAAACCTTCAGTCACATGAATCCTCCAACTCTGATGCAAAATACAAAACCCAGCTTCTCTATTATGTAAATCTTTTGTTGATAGATCACCGTTTCTTGCTACGATGTGGGGAGTATGTGCTCCACATGTGGAAAATTCCAGGTAAGGGGGAAGAACAAGGAAGTATAAATGCAGACAAACTCACATCAGCAACTAACCCAGATAAAGAAAACTCAATGGCTATCTCTATTGTGCTGGACAAATACTGTCACCCGATTGCCTTGCCCAAGCACAGGATATCATCAGACCCCCAGGGGGACAGGACCCGAGCTGAAATGCCCAACCAGCTCCGCAAGCAACTTGAAGAGATCATAGCAACTGACCCACTTAATCCACTTTCTCCGGAGGACAAAGAACTGTTGTGGCACTTTAGATATGAGAGCATAAAGCACCCCAAGGCATATCCTAAGCTGCTTAGCTCTGTGAAATGGGGACAACAAGAAATAGTGGCCAAAACATACCAGTTGCTAGCTAAAAAAGAGGCTTGGGATCAGAGCACTTTAGATGTTGGACTCACAATGCAACTTCTAGACTGTAACTTTTCAGATGAAAATGTCCGAGCAATGGCAGTTCAAAAACTGGAAAGTTTAGAAGATGATGATGTTCTTCATTATCTTTTACAGCTTGTGCAGGTAAGGTGTATTTGCATTCCTGAACTCTGCCTTCCAGGAATATATTTGCATTACCCAATAATTTGCATTTCCCATTTTAGTAGGTTCCTTAGTTTTGAAGTCGTTGGTGTTTTGTCAAAGCAATGGTAGTAACCAGATTAATGTAAAATACACTTTCCTACTTTTGCCTTTGTTGATGTTTTTGTGGAACCATTGCCTTGTGTCTTAAAATTTTTATCTTGTGTTTACAGCAGTAAGATTTTCTGGAAATTGTTAATGCCAGCACAGCTATGATGGGAGTAAATCCTAACTGTGCTGTCTGTAATCCTGTTCATATTGGGTTTGAATCACACAGCTCTCAAGAGTTGTTGACTGTTAGTTTATAAAGATAGTTTATAAAGAGTGTAGATAGAAAGAAAGTAAATGTAGATGTTGACATGGGCAAGGCCTGAAGCAAAATCTGGGGTTGGGTTTTAGGTCAAGAACGTCAGTGTAATTACTCACTATGTTGCAGCGACTTCAGTCTTGTGCTGTTAAGGGGAGCAAATTCATCTAGAAACTCCCCCCTCCAAAATTTTGAAAGTAGCTCAGGAGTTGATAGGACTACATAATAAAATTAAGTCCTTCTGGGAACTTGGGTACAAAATTGTGGTTCTAATGGCAAGGGATTGCTGCTGTACAGATTTAAAGCACTTTTTGTGTGCGTCTGCCAGATCAAACATTGGGAAGGCTTGTATCCGTTACACAAAAAGCTTGGTTTGGTTGCTTTTCTCCCAACACGATGCCATCAGTTGGCAGTGTCAAAGTCTCCTCTGGTGTCTGATGGAAGGTGTAACCTTGTGTTCTTCCGGGTAAGCACAGCCTCTGGAGCCAGGTGGGGCTCTGTTTTGCATCGAAAGGCTGGTATCCCTCAGAGCAGGAAATACTTTTTTCAGAGAATCAGAGGACAACATTCAAAATTAAAAAAAAAAAAAAGGAACTACTGCAGCTGGGGAAGCAGCTTTTTATTTCTGCATCTTCAGAGAGAGCTCAGAATCCCAGGAAAATGAAGTTAGTATTTCAGATTTTGCTGCACATTGGTAGTGCTTTAAACAAAGCCTTTCTAGCCTTGTCTTTGCTTGTCTGAAGCTGAGGCAGAATTTATGCACTTCTGCATTAACCGAAGGAGTCGCTGCGGTTACCTCATTGGGCCTCCCACGTCGCTGCTGCTATATATATGCTTGGCTTGTGAGCTTTTGCTGTCTACATGTGGCTCAGCAATTTTATTCACTTTTTTTTGTATCTAAATTAAGAGTTTGGGGTGATGATTGGTTGCTGTCAGAATGCCTGAGAAGATAGGGGAAATATTGGGGTTGTTTCCATTTTTTTTTAATTGTTTGTTTTCAGGAAGTACAAATCTGGTGAGTTTTAAAAAAACCAAACCTTTCTAACAGTTAAAAAAAATATTGTAGCATAAAATCACAGTGCCTTAACTTCAATGTGTCATTTTTAGTAAGAGGTGTTGTAAGAAATAATGAGCTTACCATCCTTAAAAATGAAAAACACGCTACATTCCAACTTTTACCTCTCTGCTGCTTTCCCTGTCTTTATTTCTTTGCTAACTATGGAACATGAGCTGTCAGCATTCTGCAGCTAGGTTTTGGTATGACAGTGTATTTAAAATCTACATTTTTCAGAGAATGGATGTTGGCCATTCCTCAACTCCAGTGGATGCATATCTTCTGCAATTGGTTGTCACCTTTCAAATGCACACCTTTATGAAAGCTCTATGGCTTATTTCACTCTCACATAGGATATTCCCATTCTCTGTAGAGTTAGAAATCAAACATTTTATTTCCCCACAGGTTATTTCTAATAGAAGCAGCCACACCATAAATCAACCTGTTGAGCTTCTTATAATGTCTGTTCTTCTGTGTACCGTTGATAAACCATGGATAGCATAGTTAAAATGCAACAAAATTCTTTGTAAGATAAACACTGATGCTGTACTGCATGTGTATGGCAGTGAGTACACACAGGTCAGTGCCAGCAGACATTTTTTAATGGCCAGCTTTTATTGTTGCTGTGCAAAAGCTGATATTTGACTTTGTGAAGAAAAAAGGGCTGGACTGTTAAAAATAATTATCTAAAACATCAGCTCAATAAGGATTGTTGTGATGCATTTTTAAATATTGTTTTATGTTGAAATATATTTGCAAGTTCAATAAGGAGGTTTTGTTTTGAAGTAATGGTTGGTTGTTTGGCTGTATTTCAGTCTTAACTTGTTTTTCAAGGTTATGTGAACATTAGGCATAGTATATACCAGAGTGAGGTTTATAATAGGCTTTCTTGGAACTGTAAGAAAATCCCTTTGAATTTGTGTGATAATTATTGCTTTTGGGCACCTTACTGCAGTGAAAATTAATTTTTGTTAAAAACCTTTCATACCTCATAATCTCATACACAAAGTAAAAGGATCTATATATTGTTATATTTGTAAATTCTCCTTGCCTTTCCTAAATAAGATGATGTTGTTTGGGGATATAAAACAGTACTGCAGACAGTCAGAACAGTTCTTGCAGAATTATGATACAGGAGAAGGGCAAGTCTGGTGCTTGCCTTTTTTGTCTGTCTGGTGCTTAGCTTTCTTGCCTGTCTCTTAGCCAGCAGCTAGAAAGAACGTGTCTTTGTGACATTTTCATAAGTTGTTTCATTGGAAATTTGACTTAATTTTTTTTCTTTTGATTAAACCCACAGAATTATTTACATTTCAGAAATCATGTTGATATTTTAAAAATAAAAATGCAACTATGTGCCACAGTATTTGTAAGAGTTTATAAAACTATGATTTGTTTGATGAATTTAGCAGACCTTTGCTGATGGCTTGGTTGCTTCTTTGCAAGCTGCAGACCACAGTGATCTTCTTGAAAGAGCCATTATATTCTGTTGAATAACTGTTGCTGGAGGTTTGCATACTTTGTTGCTTCTGAAAGCTGAGCATACTACACGCACCCAGCTCTCTGCGCATCCCTTTGTTTTCCCCTAATCTCCCTACAGGCTGCTTCCTGGCACTCTATTTCCAGAACCTGAAGCCATTCACCAACCCCCTCAGTCCATGACAGGGATTTTGTGACTCTGATTCATAGATTGTATGCTTCTTATTTCTCCTTTGTTGCAGTGGGATATAAGTGCATACTTTTTTCCTCCATTAATCTGAATACAAACCTTCTGTAAGCTTGAATTCCGCAAGCAGCATGAACAAAGCAGCTGGAAAAATAAGTTGAAGTGGAGAAGTTCCCTGGTACTACCCAGAATCTGGAAGTGTGATGGTTTTCTGGTAGACCAATTCACTTGGTTATTGGGATAGAGAATAACAAAAAAAAAATTCCAATACTGGCACTTGAAAACAGTTGTTGACTTTCTCCTCCCACCCTCTTTTTTGGCAGTAGCTTGGAAATGTCTGTGGGCTTGGGTGGAGGGGAGCAGCTTTTGAAGGAAAAAAAATACATCTGTTTTCACAGTCAGTCAAAAAAAGTTCTGATGAAGTCTTCCTCTTAATTTACTTCATTATTGTAGGATGTGTATCAGAGCCTTTATTCTGTCATTCATTTATGGAATAAAGGCCAGGTAAGTGCTCTGAAAAGCTGCTCCTGTATCCTGTTTTTTCTGGGGAACCCACCAGTGAATCCTGATGCCCTAGTCTTGAAGTAGTGGATGTTGACCAAAACCAGTATTTTATTATTGAAACATTTTATTTAAGAGCTATTACAAGCACATTATTCCATCTGTCAGTAATCATTTCAAGCATTCTCAGTATCAGTCATACTGCAAGCTGGTTTCTGATCTTGCTGGTTTTTGCCAAGAATGACATTGCTTTGTGCATATGTTCAGGTTGGACTCTCTGGTTAAGGAGTTGTCACATTAATAATAAACCTGAAAAGAGCCTGTTGCAAACAAAATGTGCTTCTTGAATCAGACAGGCAAGCCTCAAAAAGACCTGCTTTGTTACACATTTTCTACTCCTGTAGCAGTTTAGATGTCATTGGTTAAGTGTAAGCAGTGGGATCTTAAGTGTGTTAACAACATTTCTTTTATGTTTGTATCACTCAGGCTGTGAAATTTGAGCCATATCATGACAGCGCACTAGCCAGATTTTTGCTGAAACGTGGTTTGAGAGTAAGTACCAAAAAATATAGCCAACTTATGCTAAAGTTGCTGGCATTATTAAAACCATTTGTCAAGAAATGAATGCTAATGTGTAGTGTTTTTCTTTACCTGTAGAACAAAAGAATTGGTCACTTCTTGTTTTGGTTCTTAAGAAGCGAAATTGCCCAGTCCATGCACTACCAACAGAGGTTTGCAGTCATCCTTGAAGCCTACCTTAGGGGCTGTGGAAAAGCCATGCTGCACGATTTCATGAAGCAGGTTCAAGTAATTGAATTGCTGCATAAAGTCACAATGGAGATTAAATCAGTTTCTGCAGAAAAGTATGATGTTACTTCTCAAGGTATTTGCCAACAGGCGTTTCTTTGTTGTTAATGTTTTTTTCTCTTTGGATGTGAAAAAATAGGCAGCAAATTGTATTGTTCATTTAGAAAATTGGGGATAAGTTGCTGTCAAAGGGCATCATTTTTACTTCCTTTAAAATGTGAGTGTAAGTTAATAATGATTGAACCAGTAATAGATTTGTTTGCTCATTTCACCCCAAAAGGGGAAGAATATCAATGTTTTAGTCACTTGGTATTTTCCCAAGCTTTGGCTTATCTTCTTGAACCTCAAGCCATGCCAACTGGGAAACAGATAAGTTCTTGTACTTTAGCTGAATGCCAGTGCTGAAAAAAGACACAAATATTAACTGGAAATTAAAAGTGACACTTGCCAAGAAATACAGCCTTCCTCTAAACTCTCACTAGAAGATTTCTGGCAGGAAGGTCGGGGAGGAGTCCAGTGCAGCCGCTGCTATGCCATGGAAGTATCTGGTGGATCAGATGTGAATATACAGGGCGTGGCTTTGAGGAGTCCTGTCAGACAGATGTTGTATTGTTATTTCCAGTTCTTGCAAGCACTGCTTTGAAAGCCACAGTAGGGTTATGCAATGCCTCTTTACCTCTGGATTTTGCCTGCCTATCCCCACCACCCCCAGCTTTCTTAAAAGCTTGTTTATCCTCATTGCTGTTACTTGCTTGGTTTTGGGAGTAAGTGCGAGAGGATGCATGACAGTATAACAATTCTAAAAGCTATAGAGAGACCACCTTTTCCTGCATGTTCAGCCTGGTATGCTCCAGGCCAGGAAGTCCTTGGATGGGAAAGCTTTCCCACTCTGGTTATGCAGAAGTGAGTGTGGTGGTGTTTCAAAAGAGATTTTAAGAAAATATGCATTTATTCTTAAATATATAGTGTAAAATCTGTTGTGTTACCACATAGTGTGAGTTAAGATACTTACTGGAGCCCCATGTAAAACACTTTTTCTAAATAACTTCCTAATTTTTGCTTAAAATATTCTATAACCAAAATGTATTTAGTCAGAATTGCATATTTTAGAAAGAAACTATACAACCTTGCAGATGTACATGTCTATAAGAGCAGTGGATTCTATAATACATTAGCTTTGAAGGATATGTGGGCAAAGAAGAAAAGCTTCAAGAGAAAGCAATCATATTAACACCCACCAGGTTCTGAAGTTAAAGAATCCTTGGATGTAATGTACAGCAGAACACTGAAAGATGACTTATATAATTGACATTTTCACTGAATAAGGCTTCCTGAAACTGTGGAGTGTCCTAATAATTCTATATCTAATGTAATTTATTCTCTGAGTATTGAGGACATAATTTTTTCTACAGGCACCCTCTACTTCTATATTTTTAAAAATGTATATCCTAAAATTTATCCTGTAGGTTATTGCTTCTTTTTTGTCCCAACATTTTTAAGCTCATCGTTGTTCATATTTTCAGTCTGAATGTTTTATCCTGTTTCATTTCATTCTGTCATGCAGTCTGATATTATTCTTGTATATATATTTCTCCAATGTTTGTAGATTTTCTGAAAAGAACAAATTCCTTCCTGCTAGGTCCATACTATTCCAGTAGCAAACATGTTGTCAAACTGTTTCTTTCAGTTTTCACTGTAATCTCTTTGCTTATATTTGAAGATAGCAAGTAATAATAAATAAATAAATTCATAAGATGATAGTATTACATCTTGCATGGGATTATCTGATTTCATCACCCTCTGAGCTAGATGATTTGTTTCCCAAGAATGTGTCTATGCAGCTGTTTCATTGCTTAAAATGCACAGCACCTTGTTCTTAAGCCAGATCAACTTGAAAGTGGTTTTAGCAAAGTGCCTTTACTGCGTCTTAAAATCAGCTATTCCTAAACTTTTGTAGCTTCAGTTGGTTTGCTTACAGTTTTTACATTACATTACATTACATTACAATGAGGAGACATACTGAGCTAACAGTAAACTCTAACAGTAAACTGTGAACAATAACTTTCAAAGATAGCTGTCTAGGAAATCTATAGTTACATTATAGAAAGCTGTTTCATTATCCAAGTTACTACAACTTAGGTGCTTTTGAGGAGGCAGGGTGGAGTTGTTAGGGGTTTTTTTTGTTTGTTTGTTTGATTGGTTTGTTTTTGTGTTATTGTTTGTTTTGGTTTGGGATTCTTGAGGTATTTTTTTGAAAAGTGTCTAATTTTAAAGTCCACTTGTTAGCTCCTGTATATCACTGCCAAATTTACTTTTTACCAGAAGAGATACTGTGTTAGTAACCAGGCTCTGCTAGTAGTTCTTTTCTTAAACCCCCTAGGACAGGTGTAACATTTGTGTTCTGTGAGTTGTCAGCCAATTCTTTTGGCTTGACTTTCTTAATTTGATAGCAGTGTTTGAACTGTTCTGATTTTTGTCTAATGTACACTAAGAGCCCAAGATATCTGTGTCTTTGAGCTGCAAAAATAGCAGAGGTAGCAGGTCAAGGGAGGTGATTCTGCCCCTGTGACACTCCATGTGGAATGCTGCATCCAGCTCTGGGTCACTCAGGACAGGAAAGACATGGATCTGCTGGAGTGAGCCCAGAGGAGAGTCACAAAAACAATGGCAGGGCTGGAGCACCTCTCCTGTGAGGATTGTTCAGCCTGGAGAAGACTCAGGAGACCTAACATCAGCCTGTCTGAGCTTACAGGGAGCTAGTAAAAAGGGTGGGAGACAAATTTTTAGTGGGGCCTGTAGTGATAGGACGAGGGTTAATGGTTTTAAACTAAGGAGGACAGATTCTGACTATGCACAAAAGGAAGGTGTTTTATTGTTTTGGTTTTGTTTTTCTTGGTTTGTTTTGTTTTGTGTTGTTTGTTTGTTTGTTTGTTTTTTATGATGAGGGTGTTAGCACACTGGAACAGGTTGCCTAGGGTGGTAGAAATGCCCCATGCCTGGAAATATTCAAGGTCAAGTTGGATGGGGCTCTGAGCAAGTTGAGTTGAAGATGTCCCTGCTCGTTGCAGGGGGATTGGACTAGATAGCCTTTAAAGGTCCTGTCCAACCCAAACTAATCCATGATTCTATGATTCTATTTTATGTATCCAGGTCCATGTTTAGCTTTATCAGTATGGGGTTTTTTTGTCTTTAATTTTTATCTCCAAAATTACTTTACATGCATATACATCCTCTGCTGTGTAGCTACAGTTTCTTTAGGACAGTGTTCAGGTCTTTGCCTTAATGTAGGGTAATCACCAGTGTATTGCTTATGGTGCTGACACTCACTGGCTGAGGTGAAAAAAATACATCATGCATTGTATAATCTGTACTATTCTGAGTTGAAGATTTAGGAGCTTGAGGTTTTATTAATGAAGAGATTGCATTTAAGTATGACTATTAAAATTCTTGTTCATATAAATATACACCAAATTTTTTGCTTAGAGGAATGTGAGATTAAGAAGGCTGCACTGTGAAACC
Organism: Ammospiza nelsoni; assembly: GCF_027579445.1. NCBI lineage: Eukaryota > Metazoa > Chordata > Aves > Passeriformes > Passerellidae > Ammospiza > Ammospiza nelsoni. The sequence goes on from NC_080637.1 coordinate 14,335,713, forward strand.
AGTTTTAGGAGGATAGGAAATTCAGTGTCTCTGTAGTTTATCTCCTTATGGTTACAGAGCAATTGATTCCAGGAATTCAAAAGCCATCAAGCATTTCTTGTCCGTTATGAGGGAAAATACTTTTTGGTGTGTTCTTCTGTGTTTTGTTTTTAAACAAAAGCTGACATTTAAATGACATTTTAAACTCTTACTGTTCAATGTTTCTAATACTGCAGAGAAGGCACAAGACTTCTGAGGTGTTTGGAGACTTTACGTTTAGGTATCTGAAACAACCCTGGCCACTGATAGTGCAAGTTAAAAAGTTTTCCTCCATTCCTGGAATCAGGAGATCCAGGAGGAAAGCAATTTAAAATGGCAGCTAAACAGAGGTTTTTAGCTAAAGTATAATGCTCAACAAATTTGATTACCTATAACCTTTTTGCCTTCCAGTATTTGATTTCATTGTGTTTTCTTTCTTGTAATTGCAGTTATTGCACAGCTGAGACAAAAACTTGAAAAATTACAGGGCAGCAAACTTCCAGAAAGTTTTAGAGTTCCATATGATCCTGGGCTAAGAGCAGGAGCACTAGTGGTAAGTATATTCTGACTTCGTACAAATAATTAAAAAAAAAAATTTGCAAGTATGTGTCACTTGGTAAAAAGTTTACTAATAAAAGGTCTTATTTCTTGTGGACACAGTGACATTGCATGGACTCAGTAGATTTTTGTTCCCAGAGGTATTATTATTTTTCTAAATGTAAAAACATGCCACCATGGGCTAAAAATTTTGCAATAACCCATGAAATCCTAATCATTAAATGGCAATTATACTTTTTCTTTTTCCATTAAACCAGGTAGCTGACTTTTTTTTTAAATTAAATAACTGTATAAGACTCTTATCTGATTCAGGGGCTTTGGGATATTCAGTTTCCATTCTTTCAGTTACTTTCTCTGTCTTATCCTGATTCATATCTGTCACTAAGGTTTGGGTCCAGACCTTCATCATGCTTACAAAAATGCCTGCCTCTGCTATTTCTGATTTTTTGGTATCTCTGTGTTAGTTTTGTTAGAAAGTACATTGTGATTTTGTTAGAAATACATTAAGAAACACTTGGGTTTTTCTATATTGCTGCCTTCAGTTTTGTGGTGAGATTGCAATTGAGTATGTTGACTCAGAGTTAAAAAAAGATTCATAGATCAGCAGATGTGAAGTGAGAGGAAATTGGATCATGCATCTAAAATGCAATGCGAGGTCTGGGTAAGGAAGCACAGTCAAGATCCTTGGACTCACTTCATGTGCAGCAAGAACCCTACAAGAAAAGAACCCCTTTATTTTCTCCTAGCTGAGGACAGAAAAACCCTATTATTTAAGGAATTTCCAAATGCTCAGGTATTGTCTAGATATGGCCATGTTTCTGTTAAATAAACCTGTGCCTTGGAAGACAGGCTATAAACTGGTCTGTCTTCAATCTGAGATAATGAAACACCTTTCAGGTGAGCAAGGCTGAAGCCCTGTCAGCACAGAAGCCAATTCAGACATTTCTTACTCTGAAGTAATTTGTGATTTCTTAAATACTATTTTCTTGTTAGCGTTTTGTATATTCTCTTTAGTCTTCTTTTATATATATTTTTTGGTGCAGAAATCATCAACTTTGACAGAAAGTAGGTTTTAAAATAAAAAAGATTTCTCTGGATTTTCTAGTTTTTCTTCACTTAGGAAATACTCAGTCCTATCAGGACCTTCCTAGATGAACTAAACAATAGATTTACAAAGGATGTCCAAGAATCAATGTGTTAGCTTTTCTTTTTCCAAACTATATGAATAAAAATGTTTGGTAAAACCAACTAAGCTTTCATTTAATGTCTATTCTAACACGTACTGTTTGTCCATAATCTTTAAAACCTAAAATTTTTTAAGTCTAAACCAAATATTTGAAACAAAATCAGAGTTTCAAATAAGTTTGAAGATTTTAAAACTTCTTTCCTTTTTGAAAATGAGGATGGTAAAAACTATTTTGTTTAAAACTACAGGCTCAGAATGTAGATGAAATATGAATATACTAAAATACTCCTATATAATGAATTCTATCTGCTCTCAAACACTGATGTGCAGTTGCTTGTTTTTTTTTTTTTAATTTTAGATGGCTTTGTTGTACATAGTAATGTTCAACAATGAATCAGGAATTCCAGAATAGAAAGTCAGACATACTACAGTTGTCTTAGCCATAATAAATGAAAAAAAAACATTTAAAATACTGCAGTTTCACATCTGAATTTATCAGTATTGAAAATGTAATTAAATAGGGAATCTATTATCTTATGAATGATTACCTTAAATTAGTTTCAAAAATGCCATTTCCCCCATGAATTTTAAGACATTACTAAGGGAATTGAATTAAGCAATCTGGAATGTAGCTGCTAGAAGTCAGAAGGGTGGATGATGTGGTAAATTGCATTGGACAATGATAATTTTCTCGTTTTGCAAAGCACCTGTCAGAGTGCCCTTGTGAAGGGCCATATTTTCCAGGTTTGTCAGAATCTCTATTCCTGTTTTAAATTTGTCTGAAGCAAGCTAAATCCACTTTTGGTGAGTTAAAATACACTTTTTCCTTTATCATGGTTAAAAGTTGTGTAGGTTCAAGGAGGCTTTTTGTGGCAACTGAACTCCTTCCTTTACATCTGCTTTCAGTGTGTTGCTTGTGGTATAGCTGAGTGGAAGCTGGTAAACTATTCTCTTAAAAAGGTTTCTTGGGTTGATGTTGGCATCAGGAAACAGTAAGCATGTCTTTCACAGATAGAAAAATGTAAAGTAATGGCGTCCAAGAAGAAACCCCTCTGGCTTGAATTTAAATGTGCAGATCCAACAGCTCTGTCAAATGAAACCATAGGCATCATCTTCAAACATGGAGATGACCTCCGTCAGGACATGCTAATTTTACAGGTATGAGAGCTAAACCTTATAAAAGATAACATGAATATTTTAAAATATTTTAAAATAATTTTGCTTTTCCAAAGTGTCTATACCTCGTCTTCACTGTCCATATGAAATGAGAGGTTGTCTTTTGTATTTAAAACTCTGTATGGCAAGGCTGACATCAGCACTGGCTCATCTTTGTTGTACTGTGTTATGGATTAACCCTGGTGGCATGGAAAAAGAGGAAGAGCAAGAAAACTTCTGAGTTGAGCTAAAGGTGGTTTAATACACAAAGGAGATGTGGAAGAACGAAGGAAGAAAACAAAACAAGTGGTGCTAAGGCAGTCACTCCACATCCCATGGGTGGACCAGTTCCCAGCCAGTCCCTGCACATAGGATAGTTAACCTACATAAGCCCTTGCTCCCTGTTTTATTGCTGAGCATGGCATTGTTCAGCATGGATATTTCTTTGGTTGGTTCAGGTTGTGTCCCTGGTTGTGTCCCTTCCCAATCTCTTGTGCACCCCAATCTAGTCACAGTGAGTTGGGTGAGGAACTGGCAGCCTTGGCACCCAGCAGGCACTGTTCAGCTGGGACATGGGCACATCAGTGTGTTCCCAGCTCTGCTTTGGCCACCCCCTACACAGCACCCTACAAACTGCTCTGAAGAAAAGGCACTTCATCCCAACCAGACACAGTGCATACAGCTACCCTGGCTTTTCCTGCCATATGCCAGACATATTTCACATTTTAGTGTTCTAGAGTGTGGTGGTGTTCACAGGAGTCCCAGGATGAGGGAAGAGAGGAGAATCTTGACTCCATTTTTCAGAAGGCTGATTTATTATTTTATGATGTATATTATATTAAAGAAAATTATATACTAAAAGTACACTAAAGAAAGAGAAAGGATTTCATCAGAAGGCTAGAAAAGAAAGGAATGGAATGATAATAAAATCTTGTGACTGACCAGAGTCTGAGACAGCTGGACTGTGATTGGTCATCAAGTAGAAACAATCCACATCAGACCAATCAAAGATGCACCTGCTGCATTCCACAGCAACAGATAATTATTGTTTACATTTCATTTCTGAGGCCTCTCAGCTTCTCAGGAGAAAAATCCTAGCAAAAGTATTTTTCAGAAAATATGTCCATGACACTAGAGACAGAATCTTACTTAGTGCAAGATGCCCTGTTTCTCTGATGAAGTGTTTTTATCTTTTATTTATGCAGTGGGTGAAGTTAGCAAATGAAAAATCAGTAGCTAGTGTCACTCTAGGTTCAGACAACTGGTTTGTTAGGGCTTTGGAGGTATTAATGGGGAAAAGTGGGCATGCTTGCTAACACATTCAATCTTACCTTATGTAGAAATCATACTGTATATTTATTAATACGTTATAGAAGAGTAAAGATCTACTGGTTGCAGAACAGAAGAAGAAATATAAACCCTGGTTCTATAACTGATTATCTTGAATGGCTGCAGACTTTCTGTATGCATCTCTTAATTAAATAGCAAAGTAAGTTTAGCCCCATCTTAGAAGTCTTAGAAGTGTTATTTGTATGAGTAATCTGTAATGTTGAAATAATTTGAAATAACTTAGCATATCCATTTGTTTTTACTAGATTCTTCGAATTATGGAATCCATTTGGGAAGCAGAATCCTTGGATCTCTGTTTGTTGCCATATGGTTGCATTTCTACCGGGAACAAAATAGGTATGTGATCACACTTACTGTGATTAGAAATTCAAAATACCATATTTACAGAAGATCTGGGAGAACTATTCTAATACATGCTGTAGTCCTGAGGTAAGCAGCTCTTTATTACACTTGCTGTGAGCAGCCTTCAGGTGCAGCTTGGCAGTGGTTTCTGCCCCTCCCTGAGCTGTAGCACAGCTGTTTACTGGCTGTGATTCCTGTGCAATGGCTTGGCCTGTGCTGCAAGCTCCTCTTTAAAAACAATATCTAGTATGAAACATAAGTGAAAGTGAGTGACTTATTCAAGATGTATTTTAATGTGTTGACAGGAATAAAATAAAGAGCAAAGCATTTACATTTTTTCCTCACCTAAAGCTTCATACCTTATACCACATAGAAGCAGCAACATTACTTAACAGGATACTCAGGTAATATTTCTCTCTGGGCATTAGTTCCTGCAGCAGAGATGATCAATTTTTCAGAACGTGTGGTGAAAGAAATCAAGTAAGAATTCCCAATAAAATTAAGACTCTTTATAACTCTTTAATATACTTATGTAATGTACTTCTTCTCTAAAATCCATTGCCACATAAAATTTTTTAACATCCTTTGGATTTCAGGATATCTCAGAAAACCCAAACTCACTGACAAAATACCTGATAGTGTGACATAAGAGAGTTTCTTTTCTCCTAATAGAAATGTTTTAAAATTGAATGATATTTATTGATAGAATTTTAATAATAAAGAAAATGGAAAATTGTACATCAAAATCCTAACTAACTATAAATATAAGGAAAGTCAGGGGGTTTCTCTTCTTTAGAAGCTTTAAATCTAATTTTTAAAGAGCTTTTTAGGATCAGATTTAATTTTGTTTAAAATTATCTCAAGAAAATGTAATGTATTGAAAAAATGAAGGAATAAGGAGGAATTCTGCCAGTAATTCTAGCATTTTCATACTTGAGTTACAGATTTCTGTTATTCTTTCCTGAATTCTTAATTGATTCCCCATTCTTCTGTCTCAAGGAAATAATATTTGATTTTCCTATAGGTATGGGAGAGCTGTAAGAATTTAGTACTTTTTTAGCACCACAGCAGGGGCATGGTTAATCATATTAACACTTCTGCTTGGTTTACTGAGAATACCTGCAGCCTGAATTAGTAATGCCCAATGTGGCACACTTTGATGTAGAGCTTATGCTTGTTTGGAGCAGAACCAAAGAGTAGTGGCATGCAAATGTTCTTTCACAGTATTCACATGTGGTCTTCTTCCAGGCTGCTTCTTCCCTCTCTATTAATACTCCCATGGAACTTGGGCAGTTTCTGTGCATTGATACAAGGCCAGTACCCCACTCTACACTGAGCATAGGGAAATGAGTGTCTTATATGTGAGGCTGGCACCCCCTCCTGCATAGAGCATTCTCATTCTGTTAAAGACATCGCATCCAGTGCAGTTTGTAGTTTTGGAAGCATCTGTCCTTTCCACTGCTGTGCCAAGCAGGCCTGTGTAGGATGGACTTTCTCTTCTCTGTATCACTGGTACAAGGTCACACCCTGCTCTTTCTCCCTTTGACATGTCCATATGTTCCTGGCTCTGGGAGGCAATTACCACTACTTACTGTGCAGCATCACTGCAGAAAACAAGAAGTTCAAGCTGGCTTTTAGAAGAGTCACCACAGAGCTCCAGACACACATTGCATGGTGCATTTCCTGCTGCACTCCCTCCCAGCTGGATGCAGCCCAGCTGAGACCTGCTGTCCTTGGCACCTCCTGAGCCAGCCGGCTCTGCTCCCCCGCCGCCAAGGAGCTCTTGGCCGGCAGAGGGAGATTGGTGAGCACAGCCAGGGAAAGCTTTTCCAACAGCTGGAATGGGAGCTGCAGCTCACACCCGGGAGAAAAACAACAGCTTGAAGCTTGACAAGCTGAGATCAAAATGCAAAGCTTGTAAATTTGGTGGTCTTGGTGGTGGGTTTTGGAGGTCATAGTTCCACCATAGTTTTATGGCAAACATATCCAGGCCACTGTAACGACAGAAGAAAATACCTCCAGGGGTATTCAGCCATGAATTCAGCCATGCAGAGAGGGCAGGAAGAGATTGCTGTGTTGTTACTCTGTTACAGGAAAATTTGCACATCATTCAGTAATTGCAGAAGGGTGGGATTATGATTAGAAAGAAATTTATCTGCTTCAGACAGTTAAGTTGAAATCAACTCAGAAGCTGCTTTGAATTGCTTTGGAGAGAAATGGATATTTTTGTTTGCTTGCTTATCTCTGAACTGGAGCTGAAGCTAGAAGACACTGTTGAACTTGAACCAGAGGGAAAAAAAAATTTCCAATTACCAAATAAATTCAATTAAAATCTGACTTTCCCCCATATAGGCATGCCCAGTCTGGACTGCATTTGCTAGTCTTGGCTACAGTGCAGGGTTGTGTTGCAGCCTGTGTTTCTGCATTTCCCTTTAGCTTCCTCTCTGTCACATGCCATGCTGGCAGGAGCAGGACAAGGCCCTGTTTCTGCATGGTATTGCTGTGATGTGCCAGTGTGCCTTGGCAAGGGTCTGTTCAATCTAGGGACAGACCCCATGGCCCTGACAACCAGAGCTTTCCACCAGCAATCCCAGTGCTGTACCTTGCGTGCACTGGGATTTCTGAGTTTTCTGTGTAAATGCACACTTAAGCTAAATTGGATTTACTGCAGGAGGGCCAGCTCTATTCCTCTGTCACAGCCCTGGCAAGACTTGCATTCCTAGACTGCAGCAAAATGAAAGCTTTTCTTCAGCTCCTTGTATTTGTTAGGTTGGAGAGAAGCTGGGGAAAATGTGAATTGGGATCAAGACAGGAATATTCCCTCTCGTTGGGAAAAGCTTTATGCAGTGAGTCCCCACTCATCATGTGATACATCCATTTTAAAAGAGGAGGAATTTTGATGCCAGGCTCTTTATGAACTCTGTCTGGTTTCAGCTGGGAATGAACAGGAACCATTGCTTCTTGTCAAATAAATTTCTGCTCACAACCTATGAAGACCTGCAGTTGGTTTTTAAACACATTTTAAAATTTAATTGTGAATATTTTTAGTATGCTTTGATAAAAATGTAATACCTTCTTCTAACCTTTTCCTTATTTTCTTAAGGAATGATTGAAATTGTGAAAGATGCTACAACAATTGCCAAAATTCAACAGAGTACAGTTGGGAACACTGGTGCATTTAAGGATGAAATATTAAACCAGTGGCTCAAGGAAAGATGCATGATTGAAGAGAAGGTGAGTTCTTTGAATTTTTAGGAAGGATTTTAAATTGCACCCTACTAATTTAGGAGCATTGAGCCCATATATTTGTGTTTGTTACTTGTGGGGTTTTGAAAAATCCATTCATTTTCCCTGCACTCAGCTGTGGGTGTCTATGAATGAGCCTTTAGCATCCAGCTGGCAGCCAAGCTCCTGAGAGACAGGATGCTTCTGAAATCACTCCTTTATCAATGGAAGTTAAAAGTGATACATGAGGAGCAGGTTGAGAGGACATCTAAGAGTACTGAAAGGCAATGTGGTTTTAGAGGATTCAGGCGCAGGTTTTGTACTCACAACTCCTTTGCTTGTGTACATCCACTGACCCACTGCAGCTTTCTGCCACATTTTTTCCCTCAGAATGTGTGATCTGCTCTGTGCTGCTTTTCTGTGCTGAGGGACAGAGCCAGCACAGGGGGTGCAGTGCAGGGCTGTGAGCTTGGTCTCTGTTGTGCAGTGCTGTATTTTATAGAACAGTTTGCCTAAGTGTTGGTAGATACATTTCAACAGAAAGGTACATAACTTTGAGAATGGTTGCATTTAGTACCTAGCATTGAAGCATGTAACATCTCTAAGCTTTATTTTTAGTTTCAGGCAGCTGTGGAAAGATTTGTTTATTCTTGTGCTGGATACTGTGTGGCAACCTTTGTACTTGGAATAGGAGACAGGCACAACGACAACATCATGATTACAGAAACAGGTGGGTTGTTTTTTTTGAGAATTTCATAGATGTGCAGACTGTCTATACTTCACTAGATTTATGTTTCATTTTAATAAATAGTGCATTTAACAATGAATGAAGAGACACAAACCAGTTCTGTCAGTGGTGCTTACAAGGTCAAGTAACACTGAAATGTATTTTCACCCCTGTTGGCCTTCATACAGGCTGGAGATATCTATCTAATAATGCCATTATTTTCCAGGGAGCAGTTTCATACAAACTAAGTCATTAGAAATGTCAACCAATTTTTTTTTACTGTCTACATCTAAGGTCTGAACACCAAAAAACTTTATAAAGCAGGCAGCTGTTCATCTATCTGATGTGTGGTTGTGATTCTCACAGTGTTCAGTGGAACTGAATTCTGTCAGAATTCAGATGTTGCTGGACTGTTTTCATCTCTGAGGAATGTAGTTGCTTTGTGTACTGTTGTAAAAACTTTTAGGAAATAGGTGTACATGGAGTATATTTGTTTACCTACTAAAATTTGTGGGATGGTTATATACTCCTGAAGAAATTCAGTTTTATTGTACTCCAAACTTTGGGAGTTACTTCCATAGCTGCACATTGTTTCATCCTTAATTTTACTTACCTATGGAAAGAACCCCTGAACAATCTACATATGGAGGAGTTTTATTTAGTCTAAGGAATTCACTTTTAGTTTCATGATCCTCTCACTTCATAATTAGTCTCTGGTAAGAGATGGAAAATAGTTAGAAAGCTGAATATTTGTTATTGATTATATTAAAGTTTTATCAGTTGAAAGCTGGAGAGAAGAAGTACCCTGAAGGCAGAAATTATCTAATTGAAGACTACAGTAAAAAAGTTCAGTAGAAGCCCTTGGGGAAGAAGTGACTAAGAAATGCTTTAATTTCAACATTATATATAATATAATGTGATGTATATATAATATAATGTGATGGCAGAACATGAGGCATGGGTCAATAGACAGAAACTGAAAAAGAGGTGTTGTTCTGTTGTGGTCATGAGCAGGTTTGCCTCAGAGTCTTTAACAGGATCTCTCTTGAGCCTCAGGGGCCAGGAGGATCTCAGTCTGAGAGGTCTGCAGAGAGTCAGATTTGGTAGGCTGGGGGAACTTGAAAGCTGGCTTAAAATCTGGAACGTTTAAGGATATTCCACCTACAGATCACTGTTAAGTATCATCTTATATAATTAGATATTTTATCTTTTTTAATAAATATGCCACTACTACAAATCTGTGTTTTTAAGTAACCATACTCTTGTATCCATTTCCTGAGTGCCAGTGAAAGTAATAAAGCAATGTGGAGAGGAGCAGCACACTCCAGTCCTGTAGGTGTAGTGACCCTTAAAAGGAGAGGTTTTCATTGCTTTTGTGGGAACTGATGCCTTGCTACTCTCTCAAAGCTATCCAAAGGGTGACAATGCAGACTTGGAACACACAGAGTGGTTTAGAAATCACTAATGAAGGTCTGTGAGGAGAAAGCATGTTCTAGTCAATGACATTTGCCAAGGAGATGGGTAGTGCCAGAATCCCATGGGTGTTTGAGACATAACCCCCAAGCCTTTTCTGTGTAGTGATGCTCTGATTGTTACGGGGATGAGGCACAAGCTTTCCTTGGTTATTTTTGAAAAGCTGTGAGTGTATGTTTAGATAGTACAGTAGCTTCTGCCAGACTTTTAACAACTGCCAAAGATAAACAAAAAGTAATTTTGCTAAGAGGACAGAATTATTTATTTCCCAGAAAAAGAAAGAAAATAGTCTTTTCTGCTGAACTTAAGAGTGATCATATGTACTGAAAAAAAGGGGTTGGAACTCCTGTGAATACACCTAAGTGTTCTTTGCAGTTTATTTTATTTGTGTGAATGTGACTTCTTCTTCTCTTTATGAAGGTAACCTTTTCCATATTGATTTTGGCCATATTCTTGGGAATTATAAAAGCTTCCTTGGAATTAATAAGGAGAGAGTTCCTTTTGTGCTGACTCCAGATTTTCTGTATGTCATGGGAACTTCCGGAAAGAAGACAAGTCTCCATTTCCACAAATTTCAGGTAAAAGAATGGGAATTTAGCTGCAAATCAATTAAGCAATTTTTTTACCCTCTAAAATGAGCATTAGTGCTTTGATTTTCAAAGATCTAGGCTCCTGGGTATTATGTTAATAAAATGTACCGAATCATAATATGATTCCGGGATATTTTAGGCCCAACTAAGAGAAAAAATGATCTGTACAATTATGGGAACTAGAATTCAAACATTCACAAAGGCAAACTGAAAAGCTCATTAGCAGCAGACCAGATAAGCAGTTCTTTCTTTGTTTCTTGTCTTGATTGAAAACACTTTGCAGAGGGCTTCAGTGTTGGTGCAATTAGAAGAAGCTCATGGCTCTAGGCAGAGCCTCTGTGGAGTATGAGCAGGATTGAGGCATTCTTTGGCTGTCTTGGCCAGTGTTATTCCCTCCTGAGTCTGGCCCCGAGTTCTGGGACTTGGACTGCTGCATCTGAGTAAAAATCTGTAGTGACCCTAAGCTATTTCAGATGGTGGTTTGTGAAGTGGATGGATAGATTTAACTGTGAAAGAAGGGGCATTAAAAATCTGTTCTATTGCTTCTATTTGAAATTTAGTGCTTTCAAACCTGTTGGGATTATTTGAGCTAGTGTAGAACCTGGTCAAAGAGGGAGTTTAGTATGCAGTTCCTATGTTTAATGAAATTAATGGGAGCATGGTTCGTCAAAAGTACATGTATGTCTGAAGTCTTTGGAGACTTTGAGTAAAGTGTCTGATTTAGAAAGCAAGTTCCCTATAATATTAAAAGAAAAATTCTTCTGTGGAGTGAGTCAAAGCCAAAGACTGAATTTCATGTTCTGGATTCCTTGTGGATGAATTAGTCCCAGTATGGAGTCTGGTTTCCCAGTACCTTAATTAAGGTCCTTCCTGTTGGATGGTGACTATGTCCCTTTGAACACATATGCAGTTACTTCAGCATTTTGTCTCCATGTGTGGATGCATCTCAATGCTTTTACTCACTCATCCAAAAATGAGTGTTACCCATCTTTGGGCTGGACACATCCTGCAGGCTTCCCTGCCATGGATGGGGATCCATTTGGATCCTCTTGCAATTCCCACCTTATGGTATCCTTATGTTAGGACAAATCACATTGTCCACCAGAGACAATCAAAAGGGAGAGGCCATGTGTGGAGAGGACTCATGCAAAGAAGAACCAATGATCTTTGAAACTTCTGAAAATAATTAAAGAACCAGCTGCAATCCTTGAATTTTCTTTTTTGCCAGGTCTGCCTTTATCACAGTGGAAGTGTTTTGAAGGAAACTTGTAGATCAAAAGATGTTAGGGTGGGGTTTGCCATGGGTTGGAACTACTGTGGGAAGGGAACTATATTGGAAGGGAATGCTGAGCCCATGCTCTCAGGGAAGCCTGTGAGCTGTGCTGTGTACAACAATGATACTGTTGCCACAGCTATTAAGTCATGTACAGGTGTGGGACTGAAGCACCATTCTGGGGTATGTAATTTCAAAGACCTCTGTTCTTGAAGCAGAAAATAGAAGTATGAAAGTGTGCTAATGGAGAATTGAAAGGTGTCTGCAGTGAGGTAAAGATGTTTTCATATACATGGATCGTCCAGCTCTTTAGAGAGAATCTGACCTTTGCTTCAGTAGCCCAGACACCAAAATCAATTGGAAATAAGTTTGGTCATAGCCTCTCTTCAATACATTATGCCTCCATCATAGAGTCCTGGGTTTGACTAAATAAACTTTTTGTTACTCTGGTACTAATTTCTAAGTTACTAAGTACTGCTACCATCCCAGTAATGCACAGTTTAGGAATGCTGTGATAGCACCAATGTCATTTCCACTTGTGTCCTTGGCCAGATAAAAGGTGATTAATTGCTTTTACTGTTGTGAGTTTTGATGGTGATGGGAGACCTGGGCATTTTAAGTGACATGGTTTAGGCACAGACAACAATAAACTGACCAAAAAAATGTAAGTTCATGTATAGTTCTGCTGCAATAGCTACTGTTTATATACCACTATTGCAGTAGTACTTTAAAAGTCTTTTCTGTCTCAAAGACCAGTAAAAAATAAAATACTTCTATACAAGTAAAAGAGTAACACAGAGCAAGATTTGCATCACATATTTGGCTATAAAAAAAGTATGGGTTTTAATTACATGGACAGAGTTTAAAAAAACTGAAAATTGTAGTTTCATTTTCCAGTTGACTTGTTTCATCATATTTCCTAATATTGAGGGATTCATTCAGTCTGCCTGCTGACTCATTCAAGTATTAATGGAAAAGTCTCAGCATTTATCCTTCATTAATTTTTAAGAACATCTCTCATTATTTTGTACTTTACTACATTTAAACAGTTTGTACTTCAGAAGACTCCTTTGTTTTGTACAGTCTTGGGTGTTTTTATTAACTTAATAATCTACTTTTATAAAATTTTATTTCTTTTTTATTCCCTGGACATAGCCCATACAGATGTGTTAGCCAGATCTCGTATTGCAGATGATGGAGAAGGTTAAAAGGACAAATAACTTTGACCAAAGTTCACTGCAGAAGAGTGAATTTATTTAATTACAAAATCTCATGTATTTGATTGTCAAACAAAGGTCACAGAAAGTAAAAGGGTACTCAATTCATCACTGAGAAATACTTATTTGGAGTATACTGTACAGGGAAGGGATGGCCTATGTAATAGAACTTGGGCACTTTATATTATAAAAATGCCTGGATTTTAGGATAATAATAATTAGGTCAGTTTCAGGCTTTCAGAATGATTGTTCTTTTCTTTCCTGTTGGGCAATTTGCTTTCTCCTCAGCTCCTCTCATTTTGCCTCTGGCTTTAGATGAGTTATCAGCTTTCTTCTCAATCCCACAGTAAACATGTGCCTGCCCTTGACACACACCTATCATCTGGGCTATTTTTGGTTCTCACCGCCTCTCTCAGAAGTGTAAAAATTCCTTTTCTTGGAAAATACTAATGCAAAACCACATCCAGATCCTGTCTGAATGAATAACTGTAACAGGCAGATGCAGATTTTTAAAATCTTTTGAATTCCTGGAAGGATTGCCTTTGAGATGCAGTGATACCAGGTTTTTCTTGACTGCATAATTGTTTTTCTGTCTCAGACACCCAGAGCAGTGAGATACATCATCCATACAGAAATGTAAAACCTTCTTTGATATAACTATAAAGACCTTTCATCTCTTTCAAGGGTAACAAAACACAGACTAACTCTTGTGACAAGATTTCTCTGTTTGAAGTTAAGAATTACAAAAAATAAATTTTTCTCCTGCTATAATGGAAAGAAGCTATTCCCTGTGATAAGGTGATTGTGCTTTCTATTGTAAGCTGTGCTTTGACCATTGCATTTAATCTTTTGCTGTGCTAGAACTAAACTGACACTGGTGTTCATAAGTATAATCTTATTTCAGAACAGAATTTATTTGGGAATAGAGTAAAAGATTTAAGTTCCCAGGCAATACTAAAAAAAGAAATTGTACAGACAGATCTTCAATGTATCATCTTCCTTCCTTTGTATTTGCCTAACCTGTCTAGTTTGGGGTCCTGGTGCTGCTGATGTAAACAGTGATAGATGTTAAGATTATTTGTGCACTTCTTCCTATTTCAGAGAAGAAAAAAACCATATATCTTGTAAAAAATTCCCTGTGTTCTGGAGGGCTGTTGGGATTTGTTGGACGTTTACATTAAAATACTTGGATTTCCCAAGCATTATTCAAAAGCTTAATATACAGCTGTTGAAAGGTTAAATTGAATATTTAATTGGGTAAAAATTAGCATTGCTTCAGCTGTGGTTTAAATAATAACAACCTTCTTGGAAATTTTTTTCATATTTTTACATTACTGCATTGCAGACCCAATTTCTAGTTGATTGATGATTGATGTCTTCATTGCATTGTTCTTATTTCTGCTAGTAAATTAGTTATAAATTTAATATAAGAAGTAATAATTTCAATTTATGTATTAGTCTCTTAGCAGGAAATAATTGTTTTTAAAGCATTGCATGTTTTTCCAAGCTGCAGAAATGTCATTCTTCTAAAAGTTCTGTTGTTAAGCACAGATTATTTATACATGAAAATGAAAAGGCTCTAAAAAACGCCTATGGAATCCAGAATGACAGTGCATAGTGATAGAAATCCTGCAGCAAGGCAGAATGCCTGAAGACTAGAGCTGTCAGCTAGAAAAATTCCTTAAACACCAAGGCTGAAAATCTTCCCTGTTAAATAATCCGTCACCACTGCACAGTTAATAGACATCTAGAGAAAATGAAGAGCAATCCCCTGGAGGTGCTGCTTTGTTCAGTCTCGCTTGCCAGCCACAGTCTTTAAATGGAAACATCCCAACAGGAAAGGAAGACAGGGAATTATTGCTGTCTCTTTTAACAGCCACAGAAAGAGGTTATATGGTAGAGAAATTCTTGTGAAATTCTGGTGTGGCTAAGGTTTTATGCTTTAGTAATTAATGTAGTATTAAGAGCTGTTTGTTGTACACCCAAACAGTTCTTGCTGCCCCAAGCTGTGGTGAATGAAGTTACACTGAGCAGCAGGTGCAGAAGTTTGTGTCACATTTCAACTCAGTTGAATGGCTCTGTTGGGTCTCCTGTCACTGACACTTGAGTGATTGAATGGCATTGGTTAATGAGA
Source organism: Ammospiza nelsoni (assembly GCF_027579445.1). NCBI lineage: Eukaryota > Metazoa > Chordata > Aves > Passeriformes > Passerellidae > Ammospiza > Ammospiza nelsoni. The sequence continues at coordinate 14,350,961 of NC_080637.1, forward strand.
GTCCTGTGAAATCCCTACACCATCCCTCTCAATCCATCTCCTCAATTAACAAAAATCTCTTCTCTCTCACAGGACGTATGTGTGAAGGCTTATTTAGCTCTCCGACACCACACCAACCTGCTGATCATCCTGTTCTCCATGATGCTGATGACTGGAATGCCCCAATTAACCAGCAAAGAGGATATTGAATATATCAGGGAAGCACTGACAGTAGGGAAAAGTGAAGAAGATGCCAAAAAGCATTTTCTTGATCAGATAGAGGTTTGCAGAGATAAGGGCTGGACAGTGCAATTTAACTGGTTTTTGCATCTTGTGCTTGGAATCAAACAAGGAGTAGAAAAGCATTCTGCTTAATATTTTATGTAAATTAACTGTGGGTGTGAATAGGAGGTTAGTGAACCTACATGTTATTTCTGAATTATGAATAAATGAGCAATCAAAATTGCCTTTTCTCTTTTGGCAGCTTAAATGGATCTTGTAAAAAGGCAAGGACTTTACTCTGCCCCTCCAGAAGATCTTCCTGCAGATAATATTTTTTTTCCATTTCTAATGACACTTCAAGTTGCTGGATTCTTTTAGTTCCTTTGCTGTTTTGGCTTGGATTTTTTTTCCTTCTTTAGCAATAATTTCAGATAAATATAAGGAGGAGGTTGAGTAAGATGATAACCTACCCCTATGACCTTAATTATCCATGAGGGTCAAGTCCTTCAAAACCAGAATTTATATAAAATCTATGGTTTTAGTGAAATCTCTGTAGACAATCCATATGTGTCTCAGGATGGTTTAGACACAAATGTTCTTCATCTACATCCTTCTCTTTTGTCCCTTCCTCGGCATTTTGTCCTTTCTGGATTTTTAATATGTTGTCAGTAGAAAAGAGCTTTGGCTCTGCCATTGGGGGAAATTGCCTTACTGTGACCTCCTCACACAGACAACCAATCTTGACTGCCAGGAGAACTTCATAGTTACTGGGAAGTTCCTCAGATTTGAACATGAAGTTCTGAAGGTTTAATTTTGCAAGGTTTTTTTTACTGTACTTTTTAGTGGGTAACATCCATATTATATTACAGATTATATTCTTAGTGCAAAGTTATTAAAATTCCACCTGTATAGGAAAAGCTTTGTAGAAAAAGCAATGGTACTTCCTTATCACTCAGAGAAAACTCCTTATCTAAGAGTAATTGACACGTTACCAAATATCTGAAAAACCCAAAGTTATTTATTCCTTGGTGATATATTTTCAGGATATACCTAGAAGGAATTAAATGTAATCTTTGAAGTTGTGTATATTTTGCTATTTATTTTCAAATTCCTGAAGAAACAATACTACTGAAAAGCTATTTATGAAAGAAAAACCCCCCTTGTCTTTAATTTCAATATTTAAACTTGAAAGAGGAAAAACTGGGCAGTGTAAGTAGAATTTTAACTCTCTACTTTAGATTGCATGCAAATCAAGTCTGCTTATGGTAGGAAAGGAAAAAGACATATAGCTTGAATTAGTCTTTGACTTGAATTATTATGGTATACTTCTTGCTAATTGATTGTTACCAAAGAGAGAAGATGGCTTATAATATTGCTTTTTTGCACTTGTGCCCATGTAATTTCTTCCTTCATTGTAGTGTTACATGGGCTTTACATTACATATAAATGATTAACTGAATTTTAAAATTCTGTTATCATTTGCTTTGATCATTTCACAGAACTGTTATGATTTTAACTACTGCTACAACTGAGTGCATTCTTGAAGGATTTTTAATAAATGTACTGTAATCGGTGTCTCAGTTATGAGATGTAGCCAATCTATTCTTGAAATGGTGATGTTTAATTGTTTACTGTGCACAAGTATTTTTGATGTAAATGGTAGACCCCAGTTAAGGAAATCTCTAAGATTAAAATGTAGACTATTTTGTTATTCTGTTACATTATTATTCTGTGCAAGATAGGCTTTAGATCATACTAAAATACAAACTAAATGGTGAATATTGTCTGTAAAATGATATTTTAGATATGTATTTTATAGATCTGAAATAAATTGATATGTTTATTTATTTGATTATTATTCATGAATAAGCAGCTTAGTGCAAAATACATGTAAATAATTTTAATCCAGTTTCTTAAAGAATACGTAATCTCAGTAAGAAATAATATTCAAAGTCCCACTCAGAGGAATTGTTTTAGTTCCGTATTAATAACTCTGTATGATGTCAGATGTAATGAAATTTAATAGTCTGTTGCAATTATTGTAATTGAAAAATGTGTATAGAATATTGCCACTTTCAAAGAGCACTTTATTCATTCCTGGTTCGTTCTATGAAGAAAAATCTGAAGATTTTAGTAAGTTCCTAGTTTTAAAAAATAAGTAGATCTAGTGCTAAATTTAACTGTAGCATGGGGAAATAAATGCTAATCACAGCTTCAAGGGAAATGGCACTCTTAAAGCAGCCTCTACTTGCAGGAAAAGATCTACAAGAGATCTGCACCCAGAAGAAAGTTATTTAGTCCTGCCCTAAACTTACACTGATGATTTTTATCAGCAGTTTACAATGTGCTGTATTGAATTGTGTTTATTGCAGACACCTGAAACACCTCTGTGCTGAGCAAATTGCCAGACTGTTCACTGCTTTCCTTGCCCATGAAGCCTATGGCTGGGCTGCCTGGGCTCTGCTGGGCTGCCTTGTGTCCTCTGGGCCAGCCTGACTCCTGGGAGATCAAGAGTGGCTGCCAGATCTCCTCTTTACCTGCAGAGCAAGCTGTGGGCACCAGCATCTCCTTACAAAGGGCTGCACGATCATGTGGCTGATTATCAGCTGCATTCTGTGTCCCTCTGGAGCCTCCACCCACCACTGACCTGGTTCTGTGGCGAGCCCTGACAAGGAGAAACACCACAGAGATGTGGCTTGAGGCAGGGCAGGCTCAGCAGGGCGAGGAGCTGCTTTCCAGGAGGAGGTGGCGCAAGGACACATCTGCATGTCCCAGACAGAGCACCCTGTCCCGTTCTGCAGTGGCATCCCAGGCCTGGAGAGCTGGAGCTTTAGCACACGAGCCACTGCTGGAGCAGGAGGCTGAACCGCAATATCCCAAGTCTCCCAAACTCACTGACCCTACAAAATAACTGGTTTTAAGGGTTGTAAACCAGGAAATGTGAATTAGTCATTAACCACTGACCACTTTTTTCAGAAGCTCTAACACAGCATGCAGAAAATTACTAAATTTTCTGAGTAGGTCTCAATTATCATCACTGTCTCCTGTTAGCCTTAAGATTATTTTTTGAAAATTATTTTAAGGACTACTTTGTCTTTGAGATCTGTAGTATTTTCTTGGTAGTTTCATTCACATCATGACTGCACCTAGCAGTGGAAATTTGAATCTATTCTTAGAGTCAGTGCCTCATACTCAGTTGTGACTGGACATCTGCTTTGACCCCAGCAAGGTCATTGAGATTTTGGTTAGCAGTGAGTGTGTCCCCAAGGCTCCATCCTAATTATATTCCAGGACAGGAAGAGAAATTGAAATGGAGCTCAGGTGTACAGTGTAATTATATTTAGATCTTCACTGAATACACTGGCTGCACTTGTTAGAAGTGCTTAATCTATCATTAGCAGAGTATTGAGACTTAACAAGTTTAGCAGATTTTTTTCTAAAATGTGATCAATGATACAGAAATACAGATATGAACAAATTACTTTAGAAAAATATCAATGGAAATTATGATTCTTGTATTTTAATTATAAACCTTTCTCCTGACTACCAGCACCATTCTGCAAATCCACGAGTCCCAAGGATTATACAGATTTCAGACTCTGTGCTAATGACTTTATAATGTAGTTTGTGTCAAGTAGCCTTGAAAAGAAAAAATTATTAAAATTGAAATTTGAGATGCCATCTGCAGGGTCTGGTGGGCTCTTTGAGCATCCCAGCAACATTGAATTTTCTGCAAAACTGCAAAAAAGCACTCATGTGCTTTCATTAATCTTCTCATTTCAACTTACATAATATATATTAAAAAAAATATTCCAGAAACAAGGAACTCTCCTAGAGAGAGGACAACAGGGAGAGAGATTCCTGCTGTGCTCACCCCAGTCTGCATTTGGAAGCCAGAATTGGCCTAAAAACGTACTAATATATTTGAAATCTTGACAGACAGTGAGATTCTGGAGAAGAGAAAACAGAAAGACAAACTGTGTGTCTGCAGTTACAGTTAATAACAAGGACTGACCAAAGATAGAAATGCCATGGTTATATCCACATGAGGGGTGCACATCTTCATCTCTTTAGAGAGAAGGGGCACTGGTGACCTGTTCTAGTCTGCTGACACAAGGAGACAGGCACAAGGCCATGGCTTCTCCTGGCTTTCTGTGCATCACTGGGTCCCATACCCAGCAGGAGAGGTGCTGATGTCCTGCCTGTTGGTAATAAACAAGGGGACACAGGACAGGATCCGTTCCTTCCCACCCCTGGAATGGGGTTTGTTGTTTCAGAGGGTGCCTGGCAGCCCCTGACACGGCAAGGCTGGGGAAGGCAGCGTGTGCCATTGCTCAGGTATTCTCCTGGGGATGCAGAAGAAGAGGCTGTCACTTTGGAAACAGCAGCAGCACTGCCAGGAATACGTGCCAGTTAATTTTAGCTAACAAAAGATTCCTGTGCATGGCAGAAGTGCTGGATGTTTTAATTGCAAGCACATCCCACACCTGGGTGCAGCCACTCGGTGTTCAGCATTAGGAGTCACCCTGTGCCAGTGCTGGTCATGCTCTCAAAGCTGCCTTTGGTCTAGTGCCTGTGGTCAGAGTTAGCCACTCATCCACTCACTAAGTGCATGAAGAAAAAAAGGAAAATAATACACTGTAGATAGCAGCATTTCTTTGTAAGATTAACAACGAGTAGATATAGAAGAAAAGTCAAGTCTAATGTAATGAAGAATACCCAGAAAAGATCCTTGAAAGGGAACTTGAAAGAAAATAAAAATGTTAATGACCCATGGTAGAAAACAGTTTTAAGACTACAGCTCAGAGTTTGTACCAGATGTTCCTTTGCCATTGAATGTATCTTTCTTTATAAAAACTAATTATCCTGCAAAAGGCTAAGAGGGTTATGACTGTTTAATAACCTAAGAAATATGCTGCCACAATGCTGTTCATGATAAAGAGTTCAATAGCAATTCAAGATTTAGCCAGAACTGAATTTTGCTCGATGCATTTACTATTAAACAACCTGAGATTAACAAAGAAAAAAAAAAATTAGCCTACTGCTTCTTCTCCAAATCAACCAGCAAGTGTCTGGGACTGGCAGTAAACTCATCACATGAGGAAGTTCTCTCCTATCATGATGGAAATGCATTTTTCTCTGAAGTATTTGGAGCTGGTCCATGTCAGGGACAGGATACTGGCCTGGACAGACTCTGTCCCTGATGCAGGATGGCAGATCCTCTGCTCAGCTGTCAAATGTCTGCATGAAAATATCTTGGTGAAATAAACAGGTCTCCTCAGGAAATGCTTCCCCTCCAGCCAAAGATATTCTTCATTTTGATGACATTCATGACAGCATCTCTGTTTTACAAACCTGTTTCCTTCCCACAGAATATGATGTATTTTCCAAATCCCGTAAAACAGTAATTCTGCCTACTTGGAGAGAAAAAATACCCAGAGATCTCAGTACCTTTGAAGTAGTCTGAAACCATAACTGTCCAGGCAGGGAGAGTTCAAGGTGATGGGTCATGCAAAGACAGGCAATTATAGGGACGTGCTAATTAGCTACACATTAATACTTCAAAGGACAGTCTTTGGGATTCTGTCATTGCAACACCAACCAAAGTGTGGGTGAAGAGTGGCCTCTAACAAGACCAGAGACTTGAAGGTCCTGTGGAGATTGAAAACAACTTTCAGTGGGAAGAGGTGGCCACTGGGTGCAGCTCAGCCCTCCCAGGGGAATGGGGGCTCAGTTGCAGCAGCTCAGGCAAAAATGGGGGTGTAGGGGCAGGGTTTAAGTGCCAGGATGAACTGTGTGCTCTGCAGGGTTTAGACCTCAGCAGATAGAGTATGTTACTGAAAGGCCCTTTCATGGGATTCATGCCACACAAGTAGTGATGTTATCAGGACTATTCTGTGAGAATAGTTTATAAAACATTATGTTTTCTCTTTTTTTTTTTTTAATTGGTAGATAAAATTTTAATATGAATGACTATTTTTCTGCTGCTGCTCAGGAACTTTACCCTAATTCCTCGTTTCTCTTCTCTTGTTGCTGTTCTTTGGACCTCAGAATCTGAAACTAGAATAAACTGTCTGTGTCTTACAGCCAGGAAATGCACAGCTGAATGTCAGCAAAAGAACCATATGCCAAAAGTACTGGTAGCTGGGCATGCTGTCAACACCTGCACTGGAGAAACTTGCTAAAAAATCTCCTGACTCTGACAAGGAAACAAACAGCAAAATAAATGTGGAAAAGCTGTGTGTGTATGCTTCAAGGTGCAAAGCACTGGAAGACTAAGCTTTAATGGCCCAGGTTTAATGCTCTATGTTCATCCTCCTGAGTACTATTATCAATGGGCTCAAGGTAGAAAAGGACTTTACAGTGAATACACATTTGACTGGAAAGTTAAGTGCAATAATAAGCAAAATACAGCCCTTTTTCAGAACATTCAAGACTCAAAAAAAGCAATAATGTGGGGCCACCATCTAGCTGTCCCCCCAGTGTCATGTATGCATGCTGTCCAACCCTGGGATCAGTTTAGCTAGTGGCATCAGCAGCTGCACTTTCTGAGAAGCAAGTTGTTACTCATTTTCAGTACTCCCTGTAAAGCAGTGCTGCAGAGAGCACCCTTTGGAATACCATCTTCACAAGGGATAGGCCAATGAAAAAGATATTTGGGAAAGTCTTTATCATAATTGCAATATCTTAATTTAAAACTGCATCAATTATGAACTACAAGAAATATTTCTTAGTGTTATTTATAAGATCAAGAGATTATAACCTGGGGATGCAAAAGAAGAGGCTGTCACTTGCTGAAACTGAATCATAGAAAAATTATTAAATGCACCATTTTGTCAAAAAGGCTTAGAAACCAAAGTATAGCTCATAACAGCTTGCCAGGGTTTGTTGTAATACAGCAGACTTCACATAGCTTTGAGAAAGACCTCAAAAAAAGGACACCACAACCCTTGAAACACAATTTAAACACCATTGGAAGTGGACAACTTGCTGGGACTCCTACAGGGAGAAGCTCCATGAGTGTAGATGAGGGAACAAACACTCATGTAGCAACATTTCCATTAAAAAAGGGAAGAGAAATATTTTTAGATGTTCAGAAATGTCACAAATCCATGAAGAGAATTATTTAAAAGACATAAAATAAGGCACAAAACCACATAAGCCCATAGGGGAAAATTATAAACAAGAACTGAAAAACCCACAACATTTGGAGAAACTGTTAACCCCTCCAAACTGTTCAGTGCCTACTAAAAAATAAAATGAGATCAAGGAGACATTGAATCTTTTAGGACAATCCATCCTTGATGAGGATTTAGTAATTCTGGTTAATTTGTGGAACAGCAAAGTATTCTTGGCTACTAAGGAACTGTGGAAGGCAGGAACAGAGTCAGCTCTGGAGTGTGGCCAGCAGAGACAGTGGCTGTCATTACAACCAGCACACCCTGCAGTGTGGCCTGCAGAGACAGTGGCTGGTCCTTACAGCCAGCACACCCTGCAGTGTGGCCTGCAGAGACAGTGGCTGTCATTACAACCAGCACACCCTGCAGTGTGGCCTGCAGAGACAGTGGCTGGTCCTTACAGCCAGCACGCCCTGCAGTGTGGCCTGCAGAGACAGTGGCTGGTCATTACAGCCAGCACACCTCAGTGGCACAGAGAAGGACACTCAGGAGCCCTCTCAGAAGGTGCACACAGGGAGAGAGCGCTGTGCACTTCCTAAACAAGAAAGGTCAGAAATAGCCAGAGACTGCTTCCTTTGTTCAAAACCACAGAACTGGAACCCAAGGAGCTTGGCAGCAATGCCCAGCACACAGAGCACAGCAGGGACTGGCAGCTGCTCTTTCTAAACTCAGAGAAACCATCGCTTGTGACAGCTGATTACTATGGTAATTCTTCAAACTCAGTCAAACCTGGGAGCTGACAATGCAGCAAATCAGGCTGTGACAGAGCCCCACAAAGCTTGCAGGCTGTGAGGGGAGTGGTGTACAGTCAAGAAACTTCAATCTCCAGTGCATTTTCACATCTTTGCATGCCATTTAGACTCTACAAATTGCCAGGAGTTATATGCTTCCTGTTAATTTACCATGTCATTTTCCCTAAAATCTATGGTTTACAAAGCCACATACCAAGCTAAAAGGAGGAGTGTGAATTGCCCTCCAACAACTAGTTTGTGTCTTGCACTTGTCTTAATGCTACTTTATTCATGGAAAAAGGGCTCTATTGGAAGATGCAAACAAATACCTCCCTGGCAGAGAAATAGACTAGAGGGACTTTATGACCTGAGGAATGTTCACAGCTGTGAGTTACCACATGGCAGTGCTTGCTTCCTAAGGGACCTGCAGTGAATTTATTAGTTATAGTCAACAACCAACATCTGAGGGATTTAACAGGTCTGTACAGGGTGGATGTCCCAGACAACCTGCTCTCCAGATTTTGCTTGGCCCAATGGATGGAAAGCTGAGAAATGTACAAAAATAGTCAATCATCTACCAAGCACAGCAAATTAGGGTTGTCAAGACATTCCCCTAGTTTACTTAACTACTGAAAATAAGCAAAAGAGCTGTGATTTGTTTGTAATGCCGAGAAATATTAATCAACACTCATTCACTGGAAGATAAGCTAGAAATTGTATTATAATAAGAAGTGTCAAATCACTTAAAACTTCCACAAGAAATGTCAGTATTGTGACAAGATTCCTAAGGACATGTGCTGTCCTCACAGTAATTAAATCAGCAGAACAACCTAATTTTTATTAGGGACGCACAGGAAAAGAGGATAACACTGTGCTCTTCACTGTGCAATATCCTGCCAGCAATACCAAAACTGCAAATGAAAAGAGGATATGTACAGTATTAACCAGCCCTGAGAATTTCCTGCTTACCACATAGAAGAGAAAATCCCAACACAGCCAACCCAAGCCCAGACGATTTTTCATATTTTGGCTATAGCTACAACAGCCAAAAGCAACGCTTGCTTCAGATGGAAAAGAAGATTTAAATGGCCAAGCAAAGGATTAAGGTACATTTTGTGAATATTTTTAAGAATCACTCCAAAATTCCTTTGCTTATGAGAACATGTGTCAAGACATAATTAAACAGTCATATGGATTTTTTAAGGGAGAGCTATGAAGTTAGAGAATTAGAGTCCTTGCTAATCTTTTTTTCATGTGTCTTGAGCTGAGTTGTGAGCAAAGCACGAAATATTTTGTTAATAAAAAGCCTATTTAGTTTAGCTTATCCCCTATGAATTTCCATTCCTTCACAGAGTCTAAATAAAAGCAATAAAATTATATTTACATTTGGATATTTTCCTATTTTTTCCATAAGAGGTAATTTCTTTTGCCCTCCTACAACACTGCTATGTATGCAAAGCCTAAGTATAAAGTAAATTACCAGTGGAAAATGTAACTTCAACTTAGTACAGACACTGGATAACTGAGACCTTCTCATAGTCATGGCCTTCCAGGAGAATGATCTTCAGATGCTCTTGTTGAACACTCAATGTTCCAGTGGCCAATTTGGGATGGAAAAAAGATAAATAAAATGAATAAGAAATAAGATAACCCCATGGTGTTGCTCCATTTCTTTGGGAGGTTCCTGGTGTTGCTGTTTCAAGGGAAAGGAACAGAGGAGGTGAAATTCTTGCAGTGTCAGGGCTCATAGTGCCTTTGGTCCCATGTGGTTTTATATAAATTGTGGGTAAGGCACGTGCCCAGTGCAGATGAGAGGCAAAGAGGGAACAGCTGCCACTGCTCTCTGGATCTCTGCTCTCAGCACATCTGGACCATTTAGGCAGCCAGGACAGCACGTGTCACCAGGGGAGCAGGAGCAGCCAGGATTCTACAGAACAAGGAGAGCAGAATTTTGGGTACCAAGCTGTATATCTGAATAGCATTGGTAGGAATTCCACCAATGCCAAGTCAGAGTGAATGAGCTCAGTTCAAGCTGCACACCATGGGCCTGGGTTTGGGAGCAGGGTGTACTGTACCCAGAGAAAATAGAAGTGGCAAGATTCAAAGCTGGAAATTCAAAACTCACTTCAACCAAGTCTTCTTCAGCTCTTGGAAAACAGCCTTGGTAAATCTCTCATCATATCATCATGACAATTTTCCCAGCTTGTTGGCTAAACAGTACCAGTACTAAATATAGCCCTCTTTGGCATGCCAGCAGGAGCTTGCCAAACATGAAGAAGAGTAATTTGTCCTTCCTGAGAAGACACATGCCACCCTCAGGCATATGGTACCGAGCCAGAAACAATTCACCCCAGAATGGCAACCAGCCCACTGCCAGCCTTGGCCTGTGGTGTGTTCCCACACTGCCATGGAATCATGCTGGATCCTGCAGCATGGAGCAGAGCTGGGACATTCCAGGGCAGGATTTTTCCCAGGTAAGAGTCACTGTTGTAAGACAACTCACTGAAGTGCAAAGTTAAAAAGTAATACCATCATTAAAACACCCCACAAAAGCAAAGAGTAATGTGATGAATCTTCACGCAACATTTTAAGGTTCTAAACTACCTGTGAGACTGCTCCACCTTTGGCTCCTCTTAACAAATAAATTGGTATGTACCAATAGCTCTGTGTCACAGCCATTTTTTCACAGAAATCCTTTCTTTCAGATTTCTGCATTTTCTGGGAAGCTGAGGGCCCCCAGAAAGAGAATGTAAACAATTGTTATCAGCTGCTGTGGAATGCAATAGGATGCACCTATTTTGACCTGTGATTGGTTCATGTTCCCATGTTTATAATTAAGGGCCAATCACAGGAACAAGCTGGGGACAGAGTCCCTGGACACAACTTTGTTATAGATTCTTTCTTTCTATTCTTAGCTTAGCAAGCATCTGCAACTTCTCTCTTTATTCTATTTAGTATAGTTACAATGTATTATTTATCATATATCAATAAATCCAGCCTTCTCATCAAAAAACAAGATTCTCATCTCTCTCTCACCTCCAGTGACCCACTCAGGACGCTGTAATAGCTCTGTGACAAACAGATTGTCACAGCTGTCAGAGTGAGTCACAAGAAATCACCTGCATTTGAGAGGAAATTGGCTTATCCTTTAAAGAACAGGTCTGCAAATAAACAATGGTGGGAGACATATTTAATGCAATATAGTACTTTGCTCAGAAAATGAGCTAAGCCGGAGGAAAAAGAAAAAACCCAACTTATTTGTGGATCTCTTCTGATGGATTACATTCTTGTGAAGTCAGACAGACCAGTTCAGTTTTTAGTAGCTTAGACATCAACAAGGTCCAAGAACAGCCTTTAAACTGACACAGAAACATGACATTTCCATTTCTTTAGGACCTTTCTGATCTTTCTCTCCAGAAAGAAACTAATCAGTTGCAGTCCTACACTGGATTATTTATGAAAATGTTTCTGAGCAATAAAATGTAAGACCTTCATCCAACTGTGAAAGCTAGCCAAGCACGAAGGTCCATAGGCACACAACTGCTTACAAGATAACAACCAAGAACAACAGAGGAAACACTGAGAAGGTAATTGCTCTACTCTTCCAAATTCAACAATTATGCTCAGACGCAACCAAAAGTGAGAAGAAAAATCAGCATTAATTAAAAGAGGACCTGTCCATACACAGAATGGAGCACTCTCTCCAGAGCTTCCCATGTAAGAAGCTATACTAGATCTGTTCAAAGAATCTTTTTTTTTTAATTGAAAAGGTGGATAAGAAGGACAGTTAAGTGCACTGAAACAGCAGAAAGGCAAATGTATTGCCCGTTACCTTTTCCTTGGGAGAACCACCAAGATGTGCCAAGGGCTTTGCACTGGGTAAGTTTTTCATTTCCAACCTACAGCTGGGGAGTGTCTGCCACAAACAGCAGAGAAGAAGCAAGTTAGGAAGTTTTTAATTATTCATGGGATCAACATCTCTCAGAGGGAAAATCAGAATTGTCTTTAAAGAAGCAAAGGGCAATGGGACCAGCAATTGAAAAGTTTAGGTGCCTGTTTGCAGGCCGAGAACTACTAGCTTAAATTACATTAGTTGAGATGCTTTGAAGGATCAAGAAATATGAACCTTCCACTGTGTCTTTTGCTGCAAATTATTTTGAAACTTCAGGTGTGGCAGAGACCTCATGTAGGGACTGGTCACACCAAGTAGAGTGTCCCTGAATCCTGGAAGTGGGCTGCTGCCATTTCTGTCAAATTTCAATTGAGGATCAGCACAGATGTCCTCAGAATCAGAGAAGGTGATGGTCCAGGTAGAAAAGGTTAGAGAACAGAAGATTTATAGATATGGAGATTTTTTTCCCCTGTACTTGTTGTAGTGAAAGAAGAAATAGAGTTCTGTGGTCTATTTAATATTCTTTAACTACTCTTGAAGTGTGAGTAATGTTCCCCTTTAAAACCTTTTTGACATGTACCCTGGTTCTTAACTGAGTGCTCTTTGTTTGGAAAATAGCCATTAGGCACTCACCCTTATCTCAAGAGTCAGACAATCAGTATTGTGGTGTCATGATGTGTTCATTCTGTTTAGGTCTCATATGAACAATCTGGATTCCTTGGAATAAAAGTGGCTTTTCTGTCCTGCTGTGTCAGGAAATAAAGACATTTCTGACATACAATACTATTTTTTCTAAGGATAAGGTCATCTTACTGTGCTGAGGACAGTCTTTTTAAGGCCATAGAATGAACTCCAAAAATGTACTGCAAAACTATTTATGCAAACAAATAGTTTTCAAGCTTTCTGTCTAGCCCAAAGCATTATTAATATTGACATGAATACAGAGTTGGCTTCCAAATAGGCCTGAAATCCTTGTAGCTCATCTGCGTTCAATACAAAACCCTAAAAAATCCCAGTTGTTGAAACAGCACTGCAGTCTAACAGCTCAGCATGAGGTTCTCATCTGTTTTCAAAACTGATTTCCAGTGAGTTTCAGCCTTGGTTGGTTCTTTAAAACTCAGATTTGTACAGTCACGCTCTTCTGTTTCATCGGAGACTGAATAATCTTTTCCTTGTTTGAGTTATTACCATTTTAGTAGCAAAGCTCAGCCTCATTTTGTAATTTCTGCCGGGTGAGTAATTTCTCCTCACCCAAGTAGTACCATTGAGTTTCCATGTGAGCAAGAACTTGCAAGATCAGGACCTTTCACCCTCAACACTGCCCCTTTTTTAGAGCATAACTATTTTTATTCTCCAGCTTCCAGGCATAGAAATGTTGACATCTAAACTGAGGAATGCCAATGGTTGAGACACAGAAAGAAAATAAAACCCATCAATTAAATTATTTAGAATGTTTACAAGACATTGCACTATTGAGCAAGGATCTGTTTACACAATGGAGTTATTTTAAAACATCTACATGTTTTAAAAGTCCAAGTCTTAAAATGCTGCACATATTTAAAATGAAAAAATGTTTCATGCTTTACTAAGTAGTAGATATTTCAAAATAATGGACATTTCAAAATAAACTCTAACACTTATTAGTCTGTCTCCTATAAAGTAAATTCTTCCATAAACCTTTAGAAGAACTCTTCTTACATCTCTGTGTACTGATCAGCAGAAATGGAACCTTCCAGGCACAAAATCCTTACCTGTTCCCTTAACCTGGCTATTGTCACCAGTGACACACCCCAGGGTCACCCTGTGTTAATGGCCTGGGTGGTGGGACAGAGGGAAGCCTCGGCAGGTTTGCAGAAGATACAAAACAGGGAGAAGTGGCTGACACAGAGATGCCACTGAGAGCATCTCCATGGCAGAAAGTTCACTGCTCTTTGGCTATGAAACATGAAAATTCTCAGTTACTAAGAGCCCCAAATTTCCTTTACATCTGGGCACATTAGAGCCCAGGACAGGATTCACTGCAGTTCTCCAGGATGGCCCCTGCTGGGATATGATGCATTTTTGTCTCAGGAGAGCCAGTATGCTGCTGTCTGCTTGCCCTCTGCCCTCCCTCCCTGTTCCTACCCTGCAGACCTGCCATCCAGCTTGGCCAAGCAGGGAACGCTGCTGCTGACACCAGATATGTGGCACACAGAGGTGCAGGCACAGAAAAGGTCTGCAAGGAGCCAGCCCTTCCTCCTGGTGTGCTATGGTGCTCCCTTCTCTCTGCATCTGTGTTGAAAGAGCAAGAAATGGTGGACATTCACAAAGACCTGTCTCATCTCTGTAAGCACGGAGCAGAGTTGCAGATGTGCTTGATCTGGGCATTCCCAGGACAGTCAAGGAGACCAGTGCAACCCCAGCTTGTGTTCCTCCCCTGCCACCGCAGCTGCAGTGAGGACTGGGCTTCTTCATGTATCTCAATCCATGTGAAATTGATTCCATGGAGAGGACCATAAAACTGGCTAGCACTTTATGGATTAAGTAAAAGATCTCAGCCCGGTGAGTATCACACTGGAAACTGGCCAGGGAGGTGGTGTGGCGCTGATCACACACTGAGAGTCTCTCTGTGTTCTCCATAATCATTATCCTATTTTGAAATAATGATAAGATCAGCTGGACCTTGCTGCCAGCTCCCACAGGACAATCTGGCTCTGTAATGTAAGTAAAAGAGTCTATCTGTTGTCTGCATCTTCCTCTTCTATTTCTGTTCAGGGTCAAGTATCCATATTGCAGTCTTTCCAGGGAAGGAAAGGATAAAAAGCTGAGGACTTACATTGAAAGAATGTAAAAATGATTGGTCAAGGGGAATTTTCTTACCCAAAGATCCCCACACTTCTGTGTCTGCACTCCTGTTACATTATTTCATCATCACCTTCAGAAAAATAATATCAAAATAAAGACTTGGTTATTACAGATAGACAAAGGAATGCTTCATGGGTGACTCTTACCTTTCACAGTGACAGTTCTGGGGCAATTACAGTTCCCTTTCTTTCTTATGGAAAGGGCAGATCTGCTGTTTGGAAGTTCTGCTGGTGTTTCTGCCCTAATGGCCTGGTTTAGGAATAGTTAGAATGTTTACAGTGGGGCTACCAGAGAAATGTGGATTTTAAACCCACATACTCATGAGAAGGGAGCTCAGGAAAATGGGAAGACCTGGTTTTGAGAAGCATGCAGATCCATACTGACTTTGTAAGCTGTCCTGTCTGCACAGACCCATATGAGCCATGGGGTCTTAGGATGCCTTATCCAATTGCTCATGACAGTCAATACAAATTGTGAGAAAAAAAAAGACTTGTCTTATTCTGAGAATCCAAAACTCAGACATATCTGACAGCGCAGACATGCTTCCAGGGACAAGCCTACAGGCCTTGCATTATTGATTACACTGACTTCTTTTTCCTTTTGTTTTTGCTTTGGGAGGAAGGATGCATTCTGCAGTTTATGCATAATGTAGATATTTTGTTATCAATTGACTTGGTAGATGATCTTTGTAAACAATTAATTTGAAGGCTGACTGGAAGGGCAGCAGTGTCCCTGTCCTTGGTGGGAGCCCTTGGCCTTTCAGGGAAAGATGCTTTTGTCACAATGAAGTCTGTGGAAGCATCTGACTGGGAGCTTCTTTTGACACTGACACTTTGAGAGGCTCCTCTTCCATGCCACTTCATGGAAATTTGGCTCCCCACAAGTGCCCAATTTCAAAACATTTGTTTCTCCCTCATGAGTTACAGGGCTCTGGAAGGCTGTGAGGTTGTCAGACCTCGAGAAGGGTAATTTTTGCCTGTTGCCATTGCCAATTAAAAAGCCTAGGCAATGGAAACATAGGAGGAGACTTGCTGAGGAAAACATGTAACATTTGTAACCTTGCAGCCTTTCTCCCTGACTCATGGCCGCAGCAACGGACCACGGTTTCAAGATTTAGCCATGAACTCAGACCTGTGGAAAACCTTCTCACCTTCCTGCATCTCAGCAGTCCATGTGCCTTACCAGCTGCTACCAAACCCATCTGCTTCTTGTCCAAGTTCCAGTAGGACAAAGCTGTGCCACCATCCAGATGGCAGGAGGATGATGGAGAAATCCAGAGAGCAAGGAAAGCACCCTGACTCTGGATCCTTACTATGTGTCACAAGGGGTTAACAGCCCTCTCTACAAGCAGTCAGGCCAAACCTCCAGGAACAAACTCACATTTGAGCTACCAGGTATAAACTGAGGCAGATACAGTGGAAGCAGGAAGGACTACTGCCCACAATGTCTGGCCTCAAGACCACACTTCTTCCTTTCCCTGTTTGTTTGAAGTCTATAATGGAGAACACTGTGAGATAAGAGCAGGGCATTTATGCAGGTGTTGTGGTGCAAGGTCTGTGCTGCTGTACTGAAGATGAGTCAGGGTTGGGGCACTTATTAAAATTTCCTTTAAACAGCACTGCAAGGAAGGTTTGGAGAGGTTTTCTTCAGTGGTGCCCTATTTATATGCAGAAGTGTCTGTGGCACTTTATAAAGGACTGTCCTAGGGCTGCACCTGTGATTGAACATGAGAGTCCTTGACCAGGTCTTACGGCAATGATCCAATGGGGTGGTTTGTAGGGATGTAAGGACATTGTCAAGCTGATTTTAACACAAAAATGAATACATGAGAGAAAAAACCCTATCAAGTGAAAGTGACCTTAGGACAGAAAATTATGACCTGGAAAGCACCATGCAAATTTTAGTGGATACATTGACCAAGGACATGTCCTGATGGAGGTAAGTTGTCCTTTTGGGGCAGGTTCCAGAGCCAAATCTGTTCTCTGGTACAGCATCAGCTTGAACCTCTGTGTTGCTCCTTAGGCAATGGTTGTGCTGTAAATCAGAATCCAGGAGCTGGATGCATTCTGGCTGGCCCCAGCTCCTAGATGGTCCCTGAGGACTGACCTACTGTGGATTGGGCAGCCTCCAAATTGTCCTGACAGGTAGGCCCAAAGAGGGGAATTTCAGCAGGGGTTTCCTCATCTCCCCAATAACTGCTGGGCTCTGAGATGTGCAGCAGAATCTGAACAAAGCAAGAATTCTGCCCCCAGCTGCCTGCATGCAGCCTCAGATGGTGGGAACATGAATAGTGGAAGGCCCTGAAATAGGAAGGAGAACCAACTGTGGGAGGCTTCTGCCAGTTTATGTGGCTGCCCTTCCAGCTCCACATATGAAACCACTGCCCTCACCAAATGGGTTCAGTAAGAGCAGGGAGTACTTACATGACAAAACATGAAAAAGGGCTGTTGCAAAAGCACTTGAATCCAAAAAAAGCATACTTTGAAATAAATAAGGGGCATTGGGAAATTACATTCTGGCAACTGCACAAAGTGTGTGCATTTCCCATAGAACAGAATAAAAATAGATTGTGTCGAAAACAACGATAAAAAGCTCATGGGAATGCATGTCTGGCACAGTTTATATTCCACTCCTGGGGCTAAAGTTGGAATATTGAAAATGTGGTGCAATTATGAATTTTACTTTAAAAATGTAAATATTTCTGTTTCTTATAAAAGTATAAAAAATAATCACATACTTTCTTTGATGATCCATAAGTCTACACTAAATAGCCAATTTCAATTCACTGCAAGTCAAATGAGTTAAGATACTTACACTGGACAAATTAATATGATGGGATCTTTAGCTTCTGCCAGAATAAAAACAGTAATGTCATGTAGAGACAAATGCATGTGTGTTTATTTATACAAGCACACACATACACTTATAGAGAGATACAAACGGTCTTTCTCTTCCAGAATCTTCCAGAATCCAGAATGTCCTGTAAAGGTCATTACATTTTGATTATTTTTTAATCAAATGCACATTCACAACTTTGTATAACCAAACTATTCTGAGACAAACTGAAGGCTTGAGACTCCAGTGCACAGCTCTGACACATTGACATTTGTCCTTTAAGATCTGCTAGTTTGAATTAAGGTTTTTCTCTCAAATGTAACTGTTCCAACCACAGGCACATGTCTTTCCTTACAGATTAGGCTGCAAGGCACCTGAACCCATCTTGGCTGATGCCTTTGGGACATTAAAGTGCCTGTCATACAGGCCAGCAGCACCTACCAAGCCCAGATGTGTGCAGGTGTGCAGAGACACCCAAACTGAGAAGCATGTCAGGGTCAGAGTGTGGTTTTACTCACTAATGCTATTTTCAGTTTTCAGCAGGACAAAAGTCTGCAGGAACATTACCACTACATTAGGGCTCAAACCAAAGAAAATATTTCAGATGGTGCCCTCTTTAACCAATACTTCTACAGAAGCTTTATTCTTCTTGCCAAGAATAACTAATAATTTCCTCAAGAATATAATGAGTAACAATCAAATCTATCAGAGAAAACAAAACAAAACAAAACAAAACAACAAAATAGAAAAACCAGAACAACCCCACACATTAAAATCCAAAACCACAAAACAAAAAAATAACCCAAACCAAAAGCCCAATAGTTCATGTTCACTGAAAAATTGCCTCTTCCCTAGAAGATATCACTTTCAGACGCCAGAGCTCTGACTCCCTCCTTCTTGAAATTAGCTCCCAAGAAACTGAAGTTAGTTCTCTTAATGACTATTTTTAGGAACAGTTAATGAGAAACTCAAGGCATGGAATTGTAGTGTTATTCTCCATCCAACAGCTATTTCTACTCATTTTCTCCCAGTTTTTGCCACAAAGTAGATGATCTGAAAACTTCAGATCTAAGCTCAGAACTAATAGAAGATTTGCAGGGAGAAAGTTCATTTTTCAAAAATTATCAGATTCCCCATCTCCCTCAAGGAAAATGAAGCAAAACTATCCATTCACTATCAGTCTTTTTCATTTCAATACAACCCAAGCACCCATGGCAGTGACTGTAGGTTTTCAAAAGCACATCTGTATTATGATTTTTTCTCTGGTGCTTCATATTTCAGAAAATCTAAGAATTACTTCATCTTTGGGTATTTGTGTGTTCCTCTAGTGACATGAAAGAGTTTGATTTTCCAAGAGAAGATGTTGAGCCATCTCTGATAAGCAAGACTGATGCTATTCTTTTCCATAAAGGTGCTACTAGACTATACAGAGTGATATCCTTCATCCCTTAGATCATATAAGCGTCTTCTACTGAGCATGGTAACAAGTGCTTAGATGAACATTGAGAATTCTCCCAGTCTTTTCACCTCAAGACATTTCCTTCAGCTTATGAATAATTCCTAGGTCTCTTTTCTGCACGTCTCCAAGTCTCCATATTCTTTTGAACACATGAACACTATATCTGTACCTTTTTACTGGTCTCAGGAGTGCATTATAGAGGAAAGATCTCTCACTCCTATTTTTGTTCTCCCTCTCAAAACAAGCAAAAATCTCAATAGCCCCTTTGTCTGTAGAATTACACAAGAAATTGAGTAAAGTTGTTTTTCCATTCTGATCACTAAACTCTTCTAGAAACACTGCCTTCCAAGATAAAATTCTTCCATTCTGTAGAAACCTCTTTCTTCTGAAGTCAACGACTTAATAAGGAGCTTGTAGAGTATGATTTTCTTTAAATGAATGAGTTATCCAGATCATTCCATGCTTTTCTGAGCTCAGGAACATCACTGTACAACTGAGTTTTGTGTCATCTGCAAGTTATATCAGCAACATTTATATTTGATCCCATGTGACTGCAGGAGGTGTTGAACAGAAGCAGCCTCCTGCCAATTCCTGGGGAACTTCTCCATCTGATGATGATTTTCTGTTGTTAGCTATTTGGAGAGATGTCTCTGTTAGCCATTTAACATGTTGACTTGACAGTGTATAGTGCCAATTTTATAAAATTTGTAAGGGCATCAAACGAAATAAGATCCTCAAAATAGATGAAGTTTACTGCATCTACACTGTCATTTTATTTCATTGCTTTTAAAATGAGAAGGTTTACTTTTAATGACAAATTCAGAACTCACTATATTGACTTTAGAAACTCTAGTCGCATTTTTCTGAAATTACAGGTGATTATGAGAGCCCAAATTGAGGCACATAAAAAGGAGCACTTTTCTAAGAGACAGTATCCTGTAGTTTCTGAATATCAAGGACAACAAACAACAGATTTCAAAGGAAATCAACAGCTGTTCATTTACTGAATAGTAACACTTGTAAACATAACTTGTAATAAGTCACAAAGCTCATACTCCCTGGAAAATACAGTTTGGGGTTAAAAAGGACTAGGATGAGTGAAAAAGCAAGGGACTTGAGGTTAGAATATGTGATACTCTGCATTTCTTTTGAACATAATATCTCAGTAGATGAGGTGGATGGAACACTTGAATTCAGGACCAACATAAGCCAACTAGAATTTGAATTGCTGATAATCTGATACTCCTCCTCCTGAGCCATGACTTCTGCTCTCTTCTCCCTGACAGCATGATTCATCATCTCAGCTCTAATCAGGCATTTAATTCCACTGACTACATAGCACTATAAGTACCTAAAAGGTGATAGAAAGGAGAGGAAATGAACACTTGTTCCTGGGTTAGCAGGTGCCATTTTGTGTCAGGAAACTCCCCAAACTGTATATCTGGTTAAACTGATTGTGAATTGGTACTGAAAGTGGCAGGGGATGTTTCATTTACACTGCTTTGCTGCTATTCTGCTTCTTCAGATGGATTATTCTTCCATCCAAGTTTTGAACTTGGCCTTTCTGTTTGCTCAGGGAAAACCCTCACTGGCATAAATAACAATTTTTCTTGAGTATGTAAATGGCTATTTGGTTCTTGCCATTCTAGATTTACAGTAGGCAGTTGGGGAGTTTAGGGGTTTGAATCCACAGAACAATAAGTACAGGCAGAATAAAGGGTGTGAGATGGAGAAGAGTCAATTGAGGAAGAATCACAGGGAATATGTTAGAATTTCATTCATACATTACAGGCACTAGTTTCTTATATTGTTTATAGAACTGGACATTTTTTTGATAAAAAAGATTTGGGTTTGGTAATGGATTTTGTAATACAATAATGGTGACATTATTGTATTACAAATGGTGACATCATTCCAATGAGAAAAGTGTGAAACTATGGATCTACACAACTACAAGTTTTGTTATCAGTGGAAAAATTATTGCTGCGTGATTGCCATTAAAAACAGTCAGTTAAAAAATCCTGTAAGCAAGATTTGCCTACTAAGCCAGAAGGACCTGAGAAGGAAAGAAAGAAAGTCAATAAAAAGTCAATTTTAAAGGTATTTTGGAAGATCAGTACATGATCGGTACATGATTATTCGTATGAGCTGTGGTTGTTCTAAATGTACATACCAACTATCGCTCAGTCAAGAATAGAGAGATAAAAAGAAGGAAGAAAAAATATTACCTTATAGCTGACAAGATTTTGAAGTAAATATAGGACATGTTTGGATTTGAAGATGCTTTCTGGGCAGCAGCTTTTTTGGCATGCAGTATGCAAAGTTCATCTTTATCTGAAATTTCAAAAGCCTGGACAAAATATTTGAGATAACACAAATCAAACTGGAAATTTAGGGAGTAACACCTTCCAAACACAAATGTGAGTATTTTCCTACTATCCTGCATTAGGCAGAGGGCCATGTGTTTCTCCAGTACAATATGAACACTTTCCATGGAGAACTACTGTGGAAATTACTAGGTTGCCAAATTGAGAGAGACTGTTACAGATGACGAGATCAGGATCTCTTCTTTCTGGGCTAGCTGGGCAACTGGTGGTGCAAGGACACAGTAGTAACAGCCCCTCTTGCCTGACACGAGGCAACAAAGGGCAGGATTTAAAAGCTGGTACTCCACTGGTGTGCTTGCTAAGTCACTTTGCTCAGGGGAGAGAGGGCTTTACCCTGGTGCACACCCCAGATGTTCAGCGCACACCTCTGCCCCCCTGTACAGCCCCTGCAGGCTCAGCGGGGCTGCTCAGCAGCAGCTCTTGGGAAGGACTGGAGAAAAATATTCTTATCAGGCAAAACACTGAGAGCTGGCAGAAAAAAACAGGCTTGTAGTTGGATGTTGGATGGACTTTGTTGGATCAAGTTTACTAAATTTACTAAATTTGCATTGCCCCTGCTAAAGACAAAGCTTGGAAGTCTGACACTCATCTGTTCTGCACTCCGCTCATTGTCCTCCATGTGATCAGCTCTGACAAAGTATTCCCAACCTGCTGTCTGGAATTATCCTGTGGGAGAGAATTGCTATTTCTCACCTGTTAGCTCTTTTTCACTGCTCAAACCAGGTGAAGGGACAAGAATGACATACAAAGCAGGTAAGCAGTGTATTATGAAAACTGCATCTGTTGGCTAGGAGGAAAGGAGATAAAGTCTTTGGGTTATTTCCTTGGGAATTGTGAGGCGAATATTCTGCCTAATGCCTTTTCAGTACAGAAGGATTTCTGTAGGTTGTATATTCTCTTTCTTTTAAAGAATATATTTACAGCTGAACTAGAATGGCACACAAAAATTAGTAGTAACTAATGAAACTCATTGGAGAGGTGTGAAGCAATACTCTATCTAACTGTTCATTCTGCTAGACATAACACATATTTTCGACAGCTGTCCTCCTTATGAGGATTTAAAAGCAATTTAAATATCAATACAAAGTCTTTGGAACAGAAAGCTTCTAAGGAAACTAGATGACACCAACTTGAACTACAAAGTTTGCTGCCATCCTTTGAGGTACACAAACCTCAAGGTTAAGTTTCTCTAGACACAAATGTTTTGGGCTGTTTTGAAACATTTTTGGAAAGAAGCATTTTTTAGAGTTCTGCCACTTAGGAATCTCTTATTCAAATTATCTGAGTTTTGCATAAAAACATCAAAGGCTGGCTCTTGAGGATGTCTTCAGAGAAGTGATCTCATTTTAAGTCTGGGAGGATGAGAGTCTCTGACAAAGTAGGGGAGTCCTTGATTAGATGGCAAAAGACACTATGCTGCTGGTAAATTCCTAGAAAAAAAGGACTGCCTTTTCTGGGTACGAGAAAACCTCAGGGATGACAACTCTTCTAATCCTGGAAGACTCCATTAAATGGAATATTATATGCTCACAGGACACCTAGTGCCTGGAAGGCACTAATTACTAACACTTCTCTTCCTGGGAGCTTCCTCAAAGCTTAGGTATGCCTCAGCCTGGTCACAAACAGATCAATCCTATCAGTGGTGTGACAAGGTTTTTAAGCTCCCAAACTTGTGAATGAGCCCATCTGGCATTTCTAGCTGAGCCCCCCT
Source organism: Ammospiza nelsoni (assembly GCF_027579445.1). NCBI lineage: Eukaryota > Metazoa > Chordata > Aves > Passeriformes > Passerellidae > Ammospiza > Ammospiza nelsoni. The sequence goes on from NC_080637.1 coordinate 14,374,199, forward strand.
TCAGGGTGGCCAAGCTCTGCACGTGTCCATGGTGTTCAGGTGTCAGCTCTCCTGCTGCGCTTGGTGCTCAGCCATTTTAATGAAGTGGCTGTGCTGCACCAGCAGTGCTTCCACAGCAGCTGTGGTCAGGGCATGCCAGCACTGCAGCCTGGCATCCAGGGGGGTGTGCTGGCAGCCCCCCGGATACTGCAGCAGTTCTCAGAGCCTGACAACACAGCAGCCTGCTGAAGTCCAGAGAGAACTCCTGGTCTGCCCCCAGATGACTTAGCTTGAGTTTGAAGAGGTTCCTCAAGCAGGACAGTACTAAACAACAGCGAATTTAACTTCAAAAATGTACTTTATAATGGCCTGCAGTGTAAAATGAAGCTACAAGATGTTGCATGAAGGTATTCCACAGCTCAACCTGCAGAGGTGCCTCCTGTCTGTTACAGGGCAGCAATATCACCCATGCAAGCATGGTTTGCTCACTTCACTAATTTACCTGGTCTGTAACACTTTGAAGATCCAACTTGTGAACCAAGCTGCATTTGAAAACACATACACAACCAGAACTGGGTTCCATTTGGAAATTAATTCAATTTAAAGCTTTAGATATCCCTATCTGTGTGAAAAGTGTCAGAGAGATTGCTGTATTTTGCTGTCACCTTATTTTTTTGAGGTCAGGTTTTTCAGTATCTTGCTACTACAAACTCACATTTGACTGCTCATGTCACCCTAAGCCCTTACGAAGCTCATTGCAAGGCCATTTGAGCAATGCTGAATGTTTAATGAAATCAATTATCAAACAGCCATGTTGTCGCAGCCTTAGACATTTTAGCAGTTAATTTGCTTGATGCATAAAAATAAGACTCCAACTGGAGTCTCTCTGGAACCCCAATACATTGGCCAATGTTCAGAGGTGATAGCAAACCACGGGGGGATGCAGTTTTCATGCATTCCACGGACCTCATTTTCAAGAAGCGTTTAGTGAGGCATTGAAAAACATGGCACCCGTAATTGCTGCTTACTCCACTTAAAACATTTAAGCTTCCTGGTGATGACAAGCAGCACCCACTTACCACTGCGCTAAGTAGTCCCTGCAGCATGGCTTGGAAGAGCGTCTATGATGAGCGTTGGCACTCAGCAGTGTTTAAATTGGACTTCTTCCCCCATTTTTAAACTATTGTTTCTTTCTCCAGCTAAACCTTAAACAATCAGCTGACAAACAGGATGCTCTTGCTAGCACCACATCACCCCTTCCCATCCTAAATAATATAGATTAATATAAATTGACAGCACTTCTATGCGTATGAATGATGTGCAGAAGAGCTTTAAGGTGGTGCATGGCCGTGAAAAAGCACAGCAGTAACCAGCTATGAGATGCTACATGCACTGCGGACCTTCCCTGAGCGGGGCCGTGTCCGCTCACCGGGAATCCCCGCCGCTCGCCAGGGCGGATGCTCGGACACCCCGCAGGGAGAAGGCGCTCAATGCTTGGGTCCCCGGCAGCCCGGGGGTGGCGGGGCCGTGTCCCGGCAGGGCAGCCCGTGCGGGGGCAGAGATGCGCTGCCCTGTGCCGTGCCCTGTGCCGTGCCGTGCCCTGTGCCGTGCCGTGCCCTCGGCGCGGCCCCGCGGCTCCCGGCGGCGCGGGCGGGGCGCGGCGGCCGCAGTCCCCGGCGGGAGGTTGTCATGGTTTCCCGGGTCACATGTGCGCGAGGTTCCCCCGGCGCGGGGGGAGGAGGCGCCGCCGCCGCCGAGGCTGCCGGAGCCGCTGCCCCCCGCGGGCCCGCCCCCCGCCCGCTCCCACCTGCGCCGCGCCCGCCCCTTCCCGCTGCCCACGGGCGATCCGCCGGGCGCGCCTCGTCCCCCGGGCCGCCGACCCCCGGCCCCGGGCTCTCCCCCCCTTCTCCTCCTCCTCCTTCTCCTCCTTCTCCTCTCCCCTTCCCCTCACCCTCCCCCTTCCTGGCCGGGCTGCGCCCCCCCGGCCGGCCCCGGCATGAGCATCTCCATCCCGGCGGGGCTGACGGAGCTGCTGCAGGGCTTCACGGTAGAGGTGCTGCGGAGCCAGCCCGGGGACCTGCTGGAGTTTGCCCTCCAGTACTTCGGGCGCCTCAAGGAGGAGGCGGCGACGGCCAAGGATGCGGCGGAGAAGGAGCCGAGCGGCCGCAGAGCGGGCACCGGCCATGACAGGGGCGCTCAGCCGCCGCGCCGGGGCCCCCCCGACGCCCGCGGGGTCAACTTCGCCGAGGAGCCCATGCAGACCGACTCCGAGAGCGGCGAGGACGAGCAGCCGCCGCCGCCGCCGCCGCCGCAGCAGTTCCCGGGTAAGGCTCCCCCGCCTCGCCGGGCCCGGGGCTGGGGGCGCGGGGCGGCTCCCGCGGCCGCCCGGGCTCAAGTGCGCGGCCGGCGGCGATGGGGGTCCCGGCAGGGTAGGGGTCCCAGGAGGATGGGAGTCCCGGCGGTGTGGGGGTCCCAGGAGGATGGGGGTCCCGGCTGGATGGGGGTCCCGGCGGTGTGGGGGTCCCGGCGGTGTGGGGGTCCCGGCCCGGGGTGCCGGGGGCGGCGGAGCGCGGGCTCGGGCACGGACCGCCCGCGCTGATGCCAGAGAGCGGAGCCCGCGGGAGCGTTCCCGTATCCCGCGGCAAACTTTAACCTCCCGGGCTTCCCCCGGTGCTCCCGGTGCTGGTGTTTGGCATACAGCTATCACCGGCTGCATCGCTTGGAGCGTGTGAGCCCGTAATAGACTAGCAAAGAGCTGTCTGTATATTTCCTTTTTATAGGAGCAAATCTGCATTCCGTAATTAGTGCAAGGGTATGTCTGCCTCAGAAAACACCTCTCATGGACATGTTACTGTATTCATGCACTTGATTAGGCATTTGCGTAGATGCACTTATATGTGTTTTAGAAAGTAGAGCACAATTTAAAACATAATTTCTTCCTGAAAACCAGAGTGAAATTTTTTGCATTTAGAAGGGCCTGTGGAACAAGTGTTGCTGTGACAGCAAAGAACATTTGCAGTATCTTTGTGTTTGAAGGTAACACCGATCTACACGCAGCTAATGACACCTTATCTTTGTGTGGCTGACAGGTTTTATTTCGAGACTGTGTCAATCCATCTGCTGGTGTGGGTTATGGGATGGGTAGGAGCTGCCTCTGAAGTGCTTTGTCTTTGTGTCATGAGCAGGCTGACTGAAGGGTCAGTCAATAAAGGTTAGATGGAGAAGAGGAAAGCGTCCAAGCATCTTTATCTTTTTTTTTTTGAGGATAGCTTGAAGTGCACCTCATCAGATCATCAAAGCAGTCATCCCCCCGAGTCGTGCTGGAGGTAGATTTACTTAGCAGAGTACAGAAGGCAGTTGTTTGCTAGTTGAATTTCAGGGCGGGTTTTTAAATGATGTGTTGTGTGAGTTTCATCAGGAAATGTAGATAAACAAGTGGGCGTTTAAGAAGTGGGTAAGTTTTCAAAATGCTTCATGTTACCCCATAAGACAGTCGCCATTCTTTTCATCTGTTCTTTGCTGCTATACCCACGTGTATTTAATGAGAAATTGAATCTGTCAATCAGGTTCTGCAGATTTATGAGGCAATTTTAAACTCTAATGCTGATTTATGAGATTAGTAGAAATTTGAAAATTTGCTGTCTTTGAAAACTGAAATGGTCATAATGTGGAAGAAATAAATTACTACCTTAATTCACTAACACTAGATGTGGTTTTTCAAACATTAATTATTCTAACACCAAACAATCCCATTGGTAAATGGAAAACTGGAATGTTGTATGGAGGGAAGTGCAGAAAAGTAGTTTATTTATTAATGTATATGTTTTACACACCTATAACTTTACAGGGTGCTCTAAGAAGCTTTCTAAGATTTTTGAATGAATACCAGTAATCAAGATTCTTTTGACAGTCTTTTTGTTGTGATTGTGAAGACAGAAAACCATTATTGTCAATATTCTCATTAAGAGACCTGTTAGAATCTCTTAGTTTGATGAATTGATTTTCTTGTTTGACAAAACCCCTTTAAAATACCACATTTTTAAGCCTAATATATTTTGAACGTTTAATTGTATTATGGTTTGTAAATTCTGTCAGTTCAAATAATTATTAATTAAAGAAAACAAAAAATGAAAATATTTATGAAGCCACGTGAAGGTTAATAAGAAGTAACTCATGGTAAATTATTACTAATAATGTGCTTATGTATGGTGTGCATTGTGGAGGAGTGTGTATTTTAAATTCAAATTTTATGTCTGCCCTGAATATATTCTTCTAAGGTAACATAACAATGCATCCACTCAGCCTTTTCTTAATAACTGGAGGCATAGAGGCTTGTACTCAATTATTTGTCTAATGGCTTTACATACCAATTTAAAAGCATGTTTCTTCTATGATTTTGTGCTCTCTTTCTAGAAGTAGTAATTCTTAAGAACTGAAGTTTGGGGGAAGTTTAAATTTTTTTTTCGCCTTTATCAATATTAAACAACTTCTGTGTAGCAAATTTGTCCTGTTTGCATCCTTAGGAGAGGGCAATAAATTTGAAAAGTTGATAAGCAAATGTAAAATGAAAACCTCTGTGAGGGAGACCAGACCTGTGGTGGTATCTTTCCTTTGCTAAAGCTGTACATTTGAAATATCAAACTGACAGTATTCCGTAATTAATTCAACCAGAACATTGTTGAGTTCTCACTGTAAATGCTCCAAACCTATTTTTTTCCCTACCACATGTTTCTAAATACCTACAAGCACTGCAGTTGAACTCTTTGTCAGTATTAGTTTTGTCCTTGAAATGTATTTTGGAAGGTACATGAGCATTATCCTGTTTCAGAAATGATGAGCTGAGGCATAAGATGTGTTAAAAAGAAAAAAACCCTGTACCCAGGATTAAGAGTTATATGTGAACCTTGAATTAAACTCTGTTTGGGTCTCTGCTGTGTCCATTACCTCACTGCAGAAATCACATAAAGGTAAAAGCAGTTACCTTGTCTGGAGGGAGAACTTTGTTGTATTGGTGTCGTAGCTTTGAATTGGCACCTGGAGTTAGGTGACCTCAGAAATGACATTCTTTGTGTTCAGAGCATTTAGATTATCCCCTTTGGAACACACAGTTTAATTTGGGAAAGTTTTTCAGGTTTTCTAGTTGATTCATTTGTTCGATTTTCCTAAAAAGAAAAATATTTAATTGTCCTACATGGGTGTATTGGCATTAATCAGTTACAACAACTAATTCCTACTAAAAAAATAGCAGACACTAAATTGAATAGGAAATCTGCATAAAAATGAGCCCTATTTTAGAAAATTTGTCTAACTTTTAGCAGGTCTGAAGTACGTATTAAGATTTATTATACTGTGTCTGCAAAATTTGAAAATGCTCATTGGATTATTTGTTCTTTCTACAGTGACTATACTTTTCTTTTGACATTACTACTTAATGTTGATTTGCAACTTTTTTTGATGGCCAATAACCTATGTAATCTGTAACAGTTGTTTTAAAATATTTGCCATAGATGAAAATTTGCATTTCATCTAGCCTTAATATGAATTAGGAGAGGAGTTTTTTGCAGTAGCATTGCTGTTCTTTAAACTCAAAAGTTATAGTGCTGTATGTATCATTTGGCAAGACATAGCTTCTGTTTATTTTTCTTTTGTTTTGTTTTACTTCAGTTGGTTTTGGTGTCTTTCTCAGATAGTGGTGTATTTTAACAGGAAAATACTACAGCTGTCCCTCTCCTCCCCCGTGTGCTTCTGTTGGTGTGTTGGTTGCTTTGAGTTCCTTCTTTGAAAACTTGAGCTAGAAAATGCAAGTCTGTATCTCAGCTTAACTACTGATTGTGCCTGAATAATATGAGATCACTGTTTAGGTAAAACATACATCTTCTACCTTACAATGCCATTTTAAAGCCATGTCTTTATTTTAGTTCCTTTATTCAGTCTGATGTGCTTTACAGATGTACTGTTCATAGAAATTTTGAAATAATAGGTAAATTGTAGAAACCAGAAAAAACTTTGCACACAACTACAATTGTGTCTTGTAGGTAATGGGTAGATTAGAGCAGTGGAAGAGGTCTGTAAGGACAAAGGAGCAATATAAAAATACATACAAGTTGTAGTAGGATACCCTTAAATCAAGGGCTGTATAGAAAAGCATGGAAATTTCTTATAAATGTGTATATTCCAACTAAAATCTGCAGTGTGATGGGTAATGGCTGAAATCACTGCCATCTGATATGTACTTAGCCAGCCTTAGAAATGAAGTTTTAATAATTTCTGCCGTCACTCTTTTGAAATACACAAAGAAGTAAATCACTATTTGTGTGGTTACAAGGACAAACCCAATTGTAGCCTTCCAGCCACAGACCAGTCCCTTGGGAGCGTGGCATTGTTGGAGCACTCCTTGGCAAGGCTGTGGGACAGATCTCCTTGCAATTTCCTGGGCTATGCCTGCTGTCTAACAGGGAAAAACGTGTAAATTAAGTGTTCAGGGTGGGTGTTTGGAAAGAAGATGGATTCTGTGAGGGAAAAGAATTCCAGCTGCAAGTATTCGGTGTCTTGCTGGTCCAGTGGGTCTTGGTCAGGGGCTGACCACTGGCTGCTCTTCTCTAGTCACAAAACCACAAAGCTTTCTATCCTGGCTGTAAATCTTTTAAAAAATGCAGATTTTTGAAATAATGGTTTGCAGTATTTTTGACTGGAGCAAACAAAAATATTTTTTCTTTCTGCTAACGGTTATTTTTGAGAGTAAACCCAAACAAGTTGGCAGTTGTTTGTGATTTGTTTGTTTGTTTTCTCTTATTCCTTAATCTCACACAGATGTTTTATTCAAGTTGGGAAGTTTGTCATCAAAAAACTTAGTTTGACAAAATTATAAGCAACTAGAAATGTGAAGTTGTAATATGTACCATTTAGTTGTAGGACTATGACTCCCTTTCAGACATGTATCTAGTTGTGATTGTAGATGAAAGGAATACTTTTGACACAACCATTTTTAAAAAAGTAAGTATGTTTATATTCATAATTTAGTTGAAATGATAGCAGCCTCCACTCAAAAAGTATTTATGCATCCCTGCTCAAAATTAAGCATGAATGAGTGGAAGTGTCTGCTGGCTAATATTTTGTTGAATAATGTATTTATTATTCAACAATAAATAAATAAAGTGTATTAAAGAGAAGCAGGAGGAAGTTCCAAAGACCTATGGACAGAAAGATAGTAGAACTATACTACAAATATTTCAATTTGTCTTCAGCTTCTTTTTCGCTAAAGAAACAATGTGGAGATAATTTTGGCTGACTGTTCAGCTTGGAAAAAGAGAACAGCATTAATTCAGGATGTATAGGAAGACATAAAATTTTGCTGGCATGGGTTTGTAGTGATTGCATTATGAATTATAAACTATAAGCAATGTCAGTACTAACATTTGCACAGCAATGCTCAGTTTGTTGCTTGTGTCATGTCTGTTTCAAAGGAAAACCTGCTTCCTCAGGACCTCTCTAGGAATATTGTTTCACTCGCTGGCTTCATTTCAGTTGCCCAAAGAAACCTTATAGTTTTTGTTCCCTGTGTTTACTCCTGTTTATGCATTTAAGTGAATGTAAAAAACCAATTTATTTCTCTGCTTGATGAAGAGAATAAAGATTAATCTCTGGACATTAAGAGTGTGTGTTTGTAGAATGCACTCCCACAGCACAATGACCTAATGCTTGCAACCTGCACTGAGGTGCTTCATGCATCTGTCAGGAAGTTAAGCTTGATTTAATATCTGTGTATGTCATGGTTTATCCCAAGTCTGTTATGCAGAAGTATTGCATTGTGTTCTCTGGTTCTGTCCAGTTCCCTCAGTCTCTGTGAAATGTCCCTAAACAGTCAAATCTCTGCAGACTTATTGGCCTTAGCTGCTCCTGTAAATCTGGAACATATGGTTTGGAAATCTCACATTTAGGTCACAAGGTACAGATTAGTCAAGGTACAGGCTGCTGCTGCACTTCTGGTTTTCAGATATCAAAGATGACCTCTAGATTGGGAAATTTCATTTGTTGGGACAGTGATGAAAGGAGCAAGAAGGCAAGGTGGAAGGCAGGACATGGAGGATGAAAAGGAGTCAGTGTGTGGTAAGGAAAATACAAAGGTAAAAACAAGAGGTGGGAGGAGATACAGAGCTGAGGTAAGGGGAGAAAGATAAAAGAATAGACAGCACATGTGAGAAAACACCTTAAATTCTCCACCCTTGTTTTTCTACCCAGCTATAGCCCTGCTGTCCCAAATTTATATCCTGAATTTTCTACTGAGATTCTTTTTGGCTTATAAATACATTTCAGAAGAGCATAAATGTGAGCTTAACTAAAATCAGTGGTCAATGCATTGTATGGATGTGAATTTGGTCATCTGACGCTGAGAGGTCTATTAAATGTTTTGACATGGTCATCTCCCTTGTTACCATGTCTGGAGCGTCATAACACCTGCATTTTAATGAAAGTTTCAACTCAGGTTTTTTATGGAGGTTCCAGATTGGTTTAAACCATTTTCTGATTTAAAAAATAATAGTAGTGATCATTATGAAGAAAGTCAACAGGCACATGAGTACAGCTGCCACCTTCATGGCTAGGAGAGCCAAGATGGTGCTGATGAAGAAATGAAATGTTGAACAGTGCATAACAGACAGGGTGAAATGTCCCTACTTCTAATGCTTGTTACAAGTCACAGTAGTTATTTCGTCAACTGTTATTTTAATGGAAATGCCTTAAAGTCACGCTGTAGTGTAACTGTTACCAACCCAGGTTTGAACTCCTATTATGAGCTTCAAGTGAATGTAATTATACAGAAGTTCTGTGCTTTAAAAAGGTTAGCAATTTTTTAAAAGCGAATGAAGGAGGGAGAGGAGTTTGAGAAAAAGAGCCATTAAAAATGGCTCAGTGTTCTCTGCTTCTGGAATAGGTCTTGACATACATAAATTGAAAGAAGAGGAGGTGATTTTACCAGGGATGATACATTTATCACACAATTTGTTTGATATTGTTGCTTGTTTTATGGATGTGGGTGCATAAAAGATGAACTCTGTGTATGCATGAATTACTACATGCTAGATAAACCTGTCAAAAGAAATAAGCTTGTCTATAAGTAGATATCACCATAAACATCCATCAATTAGGGTGTTGTTTGAAAGTATTCTTATGAGACTTCTAAAGGAAATATACACTTTTCCCCCGCTTTTCTTTGGGACATTGGATGAGGATACTGGTGAGTCTAGATAGCTTTATATAGGGGTTTTATACTGAAACCCCTTATCCTTCCAGGGAACCCTTTTAGGCTAACCCTTCCACATGCTGGGTAGGAATGATCACCCATTTACTGCATGAACAGGATGTTTTGATCATGGCAATTAATTACAAACTTGGGGTTTATTTAATCTTTTTCTTTATTGAATACATTTTTTGGTCTGTCGATCAGTTTTCACTCATAGTACTCATAGTACAGGACTTTGTTGAAGAGGGTGAAATTTGCCTTTGAGTGTGCTTTGTTTTCTCTTCGTTTTTTACATTTCTAATTGACTGGCATTATTACACTTTTCCTTGTAGAAAAGCATCGTGTTTGTCAGTTTGGTTTTTCATTAAAAAATATGAGGAGCTCTGTTTCAGTTTTTTGTGCACTTAGTGATAAAAATAGCAGAAGTACTCGCAGAGAATTTCCATTTGCAGTTTCTAGGCAGTGTAATACGAATCCAGATTTATATCAACGCAGCAAGTAACCCAGAAGACACACAGTTTTGGGGTTACATCAAAAAGATGATGGTAACCAACTGTCCAGTGCCTCATTCAGCATTTCCTCCACATTACAAAAATGTGGGAGGTCTGAAATGAAGGGGAATGGAAGCAGGCAAGGGTGCCTGAAGTGCATAGGAGTAAAATGCAGATTATAGGTACAAGGTATCCTCAAAATGAGCTGTACAACAGCCATATGGCAGTCTGCCATCCTTTCCATAAACTGCATCCTTTTAGCATTGCTGCTCAGAAAAGTAATTTGTGGACCACAGATAAATAGGGAAATTATAAAGAATAGAACAATTTAAAAAAAAATCCAAATTTTAATTTAATCAGCCTTGCCTTATTGTGCTGTAACACTCTGGATAATGGAAGGTAGAGTTGTAAAAAGCATGCTGTAACAACAGAAAGTGTTTTTCACTTATGTAATTGACTCTTACATTGCTTAATGAGATTTAGAAAAAAATCATCAGGGCAAGAACTTGAAGCTGAGAGCTCGAGCAGGTAAAGGCTGATAATGAGAATAGCTGTCTTACACATACAGTTTCAGTTATGTGACTGAAGTGGTTTCTGTAAAGCTGGGCTAAAAGGGACAATTAGTAATTATTATGAAGACTTCCTGAATGGAAGGTCTAGAAAATTGCTGTATAAAATAGATTTTGAAAGGAGAAGTAACATGATCCTTCCTGCTCAGTCATTCCAGATACCATCCTACTTGTATAAAGATTTTTATAACGGTGTCAATCCCTTCTGAATCCCTGTGATGCAGATGTCAAACATGTTTTTATAAATAGTGGTAATGTTTTCATGTTGTACCTTTTTAGCAGAGATGTCCATGTAAAGCATGCCAGATAGGAAGAAAATAAATCCTTTCCCAGCCCTGGAAAGAAAAGATTCTTTGCAAAGCCTCAGTGTAGGCTATAAATAAAAGATGTACTGAATTCTTGGTGTTGGGATGAATACAAGCTGGAACCAAGCATAAGCATTCAGACTGCCTGCCCAAGCACACAGGCCGAAATTCTTGGTGTGTTTTCTCATTCTGATTTTAATGATAGCTTGTAATGCTAGTGTGAAAACCAGAATTCGATGCCATGGGTTGTAAGTGTTGCAGGATCTGGGTTAATTTGGACTTGAAAGTGACAGCTTTGCTGTGGCCTTTTTTGGGTGACCTCACATATGAATATATATTGTCCCTGCACTGATCTGGTCCTTCCAATTTATTTCCCATTATTTTTACTACTGAAATTGTTCCCTTTTAGATCCTCTCTGAAGCTGTCACACTTTTCATTGATGCTGAAGAACTCCATCTTTGGGCCAGTAATTGCCTTTGCTAAAAAATGCAGACTAATACCACAAGTCCTTGAAATCAAGTCCTTGATCAAGAGTTTTTGTTATTTAATATCTTGGAAATGAATGTCTAAAATCTAGTAAATATGTCTAAGTATTCCTCCTGTTTTAACAATGGTTAATATGACAAAAAGTCTGTCTAATAGAGGGCTGGAATTGTCCTGAGATTTCTTGTTCTCTTCCAAAACAATGTTTGTGATACCACCCTTGCAGTCATAAACAATTACAACATGTGCTATAGACATCTATCAAAATTTTATTAAGAATTCAAACAAAATGTTTTCTACCGTTGTAACCATTTTTTCATAATGAATGAGTTTTGAAAGTTGCATATTCTTAATAATTGATGATATGAAGCATGGAGGGAGAGGTTTATTTTTTGTCCCCAGTTATACCTAATTTCTGCTGAAATTGAGAAGTTAGGATCTGGTAGCTTTATCGATCTGCTTCTTCAGGCGTCTTTTAAGTACTGGGCCCAGTCATCATTTTATTTTTAGTTCTATTTTTGGGGTTTTTATTTTTCAGTCCTGAACTCATAGTGCTTTTTCTTTCCAGCCATTTTGTTCAATAACTTTGAGTAATATTCAGGCATCTTTCTCTAAAACCCATCTTTTAGCTGATAATTTATCTCTCTCTACTGGTTTTTAATAGGTAGTCTAAACATGAGAAACTTTGATCTAGCCTTCACCAGTACAATATTTAAGCATCTGTGAGGTAATTTAAATACAAAGTTAACAACCTATCTTCCTTCCTGTTGCTTCAGCCTACAGGAAATATTGTTTAATGTCTAATGCACATATAAAAATTGGTTTGAAAGCAGATAGATGGTTATTTATTCTTAGATACTACTAACTTCAATTTGTGTTAAAAAATTTATCTGCAGTATTTTTCTGCATGTCTCCCTTGCTAATCTGTCAGTTTTCCCCTTCTATTGAAATGTAGCTGCTGGTGGCAGTTGAGGTGGGAGTAGATGTAGATTAATTTCCATTATCCACCTTGCAAGAAGAAGTAATTTGTTCTTCTGGTTTTGCCTTCTTAGTATCAGGAATAAAATGGAGTCACTGATTTAAGTGCACCGTAATTTGCTGTCTATCTGGAATATATTGTCATATGAACATGGCTCATCTGTAATTACTGCAGTTTATGGCCTCAAAAAATGCAAAAAAGAAGAGGAAGAAGGTCATGCTTTCTTGAAGTCCATCCTTCAGATTATTTCATTAAGCACAGATGCAGGGTTTGGGAGGTATAGGGAGGCTGGGAAGTCTTGGGGAATCTAATCAAAAAACATTTTGAGCTTGTAAGAGAAAGCTATGCTTTCCATGCAAATGTGTAGGTGTTTATCCTCTTCTCTGACTTTGTTTTTGGGAATTCGAGGCGTTTCTCAACAAGAACTTCTGTAAATACTGCTAGAAAGGCCTGAGTTTCTTGCTACTGCCAAAATTGGATGTCACAGATCCATTTCCACCAAAGAGAGTTTTTCTGGGAAGGTTATATGGAGCACAAAAATACAGCAATATGTTGCAACCTACTTCTTCCATCTCAATCTTTTTTTTTTTTTGGCTGAAGGACTTTTCTCATACACTGGACTAAAAAAACAAAAACCAAAAAACCAACAAGCAGTGAAAAGACACAAATGGTAGTACGAGGTAGCAAAAGACAGTAAGAAAAATTTCATCTTTTGCTGCTGTTAAGAGGATATCAAGTGTTTTGTTTTCCTTTGCCTTTTAAGTAAAGTGTTTTCTTAAGTGTTTTGTTTATTTTGCCTTTTTTTTTTTCCAGTATGTGAAATTAAGAAGGTTCCTTGGTCTACTCTTTATCAGTCAGGGGCTAAGATCCATTTCCCTTGCAGTTCTGTTTGGGAGTGATGGGGGATAAATCACAGAAGTGTGTGTGATCACCCTTCTCAGTGGAAAGGAGGCAGGTTAATATTTACAATTGCAGCATGACGCTCACTGTCTTCATAGCTGGAACACCAGATAATATAAAACCATCTGGGATTGAGCTGATGTCAGGTGCATGTACAGGCCTTTCAGAAGAGGAGACAAGTACTCCTGGATCCAGATCATTGTAGTCATCTTGGTGTCAGCTTGTACCTCATATTACTGAAATAGGCTTTTTCATATTAGAAAAATGTTTTTATGTCTAACTCTGGAAGAATTCTGCCACTATAGCATGTAGATCCTTGACAGAATCAAAACTAAACATGCAAATGAGCTTCAGAAAGACATCCTTAAATCCTACAGGTTAAGGGGAGTAGTAGTGCTTCTCCCTAATAAAGCAGGCCATTTATTGCCTCTTCTAGCTTGGAGGAGACAGACCCAAGGTCCTTTTACGGGAGCTGGCCTGTGGTCCCAGCCCCCAGGAGGAGTCTGTACCAGCAGGCACTGCTAGAGTCCCATTGGCATGGCACAAGCAGGGCATCCTTCCCCTGCCATGGGGTAATTTCACCATTAAGCAAAATTATTTTTGTTCTTATTATGAGCACAGAGTTTTCTGTGCTTGCTAAGATGTGTTTAGCTTCTGAGAAAGCTGTTAGAATTTGTGGCTGTGGTCAGTATGTTGCCATCTGATGTCTCACCTTTGACGTCTATTGCAATGTCCTTTTCAGTGAGTTTCCTTCTTTTATTTTTTTTTAAAGTTTTCATGTTTAATTTGCTAAAGTTATTGTACAGTTGCTTGTGGAGAACTAATAAAACTGACCACACAGCTCTACTGGCATGAGCCTTCTTTGTTTCTGTAAATCATAGTGTGAATTTATCCCAGCACTGGTTGGTTGGCCTGGTGTCCTGGTGATGTTTGTATCCCCAGTTGTCTCTGTTTATGCTGGATGTTAAGTTCTGCACCTTTCAGGCTGGTTCTGAGGCTGAGATGGGGCGAACAGAAGCAGCAGTTTGTGCTCAGGAGCTGCACTCACTGCTCCACATTCCTGCTCCTGGACTGTCTGCAGCACGGACAGACAGACAGCAGGACAGAGCTCTCCTTTGCTTCCAGTTAGTTTTTAGCTGGCTGGGGCAGAGCAGTTCCCTGACAGTGATTTTCCTTTTCCCTGGGGCTGCCCAGCCCAGCTCTGGAGTGAGCGCCCAGCAGAGCCCCTGGAGCTCCCACCTGGGGCTCAGCAGGGCCGGGGCTGGGAGAGGCTGAGCCAGCTGGGCTGCAGCCACAACAGGGCCCTCCTGAGTCTGACATCTCTTCAGAACAGAGAGAGGTTTTATTGTTTAATATAATTTCATTTTTTATGCCTATGAATGCTTTGCTTGTTAAATAAACAGGGCTTTTTCCACTTTTCTCCAAGGAAATATTTTCCTGAACCAGTAGGGGGAAGGGGTTGAATCTGCGTTCTAGAGGAACTCCTTTTGGAATTTCCTCCCAAATTTGCCCTAAACCAGGTTCAGTTCAGCTGGGGTGAAAACAATCCAGCTTGATGGCCTGAAGGAGGCAGTGAGTACATGGCATGGAGTTGTATTGTACCTTTGCAATGCTGAGTCTGATTCAGTGGATTCCTAAAGGTGCACTGCAGTGTGCAGGAAGCACCTGAGTGTCTGGTTCATAGACATCTAATACTGATATTGAGAATGTCTAGTACTGGTCAGCTGGCAGCCAAGACTGAATTTATGTGACCTGTCCTTCATGGTAGGTGCTAGTTTGGTATCAGCTTCTGTTTTTCACATATTATTAGCAAGTTCTTTCTTTTGAGACTTTTTTCATTGTTAAATTCATTGGAAAATGGTACAGCAAGTTCAGTGTTTTCTTTTGTTAAGGAATTTGTGTATCACTTGAACCCATGAACTTGTCCTTGCTTGTTTCCAGTGTTTGAATGACTTCTGCTGAAACCAATTTAAAATTGACAGGTGAGGTTCTGTGGAACAACACTCGTTATTTCTAAATATCAAGAATAGAAATGTAATTGCTGTGATACTTGCAGAGAGCAGTTACCTGTGACTTATGCTTGGAAAATAACAGGAGTGTTGTTATTGCTGGAAATACTTAGATGTATTGCTTAGAATTTTTTGTTTTGTTTTCATTTGGAAAATATACAAAGGTCAGAGTATAAACACATGTGCTGCTTTGAAAACCTAAAGACTGAGCCAATAAGATGTACACATTTATTCTGGAAACCCTTTAGATTTATTCTGGAAACTTTAGATTTACTTCTGGCTAGGAACTGACATTGTTTAACTTGTGCTCTACATTCCAGGACAAAACAGTTTATAGAGCTGTAGAACTACTTTTTTTTCCCAGATGAAGGGATGAATTTAGCTTTCCTTTTAGCAAGAGTCTTTAATGCAGTACGTTTTAGGTATAATTTTTTCCCCTCTAAAACTAGCCTCATGCCTTTCTTGCACAAATTGTGTTTTAGAGATTAAACAGTTGCAAGGTTTTCTAAGGAAAACCTTTCTCCCTGTGTTATTGTTTGATATGGGGTTCTGTGTTCCTAGAGTGAGGATCAGATGCATATAACTGATTGACTTTAAGGGAGTGGAAAGGAGATTGAAGTTTTTTAGTCTGTTGTTGGAAAGTTACACAAATTCCAGTGAGAATGTGAGGTGAAACTTGGCACTGGATACAAAACTGTCACTCCTTTCCTGTTTGTATCAAAAGCAGTTTTAATCATACTTCTCAGTTTTAAAAAAGTGCTTTTGGTGATCACAGTTTTGATATCTAAGGTAATACATATTGTTTTTATTTGACTGCATTTTCTGTTGTCATATCCCACGTATTTTATGGAAGTAATTTGATTTCTAAGTAACTTCTTATTTTAAAAGCAAAAAGGAGAGCTTTGAACTGGAGGTGTGAAACAAATGAAAGAGGCATGTTTATCAGAATTACTGGCATGTCTGTAAAACTGGATAGTGATAATCTAGAATACTTACAGAAATTTTAAGGTCATGATACAGGAACACCTGCCTATAAAACTATATGCTACAGGAAATACATACTTGTCTGTTTTTAGTAGACTGGCCTGATGAAGCTCTTGTAGTCCATCAAATTAGTGATGAAAACATTTTAAAAATTATTATATAGGCTCTAGTATAGTAACTGAGGATAACTTCCCATATCATACCTGTCATAAGACGTACTTAAAAATTGTGGGAAAAAATTTATTTTAATACTCTGTGGGTCTGGATGAAATCCACAAGACAAAGGAATTTGGACTGAAGGCTGAGTTTTTGTCTATTCTAATCTCATCCCTTGATAACTATCCTTTAAGGAAGAAGAATGGTCCACAAATTTAAAATAGACCTCTGAGAGTTAAGACAGATTAGGTTAAATGTTCATTTGTGTCACAGTCTTGCTGTGTGCCTTTGAGTGGTTTGCACTAGTGGCTGTAAATTGGCAAAATGGAATATTTGCCATTCCCATCCTGCTGGGATCTTATAGCAGTATGTGTGTGAAGGATTGTGAAGGGCTTTTGTGTCATTGTTTGCCTACAATATTTTAAAAAAATTCTTAAAATATCTTAGAGTCCAAGGCCCAATTGATGCCAGAATTTAAGAAATTTTTATCTGATACATCATTTTTTCTGGCCAAATATAGAAAACGATGGGTTTACCATTCAATGAAAGATGCAGGAATACTGAGCAGTCAGCAAAGCCCTTGTAAACAGAGGACACCTCTATGGTTTGTTTAGGCTACAAATATTGCCCTTAAAAGTGTAATAATCCTGAGATTGCATTACTTGATATTCCTAGCTCATTTTGTCATTTACCAAGTTGTTTTTACAAAAGGTGCTTGTGGCTGTTAGCATGGGCTCCTGCCTGGTGACTATTACAGAATCCTGCCTTCAGCCATGTGCTCTTCAGGTCACACTTAACATAAAGGTCATGCATTGACTCTGCCTGTAAAAGGTGAATAAATTTTTGTCTTAAGTCGCCATCTTTTCTTAAAAAAAAAGTTGTCTGTTTTTGTAACTTCATGGGTTTTTAAAAAATTTATTATTAGGACAAAAAGTGTTCATCTGTTTTTTTCTTGCCCAAAATAATCTCCTCATCTTCTCTTGTAGTAACCTAATGTGAATGCTGGGAATGTAACTGAAAAGCAGTATTTATCCTGATTTATGAATTGAGTGTCCTTTAATTTCACAAACTTCCTAAAGCAGTCTGTGTGGGTTTTGTTTTGTTTTTTTTTTTTTTTCTTTTTTTGAGAAAGCAAGACAGAAATGTTATAAAATTCCAATTTAATTTACAAAAATTGATTGAGTTTTTTTTCTGCTGAGGATTTAAAGTAAAGCATGCATCTTCAAGTAAGTTGAAGAAGAAATTCCGGTGTATCTTTGTGGATACTTGAATATCCAGATCACTAGGCCAGTCTGCTTTTCAGCATGCTTGTTTGCACATTGTCTTGGCTTCAAGAGAAGAATTTTTAGTGTGTGTCCTTGGAATATGGCATAGCCTGGAAAGTAGGGCTTTTTTTTTTCCAGAGGTGTGGGTTGCTAGTCTGCCATGTACCCAGTCAGGCAGTGTTTTGTTTTCCTTTTTTAATGCACTCTGGACATTTTCTGTTTACCTGATCTAAAAGAATTTCTTGTAAAGTAGTGTGGGTTGGGAAGACTATCAGGACAAGTAGCACTTTGTCATACACAGATTAAAGTATTTCTGCCAATTCCCAAAGCAGAGAGTCTGAGCAATATTCCAGATTATCTGCATCTGCTAGTCTGCCTTTATTCTGGCTCTGTATATTCCTGTTCAGTACCCAAATCTTGGATCATAATCCCAGGTAGGTAAGTGTAAATAGACAGTGTGAAAGTGTGTGTTGGACTTCTTGGATGGGTCTACAGGAAAGGAGTCTTTGGGTCATAACCCATGACATTTGCTGTGGTTGGTTGTAGCTGTATTTCAGGTAATGGTGTCATGATCACATGTAATTTTGCTATGGAATCTGAAGCAAAAGCATAGTAGGGTTTTTTTGTTGTTTTGTTTTTGGGATTTTTTTTGTTTTTTCTTTTTTTTTTTTTTTAACCTTCTGTTGGAAGACCATTATTTTATGCCAAGAATTATTTCGTTGCCTGATGACTAATCAGCCTGTTGGAGAGTTTTGCTATCAAGAGTCATGGAAAGTTGGCCCCTGCTAGGAATCTCACAGATAGTTACTGAAGGAAGTCAGGACAATGTTCTCAAGTATCCCTAGCCAGGGAAAGAGCAAAATGGGTGTGAAAGTGACTGTGATGCTGAAGTTTACTTACAAGAGATGCAACCTTTCAAGTGCTGCCCAAACTGTTGAGCAAAATGGAGAAGTGCTGAAAAATCCTCTACTTGCCATTACTAGACATTCCTGAATGTGATCCACAAGTGATGGAGCTGAAAGACAAAATGGGATTTAGTTTACATTGTGGGGTGCTTTTAACATTATTGCAGTATCAAGAAAAGAAATTATAGAAGGTACATCTTTGTATCTGTGCTTTTACTACCCCTGTTTCCAGGGAATGTTGCTCAGGTGCTGCCAGTAATCTCTGTTTCACATTAACACAACAGAAGGTACTGAGATAAATGGGTGTCTGCAGTTTCCTTTGCCACTCCTCAGCTCACTTGCATGAGTCAGTTTATTCAGGACAGAAAAGGCACGTCCTGTTAATCCATAAAGTCTGTTCAGCTGTGGGATCTCTTTGACCTCTCAATTCTCTTGAAAAAATGAGTTATTTCCCCTAAAGATTCCATAATTGAGGCACGGGTAGGAGGCAAAGACTAGATACATAAAGGGGCTGAAGTGGCAATATTTGGCATCATTATGCACAAATTACACCTTTGGGGCACAAAAATCTCCTCACCAAGTCAGAGTGTAGTCCTGGAATGTTCTGGGGATGTTCTGTATTGTTACTGTATGAGAGAGCAAAAGTCTGATATGAGTGTAGGCCTGGAAAAAATATGCTAAATTAAGGCATTACACCATAAATGTACTATGGTAGGTGCTGTTTGCCTCTTGGCACTGGGACAGTCACATGCAGCAGCTTGGGTCTGTGTTTGATCATGGTCATATAAATGTATGTATCATGATACAACAAAAGTATCATGGTTGAGTAGGAGACAGAAACTGGGCTGTGCAACATTTTGTGCTGTGAATTGAAACATGTTCTCCATGCCTGCCTTTGCTAGAAGAGAGGGAGTGACAACAGGGTAAGATGTTTGAAAACTGAGGGCTAAACGTTTGAGGGGGAATTTCAGGATCAGGATGGTGTGGCCATGGAGATGAGTGAGGCCCATGCTCTGTTTGCTCTTTGGTCAGTTGCCAGCCATCACAATGGGTCCTCACAAGGAAATGGGTCTGAGTCCTGCCTGGTCACTTGGAATAGCTATCCCTGATTGTCACCATTCTTTACCTGCCCAGTTCAGGGGAGAACAACTCCCAGCTGTTTAGTTTTGAAGGTGCCATTTGTAAGATCCTCAGTTCATTGCTGACAGCATGATATGTCAATGTGGTGCTCCTTTGTGTCATTCTTTATCAATAGAGAGAACAAGAATTTGCTTTATTTTAAGTCACAGCTCACTGTTGATGGATTTTTCTTGTTATTTACAGTCCTTCAGTTGCTCTGGGAGATCTCACAAGTCTTCAGCAGCAGCTGATTGCATTGCTGCTGGAGCAATGTCAACAGGCCAGAATGCAGCTAATTCAAAAATTAAGCCTGTGGAGTCACTTAGGTGTCACTGTCACCAGGGATTTTTGGTGAATTTCTTTAAGCCCTTCCATGGCTCATACAGACATTGATTAAAGCCAACTTGAACCACACCTGGGGTCTCTGTAATTAGAGATCATCAGTGGTCTTGTGGATGGTGGTTCTGACTGTTGGAAAGGGAGGTAGATGCTTGTGTTACTCAAGCTGAATCTGTATCTGACCTTCTCCTTGGACTCCTGTTGTCCCACACGTGTGCAGGGGTAGATGAGAGCAGATACTGCCATGGTATCCAAGGCCTGTGTTGAAGTGAGTGCAGCTGCCAGCACCAGCTGTGCTTCATTCACTTGCCCTGAGAGCTCTAAAGGCCAGATCACAGAGGGTGCTTTGACCAGCAGCTTCACTGCAGTAATTCTTGCAGTAATACTGCATGTATATGGGAAGGGAACAGTGAAATATTTTGGATTTTGTCCTTTCTCTTCCGTCCTTTCTCTTCTACCTTTGACTCAAACTCTCAGATCTCTACATTAGTTTTTGTAGCCCAGGCTTTTGTTGCTGGTGTTACCCAGGTCCATAGCCTTAGAGTACAGGTATTAGCTAGAAACAGAAAATATCCCAAACCTGTTCTCAGAAGCCACACTCAGACCTGTGGGATCTGAGCTTGGGGAAGGTGTCAGCCACCAAGTTAGGTGACTTCAGTAGGAGTGTTCCTAGCTGGTGTGAGGATACTGGCACTTGCTTGTTTTGGTGTTTCACTAACTGCTTTGGTTGGCTGCCAGACATGGACAGTTTGTCTAACGTGGGAATTTTGTCATTTGTAGTCTAACCAGTGGAACATCTGACTAGGAAATGGGTGGTAGGCTCTGCCTGTGCACTGTTAGGTGTTTTGTTAGTCAGCATGCTGGATTCAAGGTAGCACTATCCTGCCATCAGTAGCACCCACAAGCTTCTTCTGTGTGGTAGGAGTTAGGACAAGATATTTCTTAAGAGCTTCTCTTTTTGGCTGTGGCTTTTCTACCTGATGCTTATATTTATTTTGTTTGGTTAGGGGTTTTTTTCAATTTTTTTTTTTCTGAAACAGCCATTCTTCTCATCATATTAAAGCAATAATACTTGGGGTTTGGCTTTAAAAATTTTTTTTCTTTACAGTCACTGTGCTTTCTGATGAGGTACATCTCTCAGCCTGTCTCTAAAACCAAATGTGGAAAATGTGCTTTGCCTCATTATCTGAAAGCTATCAAAATGGTCTATTTTAGAATTGAATAGCTGAGAATTCGTTATCATGAATGCAAGAGAAACTCCCTTTAAGTATGTAATGTTC
The DNA here is from genome assembly GCF_027579445.1 of Ammospiza nelsoni. Lineage (NCBI taxonomy): Eukaryota > Metazoa > Chordata > Aves > Passeriformes > Passerellidae > Ammospiza > Ammospiza nelsoni. The sequence continues at coordinate 14,395,201 of NC_080637.1, forward strand.
TTAAAATATGCAAACTTTAAAATATGCATCAAATCCAAAATCTTACATTTCACCAGGAAGTGAATAAGCAGGCAATGCAGATTGCAGATTATACATATTCATATACTTCTTCATCAAGGTATTTTGTACCACACATTTCTGCAAGGCAGTCCTAGGAACCAAGCAGAGTCTTTGTATAAAATCTTTGCTTTGGAAAGTTGTAGTGGTGTTTGCCCATGTAGGATTTGTTGTAATAACCTGATAGCAAAGTGATGAAAACATGAAAAATAGTAGGAAAACCTGAGTCTCAAAAGCTCTGAGGCTTTAGATTAAACATGGGTAGTATGAATGTGTATGGGAGAAAGCAGTTATGTTCACCATTGTCAAATGATATAAAATAGATGAGATAATTATAAACTCTACACAAAACTGCACTCCTTCAGAGAAGAATACTGACATCTTCTCCAGCCCACTTCCACCAGTGAGATTGCAATGTTATTCCTTTGTAATAAATATATCTTGTCAAGAGACAAAGACAGGCCAAAATTTTGTAAAAAATAAACCAATCACACAAAGGAACCCTCCCCCCAAGAAGGGACCTAAAGCACTGTTATGCAATGGCTAAGAGAAGGAAATCAGGAGAACAAGTCATTCATGTAAAATCTTCGGTGCTCTAGTTTTCAGTTTGACAGAAATATTGTTTCAAGGACAGGGACAGATGTTTTTATTTCATGAGATGGTGAACCTGAAGCAATTATGCCAATTTGATCCTTTACAGGATCCCAGCTGATCTGGGCATTGCTGGTAGAGCTTTGGCAGAATTTCCAGCTTTTCTTGTGTTCTGATAGGGAGCATGCATACATTAGTATATATGCTCCAGGCATCAAAATTAGAAAGCAGAAAATAACATGAAATGGATCTAAATGCCTGTGCAGCAGTGTTAGAAAGCAAATAACCACAATATTCTTAAAATAGCTTGTGAAATTTCAAGTGAGAAGAAGCCATTTAGAGATGGTAAGAAGGTAAGCATTACTGACATTTTGTGTCAGATTGCTTGGTAGCAATTGTAAGCTGTGCTCTGCCTGTAGCAGATATCCCTTGGAGATGGTTATACACTAGCAAAGCAGGATGTTACTGCTAGTGATGCTGGGTGTAGTGATCATGTTAAAAAACCCCAACCTAATAAACAAAAAAAGCCCAACCCACTCTGCTTGGGCAGAAATAAAAACAGAATCTCTAGGAGGTGACCCCTGATGAAGCAGGGCTGCAGGTCTCGGGTCTTATCCCTACGGGAAGGACTGGGGCTTTGTACCCAGGGCATGGCCCAGGAAGGCTGACCTCCCCCATGCATTTATTCCATTGGTACTTTTAGGCTCAGTTTTCCTTTCAAAGGGTGTGAAAAACACCAATCACTTGTTCTTAAAATTTTTAAAATTTAATAGTAATAAAATGGTTATAAAAATAGTTTTACAGTTAGAGTAATAATAATTTGGACAATTTGAATTAGGACAATATGAGACAATGAAGACAAAGAGTTATGGATGTCCTATGGATGTCTGGTACCTTTTTCTTGGCAGCATAAACCCAAAAAAGGACCCACGTTAACAGAGGATTAACCCTTAAAAACAACAGCCTGTTGCATATTCATATGCTTCATACATGATGCATAAATTCCATTCAAACACAGGATTCTGTCTGGTCAGTGTCAACTTCTTCCTCTTAATCCTGATGGTGTCTTCATGGCTGAGCAAGGCGGGAAGAAGTTCATTTCTCCTGATAATGGGGCAATAAATTCTCTTTCTCTGAAAGATTCAGGTGTCCTGTGGCTGCTATCTCACTGTGAGTCCTTTAGGAAAAAAAGTATCTTACATAGCATGGTTTCTATTTTAACATTTTTATAACCTAAAACTATATTTAACACACTACTTAAGAGAATTAATACAGCATAACTTTCTAATGCAACACGTATAATATTCATTTCAATATTTGTGAAAAGCCAATAATAAAATATGCATTTTTCACAAAAGGTGTTGTCTCTGACACTACTGCTTTTCATCATACATCCTGAGTAATCCAGGGCTGAGATTCAAATCCAAACCAAGATTTCCACACATGTACACATCTTCTGCTTCTGTGTAGACAAATTCTTACACAAATTAACTTTTTTACCCTGTAGTATTACAGAAGATTAGAAATATTTCTGTAAATTTTATATATTTGTTTCCTCTTATCTAGATCACTGTTTACTTTTAATCAGATAATGACCGAGTGTACTGGTCACAAGCAATAAGGAGGATGAATTTCTAAGGGCAAACATGCTAAGTACAGGATACATATTTAAAATGGAAAAACTCATCAACATCTTCACTTTGTTTCTTGAACATGGGACATTAATCTGAAAGAATAGATGTAAAAATTAAGAAGAAAAAAAAGCCTAAAATCTTGATCAAGCTGTTTGGGTGGGAAAAGATCAGCATTTGATTCCCAATAATGAGCTGTGACAGCCCATTTCACTGCCTTGGGTCATTGGTCTAGCATATCAGGCAGTCATTTAATTTTTTTATTTTCAGTGTTTGTAATTACATTCAGCATCAATTATTCATAAGAGATGAAATCTCTTTTACTGATGTAAGTAGCAGAGACTTATTTACATCACTTTCAAGGTTCTGTGTTCTGACAGGTTAAATAAACGATTTGTAGAGTGACTCCAGCCAGAGTTGGTTTCACTGGGCCCAGCTTCACTGCCCTGTGCAGGCACACACAGCACAGGGGATCAGCAGGAGGAGGCAGAGACCTGCAGACCCCTGCAGGGCTGTGATCCTGTGTCCTGGGATGGCTGCTGTGCCTGGGGTGCTGCAGTGGAGGGACAGGGCTCCTTGGGAAGCACAGGCAGGAGAGATGAGGGGAGGGGGCTGCCCTCATGGCAGTGACCAGCTGGAGAGCATGGAGCAAAGTCTGGGGAAAGAGAGAGAGCCTGTGGGTCAGGATTAAAGGGAGGGCAGGGACAGGGGACATTGCAGTGGGGTCTGCCACAGCTGCCAGGCCAGGAAGCACAGGAGGTCCTCTGTGGGTGTTCTCACATTCAGAACTCCTGGTGTGTGGGATTCATGTTCTCTGAACCTGAGAGAAGCAGAGAAAAGAATGATCAAAACAATGCTTATCTCAATTTCTGCTCCTCTTGTTCACAAGTGGAATGCATTGTGGAAGATTGTTTACCTGAAGGGGATTGGTAATTGGATTCTGGTGTGAGTGTTTTGATTCATTGACCAATTGAATCCGTGTGTGTGTGTTGGGACTGTTGGCTGACCGTCATGAGATTTTGTGCAGTTGAGTGCAGTTGGGTACTTGTGCAGATTCAGTTTAAAGTAATATAATATAGAATAACACAGTATAATAAAGTAATTAATTAGCCTTCTGATATCCATGGAGTCCTCCTAGTCTTTCTCCCTGCCACGGGGGTCACTTTATTTCTGATACTGGTGTTCATGGGGAATTTCATCCACCCCAACATCTGCTGGAAGGACAGCACAACAGAGCATAAGCAATCCAGGAGATGCCTGGAATGCCTTGGTGGTAACTCCTCCAAGGGACAGGGGAGCCCACAAGGAGAGGTTCTGTGTTGGACTTTGTTCTCACCAACAGCAGGATCTGGTAGGGAATGTGGATCTCCAGGGCAGCCTGGGCTGCAGTGACCATGAAGTGGTGGAGTTTGAGGTCCTCAGGGTGGTGATTAGGGTGCACAGCAAGCTCAATACCCTGGACTTTAGCAGAGCAGATTTTGGCCTTTTTGGGGATTTGCTTGATAGAGTGCCATGGGAGAAAGTCCTGGAGGGAAGAGAAGCCTGAGAAAGGTGGTTAATATTCAAGAGTTACCTCCTCCAAGCTGAGGAGTGATGCATTCTAATAAAGAGGAAATCAGGTAAAAACACTAGGAGGCCTCTATAGATGAACAAAGAGCTCCTGGACAAACTCAAACACAAAAAAGAAGTCTACAGCAGGTGGAAGCAAGGACAGGTAGCCTGAGGAGAAAACAGAGAGATTGTCTGAGCAGCCAGGAATCAGGTTAGGAAAGCTAAAACCCTGAAAGAAGTAAGTCTGATCAGGGGTATCAAGGGCAGCAAGGAAAGCTTCAATAGATATGTTTGTGATAAAAGTAAGACCAGGGAAAATGTAGCCCTTCTCCACAAGGAAATGGAAAACCTGATTATCTGCATATGGAGAAGGACAAGGTACATAACAATTTCTTTGCTGGCAAATGCTCCAGCCACAGCACCCAAGTTGCAGAAGACTTCAAGTCCCAGAAGGGACTGGGAGAATGAAGAACCACCCAGTGGAGGAGGTCAGGTTCAATATATTCTGAGGAACCTGAATATGCACAGGTTAATGGGACCTGATGAGATGCATCCATGGACTCCAAGGGAACTGTCCAAGGAATTGGCTAGGCCACTATCCATCAAATTTGAGAAGTCATGGCAGTCAGTGAAGTTTCACTGACTGGAAAAAGGAAAACATAAGCTCTAAAAATGGAAAAAAAAAGGAAGACCTGGGGAACTACAGGCTAGTCAGTTGTATCTCAGTAGATACATACAGTGAGATACTCTGGTTTCTGTGTATTTTAATCCTTTTATAGATGTACTGATGTCTGCAAAGACAGCAATAATTATGTATGTATTTGTTTTGGTACAGATGGTTTTAAAATCTCTAAATGTCATTTTTAATTAAAAAATAAATAAATTTTAAGGCATCCCATGAGATGAAGCCATTTTTTCTTGCCAACATCTACTTTTCTTGCAACAGCCAAATTATCCACTCTCTCTTTTTCTCCCAGTAGCACATAAGTGCTACCACTATAGTATTGTTTCTCCTTCATCTCTGGCTTCTCAGTCAGTCTGCAGGATTCACTGAGAGCCTGTGATACCTTCACGCCTCACTGCCTGCATTCTGCTCTGTATGCACCTGTCTGTGTGCACTCAGTCTCCCTGGCTACAGAGCAGACTCAACTCCTTGGGGAGCCCTTTCTTCCTAAAGTGTGTGCTTGCAATGCCTTCCAGCAGCACACCTCTCTTTGCATGGAGCCAGGTCCCTCTGTGTGCAGATCCTGCCCTTTTAGGAACTGTGGGAATTCTTCACCGAGGTTAGTCAGAGTTTTGGAGTGGGCTTCAGATATTTTTGAGATGTTAAGATTTGTTTATTGGGAAATTTGGTGTCAGTGTTGCTGTCTAACCTGTCAGGTTCTTTGGCTGACTGGTACGTACAGGAAGCACCTGTGGCTGTGATTTACCTTTTCTCTATGTGTCAAGGTCAAACCTATGTGCTGCTGTTCTTCCATTTTGCTTTTAATAATTTAAAAAATCCTCTTCTGAGACTGACTTATTTGGTGAGGGAAATAATAAAACATAACTCATGTATTTCATCGTTGAACAATTACCATTGCTGTTAAATTTCCAGAAATTGAAATACAAATATTTTGAAAGCTGTGCTCTAACTCCTGTACTGCCAGGACTGTTTGTCTTCCAGATAATAGCTGTGTGTTTGCTGTGCTCATCCCTTCTTCTCATGCCTCACAGCTGTCATAGCCTTTCACAGAGAAAAGACAAGAACCATTCTCCATAGACCTGGCAACCCTTTGTCAGAGTAATTTCTTCAAACTGTCAGTGAGTTTGTCATGCTTTCCTTGAGATTTTGTGAGGTCTTACAGTGTGAAGGTGCATTAACATAACTGTATTGTCTTATGTTGGTTTTAGCCTTTGAAACAACCATTCTACCTGGATTAATCCTGAACTAAAATGAAAGTTTCCTGTGATGGAGGGAAATTAGAAGGGCTCCAAATGACTGTTATTATCCATGGTGTCCCAGCCTATCACTGGGTAATGGGGAGTTAACTCTATTTCCTCCATTTGGGACATAAAAACATGAATCTAACTAAAGCATGTATTTTAGAGAGGCATTCATTTAGATTTGATTTGCCTTTGTTCAGATTAGGTCATTCTAATTAATCATCTGTTTGTGAAAGAAGACAAGTGAATATAAGTTAGTGTAATATTGCAATAAGGATAATTCAAAATTTCCTGAAAGTTGAGACCTTTGAGAAATGGGTAAGCTTGGAACTGAAAAGGTGGAACATACATTGCCTATGATCCTCATCAGTGAAAAATTAGCCTGGGGTTTTGATGTATATGATGAAAAGACCATAGGTAAATCAAGAATAACTCTACTGAAAACAGTAGAGTTAAATGGAATAAAATCAGAGAGTGTGTTGAGAGCAGGTTCTCAGCCTATTGTTCAAATTTGGGCTAGGTTTGACCCACTCACCTCAGTGGTGTCCTTGAGAGCTTTAACAAAGTTTTGCCCCAAATGGAATAGAAAAAAAGGAATGATTTGGATATGACATTTGTTTCCTAAGCTCACCTGGAGCACTTGCACTTTCCACACAAGGAAGACACGTTATGGTGTGAATGTTTGTCTATCCATTAAACTACATTAGCAGTATTCCTGCTTTATAAGTAAGGATGGGGTCTGGGAGGCTATGAGGTGCTAAATTGAAGATTTTAAACATGTGATAGCTTAGTTTAATTTTTGAGGTTTTTTTAGTTTATTAGTTTTGGTTTTTTTTAAGGGGGTTGCGTCCTTTGCCATATGAAGAAATTGCAGTGTCTAATTCAAAGTGAGGCTTATGGAAAGTGTTCTAATTTTTGCTGACACTGAAGATTAATCACTAATCCCCTGCCAGCCTTTGTCACTGTGAGCAGGTATTTTGGCTTTGTGTGTTTTTCTCCAAAAGAGCATCACCTTGAGTTGCTCTAAGTGTGGCAGGGGAGTGAGCAGTGTCCTGTTGTCCCCCAGGGCAGCTGCAGGGAGCGGGGTGTGCTCACCCTGGTTTGGGGTTCCCTGTTCTCTGCAGCACACCTGGGGATGTGTCTTTGCTGTGGTTTGCAGATCTGCAGGAAGTACCAGGTTACAGCTCTGGCTGTCAGAGAGTGCTCAGGCGTGTCCTTACCAGCCCCTGATAGGCACAGCCTCTTCTTGAATCCCAGGCTTACAGTCCCTGACTTCTTAGGAAAGCTGCACATCTAATGTCTGTGATGCCTTTAGCTTCTTATTTCAGGTGACATTAATGGCGCAAGAATCTCTGGCAGTTTCTGAAGCAAAACCATTTAAATAGTGAGTTTGCAAAAAGAGACAGCTCAGGCTATCAGAACAGGTTAGCCATCTAGAGGATGCCCAGTTAGGATCCTTTTACAGCATTATCTTAGTCTTGACTCTCTACAAACCACCCTACAGACTCCCATTTCCTCCTCTGCTTACAAAGTTATGCTGCTCTTGATCATTTATCAATTATTTATATTTACTTGCTTGATCTGTATTGCCAAAATATTTCGGAAGCTGTACTTCCATACAGTTCTCTGAGCAAGGATTTTCAAACATGAATTTCAGTTGCTAACAAGTGACAGATTGTGGAATTCTCTCTCGTGTAGTGCTAAGAATGAAACTACTGGAATATGTCACATAGGTTTGTGCACTTTCAAATGGTAATTTAATCAAAACTTCATCAGGATACAGATCTCTGTCATTTCTCTCTCATACAGACCTACCCAACCCCCTGATAATTTTCTCAAACTGTGAAGTTTGTAATAGATTTTGGTTGAAACAAAGTAGAACATGAAGAAGAACATTCAATATTGGAGTGACATCATGCTTGTAAACAAGATTCTCTGTGCATAGCTACACATTATTTGTTGTGATGCAGCACTCTTTCTGATACTGTAAAAAATATTAAGTGTCACTGGGCATGTTCTGAATTTATCTGTGTGTCTGTTTATGCCTTTTATTGGGAAAAATCCTGCCTTTTGCAAGGGTGAGGTTTTGCAATCCATGAGTTTTGTTCCTTCTGTATTTGCACAGGTTAGTGAGGATATGTGTGGCACTCGAGTTACTGAGTTGTTTTTCTAGCAAGTAGTTTGTTAGAATTGAATCATTTTGAATAATCAGCCCTCAGCATGATGTGACTATAACCTTTAGGATGAAGTGTATTTTTGCTGTGGAGTTACCTTCAGTAGCCTCATTCCCTTCCCACGTTTGCTCCTGCAGGAATGCCAGAGCTGTGAGCTGCCTGTGTCAGCACTGCTGCATCTGGCCTGGTGTCTGGGATGGGGCAAGCCTCCCACGAGGCTGCCTGGGCTTCCCATTGTGGGGAGCAGCCTTGGGCAGCCTGCAGAGCACACAGCCAGCTGCTCTCTGCTGTGCCTGCTCTGAGAGTCCTGAGAGCCTGTGTGTGCCCATGGCTGAGAGGAGAGAGGAGAGCAGAGTGTTGGGAAGAAGCTGGAGCAGCAGCAGGGTGGAAATCACAATCCTAAGCACCACTCCTATGTGTGTGTGTAGGGTTTGAACCTGTGGATTTGAGTACAGTGTTCCTGTGTCCTGTGTGTGGGATTTCAAAACTGCCCTCATAATTCAGCCTGGATGCCAAGGCTGTCTCCTGGCATCCCTGTCTCTCTGGGTACCACTTCACTTGAGCTGTGTGAATCAGGACAGTCATCTCAGTCCAAACCTGAGAGTCAGCCTAGCTCAGGTCTCAGTGAGGATAGTGGCTAAAACAGATATCCAGGGAAGGTGGTAATCACAGGCAGAATTAGTGTTTCTTCCCTGGGAATCTCTCTGCTGTTCCTGATGCTGTGTGGCTCCAGGAGGAGCATTTAATATCCCTCATTGAATATTTCTGCCATTGATTCATCCATTTGTTTCTGAGACAAGACTTTCCACTTCTGACATGTTTGAAAGATAATTTAGTATTTGTTTTATGCCTCGAGAAAAATACATCTTAGACTTTCTTTTGCCCACCTTACTATGCTTACCCTGCCAGACATGACCTGGTTGACCACTCATCTACTTTGTACTGAAAACACCTAAATTCCTGTAGGGCTGATTGTTATCTGAGACTTTCTTGTATGCTAATTCTTCCCCCTTTCTGGACAACAGAAGTATATTGTGATTTGCTACCAGAAAAATAGAGAGTAGTTCAACTTGCTCCATAACAAGGAACTATGGGCCCTGTTTTTAAATCTCCCAGTAACACATTTGGATGAGCTCCATGAAATCCCAGTCTGGGCAGGAAGGCTTTGTCTGGTTGCTGCTGAAACACTGATTATTCACATAAGCTCAAAAATAATTGCTGATCAAGGTTCTGACATTCTTGCTATTTTTTTTTCTAACAGTAAATAATTTGTAAAATCTGTTGCACAATAAACTAAGCTTCTTGTAGCCAAATAAAAGAGTGAATTTAGAATTATGTAGCTGAAAAAGAACCTTTTTCTTTGATAATCCCAGTAACTTGTTTAAAAATATCTTAGTTTTGTGCTATATGTTCCTTTTTTTTTTTTTTTGATGTACTGAGGTAGCTGTCTAGAGGAGTTAAATCTTCATATCTACAGATTATATACAGAGCTGACAGCCAAAGCCCTCCCTGAGTTTGGGGAAAGCTTCTGAATGGGAGCAAAACATTATTTTATGCTTTCTTGTTAGAAATATGTCAGATTCCAATTTTTTTTTAATATGAACACATCTGCTGAGACCTGCTGCAAATTTACTTGCCTGAGGAAACAACTCAGCCATCTGATGGTGACAGTCATGACTGATGTCCTGAAATGAATTTGGCCCAGAACAGTAGTGACAAAATAAACAGTTCTGAGGAATCAAATAGCTCCCATATTACAAAACAGCAGTTGCATAAAATATGCTGTCTGTTTTGATAAAAATGTGTCTACATTTTTTGTCTTTTTATTTAAAGAAAAATTGTTCAGGGGCATTAGAATTCATGTTTCAGAATAACTTTGCTGGTTATGTTACTCTTGTGCTCACATATATATGTGTTTGGGGGTTGTAACAGCTTATTAACCAAATAATAACCTTATTATTTCTTCCTTGTGGCTAGCACTCCAAACCTCTGTAGGTGGGTTTCCCAGTGTATTTTTTTTGCCACTTGGACCTGTCACTCCTGTGTGTGCTGGTACAAACCATCTGTGGCTGTGGTTCAGAAATTGTAGCTTTGCTCTGGTTTTTTGTACCCAAAGGAATAACAAGTCAGTTTGCATCTCAGGCTGTTGTTACTGTCTCTTCTCTTTTCTCAGCAATTTTTATCTCTTGGCTTGGGTGTTCAAGACATGATGCATAACTCCCATGTAAAATTCTTGGGTTACAATAAAAAGGTTAATATTTTTCATTTTTCAGTTCTGTGTAAACATGAAGGGCAGTTTTTAAGGTTGAATATTAATAAGCACTGTAAGGGCATACATTTTTAATGTGGCTGCTGCCCACATTTGAAATTAGGTCATTCAGATTTTCTTCTTGCTCTTTATTCCAGCAGTTAATATATCACATGAAAGTAGAGTTCAAGACCAGTGGTTTTTACTAATTAGAAGTCTGAAGGTTGTATTTGGAAGGCAAAACATAAAACTATTTATCTATTTTATCTCTAGTAACTCTTGAAGGAGCTGGTAAACCTAGAAATGAAATGGAGGCAAAGCCATGTGTTTTAAGTCGTGTTTTGCAGTCTCTCCCAGTTGGAAACAAGACAGGAGCCTGATTGCAATTGTTTGCAGCATGCAGTTGGAGATGTGCCAGGATGGCACTATGAAACATTTGCACTGGGGTTCTGGTGGGGGTTGGCATTGTTATTGACTTGCCTAAGGAGTTTGAAAGGTTAGTCAAAGCAAAAGTTGATCTTTTAATGGGATTACAAATTGATCTTTTTCTCTATAGGAGTATCTTTAGTGCCTGATTTCCAATAGGTATATTTTGTAAAAATTAAGTAAATTTTTTCCCATACCCTGCTTGCATTATTGTTTGCAAGATGCCGATTTCTGTGCACTCCATAAATAATGGAGATGCAGATCTAAATGTTTCAGATCCACTCATGATCAGCAGTAAGTAACTCCTAGAAAGCTGAAAATGGTCTCGAAAGCTTTTTAGTTACTATGTACCATCTCCTGCAAAGCTACTTAAAAGTTAAAGGGAATACCAATGGGTTCCTGTAAAGATACAAAAATAATGCTTATCTGGTGTTTGTAGTTGTCACACTTGGAATGAAGTATAACATTGTTATGTTTAAAGCCAGTTAGAGTACTACAAAAATAATCAAAATGTTTTTTTCTTTCAGCTCCAGCGGTAAACCGATTCACCAGACGTGCGTCAGGTAGGCTCAATGAAATTCCATTTGTCTACATAATAGCTGAAACACTATGCTGACACTGATTGTCCTGTAAAATGTAATATGACATTTGTCAAAGTTCTTTAAAGATGTCAGACTTGGGCTGACCTCTAAATTGTTACCTGCTTCACTGAAAAATGTAGCCAAGGTTTCAGGTCACGGAACTTGCACAAGCCCTTCTTGTTGCTGTGGAATTTATTAAAAACCTACGCTTTTTTTTTTTAACCCCCCTCCCTCCTTAAAGAAAATAATTTCAGTTCTAGCAGATCTGAAGGCTGAAAGCAAGAACTGAATGTAATCTGGACGTCAGCAGGGTTACCTTGCTTACCCTACAGACAGCCTGAAACTGCAATTTTGTGATCAGTTATGCATGAAGAAATGTTCAGCTGTGTTGGAAACCTCAGTGTTTCCAAACCCAGTCTGGTCTGTGTGCATGCTGTGTTGCTGTGCTGTGCAGAGCTGGCACATTGGGTCTGGAAGCACCGTTCCCTTGGTGGTGCTGTGTGGTTGTGTTGGGTGTGCACCTGCCTTGCCTGGTGCTGGTTTGTGCATTCTTCAAGATAACTTGGTCCTGCTGGCTCAGAGGACTCTTTACCTTATTTCCATTACATGTCCTCCACGTTATGTATCATTATAAGTTAATATTCTTGCCCTTTCTTTATTGTTCTGCTATGTTATGTCCTTTAGGCTTAGTTTTTGAGGGCTTTTTTTTTTCTGAATTGTGAGCCCCAGAATCTGGATCTTACTTGTTTGAAGTACTATGAATCTGAAAATGTGGCATAAAAGTCACCATGAAATGTAATGAGACTCATGGCTGACTCATAGGAGTCAGGAGAGCAGAAGATTTGAGCTATTCCTAGTCATTTCAGTATGCCATATCCAGTATAAAATGCTCTTTGTTTTGAACTTTAGGTCATTTTTAATAAATGTATTTTATAATGCAGTAATTCTATCTAGACTTCTAGTTTTGGTTGTTACAACATCAGTCAAGAAGTCCCTTGTCAATGTAAAAATAGTTGTGAAGATACTCAGGATTACTGAGGAACTGCAGGGGAAAAAGGAGGTTTGTAGGATTGGTGCATAGCAAAGGAGGTTTGCATTATATTGGTGCAATATAATACAGTAACACAATGGTTTGGGTTGGAAAGAACCTCAAAGATCACCCAGTTCCAACCCCCTGCCATGGGCAGGGACACCTTCCACTGTCCCAGGTTCCTCAGAGCCTGTCCATCCTGGCCTTGGACATTTCCATGGATGAGACATCCACATCCACAGCCAACCTGTGCCAGTGCCTGACCACCTTCACATAGGTGGCACAAAGCAAGAAAATGTAATTAATTCCAAATATTCTGATGCTTTAAGTTATGATAATGCTTCATGAGGTACTGTAGCTTGAAATGAAAGGGATGATTTGTTAACTGGTGCTCAGCAACAGTGAGCAGGGCTCCATGCAAATCACATTTCATGTTTTAAGGAGAGTTCTACTGTGACTGATTGATAGCTGACAGTAATGAATGCAGTCCTTCTAACAGATGTGTGATAAGCTTTTGCATTCAGAGAGTTTGACTGTTTGAAAAGCTAATACTTGCACACAAAAAGCCCCCAATCAGTTATTCTTAATGTTTATTTAATATTAAATTAACATTTATTTTTAAAAGGAAACTGAAAGCATGCTATAAGTCTGAAATTTTTGTGCATTTATTGGGGAGATAATTTCTGTGGGGAACTAATATTTCATGTATTTTGGTCTTGTTGTGAGCGATAGAACAGTTATCTTATTCAGAGTAATGAGTCAGGTGGTGTAGTAAATCAGATGTAAATCATGTGAATACATTTCAAACTAGAACAAGGAAATGCTGCAGTCCACCATGTGTACTATTTTATTAAGTTAGTGGTAGCTTTAATAGTTAAAATTTCTATTTTTTCAAACAAGAAAGCCTGTGAAAGGTGATGGTTCTTACTTTTCTTCTTAAATGATAAATGACTGTCAGAGAAGTACAGTACATTTTAGAAAATTGGTTAAAATTAGAATTTAGAAAATGGTTAAAATATAAAATTAAATACATAAATCAGACTATGCTGATAATATAAACATTTCACAGGAATGTTTGCAGTCCTAACCATGTTTTTAAATCCTTTGTTTTTAATTGAACAGTCGTCTGTGGATTAAGGCAATCAAGACACCTTGCAAGGGGAAAAGCTAGATAGTAGCTGTTTGGTTTGGGGTTTTTTTCTGCTTGGTAGCTTAACAGTCTTCTGTAGTCAAAGCTGGTTCTCATGTTTAGGAAATGCCATATGTATTATGTAGGCAGACCAAATGAAATGTAGGGTTTTTTTCCTCAAATATGAACTTCTCCTAATTTTAGGCTGTTTGGCTAAGAGCTATTTTAAAATTTGAAATGTGCAATATTGTAGATTCTTGACTACTTTTGAAGATTTTCTTCTGGTGAATATTTCTCCAAGCTAGTGGTGAATATTAGGAGGGTTAGCTCTAGAATGTGGTTTCATGTTGCATGTGATTAATGATATTGCAGGCTGATTTGGGGAGTGTGTGACTTCAGGGTGCCTTTTTGTCATGCCTAGAGGTTCTCTCTACTTCTCTTGCACAGACCTAGGAGTTGTGCTGCCTGAGGGTGGATTGGTTTAAATAAAGCAGAAATACAGGAGGTTCTGGTGTGTTGATTTGCTTTGGGTTTCCAACTTTTCCTCACAGAGAACAGTAATTCTCTGCAATGGGTATTTTGATGTTGCTGTTACTCTTTGGGTAATGCCTAGTATTTTGCTTGGTTGCATAAGATATAGTTATTTTTCCTAACTGAGCTAGAAATTAGGCACCCAGAGCTTAATTGCTGAAGCACCTACTGAAAATAATACAGCCCAGCATTTATTATTTAACAGCTGTTCCTGTTAACATGCTGAGAATGTATTAATGAACTGTCATTGGTATGTAGAGGAAAAAAAGCAGAAATAAGCTAGGATAAATTAGCTGTTCTGGAATTCCACTTCTTAAAATTTATTGAGCTCCCTAATTAGATATCTCTGATGTGTGTTTATTCATATGTATGTGTATATATGCAGTGTGGGCTCTGTACATAAAATACACTTATAGTGCTGGTGACAGCTACTCATGGGCTGGTTAATAATGCACTCCATTGTTCTAGGCTGTGCACAAAGAATAATAGATATCACACTCTTAACAAGAGGAGTTTAGTGAGAAGAGGAGATTAAAATTACTTTATAGAGCTAGAATGAACAATGAGACAGCTGCAAGTAGTTAATCCTTATTTTTATTTTCAAATCTGGTGGCACTAAGATGAAGAGAAAGGAAAACAACTGTTGAGGCAATCAAGAGACTTGGGTGTGGGAAAAAAGGGGAGCATGAAGGGCACCCCTTTGTCCTTCAGAACGGATGTGGGAGGTTCTGTGCAGCATCATACAGGGGGAAACCTGGGAGCAAGTTTGCCAGAACAATTTATTCTTCTTTGTGTGAGTTGCCATTAGGAAGAAAGTGACAAAATGAGAGTTTTAGTCTGCAACATCCTGAACCATTTTGTGGACTGGATTAGTCATGGCCAGAGTAGCATTTATATATATATATATATATATATATATATATATATATCACTGCTACTTTTCAATTTAATAATTCCTACAGGAAGCATGGCAATGTACTTAAGTAACATGGTGAATTTTACGGCATTTAGACTACAGGAGTCCTTTTAGTGAAAGAATGGCTAATTGCTTCCTGAAATTATGGAAGAGCATAGGTGATATCAAAAATTAAATGGTTAAATATATAAACTAGTATTTAGGAAGAGCAAATCGACATTGCTAGCCAAGAATAGAAAATGTTCCTAGGAACAATATTTCACTTGTGATTTTCAATCAACTCAACTATATTGAGGTTTTCTTAAAAAGATTGGCACTCACTTTCCTGTGGCATATTAAAAATTGTCAGAGAAAGGCAGCACACTGAAATGAAGTGCTATGCCCTTTTATAGAGTAAGGCAGAAGCTGGGATTGTACCAAAAATAATGGTGTGGAATTAAATAACTGTAAAGTCCCCTTTGAAATGTTCAGGTAGGATGCAGTGTTGTGGAAGCATATCAAGTGACAGAAGAAGAATGAAGACCTTTATTGATGAACCAATAATTCCAGTTCTTCAAGAAGAATCACTGGTTCTTCTTCTTCTGAGTGATGAATATTCCCCAAACTGAATTCAAGTGATGTTGGATTCACCTTTGTTCATTACCCACGTGTGGTTAATCCCAAATTTGAAATGTCCAATATGTCACATTCCTGAGAGAAGCAAGGAACAGCTGACATACAGTGATATCTGACACTAAAAACTCAGTTAAGCACTAAGGCTGCCATTGTCATGGTGAGGAAAACCAGAAGAAAAGGTGCTGTCACTATTTGAGACTGTATCTCCATTGCATGAACAGAGTACAGTAAAGAAAGCATATTGTGCCTTGTCAGGGTCCTTCTTACAATTACCATCACTGTAACACTCAAGTCCTTTGCTGAATAACAAGGGTGTGGTGCCCTGAGCTGTAGGCACCCTAGAGCCACTGGATCAGGGAGAATGCTGTGCTTCAGTCTGCTCCTGGTCCTGCTTAAAGCACATATATCATAGAATATCCTAAGTTGGCAGGAAAGCACAACTCCTGTCCCAGCACAGAAGACCCCAGGAGTCACACCATGTGCCCAAGAGCATTGTCCAAATGCTTTTTGAACTCCATCACATCTGGTGCTGTGGTCATTTCCCTGGGGCACCTGTTCCAGTGCCCAACCACCCTGTGGGTGCAGAAAGTTTTCCTAATGTCCAACCTAAACCTCCCTGGCACAGGTTCATGCTGATCCTTTGGATCCTGTTAGTGGTCACCAGAATGAAGAGATCAGGGGCTGCCCCTCCCCTTCCCCTTGTTAGGAAGCTGGAGAGAGCTGTGAAGTCTCCCCTCAGTCTCCTCCAGGCTGAATAAGTCAAGTGACCTCATCCACTCCTTGGCTTTCTCCTTCAGACCCTTCATCATCTTCATAGACCCCCTTTAGAATAATGTAGATCTTTAGATCTTTGTGTTGAGCACCCAAATCTGCCCCCAGCACTGGAGTAAGGCTGCCCCAGTGCAGAGCAGAGCAGGACAAGCCCTTCCCTTGCCCAGCTGGTGCTGCTGTGCCTGATGCCCCTGGACATGCTTGGCCCTCCTGGCTGCCAGGGCACTGCTGGCTCTTGGGAATGAAGAACTGATCTCAGTGATCTGCCCCACGACACTTCTGGGTCTGTGCAAAGTTAGTGATAGAGGCTGTTTGCCATGCAAT
This sequence comes from Ammospiza nelsoni, assembly GCF_027579445.1. Lineage (NCBI taxonomy): Eukaryota > Metazoa > Chordata > Aves > Passeriformes > Passerellidae > Ammospiza > Ammospiza nelsoni. The sequence continues at coordinate 14,411,702 of NC_080637.1, forward strand.
CCATAATTAATTGATCCAGCTTCCTTTCTTTAGTTCTTCTTGCATAGACTATTTACTGTGCACTTCCTCTGCAAATGAGACAGTCACAGAAACAGGAGTTTAATTTGCTCGTTTCCTCTTATGCTTTCTGGAAATTTGAGAAAAGTTCCTGTAGAAAAATGAAGTGTTAACATAGGCCTAGAGATGCCTAAAGAACATGAACATTTGCCTCCACTCCTAACCACTGTTTACATTCAGAACATTTGATAAATAACATCACGATGTTAAACTGGGGAGTGTTTGTTCCTGTCTTCTTGTTACCTTGAGATTTGTTGCTTTTGATGCAGATTTGAAGAAGAGCCTGTGTGCTTAGAAGCTCTTCTGCCTCCTTCCAGGTTCAGTTTTTTTGGCTGTTCTAGTGACAGATTCTGCCCTTGAAACTTTTTCTTCTCTCAATTGCATTTGATGTACACAAAAACTCTTCCATACTACAGTGTAGAGTTGGACAGTAGTATTCTTGTTCAAAAGAAAACAAAATTTAGGCTATCTGCATTAATTCAGGGAATTTTAAAGTGGTTCATATTCAACTTTCATTTGCTCTTCTTTTAAAACTACAAAACTTGAAGCATAGATTCTAGTAGGTTGTATCAAAGTGTTTTCTTGTATATATGATGAGCAGAGGTTGAAAATGAATTTTTCAGAGCCCATTGATGGAGCTGAGTTACAGAAATAGGCAAACTGTTGCAAATCAATGTGATGCCAGGTTTTAGATACAGCTGTGTTTAAGCTGTTTTTGCCATTAAGGCTTAATAAAAGAAGAAGAGATTTCGTAGATGCATACTACAGGGCAAAGTTTGAGGTGGTGGAGGAAGGGAGGAAAAAAGGCAAGGAAAGGGGAAGAGTGAGATGTGGGAATAAGTATGTAAGCCTTGTGCTCTGTGGTAGGTTGCTATAGAGAGGGCTTTCAATATTTGTCCCAAAGAGGTGGCAGGGAATGAAGGAAGTAAACAAGTAGTGATTGGCCTAGTTTTTACACACACAAATATTTACGCTATGTTTTGAGGAAAACTCTTGGACTAAATACTTAGTAAAGCAATGGACTAAACTGCACAGGAATGTTGTGTTATTTCAGAAGTTTTAAAGAACGGTAACACCTTTTCTTGAAGGAATAGAGATGCAATTCATACTGCAGCACTGCATAGATGATTTAGATAGATGGTTTAGATGATTTATTGAAGTTTCAACTGTATTTCTGTGTTTGTTTAGATGTCTTTGCAACCACATATTTCTTGACTGCCTTTATAAACTGATAAAATGTGCAGAGTAATCATTTTTAAATTGCACAAGTTGGTAAAGCTAGATAGCAACTGTTTCTTTAGAAAATAGGGGAGTTGTGTTTTGAGTTCACAAATTACTGTGTATCCCTCTTTATGGGAAATTGCAGTTTTTGCTGCTGTCTTAGTATAACCTTTGAAAAGCATTATGAGCGTGGTTTTGTATCAATAAAATTAATCATTGCAGGTTTTTTTCAGCTATTTGGGCTGGTCTTGTTTCAGACATATGAAACATAAACCAGAGATTGATGTTGAAATACAAATCAAGTTTGTCTTTAGGCACTGTTGCCCAACCTGTTTGAGGAAAAGCTCAGACAACCTAGCAAGGTATCAAGTTGTCAGACTGATTGACCAATACCTTTAGACTCATTTTTATATCAAACTTGTACCTAAAATGGGTATGGGAAGGTGTGTTTGTACACCAGCCCTACCTGCAGCCAGCAGTGTGGCCTCATCCATAGCACTGTTTGGGAATGGTCCTGCTTGGGACTGTGCCAAGGACTGGGCTGGAGCCTGGTCTGGGTGAGTGAGTGTGGGGGAGGCAGCAGTGTGGTGGTTCTGTTCTGAGATGGAGGGAGCGCTTGGATAGTGCCGGCTCTGAGCCGGAGGGAGCGCTTGAATAATGCTGGTTCTGAGCCAGAGAGAGTGCTTGGATAACGCTGGTTCCAAGCCAGAGAGAGCACTTGGATAATGCCGGTTCTGAGCTTAAAGGAGTGGTTGATAATGCTGGTTCTGAGCTGGAGGGAGCGCTTGGATAGTGCTGGTTCTGAGCTGGAGGCAATGGTTGGATAAGGCCAGTTCTGAGCCAGAGAGAGTGGTCGTATAATGCCGGTTCTGAGCTGGAGGGAGCGCTTGGATTTGGAGCCGAAGGCAATGGTCAGGGCAACTGTGGTCAAGTTGAGCTCCATGCTGAGCACTTTTGGCATATGATTCACTCCCTCTTTTTTACACATTTTTTATTAATATTGTTCCTGTTACTGTTCTTTCCTTATCTTTTTTCTCTTTCCAGTAAATTGTTCTAATCTCAACCCATGATCTTTACCTTTTTTGCCTCCAGTTCTCCTCTCTGGCCTGCTGCAGGGGGAAGAGAAATGAGTGACTGGCACATTGGTTTGGAGAGTCTCAGTGAGAGCACTAAATTCTTAAACCTCAACAGTCATACTGTGTGTTCTGTTTTAACCTGCTTCTAAGTTTGCTTTCATTATTGATAATCTCAGAGATCCCAATAACACATGATCAGAGAAGTTAATAATCTTCCAATGCTTTTATCAGGATGCTCATAACTCATGATTTTGAAACAAATAAAGTAATGGGGGTTTTTTTTGAATGAGAATGTATCCATGTTGTTGAAGGAAAGAGGAAGGATTTAAAAATAAATTTAGAGCAGGTGTGTATTGATAGTCATTATTAATTAGTTCTGATCTTTTTTCTCTAAAATATTTCAGTATCTGTGTCTGTGATGATCTCCTCTTTGGCTGCTGTGCTACATTGTCCTTCCACACTTGTGTTAGGTTAGGGAGGTATGCTCCCTCCACCGTAACTGATAGAGCATGAATCTGTAGGCTGTTGTATCTGCTTACCAGTTTTCCAAAACAATTCCATTCCATCTGTGACTTCATGTGGTTTGACCTTCATGCTACAGAAGATTTATTCTGAAGGATAAAAGATGAGTAAGACAACGCATGTTTTACATAGCAAGTTGTTCAAAATGAAATTACAGTATTTGTTGTATTAATGTGAATGCATCCTTAAGGGGCTAAGGTGAATAATTCCTTTTCTTGTCCTAATAACAGTTTTGTGTGAAAGTGAAAAAGATTGATTTGTGGTGTCTTCACAATTATTGTGAAGAATTATAATGAGCATGCCAGAATGAAAAATTGCTACAATTTTTCTTTGCTACAATGCCACAATCCATTCATGAGGAAAATTGTATATATTTATTACATAGAATAGGAAAGAGAACTCATTGAGAAAATAAAGAAAAATGAACTTGTCAGAGGAAATATTAAATGGAAATGTTAAAGCCTTGTTTAGTTTTCTTGTTAAACCTGAGATTGCATGGAAACACTAACTCTTTCCCCTCTAGATACACAAGAAAATAATGAAAATGTGGAGATTCACTTTCAAATAACCAGTCACAGAGGAGGAACCCCCATCAGCCTAAACTCAAAGCTTCAGTCAGTCTTTGAAACCATCTTTCACTCTGAACATCATCTACACACTGCAACAAAATTGGGAGCTTCTATCCTTTACATTGTTTTGCATGCAGTCTAGTAAGTGATGAGTGCATCTTTTAAGGCACAAATTCAACGCCCACTTGTCAGCCTTTTCTCTCCTGCTATCACAGTCTGAGCTTTGGAAATACAGCTTCTGATTGGAGCAGTACTGTAGCAAAACTGTGCTGTCTGAGCTGGGGACTTGGAACACTGAAAGGGAGAAGTCCTAAATAATAATTACTTTCAAGTCTCTTATATCCTTGCCAGTGAACAACAGGAAGAGACTTTTTTTTTTTGGTAGTGTTGATTTGGGAACTACTTCCACCCATATTCTCCATGGTCCAGAGCCGAGTACGCTTACTCTTTTGTTCATATTTTTTGTCTATCCCATCATAGTAATGTATTATGTATTGCAATATATCATCATAGTAATATACTAATATCAAGGATAGTTTTGTAGGACACAATTTAATTTTTTCAGGCATTTTCCTTACTGAGAAAATAAGCACTAATCTTATTCTTTGTTTGAAAAAACTGCCCCATTTATGCTGTCCATTTGGGAATAAGTTCCTGGGGAATGCCAGCCATCACGACTTTGAGATTTAGGCTCAAACAGATGAAGTCAAAAAAGCAGCCAACAGCAGACAAAAATGTGTGTGTATGTATTTATAAAGAACATAGCAAAATGTCTCCCTATATAATGCTTACCTACTGTTCTGTAGGATTTTTAGGCATATCACAGAATTAATCATATTTTCTCATGGTTAGTGAAGGAATGTGTCAAATGCGAAATAGCAAAGAAGGAAAAAGAGAAATACTTACGCCTACTATGTGGCATAATTACACTGGAAAAGATGAGATCCTAATCTAAAAGATCTTCTTGAGGTGTGCTCCTGGGATCAGTTTGTTCGTGAGTAATTACAGCAGAGAATCTAAATTGTCATTGTGGTTCAGTAGTGCCCAATGACATGAATATGTTATTGCATGTTGGTGAAGACTGTACAATTTGTTAATTGAATTTCTTGGCTGTGCAAGTCAAACCGTGTAGGAAGAACAAGTATGGAGTGCCCCATTATGTGTGGGGCTTGTTAGACCTGCACAGCTGGCTTCTTTAATATGCCATCCAAGAAACTGGTCTGTTGCAAGGATGAGGAAGGGAAAGTGGAACAGTTCTTATGGGTCAGTCCAAGAAACACAGTCCACCTGCAAAAAATACTAAAGTACTGTTGGAGAGCTGCGGTCACGCAGCTGTCACAGTAGCAAAGCAGAGGCAGGAGCAGCACAGTGTGACAATAGCTGATACACTGGCTTAGCAAGGCCTGGGAGAGAGGAGTAGGAAGCCTGTGCTTGATGCAGTCAAAAAGAACAATTTAGTGGGATTGAGATCCTTTGTGGTACGTCTACCACCAAGTGTCCAGCAGCAGAGCTGGTTGGGTGAGACACCCTCACTGCCTGCACTGTGCACATTCCCATCCCTGCAGAAAACCCACCCTGAAAGGGAGGGAAGATTGAGACACGTGATGATACAGAAGCTGTGCTGCATGAAGGAGACAAAGACTGCCTGCCATGAGAGGCTGCTTTGCTGCAGTCTGACACAGATGTTAGCTATGTGTATCTCCATGCTAACACCCTGTACCTGCTGATGTGATCTGCAGCTCATGGTATCCTCTCACCTGACTCTGAGCCAGTTCCTTAAAACCTTCTGCACAGAACTGACTGGGGAATGCTCAAGAAAATGTAGATGTAAAGTTAAAAGCAACAGGAATAATTTAATTCCTGTAGATGCTCTGGCCCCCACGACAATGGAATACTACTGTCACCTAATGTAGAACAAAAAGCTGTCCTGAGAAATTTACATATAAAGCAATTAATTGAATGGCACACAACCTTATGGTTTATGTTTTCCAGCTTTTTAAACCAGGTAAAAATATAGTGTGTAACTGTTGGTGTAGAGAGATGCTTTAAGTGGAACATGATGTTCATGATTTTGTTTAAAACAGTATTAATTTGGAAAAAATGCATGACAGTAGATACAACCCACTAAGTAATGGTATTTGCTATACTTGTCTAAAAGCCATAAGCCATTTTGTCACATACTATGATTCATTTATGTATTCTGACTTTCTAAGTAGAATTTCTTACATGTTTTCTTTCTGAGTAGACCTTGTGCAAAGTCTCAGGGGTGCCAACTGGCTTTCTTTGTCAGTTGTTGTGATGATGATTTTCCAAATAATTTTTTAATTTTTATTTTTTATTTTGATGATCAAGCTGGTGGGGAAACAAAATTGTGATATAGTGCACTGGCACTTGTTTGAAATGCTTGGTTTGAATTGCAAATTTTTCAAGAGTGTGCTGACTTTTCACCAAAAAAAGGTAACATTTATCAAGGTACAGAATGTTTTTATTCCATTAAAAAACTCTTTTCTCCTGTACTTGGCACTGGCAAGGACACACACTAGTGTTCAGTTTGGGAACCCTCACTACAAGAAAAACGTGGAGGTGCTGGAGGGAGTCCAGGGAAGGGCAGCCCAGCTGGGGAAGGGTCTGGAGCAGAAGCCCTGCAAGGAGCAGCTGAGGGAGCTGGGGATGTTCAGCCTGGAGAAAAGTGAGCTTAGGGGAGACCTTGTTGGTTCTACAACTGCCTGAAAGGAGGCTGTGGCCAGGTGGGGGGTCAATGTCTTCTCCCAGGTGACAAATGATGAGGAGAAATTACCTTCAGTTGCACCAGGGGAGTTATACATTGGATATTGGGGAAAATGGATTCACCTAAAGAATGGTGAAGCCTTGGAAGAGGCTGCCCAGGGAAGTGATGGAGTCCCTGTAAGTGCTCAAAGAATGAATTGATATGGGACACTGATATGTTTAGTGGGTATGGTGGTTTTAGGTCAAAGGTTTGACTTGGTGATCTTGGAGGCCTTTTCCAACCTTAATGATTCTATGATTATTTAGGTAACTGGACTTATATAATTTTGATTACTTAAAAATGCCAATAATACCCAAAATTCTGGCATATCCATAAATTTCTGGCAAATAATTCTTAGGATGTACTACTTTGTGGTTCACCTCTGACCATAATGTCATTCTTATTTTGAGTTGGAGGAAGTTTTTTTCAGTATCTGTGACATTTTCAAAGCTGAAGCAAAATCAGTTTCAGTGCTGGGTGACTTTTAGTTTAAGAACTGTATATGTGACAAAATAGCCCTAAAATTTATCATTAAAAGCTTTGCATTAAGGTTGAATTATCAAGCAGAAAAAAACCTTCTACACCAAAGTTATAATTGACTGCTTATGAGTTGCCCTTTCTATAATGAATTTTTAGACCTTTGTATTCCAGACTAGGCCTTATTTTTTACAAGCACTAAATATGTCCCATCAATTTGAATGAGAAAGGAGGTGCTCAGTTGGGTGGAGGCTGAGGTGGCAAGTGGTTGTATTGTGCAAGAGAGGAAGCAAATTTCAGGGGCATTTCTATTCATTTCACACTTCTCATGCAGGGCTCTTTAATCAAAACACACGACAGAGGGATCATTTGCAAAGGCATTATTTATATGAGCAATTGGAATTGTCTCTATTTATAGACTGGTTGCAATCACACCCAACCACTGGGTTTCTTAGTGCATTTATCATACAAGTGCTGCCAGCAGGAACTCTGTGTTTACTTCCCAACCTGCCATTTTAAACAAATACTTCTTTTTGTGAAACTTCTCTGTTTTTCTTCCTGGTGTTGGTTTCGTGACTGCAAAGTTAAAACTACCACTGTCCTTCCTTCCTGAGGGTAAAACCAGCACACTTTAATGACTGGGCTGTGAAACTGCACAGTGGTGCAGGTGAGCACAGTGTACGTAAGTGGCTTAATGGAAAGTAATAATGGAACCCTGGGCTGGCTGCATTAATGGGAGCAATTTGTTACCAGCCATCAGGGAAGTGCATGTGCACCTTCTCTAGCACCAAATGTTTAGCATCATAACATTTGGAGGGTTTTAGTCTGCGTTTTTTTTTTGTGTCCTGCACAAAATGAACTGGGAGTGGCATGGCTTCATGTTGTCCTCTTATTTTTGGGGAGGATTGTGTCCAATGAAGAGCTACTATTCTGTTTTCCAGTTGAATCATTGATCCTGTGGTTGGCAGACACAGACATGTATTGGGAACTGTCTGTTGTGTCTCTTTACCTTCTAACAGAGATACTAGAGGGGACAGATGCACCAGCACAAGGGAGAAAAGTCTTATCTCTGGTATATCTGCCCTTCTCTGTGTCTCACAGGCTGCCATGCTCTCTGTACAGTGCTTTTATCTGGTGTCTCTAATTCTTTAAGAGTCACAGAATCATTACCAGGCTTCACCCTTATGGGTATATTATGTTAAAAAGACTTAACTTCATGCGGGCTTAAAAATATGCTGGGGCCCTTCTGCTGTACCCACTGAAACCTGTTGCAATATTTATATATTTTAATAACTGATTAAAAAAAATTTTAGTTTTCAAAGGTAAGTATATTTTGCTGAGAAGTTATGAATGGGTTTATATGATGAGGAAGATCTTAAAATTTTATCCACAGTTCACTGATTTTTTTTTATCTTCCCTCTTACACTGAACCTTTTCTTAGGTTTTCAGTGGTGACAGCATAATAAGAAACACTTTATTTCTAACTGTTCTTGAGAAAGAATAAAAGAAAATATGAAAAGCCTGTTTCTTACTAGGTGTGTTGCAGTAGGAATTCATGCCTATTTTAGATAGTTTTGTTATCATCAATAAATTATTGTGTTTTTCTCTGGGCAATACTCTGTGTGACTATTGACAGTGTCTCCATACATCCTCCTCCTTACTGCAGATCTCACATTATTTTCCCTAGGCAGGACCTGCAGGGACTCCATACCTGACCCTCCCTCATCCTTGAGGGAGGAGTGGGTTACAGCACAAGCTGTAGCAAGTTCAGAGAGGTGTCAGATCCTGCAGCCACTCTGCAGAGTGAACCACTTTCTGCTTAGGCAGATTTTCTTCTGCATGATGGGTCCTGTTCTTTTTGTTCAAAGCAGAAATGTCTTTATAATTTATGTCCATTGCTTTGAGACTTGAAAAGTTTAAATTCCATCTTTGATCCGTATGAGAACTATTTTCATTGCTTAGATAGTGATGCATTCCTGATGAATGCTCTATTCCCTGTTCTCCTTAATTCAGCAAGGGGAGGCCTCAAGTGCCCGTGTGTCACGGGAGTGGAGCAGAGAAAGCCACCAAGACTCACCTGGTTCAAGTGCCTGAGGTTTCAGTGACCCTCTTGGTCACTGCCAGGGGCAAGCACCATCTGTGCATCTCTGGGACAAAACTGCTTGGGATGGGGTTCCTAAGATGACTTCTCAAGACTCTTTTTCCACACTTGTCATGATTAAGATGAGACCAGTGGAGCCCATGGAGCTCCAAGTCTTTTGATATGGATGAAGCTTCTGTGCTGACACTTTGTACCACTGGCTTACCTGTCTACACCAAGATATGAAGCATGAAGATATTAAGCAGCTTTCAATGTTGGGCCCCTCTCTACTCCAGGTGCTGGAGTGAGTCCAGAGGAGGGCAAAGGAGCTGGGGAAGGGTCTGGAGCACAGGTCCTGGGAGGGAGGAGTTGAGGGGGCTGGGGGTGCCCAGCCTGGAGAAAAGGGGGCTCAGGAGAGACCTTATCACTCTCACAACTGCCTGAAAGGAGTTGCCTGTAGCCAGGAAGGGATCAGCTTCTTCTCCCAGGCAGCTAGCAACAAGAAAAGAGGACATAGCCTCAGGCTGTGCCAGGGGACACAGTTTTGTTTGGACATCAAGAGGGATTTCTTACAGAATGGCTTATTAAACACTGGAATGGGCTGCTCAGGGAGGTGGTGGAGTCACCATCCCTGGAGGTGTTCAAGAAAAGAGGGAACATGGAACTTGGTGCTATGGTGTAGTTGACAAGGTGGTGACCAGTCAGAGGCTGGACTTGATGATGTCAGAGGTCTTTTCCAACCTAACTGTTTCTGTGAAAATAGTTTCAAATGACCTACATAGAAGAAGTAGTTTTTTTTACCATAAAGCAGTAATGAACTCTGGTGCCTCTAATATTGGGGGCATTAAGAGGCAAACACCAATAGCATGCTCAGAGCTACAATCAATAGCATTTCTGTCTTTTATGCATGTGGCTCTTTGCAGTTCCTGAAGCTTTACCATATTGTGATGATCATTCTGCATATTCCATTATTATCCAGACTTTTCAGTTTCTTCATATTATTGATTTCTCTTTGTGCATGTATAAGATGGAAAATATTCACCAGACTTGAATCATCTATACACTGGCCTGTTTGTCCTATGCAACTTTGAGAGCTTCAGCTAGCTGTAAATAACTTTGCCTTTGCTTTACAGGTTGGCCCACTGAAAGGCCCTTGAGAGTATAAAAAATCCCACGCTGATTTATAAGTGTTTACACCAAGTGTAGTGCCTTCAAATTCATTTGTCACAGTATTCTAAGTGTGGCACTGCTTATTTTCAACACTTGTAGCTTTCAATTTTTATTGCTTTTTATTGTTCTCTATTTCTTTATAATTAGGATAGCTTTATTTAGCATGCCAGCAGTGGGTACCTCAACAGCCTGATTCATTCAACTCAGTGTGGTTCATTCAGACAGAATATTTTTGCTATCTCCTAGTTGTGCTTTTATCTTGGTAAATTTTACACTGAATGATTATTTAATCATTAAACCTGAAATTTCTAGAAGTCTAGAGGGAACAAATTAAATCAAGAAGTTCTTTAGCAGTGCTGCTTACAGATGGGACATTTATTAAAGAATACAATTTCCTTGGGGTTCTTTTATCTTTCTCTATGACCTTCATTATTCCCTCTAAGTTTGATCTCTAAAAGAACATTGTGTTACAAATAATTGTTTTGGCCAAAGAAGCTAGATACCACTCTGTCTTACAATAAGCGTTAATTTATTCTTTGGTAATTAACGGAGTTTTTGCTGAAAAGCAGCTGTAGGTACTTCATTTCCTGGGAGAAAAGAGCTATAAGCCTGAATTCTAGCACCTGGTAAAATGAGATGTTAACTCTTTAATTTGTGCTGTAATTCTAGGAGCTTTTGTGAAAAGTGGTTACCTGGGATACAGGATTTCTTAGGATATTGGTTTCGGTAAATGTGAAGTGTTTGGCTCAGGATCTTCAGTATTTTGCCCTTTCAATTTTAAAGGAATTGTAGCTCACATCTCTTCTCTCATGAAGTAAAAATAGAAATAAAAATATTTCCTCCCTTCCATTCAGTAAAAAGAATCTTATATGTTGTTTTCCTGAAAGTATGGATCTCTTTTGCATGCACAGCAGTTTCAAGAGGAAACCAAGTTAGAAGCACATATTTTATATTTAGTTTTCAAAATGGCAAATGCACTTTTTTCAGAGGTTTTCTGATATGGATTCAGTTGCTGAGAAGTTTGCTGTATTTGCACTGATGTGCTTTTTCCTGTTGCCTTACAGTTTAATTTTCTGCTGAAATGATGTGAGGTCGTGGTTGTGTAGGGGAATGCAAGAGCTGGTTCCAGTGGAGATCCTGTCTATTAAGGCAAGAGACTAGCAGTTGAGGTTTGTGTAAGAACAAGAAAATCTGCAGAAAATGGAGAATACTGGAATATAGCAGGAAAGTATTTGTGGAGATGTGCTCAGCTTTTTCCAAATAACGTCACGTAATTATTTAAAAATTGCTGGAGAAATCAGGAGGCCATTCATGCAATTCAGTAATTTCTTGTTTAGGGGACGAAGCTTGATCTTTCTTGATCAGCTGAAGGTGGAGAAGGATGCTTTTGTCATCACAGTCATTTATGTATGGAATAGACTGGGAAAGCCTATTGGAATGTTTGGAATGGGAAGTCCAACTGTCTTGTCAGTCTGATGCTGTCTGAGGTCATATTGTCAAGTATTCATCAGTGAACTCCTCCTGCACACATCTGTTATTTTCCTGGGGTTCATCTTTTCCTCAAGTGCAGAGTGGTTTTAAGTAAATACTGAGAAAATGGAGTTAAGGGATAGTGAACATCATAAAAGAGTAAAACACCTTGGAGCATCCTATGTGTACTGCTGACACCTCACTCAGCCATTCTGCATCCTCTTGGAATAGTATAAAACAAGATGGAGTGAAGTGGCACTGTGGAATTCTGCAAGATCCATAGATAGAAGAAGAAATAAAACTGAATTCACAATATGCAGGAAAAAGATAGATATGTTTGTGTGTTCACCCATTTAGTCTTTTGAATACAGCAGTATTTCGTTCATAATGGTGCCAAATGTGTATGTGTGGGAGGGGTGGAGGGTGTTTATAAACCTGAAAATAAAAAAATTCTCCTTTTTTAAAGTCCTCAGAGTGCACTGTCAGCATTTACCTTTGACTAAGGACTTTCTGAGAAACACTAGTTTCAAGTAGTGACAGGTCATTAGCTGAATGAGTGGAGGCTTTGGGGTTTTTTTCCTCTTAGAAAAAGATTAGTTCTGTGAGACCTCAATGTCTTTTTTCTTGTTCTGAGTGTCAAGTAGTCATGCAGTTACAGACAACTTCTATTATTAAAATATAATTGTAGGAATCTGTGTTTTCAGGGTGATTATTGTCCCTGTTCTTGGAGTGATAATATTTGTAGCCCATTTTTTGGCTTATTACAGTTGTCTGTGTGGTGTTGCAGATGCAGGTGAGCATGTACTGATGGCTATGTGGGACTTGCTTTTTTACCTTGGTGTGTAGTTACCAGTATTATTTAATCACAGCACTTTATATTTTGACTACGAAAAAGTAAAACAGCACATATATTATTTCATAGTTTTGATTTGTCTTCTGAACTTCCTTTGGCTATTTGAAAAGAATCCTGTCAGCAGAAAGTCTTGACTTTATTTTTTGGAATTGTTGAGAAAACAGATGTTCAAAATCAACCATTTCAAAACTTGGCAGAAACATTTTCCCTAATGTTTTTTGTCTACCTTGTCTTCCTGTTATATCTGGAACCTGTTTAGTAAGTTTGGTTTATCATATTTCTTACAGAGGATTATGTGAGCATGACGTACCCATTCAACCAAAGCCAACATACCTAAAATCAGCATGCTAAAATTCCAGAAGACAAGCTCTGTTAGCTCGTTTCATTTTGCCTAGCAGCCTGGGCCCAGGAGGAATGGGGAGCATCTCATTACAGAGTACTTGGGAATGTAGAATGTAGGGCACTTCTGGAGAATGGGAAGGGTGGGTTTAAGCTTCCTTCCCTTGGTCCCATAGGGTGAAAACCAAAGGTAACTTTGCTATAGCAACCATTCTTTCAAAGGGATGATTCCACCTCTTTTTTAGGTGCCTATTCGCAGCTTGCTGTTTGAATCCCATATGGCTGCAGGATTTTCTGTGAAGCCTGTTTGAGATTGACTTTTGCACTCCCTTATCTGCCCAGACCAAATCTTCACTCTATGTGGGATCACAGGCTTTGACATGTGCTGCTGAAGAACTCTTGAATTTATGAATTAGACATCATTCCAAAGGGTCATAGGTGTGTTCTAGTTTTGGAATTACGTGTATCTCCTTTATTTTGCACTGTGTACCATACTATCATACTGTAATACCTGCTGTTGGCAGGTTTTCCACCTTATCTGTTTAAATAAGTTTTAAACTGGTCAAATCCCCTGGCAGGACACTGAGGCAAGCTTGTCAGAGTCAATAGTTTTGGATTTGTCTCTACTCTCCCTACAGCCACTCTTTACACGAATCTTGAAGGTCACCTTCTGTTGTCTCCTCTCAATGAAATATTTGTCTGCTTTCTTGAATATTTTAATATCTTTATGTTTCTGGTTTTCAGTGATTATTTTCTTTGTCACTCCTAACCATTTTCTTCCCCTCACTACTTTCTTTTTATAGATATCTTGTTTTTGTCTTTAAACACTAGCACATAAAATAGCCATAAATATGTGCTTTCACAGAACAGCCACCACCTTTTTGTGTCACTAGTCTTTATAACTCTTTGCAGATCCTTGACACAGATTTCTCATGTATTTTCACTCCTATTTTCCAGCTGTTGTCTACATAGCAGGCTCTTTTGCCTTAAATACATTTTCTGAGAGGTGCTACCACTTTCCCAGACAGTTTTTATTTTTAACCCTCTTTAAATGGACTAACAAAATGGGCAAATATTAGGTTGCATTGCTCAGAATGTGGTTTTTTAACAGATGCAATTTATATTTGCTTACATTGTATGTAAGAGATGACTTTTGTAGTGGGAAAATAATTGTCTTTCTGATACCATCCTAATGCTGACTTGTCAATTAAAAAAAAATATCTGTAATGGAGGTACTATGTAATCACGTCACTGTATGGTTTGATATGAAATATAAATATGGCAGGAAGAGCAGGATGCAGTTCTGGGTTCTGTTTCTAATCTGTAGTATTAGCAAATATAAAGTTGAAATATATGCAGAGAACTCTGTGTCTGCTCAGACCTTGTCAAATATTTATGCATATTTTATATATATCCAAATAACACATTGTAGTGCTGTGAACTGCTGGGTTTGTATGAGAATGGGAACAGAAGGTTACACAAGTCAACATCAGAGTACAGTGTGTTGCTATAGATTGTGCTACTCCTTATGCTGTAGTGGGAAAGCTTGTGGAGGAAGTACTACAGTGCATGGTATATATTGGCAAACTCTTCTGGTGGAAGTACATCTACTTTTGCGATGATTTTATTGTTTAATAACTACCTGCAGTGTTCTGGACACTGTAATGCATGTTTGTGGTGGTTTTCACTAGCCAGATAGATGAAACCAAGCATTTCCTCAGACACCACACAAAACTGTCTCCTGCCACGAGCCAGAAGCCTGGCTGGGGTTGTTTTTTTCAGCTCCATCATGATAAATTGCACAAATATTGAAAGAACTGAAATAGGACTAGGAAGAGGACTACGTACTGTGGAAGTCCTTAGGGAAATTCAGTTAAAGCTCCTTTCTGGTGCCCTATTTAAAAATAGGGAATTCTTTCAGCTCCTTGTGCTGAAGTTTGAATAGATAATTTCTGTGAAGGAGCCTGCTTAGTGATTCTAACCCCTATGACTTCAGGGAGTAGTGTGCATCTTTGACCCAGCAATGAGTGTGCTAGCTGTGATCCAGAGTGCTTTGAAGCAGAGGAAGGTACTAACTAATTGTGGTCTAACACATCACAATTATCACTTTTAAGTACTAGATAATATTAAGACACTTGTGCAAAGGTGTCCACTCAACTGAGATAAAGTTATCCAAAAATGTCTTTTGGGGGGGTTCTCATGTTTCTTCAAATGGGCTTTCATAGTGGTCAGTAGAATCTTGATGAAACTTCTGCTTCATTGCAAGAAATTTTAAAATATGAATAAACCCCATGTGGACTTCTAAAGAGAATCCTTGTGAGGTTTTATGACTCACTATTGGCATGGACCTCATTCAAGATGCTACATGTTATGTTAGATACTTTTTCAGAGATGCTTGAGGAAATAGCTTGTCGTTCAACACATTAGAAATAGCACTGGTAGCAGATGGCCAAGAGAAAATGCTGTAGGAAAGTCGATTGTGTGACTCTGATTTCTTGCAAGTGTGTAGTGCAGGCTGGGCAAGGTCTTCCAGCTCTGGCAAAAGGAGGGTTTTGTTACTGAGCTGTGTAGCTGAGCACAGCCCTGGTGTTTGGTGGGTGATGGTGACCATGAAGCAGCGTTTGGGGAATTGCAGCCTGAGCACTGACAGCAAGAGTAGGTGACTGTCCTTCACGAGCAGCTGATCCTGAGACAGACTGTCTTGGCAGGGCTCCCAAGACTCTGATTCAGTCAGTTCCTGCCTAATGAACTGAAGACCACTTTCCTGATAATTTAGAAGAAACAAGCTGCCTGGATTTCATCCAGCTTCAGATTTTTACACTGACATTCTGAGCACATAGTTATTTGTGCTAGGTAGTTGACTGCTCAAAAGTCATTATCCCCCAAGTCATGTGGATTGGAGGGGAAGTTTATTTTTGGTTTGTTATGTATGAGGAAATCTCTACAATATGCATGTCTCTCTGATTGCCAGACCGCTTTTTCTGAGTGTACATACTTTTATTCCAGCTTGGATGGCACCTCTAATGTAAACATTCTATGTCTGAAAGGGTAATAACACAGAATTGCAAGGTATCAGGCATTCTGTGTATTCACCTATTATGCCTAGATAAAAGTTTCAGTTTAGTGACCCCCTCAGGAGTAGGCACTTCACAGACTTTTTTAGAGTATCATGGACGTGATAGCCCCAGCAAGCATACTTTGTTCCAAATTAGTTTATACTCAAAGTAATCTAAAATTCTTGAAATATCAGGGTTTGGCCCAATGGGTCTCAGCAACAGAGCCATTTGGTATTGCCTTATATCATACATGGAAATCAGATAAATTTTATCTGTCTTATTTCATTGTACACTCAGATAGATGAGAGGGTTGAGCAACCTTTCTCTGGGCTGTTCTTCAGTCCTTATGTTTGCTCACAGCTCTTCAATGGCATCTTCCATGTGGAAGATCTTTCCAGTCAAAACCAGGAAGACAGAAATAATAATGGTACTTGATAGCTGTAAGCCTTGAAGTTGAGACCATGACTGGGTATTTCTCACTGCTACCACCCCCAAAGGGTTGCTTTTGTTTGAAAAAAACTACTTATGGAATTGGAGTTCTGGGGCGCAGGGCTGTCTTTGTAATTCTTCTAGTGCTAGAAACTGGTGAGATGTCAGAAAATAGACTTCCATGTCAGAAAATTTGGAGGTCCAGTAGTGTTTGTCTAGTTTGGAACTGCCACCTGCTCTGCAAGGAGTGTCTGTGTACCGTATTTCTCATGCAAGAGAAGTAAATCCTGACAAAACAGGAAAAATCTCACACTGTCAGTAAGTCACCCTAGAAATTTCCATACAGTTAAACAGGGGAAGTGATGTTTTTACTGTATGAGGGAGTGGGCATAGCTGCCATAGACAGGAATGTTTATAGGGATGTATGACATGCTGTAGCCACAGCAGCTGGAGATGATCTGCTTCCATGCTCCAGCCTGATAGTCATGCTGGCAAAACTGAAGTCTTGATTTGAATGTGATGAAAAAATATTTTCACAGCTCTTCTTCTCTCCAAAAATTCTTTCTAATACAATTTCTGGCTTGGGAGTTCTATAGTTAGGAAAAAATACACATATAATGATTGGTTTCCCTGCCATGTTTTGAGTAAAATACATTATTCAGTGATTATATATTAATTTTCACTGATTTCTTTATTGATAGCTTCATTTCCTGTTGCATCAAGGGAGCAAGAGAGCATGACTAACATGTTTTCTGATCTTAAAATTGCCAACTGTATGTTAATTTTCATTTTAAAATTCATTTATGGCTGGAGTGACTGTACTGCTGATTTTGAATGTAGAGCATATTTACCAGGTGAAAACTAGAACATAGACTTTACTTGGAGTGATGAGTTAGAAATTATCAAAGTTTACCTCTGTCTTGCTGACAAAGCAATCCATCTAGAGTAGTGCACATATTTCAGTGCATGTGTATTCTCATAATACACTGACTTCTGACAGTTCATTTTTCTTACAAATACTTTGTCTTGATGTATTTGAATTTGTTGGTTTTGTGTCCATCTTGGGGAACTATATGTGAAACATAACCATTTGCTGGAAAAGCTGAAACAAAAAATTAATTTCACTTAGCTGAGCTTGGCAACCAGTGGAGAAGTATGTACAGTGTTTGTACCACTATTTTTTAATGCCACAATTATGTGTGGGTTGAAATCTGTCCCTAAGAATAGCAGTAGGATTGCTTTTTGAGCAATGATGTGAATATTGCATTCAGCAGTGGCACATAGCAAAACATGGCAGGGCATCTGAGCATGGTAAAGGATCATGGACTGAGTACTGCTGGGATGTGGAATGAGCTAGAGAGGTAAAAAAATAAAATATTGAACACTATGAGTATTTCAGCCACCAGGAGTGTGCAGTCATTCAGAATAATTAATGTCTGTGGTGCCAGTCATTAGTCATGGCCATGGTGCCTCAGGCAAAAGAGATGGGGGCCACAGACTGTCTCCTTGGAATACATGAAATAATGCAGAAGGCATCATGCTATTACTGCATGAGCAGCCTGTCATCATCATCAGAGGAGGAATTCCTTTGATTTCCAGGAAACACATACTAAATGGAGAAGTGGGGGAAACCAGTCTTGCAGCTTGTTGTGACTACTAGGACTCATCTCAAAAGGGATAGGAATTGCCTCAACCAATAAACCATCTTTTTAATTAATCCCATTTTAGTCTGGGCAGGTAATGCAGGTCAGAATAATCACTTTGTAGAAGTGCCTGTTTCTCTCCATTGGCTGTGACTGGAATCCAGATGATTTGTGCAGGTGGTGCATGGCTGTGTAAAAAGCATCTCAGTTCTGGATGATTCTCGTGTGCCAAACCCCAGTGTTCATGTAATAAAATTCAGTGAACCATAGTAATGTCAGAAATGGTATTTTAAGAAGCAAAATAAAATGTATCAAGTTTTTCCATGAGACATCTAGTGGTATGCAGTTAGAAATAAATGTGCAACTGAAATAAGAAATAAAGGAAAGGAAATTTTATATTTAAAACAGCAGATTCACAGCATTGGTATTTTCTTTGTGACCCAAATGAAGACAAAATAAGTACAGATTTGTAACCAGAAAAAGTAAGTTTCTTATCATAGATGATAAGAATAAATTCGTTTAGAATTTGGGCCTATGGGCACTAGTCAAGAGAAACTGCAGTTCTTAAACATTGCACCCATGACCACTGATAAACAAGAAATATTTAATGAAGGAACCTGCTGATGGTAGCTACTGGGACTGACTGAAATGCATTTCTAGCAGAGAAGAGTTGTGCAGAGACACAGGCTGACCCAGAATAAATACCTCAGGAACATACTCTCTTTCTGGACTGATCCTGCTACATGAAAGGGACATAAGGTGATTCAGGATGGGCATGGATGAGAAAAAAATCAATTTCTTTTGTGTGTTTTGGAAGACTTAAATGTTCAGCTGGGCCCTCTGAGACCTGTCAGTTCTGGCATAACAGTATCAAAGCTATTAAATGAAATTCCTGACTTGATTTAACTCTTTTCACATAGAGGTAAGGACAGGAGGTGCCTGTAGCTCAGGCTGAAGCTCACTCCATGCTCCCAGCAGCACACTGCACTGTAACACAGATTGTGGGCTCCCATGTACACATGCGTGCACTAGGGCACAACTGAAACAAAATAGTCATTTACATTGTGATGGGTTATATGGTGCTTGCTTGGCATGTTATTATTGTTGCTCTTTAATGAAATCCCCTGAAGTTTATTTCTGACAAGATTGTAGTAACTGTAGTACCATTAAGCAGTCTTTAGGAACATTTTGTTTATGTAGAAATAAATTATTATAGTTGTTCAAGAGATTGCAGACTTCCTTTTGTGGGCATTTGTAATTATTTGGGACCAAATCCAGTTTCCAGTAAGCTGGACAGGAATCTCACTCAGTTCCAGAGGAACTTGTGTCAAATTTCTTTTGGCTTTTGAAGATGCCGAGCTTTATAAAATTGAGATTTTAGTTGAGTGCCTCATACAGGGGGGACCAAGACTTTCCTTAATATATGCAATGATGTACTTTACCATGAAATCTTTTAAACTGGATGTGGTAATGAGGAGGTTGATGGGTCTACCTGGTTACTGGTTCATGAGTTGTTTGTATAATAACATAGGGAGTATGGGGAATAAACAAGAGGATACCAATGTTAATCCATGAGCAGTACTGTGACTGAACTGGCCTAGCAAAGACAGGGTGGGAGGACAGGGAGGAGGAAGAGGCTGTTGTATATTTGGTTCAGATATTTGTGCTGTGACCCAGCTGTAGAGGGAGTTGGACATACAGATGCTCTATGAGTAATAATAATAATAATAATAATAATAATAATAATAATAATAATAGTAGGAAAAAGCTCATGGGCTCCACTGTTATGCAGGCATTGCACAGACCACCAAACAGCTCAGGTAGGTGGGGATTTTTATTGTCAGGGTACAGGTGATGGTGAAAATGAGTGATTTTAATAAACAGTCACCTGCTGGAAGCCAATGAAGGAGAATACCAATGTGCTTTGCCATGCACTTATGACGAAATTTTGAGTCAGTGGGAAAAGTAATCTAAAGGGGAGCTATTATATTTCATACCAGCTCTAAGGGAGGAACTGCTGAAGAATTGGGAGAGAAAAGGCAGGTTGAGTGAGAATTACCCTGCAATTGACTCTCACATTTCAGGAAGGGAAAGAGGTAAAAGAATTAGAACAACAGGTTTTGAGGGACTATGAGAGGAGAGTGGGCAAAACCTCTTTGTAAGGAGTCTCAAGAAAAAAAGTTAAAGAATTGTTTGTTCCCCAAAGAAAAATTGTAGAGAGAAAAAAATGAAAATTGAGACAGCACAGGAAAAGGACAAAAAGCATAGTAAAATAAATCTGTCTGAGATATTAGAAGCTCATTTATGTCAAACACAAGAAGGAACAATGTACAAAATTAAAACTAGTTTGGATTATTTAGAACAAATACAAAAGAATAACAAATACAAAAGATGCAGAGAAAAAAACCAAACTAAAACACATAAAAGAAGCTAAGACCAAAAAAATGTGTACAAGGAAAGATTGTGTACAATAAGTACATGAGGAGTAACAGAAATAGTTCTGAAATTATATTTTTAGTAGGAGCATGTTCGAGGAAAGTGTTGCTCTACTGATTAACAGAAGCACATTGGTCTTCACCAGTGTTATTTTGAGTATATGGAAAAGAGCCTAGAACAGAGAAATGACAAATCAGAGAGTACTTAATGTGTTAGGTGTTCCCAGGTTAGCTGTGCCTCAGATTTGCTATACTTGGAAACTGGAAGAATTTTCTAAATTAGTCTCAGCCCTGTTAGCAGTTACCATTGAGAATCTGAAGAGGAAAAATGAGTGTGAAAAATAGAAAAACAGATCTGTCACAGATTTGCAGATCATTTTTGTTCCTAGAAAAATTACAGACAAGTATTCATTTTGTAAATACCTGGAGGGAAGTAACAAACAGCAATCAGCATGGATTTGTTGGAACTGTCTAGTACCCTGTAACAAGAGATTAAAATCTGTGGATAAAAGAAAAGGAGCAGATGCCCTACATTTTCATTTTAAGAAATGAAATTCTGAATACTGTCTTACAAGAGTCCCCTATAAACAAGCCAGGGAACATCAAGCAGTATTTATATGTAAGTTACATGAGATAGAGTTGCACAGCTGTGTGGATAAGGTAAACCCCAAGCAGCTACTTCTGTTTCACTCATGTATTCCACAAGAGTTTATTTTAGATACTAATATGTTTTTTCAGCAGTAATCTGGATTATGTTTTAGACAATATGCTTATTAAATTTGCAGTTGTCACAAAGCTGAGAATGAGTTGGAAGGATGCCAGAGAACAGGATTAGAATTGAAAATGATCTTGAAATGGCTTTGAAAATAAAGGAGTATTTAGCAGGTCTAAGGGTATGGTGTTATACTTGGGCAGAATAGCCATAGACAGGCATAGGACAGATGGTTAAGCAGTAGGTTTTGAAAATTATACATGTCATAAATATTACACACATAGAAATAGCCAAGGTATTGAAGAAGGCATGGATGGATGAGAAAGACATGTAGCCTGTAAAATTTAAGGAGTAATTCATCTGATGTACTCAGTGCTCTGCTTGGTTCAAATACTGGGACCAGTTTGAGCAGCACATTTCAATAAGGATATAGCTAATTAGAGGGATTTCAGGGATTGGCAATAAAGATGGTTAGAGAGCTAAAAAACAGGACTTGTAAGGAAAAAAAAAAATCAAGAAACATCTTAGAAAGTAAAGGGTAGGTAGGAACAAAAAGTTTTCAAATATGTGAAAAACCCCAGCAAAGCACCTTGAGCAAACCAACCAACCATCCAAAGAAACACACCCTAAACCACCTCAAACCTACACAGATGAAGGGAAAGATCTAATCTCTACATCCTTTATAGATAGTTTAAATTATAAGAGAAAGAATTAATTTAGGCATTGAAAAAACATTCCTGACCATTAGGTGAGATACTTAGAACAAGTTAGGTGAGAAATTGGTGAGTATATTAGCAGTCTTTCAAAACAGGGCAAGCATATCCAAAAATGACACAAAAGTGTATCAGCTTTGTTTCATCTGCAGTTTGGAGTTGAGTTGCTCTGGACCCTCTCAGCAGTTTTACATTACTGTGTATTATTGCTGTGCCACACAATGCATTCTCTGTTCTGTAAATCTTGTGAAACACTGCTGTAATTGGAATTAAGATTATGCTTTTTCTTTTATTTCAGTGTGTGCAGAAGCTTACAATCCTGATGAGGAAGAGGACGACGCAGAATCTAGGGTACTTCGTGCTTAGAGTCAAATACTTTTTCAATTCTCAGGCATTAAATTTAGGAGGAAAAATGTAACAGCTTTACAATTTCTTTCCAAAAACTTTGTTATTATAATATACTTTAGTAACCTTTTGGGAGTTTGTGTTAAAGGAACATTTAAAAATTCTCTGTAATAGTCACCCATGTAGGACTTGATGTATTATTCTTAATTACCAAACCTGTGGTACATGGTTAAGGAAACATTTTTGTGCAATTATATTTACCCAGTGAGCACCTGCTTCTAAAAACTCTTATTTGGTGTCCTCATAATCTTGCAGTAGTTTCCTTTTTCAAAAGGCACTGTAAAATTGCCAAGATTTTTCAAGGTACAATGTGACAAATAATGAACTGTATTTATTTCTTTTATTTGTGTCACTACTTAGCTTTTAAGATGAAATAGCATGAGTTTCAAGAGAATTTTAATTGTTTATATTCTGCCTAATTTTCAGGCTTGTAACACTGTCCAAAAGGTTATGCTATGGTATTACAGCTATACATAGCATATCTTGGGAAGATTATGAGTTCAACAACTTGATTGACACTCAGATAACCCAGACACTGGTAATTTATAAATTTCTGGCTCACTCAGATAGTGTCAAATCTGTTGTTTACTCTGTGAAACTTGTGATATAAATTTAACACAGATACTATTTCACACAGTATTCTTTGGGAAGTAGTCGTGGCAAATGGCTGAATGTAACAGTGGTGTTTTTTATAAAACATGCATGCCCCAAATATGATTGGAGATTGGTAGCAATAGTGTAGATAAAGGTGTCCAGAATGGCTTGCAGAAATGAACTGGATTCCACAGGTGTAAAGATCTTGTGAGCTTAAATATAGCAGTGTTTCATTTGCTGATTCTAGGGTGATACCATTTTATCATTGAGTGTTTATTCAAATCCTGAAGGTTTTGAAACTAGAGAGTCATGAATCATGGCCAAAATATTGTGTAAAATGCTTAGTTGAATTAGCTCAGTCCTTCAGCTAGTGCTACTGTATGATAATCACTCTAAGAGCTTTTGTGTTCTATCGCTCAGATTATTCACCCCAAAACAGATGATCAGAGGAACAGGCTGCAGGAGGCGTGCAAGGACATCCTTCTTTTTAAGAACCTAGACCCGGTAAGAAATTCTTGGTAATGAACATCATTTAGCAGTGCTGCTAAGAATTGTTTCTTTTGAGCTTTGGAACAGAAATGTACAGATTTGACTTCTGTAACCTCTTCAGTATACTTTCTTAACCATTTAATAAATTCCAGAAATTTTTTAGAACTGATACGTCACATATAGAGACTTTTGTTTACTTCCACAAGTGATAATATTGAAATATGAATAAGTTCATTCATTAAAATGGATACATTAATCATGTTAATTATTGTATTCTCTTATTTTAAATCTTCCTGTACACTGATGTCTGTAAACATATCAGTTAACTGGAATGTGTAAGTTTTTTTCTGTTAGTTACTTTTTAGCATCAAAAGGTGCTGAGTGCTCCATCAAAACAGAAAATTACCCCCAAAGCCTTCAGTTTAGCTATGGATGTAATTGAACAAGTGAATTATGAAATAGAGGGAAAGAGAAAGGTAGCAGTGATGTGTTTACGTTATTATTTTGCATAATATAGATACCATAAAAAAGCTTCAGGTAATTTTCTTCCACGCAAATAATTTCTTTCTGTTTTGTGTAAAAACAACCATGAGCTTTTAAGAAAGCCTAAATGTACTGAATGAATGATCTGGATCAGACAAAGGTGATAATGCTACCAAAGAAGCACACAGGATTGTTTTAGGGAAAAGGTGAGTATATCAATCAAAACTTGCATACTGAGGTTAGGATGACTCACAGCATCCCAAATGCTTTCTCAAGAGATTTGTTTCAGTGCTGTCAAGGGAGGGAGCATGGGGGAAAGAGAAACAATTATGTAGATTTTTAAATATGAGAAGAGAAAGTTTAAAATTTGATTCAAGAGGGAGCTAATGGAAGGACCAGCCTGCAGCTCTGTTTGGAAGTCAGGTGCTGTTACAGAAAATGCACATTAATGCAGGCTTCCAGCTCCTGCTTCTGTCTGCACAAAGGCTGAACCCTGACCTGAGTTCTGTTCCCCTAGAGGCCCTGAGGAGCAGTGACCACAAAGCCCCAGCTCAGCAGAAGCCTGGAGTTATTGTTATGGAAAGGCATCAGGTCTCCACATGGGTGCTCATACATGTGCATTTTTGGGACAGTGGGATCCTGACACAGAAGGTTTCCTCACTCCCTCTTGCTGTCTGGTTAACAGGGAGTTAATCAGCTGTTCCACTGTACTTGTTCAAGCTAAAGCCATGTACTCATCTTCCCTTCTGCTCCTCAGTTATTCTTAATAGCTTCAGGGAATCAAAGTCATTTGTGGGCATCTGGACATGAAACTGCTTTATTATATATTTTCCTTATTGTTGGTGTGTCCTGGCTTCCATTTGGCTGGGCCATCATTACATTAGCCTGCCAGTGGCATTTTGGCAGACCCCTCTTGGTTAAGCTCTGAGCATTTCTCTCTCTTATGAGCCCTGCAACACGATGGATTATTGTGTGCTCCTAGAACCTGCTGTGGTGTTAACAGTGCTTACAGCATCAACCCTCTGGATGGGATCTGCTTTGCATTACAGCAAGAGCTAGAGCTTCTGTCTCAATGGTCATCAGCCACCTGCTCTGTGGGCTGCATTGTAATGTTGTGTAGGCATAGAGCACTAAACTGCTCCAGTGTGGGCACCTCATGGACTTTTTCCAAGGATTAATTCTTCCAAGGAATACTGAGGGATTATTTCCTCTGTTTATGAAGCTCTTCTCAGGACTGTGCTTGCTGTCTTGATACTGATGTTTTGAACTATTTTTTAAAATTCTTCTTTTGAATCAGTTCCTTGTATTAGCTAATAGTTCCCACAATCTGTTCCAGGTGTTTAGCAGAAGGCTTCTCATCTGAGTTCTCCCTTTGAGGTGTGCAATCCAAAGCCTTGATATGTGCTCTAGGGATCTCCCAAGTCTTGTTCACCTCCGTTTGCTCAGATTGTCCTGTGGATTAAGAACACTTCCTCCTGCTTGAAATCCTTTAAGGCAGCATTCTGGAAAGCTGAATAAGATAATTTCTGTAAAAGAGTTTTCCATTACAATAATTTTACTCATAAAAACGCTGGAAAACTACTGAGCTCTGAAGGGAGCAAAGATATTAAAATGAAGCCTTCTTAAGTCTGGCTTGTTCCTTTTTGGAGCCAGGATCTGTAGTCCCTGGGGAACTTCTCCCACTCCTCCTTCTTGTTCTGCTTCTGAGCAGCAACTCAAGGGCTCTGCCACTGTAGCTGCAGTAATTAAATATTCCTGTGCCAGCTCTCTTCCTCACCTCTGCATCTCCATGAGAGATGCTGCAGTTTACAGAGTGGTGTATTAGCAAAAACCTCATTCATCTTGAAGAGAGATAATATCTTCTGCTGCTAAAGCTCAAGTCTCTGGAACAAAAGTTAAGCTTTGTATTGATAGCATCTCCTGCTACCACTGTTGTGGGTTTTGGTTGTTTTTTCCTTTGTATTGAACTTCAGCTTCTTTCTGCTGTGGTTCATGTACGAAAGTCACTATTTCAGAGGTCACTTAGAGGGGAACAGATGTAAAAGGCTTAATGGCTTTTCCCTGATGGCCTTTTAGAGGGTGTCAAATACCATTTTCAAATACAGAACAACATGTCTTGTCACACAGTAACATGTCACACAATCTCTTACAATGTGATCAGAATTGCATTCAGTACATGATGCTCAGTGAAGTCCCCTTTTCTTAACACTTTACCCACCTTCACACACTGTATTTTAATTGGAATGGAAGGATAAGATAAGGCTATCACTAAAGCCAAAGGAGAAGTTGCAGTAGTTGGGAGTGATTTAAAGTTCTCTGCTCAGCGTGTTAATTATAGAGGCCATTTGAAATTACAAAAGCCATCACATAAAATAAAAACCCAGCAGAACCAATTTAATGTAGGGCTAAATGAGAGAGGAGAACCTTCAGCCTTTGAGACAACTTTAGGACTTGCTATACATACACAACACTGTCTTGAGCCCTCGTTTAACTATAGTAGTTTTTGAATAACAGGTAAATTTGCACATATATATATATATATATATATATATATATATATATATATATAAATATCAATATTTCACATATTGTCTGTGATTAAAAATATAATAATGTAAAGAAACACCAGTTCTCATACATTTCCCTGAGCAACATTCCTATGTTTTAAAGGCCAACTCTTAGAGTCTAAAGTCTGTGAAGTTACTCGAATTTTATGGAAACTTTCTTTAATTTTGTACATGAATGAGGATGTGAATGGCCAATGAATGTGAGTTCAGTAATGTGTTCCTTAGTCAACTCCCTTAAATAAAAAGTACTTTTAAAGAATTGATCTTGTAGCAATTTTTTGCCTTTCTGAGGGCTTAATCATTTGCCATCAGTTGCTGTCACTCAGTATCAGTTTTTCATAGTGTGTTACAGTTTTGGAAAAATCACTTCAAGAGAAGAATATGAATTGAAACATGCTTTTGCAACAAGATCAGGGAAGGAGGTTTTGCAGAGGTACTTGGTTACTTTTTAGAGGACCAGATCAGGAAAGAATCAGGAGACAAGTCTATTCAGATGCTTGTTTTCTTTTTCCTTTGCTATATTAGATTTTTTCATTCCTCTTCTAAAGTATCTCTTCCTGTTCATCTTCCCAGGAAAACCTCTTCCTCTTAGAGTGTTGTTTATTGTCCTTCTCAGTTGCCTGCCTCCCCGTTGCCAGACACTATGATAATCCTGTTTGCTCCCAGGATTGCCATGGTGTGCCAGGCTGGTTACTCTGCCTGCTCCCTCCGTGGTGCTCCAGGTGCTGGAGGTTGCCACAGTGGCTCTGAAGCTGCTCTTGGCCTTCCACTTTCACTTTGTGTAACCCAGCAAGGAGAAAACAAGATGATGACCAAATGTCTTCAGCCCTTACAGAGAACAAGCCGGGAGCTGCTATCACTGAAATTTCTCTCTGTTCACCCTAACAACTGTTTTATCACCAGGAAGAATAGCAGCAGCTCATCTACTGGCCAAGGAAGCCTACATTTTTCACAATACAATTCAGAGTTGTTCTTTTGGTTTTGTCTTTTACAAGGAAAATGTGCTGGGCTGATTAACAACAGGCTATTTGGTTTGGAAATTACAGCCTATAGGGCAGCAGTTAAAAACCTGATGAACCTTTTATCAGAGCAAGAGGCTGGCTCAAGGGGCTGATACCATCAAAGCTGAGCTGTGTCCTTGCACTTACAGTCTGAATCCTTTCTTTGGCAAAAATTCACAAGCAGTGCAAGCAGTGTTAGAGCATCTATTCTCTTTCAGAGAAGTTTCATATTGGAGAGCTTTGCCCTGCTAATGCTTGTACAGAATATATAAAATAGGTCTTGACCCTTTTCTAAAAAGTAATAAATTATACATACTGTTCACAAATATGCAAAAGCAATTTCTGGGCATATTGCCACTTATGTACCTGGAGAATTAGTGTAAGACAGCACAAATATTGATTAATCACTTAGAATTTATTAACTTGAAGGAAGATGAAAGAGAAGATAATGTAACTGTTTTATGAATAGTGGAACCTTATACTTAAGGTCAAATCATTCCTTGAAACCACTAACAGAAGATTCTCATGCTGCTGTCAGGTTCTTAAGAATTTTTGGGAAGAATTGAAACTACAGATTTTGGAGCGATTAATGGAAATATACATTTCCCCCTCCCCCATTCATACATACATACATACATGTATGTGTGTGTGTGTGTGTATACACACACATACACACATATACACATTTATAGGTATATCAACTGTGTGTATAATATATGTAACTGAGCCCAGAATGCTTGAACATATTAATACTCATAGAAGACACAAAGGTGGTGACACTGAGGTGCCCTTCCAGAGAAGGGCAGTGGAGCTGGGGCAGGGTGTGGAGCACAATTCCTGTGAGGAGCAGCTGAGGGAGCTGGGGGTGTTCAGACTGGAGAAAAGGGGGCTCAGGGGGGACCTTGTTGTCACTCTTGCACTGCCTGACAGGGGGCTTTGAGCAGGTGGGTGTTGGTCTCTTCCCCCAGGTAGAAGGACCAGAGGAAATGGCCTCAAATTGACCTAAGGCAAATTGACCTAAGGGAGGTTCAGATTGGATATTAGGAAAAATTTCTTCACTGAAAGTGCTGTCAAGCATTGGAAGAGACTGCTCAGGAAAATGTTTGGGTCACCATCCCTGGAGGTATTGAAAAGATGTGCAGATGTGGCACTTGGTGTAGTTACAAAGGATGAAATGTTTTACTGAGCCTGACTGGTGGGCACGTGCATGATATTTGAGAGGCAGAGTACTAATTTAGCATGTAACTGTGTGGATGAAGGTTAAGGTGTATTCTCAAGGAAAAACTATTGCTTAAAAATATTGATTGTACATTGAAATACAGATTAGAGTCTTTGATGGTGAAGAAATGAATATCTTTTCATTAGTTTACAAGTGGATATAACACAAGGGAATTAAATATTTTGAACTGGATCAATATTGCTGCTAACATTATTGTCAGAGTTCCCCTGGAGTATATGGGCATGGTTTTGTTTTGAAAAACAAATGTGGAGAGGTGTAGACATGTATTCTGTAATTTATCTTCCTCTACAAGGTTCAGAGTTGTTGATTTAAGAAGTACTTTTCTTCCCATGGTTTCCTTGCCTGTGTTTTGCTGACATTTTCTACCTCTCTCCCCCTCCCCACACCCAGCCCCCTTCCTTTTCTGGGTTTGTCATTGATGAGTTAATATCATATTGAATATTAATTTGTTGATATTTCAAATTGCACAAAGTGAGGACAAGGTGGGCAGCAGGATGCCATTTCAGCTGGGGCTCATTTTATGAACTCAGGGACCACAGAAAAACTGTGAATTTGCTTTGTTCACATTATAATATTCTAATGTTTTTAGAAGTCATATGAGCCAGGGAACTACAGGCCAGTCACAAAAACCCCCTTCATCCTGATTCCATTTTACATGTATTTTTGAAGGCAGAACTGCTTTAAGGAAGAAGAACATTTAGACTGCACCACTTTACAAAATACTAGAATTAATTCTGTTTATGAAACAGATCTGCTTTTTAATTCTAAAATTACTTATCTTTATTTTTTCAAAATAACAACAGAGGATGCCAGTAAATTGAGCCTCAGTCTGGCAGAGATTTCAGAGGATTCACACAGAGCAAACTGGTCAAGCAAGTTATGTAATTCTAATGGTAAAAGCAAAAACCATGTTCCTGGTTTGGTTATTGCAATCCACTTTGTCTTAATTTAAAGTGGAAAATTTTTGAAAAAGGACCACTTGTCTTTAAGTTAGTTGCAGTTTATTTAGGAAATTAAAATAAATGTGCAATGCTTCAGCAATTAATAGACTGCTCTCAGATGTATTAAATATCTTAAAGTATTTTAAACATTTTTAAAAGGGAATTGGATTTGTGAATTCTACTCTCTTGCATTAAAAAACTAGATTTGCATACTGGAAAAGTTGTGGTTTGGTGAGCTTCATTCATGGTTATAATCTGAAAATTTTCTAACCAGAAATCCAAGATGAAACTCACTGAATAAAGATTTTAATGATATGTATGACTCCTCCATTACAGAAGATATATCTTTTTGGTTTAATCTTTTTTCCCAACAAATCTTGAAAGTACTTTAAGTTCTGGGGTTTGATGCACACATAATACATTTTTCTTGCATGCACCTGGATGATGACATGGCGTCCAGCTCCCATGCAGTGGGGAGCATTCTGTGTGTTCTCACTTGTTCTCAAAAGGCAGACCAGGACTGTTGGCTGGGGAGCCACTTTGCCAATTCAGATGCAAAGCCAGAGGAAGGGAAGGTGCTGCTTGTTAGGTCAGTTTTAGCTGATGTTAGGTCAGTTTTGCAGATTCTGTAGGAATTTGTTTTTGTTTACATAGAGAGGACTGAAAAGAATGAAGTAATATTACCTATTCATTCAAGCATGGAAGTTTTTAAAAGGCAACTCCTGTACATAATTTTCAGTCTCTTCCAATGGCACCCACTCACACTTTTCTTTCTCTGAAATGAGCTATAACACATTCACCGATATCTGAAATGATCCATCTGTTTTCAAACACATACCTGTCTGTACTAACAAAGGTTCTAAGCAGAGGCACAATTAAATGATTCTTTGCTGGCCTAGGAGGGCTGCAGGATCTCTCCCTGTGCTTTACCATGATCTAAGGATGGATACTGCCATTCTGTTGTTCTTCGTGCCCACACACAGCCAACTCTGTGAAGGAAAATTTGTATTTAGCTTCTATTTTTCAAAAAGGCTTGGATAACATGGTACTGCTGGTATTTTTAAAAGCTTTCAGTAAGTAAAAAATTCAGCAGCATAAGGATGGAATTCATTGCAACTAATTTATCTGTCTAAAAACAGCGTGTAACTGGGAGTTACAGCGGATCTCTCCGTCGTCAGAGCAAAGAAAGGGAAATCTCTAGAGAATGATTCTGAGCTATCTTGAATGGTTATCTCTGTCCATGGGCTGCAGGAGGACTCTGAAGGACTGACTTTGGTGTTCTTTGGAAAGGCAAATGCCATCCATCTTTCAGTGGCTGGAAATGCTGTGAATGGAACCATTGCAAAATGCAAAATCTAGAGGCTTTTTTTAGCACGATTTTCACTAGATCTGCTTGTTCCAGTATGATACATGCTTAATAAGTTTCAAGAAGTAGAGTATAGAGTTTTAGGCATATTGCAGGATAAACCAAAAATAAAATTTAAAATTTTAAGTTAACTTCTTAAGATTCTTAATCCACAATGAGCTGTGTTTGGGTTTTTTAGATGTGAATAGTCAAATTTACATCAAATAAGACAAATTAAGTAATTAGTGGGTGGGGTATTTTTGTTATTATACCGTCGTAATTAAAATGATCACATTTTGTTAGTCAGTTAGCATTTCTCTGTCAACAAAGTGGTTTTGTAGTGTAAATTCCTGCTTTCCAAAGAATCCAGCATTTACTTACTCAGCCAAAGCACTAAAAACCTTTATGGCTACATCTGGCCCAACATTTTGCAGGCATTGTATAACATAGACGTTCAAAATACTTCACAATCATTTTGAAACTAAATTCTGTAAGGAAGTTCTAAGGACAAAATCAGGTAAAGGCATGATTTAGAATAATGAATACAGGGGTTTTTTTGCAAGGCTATAACATTGCTCAGTTGGGAAGGGTGAAATTCTGGTTTTGGATGGTCATGAGCAATTTATATTGCAAAGGAGATCTCTTTTATCACTTGCAGTGACAAGTGGGAGGCTGTGCTCTGAACACTGGAAAAGCTAACACTGAATACTAAATAGAACTGTCTTTCTCTTATTGATCCACCCATTTCTGTAGCACGAATATTTTCCACCATTAACATCTTTTATCTGCATATTGGGAAGCTGGCCAGTTAGTTAATTCAAAGAGTAAAATTGTAGGAGCAGATGATAATTTCTTGTCTTTGTGTTATTTTAAACAGGAACAGATGTCTCAGGTGTTAGATGCAATGTTTGAAAAGATGGTTGAAGGAGGGGAACACGTAATTGATCAAGGGGATGATGGTGACAACTTCTACGTCATTGACAGGTGAATTGCTGTGTCTTATTATAGCACAAAGTACTTTGCAAAAGTCCATTGAGAACAGTCTGTATTCTGTGAACTTGTATTTAACACTGACATTCCAGCTTTTCTCTCGGTGTTCAGTGACAGGACTCATGGGAATGGTTCAAAGCTGTGCCAGGAGAGGCTCAGATTTGACATTAGGAACCTTTTCTTTACCTGAGTGGTCAAGCACTGGAAGAGGCTTCCTGGAGGTTGATGTCCCAAGCCTGTCAGTGCTTAAGGGGAAGTGAGACAATTCTATTAATAAAATTCTTTCACTTTTGAGCAGCCGTGAAGTGGTCAGGTTGGTGAACAAAACAATTGTTTTAGGTCCCTTCTAACTGAAATATTAAATTAGACTACAATAAAAGTGTGCCCAGATTCTGTGCTGGAAAGACAATATTTTTCAGCCTTGTGAGGTTACAGTTTGTCATCTCTTGTCCAAAAGGCTGCAGGGATTTACAATATTCTGTCAGCCTTGTGGTTTTTAGGTGTAGATATTACCTCTGTGTCCCTTATCAATGAAATAACTGCACAAATTTTTGCTTTACATTCACATGATTTATCAATGCACACCATAAAAATATTCAGCACAGAGGAAAACGATGGCTCAGCATCAATGGGCTTGGCAAATTCGTGTTTTACAAGATATCAGATTTTACTGCATTTCCAAAGCAAAAAATAAAAAAAAAGTTATTAAATTAATGATGGAGAGAAGAAATGCACAATATATTAGAAAAATGCATATATTTATTTCATTATTTTACATTGCTTTTCAGATATGTTCCTTCTGTTTCCTGCACCTCAGTTGTTTCATTAGAAATTACTACTTTTAAATATTTAAAATATTAAATAACTTGTATCATTATTTCAGTGCTCCTATCATAGCAATTTTTGCAAAGACTTGACATTTGTATCTAGTGTGGTTAAAATGAAATTAAGAAACAGATTCTAAGTAAGATTTTAATTTTTAATAAGTTCTGGTAATACATAGATCACTGTACATCCATTCTATTTTTAAGCTGAGTTAATGTAAAAACTAATAACCCTATGCTTCCCTTTAAAACTTTTGTTATTTATAGAAGCCATTGAGATGTCTTTACAAGGTGATTAACACCATTTAAGCAAGCAAATACGTATTTCAAATGCTTTATCTTTGGAATTCATGGTATAAAAAATATAGTGAGAGGCTGCTTAGCAAAGGCCAGGGTTGGTTTCTACTCACTGTGCTTTTATATTTTATTAACAGAGGTACATATGATATTTATGTAAAATGTGATGGTGTTGGGAGGTGTGTTGGCACCTATGATAACCGAGGATGTTTTGGTGAGTTGGCCTTAATGTACAATACACCCAGAGCAGCTACAATTATAGCTACCTCTCCTGGTTCCATCTGGGGTTTGGTAAGTAGAGTACTTCTTTTAAGCTATTTTTAAAAAATATGTATTTTGTATAGATTTTACTGGCATGCTGTATCAGCATTAAAAAAAAAACACCTTATAATTTCAGAAAGTTAAATTCTAGAAATCCCAACATGATGCTATCTTTTTCCAGAATCCACAGATGAAAATCTGAGGTTTAATAAAACATTGCTTTTTTTAAAAAATGGTTTTCTTTTATTTTAATTGCAATTTCCCAAATTGAAAACCATTGATGATTACATATTAATTTTTCCCCCATGCCTTGATTGGAATGCCTTTGTTCCCAGAGTAAAATTCCAATATGAGGTTATTTACTAGTCTTATACTACCTGGATTTTTGACAAGAGTAATTGAGTTTACCCTAAAAGTAAGCTGAGATGGCCATCATCTTCAAGATGTACATATTGATCTAATGACTGATCCCAGGACTGAAATGAAATGTGGTTATTCACCAGCTCCATCCATGTGACTTCTGGTGTTGTTTAGGACACTGTAAGAATGGCTTTAAATGAAATTGGGTTGTGTTGGCCATAAGTGCCCCTGTGGCAGTGAAGGCTTGCAGTGCATTTTCCCTCTGCTGGTCACCAGGGCAGAGCCACACAAAGTCTAGAGAAGAAAACACCTTAAGTGTAGTTTTTCCATCTGTCTGGTTCACTTTCATGGCCAAATCTTAAGGAATGTCCAGTTGGCTGTTCAGGGCAGCAGCGAGCCTGGTCTGCTGAAACAGCAAAAGTGGACTGTGACCTAAGACCCAGACTCATGTATTTTGGTTTTTACAAAACCCTAAAAGCCTCTTTGAGTACATATCAATTTGTATGGGATCTCAGGGTAATGAATAAACTTTGTAAATTAAACATTTCAATACTGAGGATTTCTTAAATGTCCTGAATTAGCCACTCAGTGTTCACTGCTGCAGACTCTGCCCTCTGTATGTGAGCTGAGTATGTACCGTGCAGGGATTTTCATAGCCATCCTCAGGTGAATTTAGGAGCTCCTGATTGACCTCTGGAGGAATCTTTCCCAACTGACAGTAGGGAGAGAGCAGCCAGCTCGGCTGACAGCTACACTGAGTGACTAAAACTGGGTCATTTGGTCATATACAGCCAGATCTAAAGTATTTTCTAGCACGTATTTTCAGTTAATTAACTCTCTTTTTCTCTTTGTGTTTACAGGATAGGGTAACATTCCGGAGAATCATTGTAAAAAATAATGCCAAAAAGAGAAGAATGTATGAAAGTTTTATTGAGTCATTGCCATTCCTTAAATCTTTAGAAGTAAGATTTCTATTGCATTATTTTAATAGCTGTATCAGATGTACCTGATAAGATTCTGCTCTTGAAGACTTTAAATTTGGCAAAGTGTCTCCACAATAGAAGTTTGTATACTTTTGTTTCAGAGAAAGACTACATTTTAAATTTATTTCAATTTAGAATTAATTATTATTGTTCATATTGTGTTTTAAAATACAACTTATCTTTCAGTTTCCCAAAGCTTAGTTTTACTAGATATTAGCCAACAAAATTAAACAATGACTTGGGGAATTTAAAAGTATTTTTATTTATCAGCTATATTTTTACATATATTTTTACATGCATGCTTTTCTGAACATAATTTTTGAAGGCTTCTAACAAAAATGGAAGTTTATCATAATGTAATATACCCTCTGGAACACTATTCAGCAGGGGTTTTTTTAATGGCAATCAAAACAGGAAAATAAAGATACACTATTCTGTGCAAAGATTCACAGAAATATGAAAGGGTTTTCTAAATATATGCTATCATAATGTTAACCAAATATTTCTTACATTTTCTTTTTTTTTAAATGAAGGTATCTGAGCGTTTAAAAGTGGTTGATGTGATTGGTACCAAAGTGTACAAAGATGGAGAACAAATCATTGCTCAGGTACAGTTTCTTCCTAGTTTTAGTTTTTCTTTCATAATAGATAACAGTAATCATGTTATTTATAGACAATGCATACTTTTAAACCCTATTTTTCTTTTTCACATAAACAAAACAAATTGATCTTAAATGTAAGAGGTGGTTATTTGGTTTCAAAAGCTCACTTTTCACTTATGATATTTTCAAGAACAACCCTCTTTGTTGGTATAAATAAAAGAGTCAACATTTTTTGTACAGTTAGAAATTCAAACTTGACAAGTGTGCCTCCAAGGAGGAGCACTAAAGACTCACTTTGGTCTTGTTAAAATATGGTCAACTTTTCAAGAAGACAAAAGTTAAACTCTTCAGGATAGGCAACTGTGATTGTCTTGCCCCAGGATAATTAGTGAATATCACATAGCCCCTGGAGGCTTTTTATTCTGCACCTTGCTAAGAGAAATAATTTGCGAGGAACACAGAAGTGGATAAATGGTAGTAAGGATCCTAAAAGTCTTCCACAACATTGGTTTTCTCTGCATTTTGTGTGAGGCACAGTCAGCTATGTCTTTTCATGAAAAGGCCTTGCTGTTGCTTCTGTATAGATGTTTTGATTGTTATGTGTCCAGAGTATGGTTTTCAAATTAAAAGTGGTTTCTTTTGCCACAGGTATCAAAAAGAGGAGCTTCAAGGCCCTGGTTGCAAATATTTTAATCTTACCATGAAACTAAAAGGGAAATTTTACACTTTTTTTACTCACTTTCTTTTTATCTTGTGCAGGGTGACTTGGCTGATTCTTTCTTTATTGTGGAATCTGGAGAAGTAAGGATTATAATGGCAAGGAAGGTAAACATCCCTAAAACAAAAACCTTTTTTTTTACCATTATCACTAACTTTGCTTATGTAATCCTGAGTTTGGCAAATCTCTTCTCTAATACTCTTTCTTTCTCTCTCTTTCTTTCCATGATATTTCAGGGTAAACAAGATCTAGAAGAGAATGGAGCAGTAGAAATAGCTCGATGCTCAAGAGGACAGTATTTTGGAGAACTTGCTCTTGTAACTAACAAACCCCGAGCTGCTTCTGCATTTGCTCTTGGCACTGTCAAATGTTTAGGTATTAGTCAATACTATTTTATATCTAATATAAAATGATATTTAATCTATTTGGTTGTTTCTATTGTCACTCTGTCTTTCCCCAGAATATAAGATTTAAGGCTGTTTCAGTAATCACCTATTATTGTCCATTACTATTTGCATTATTTATCTGCAAAAATCACTTACAATTGATAAATACTATTACCACAATTTATCCAATATTTCTCTAACTGTATGGAAGTAAAAATTCTTTTAGTACAGTACAAAATATTGCTGCAAACTACTTATAGACATCAGATAAATGTCTAATACTCTGCAGAAAGGTGAGGCGTTTCTTTTCTCAGTAGACTGACTCATCTAAGAAATAATTCCGTTAAAAATCATGGGCCTTTTTATCCCCATGACTTAAGCTCTTAAAAAATTCTTTTGTCTTCACTAGCTGTTAATGTAGTCATCCCATCACACTGTAGTCTCAGGCAGAGGAAGAGTGAAGACTGTAGGAGTTGTGCTCATAGACAACCCTTCATATCCATTGCTTTTCATGGTCTGATGTTAAGCTCCTAACTATCAGAAAACTGCAAATATCTAATATAAAATGATATTTAATCTATTTGGTTGTTTCTATTGTGACTCTGATGTTAAGCTCCTAACTATAGGAAAACTGCAATTGCAAAGATAGATTTGGCATTCCTGCATAATGATTTGATAACCGAGCCAATAACCAAAAAAGTTTCTCTAATTTTTAAAATTCCTAACTCGAAACACACAGAGATCATCAGGCAATAGAGATCAAAAATATGACATATGGGAAAGAATAACAGGCAGTGGTCAGGAAGAGTGTTATTATCCATTATGGCTGAATAACAAAGCACTGGCACTTCCCAAACAGCAGAGATCTTGAACATTTCTCAGGAGACAAGAGATTACTGGCCAGCAGGTTGAAAGTATATGAAGTTTCCTCCCTGGCCTTTTGGCTGGAACTGTAGAGGATCATGTTATGTGATCAGATAAAGAAAATATTCTGGTTGGCTGTGCACTGACGTGTGTGAATTACAGTCTTCAACTTTTTGCACATTTGCAGGAAAGTGAAAATAAGTATTCATTACCATTTCCACTTTGGGTGGAAGCAAGTAAAAAGAGCAAGGAAATAGACTGTTAGAGCCCATATACCGCCAACAACAACACTTAATGTTGTGGCTTTTTGAAATATTATGGGTCTTAAAACTTTATTTTGTGGAGGAATCCAGGCCCCTTCAGACAAGCTGTCAGGTAATATATATCTTAATATGAAAATATTTTCAAAATAAGGAACAGAACAAGTTTATTTTTGAAGTTTCAAGACAGCAGTGTGTTGGCTGATCTTGGTTTTGCTAAGGTAAGCAGTTCCCTCCTGTGTGAACAATGTATATGCCTCAGTATTATCTGTTGTGATTTTAAATGTTATACTGGAATATTATATATTACCATGAGTGTCTGTTGCTGATGAGCACATAATATTCTTTCTCTTTCTCTCCCTTTTTATCTTAGTTATGGATGTGCAGGCATTCGAAAGGCTTTTGGGACCTTGTATGGAAATTCTGAAAAGAAACATTGCAAACTATGAAGAGCAGCTAGTTGCTCTGTTTGGAACAAATATGGACATTGCTGACACCAGTGCATGAACTAAACATTGGAGCAACAAGATCTGTTATGAGAATATAGCACAGTAGTGGTTAGTCCACTGAAAAATTGTCTCTCTTCCTATAGATGCCAAGCATTTTCTGTGATTTTAAGAATGGGATTGGGGTTTTTTGGTTTGGTTTGCTTTTGGTTGGGTGGTTCTTTTGTTTTTGTTTGTTTTGTTGTTTTTTTATTAATTATGACAGTGGAAATACTAGTAAAGAAAATAGCAATTCAATAAATTGAGGTCTTGATTTTTAAAAGTGCTCAGTACTTATGGTTCCATCTGATATAAGGACAGCCTGTGGTAGCACAGCACCTTTGAAAATCAAGTCCTTTAACACAGCATTTCCTTAAAGAATAGATTTTTTTAAAAACCCCACATGTGATGAACTTGTTAAACCAACTTCTGTTCTTCTAAAAGGTTACATCTTTTCTGGAAAGACTGTTAGTTTGAATGTGATATGTTGAAAGTATTAGTGCACACAAAGTGTTTATATGTATTACTACAGAAGATATACAGTAGATATTACTTTTTGACTATTACAGTTGTCATGATTTTATGTTGCATTTATCACAGATGTAGTGAATCACAAGGTTAATCATAAGATAAAGCATGACAATGCGTTTTGTGTAACGCTCATGACCCAAATCTGGTTTTTTAACATTTTGTAATTGTTTTAAAGTCCTCTTTGTTTAATATGTCATGTTTCAGCACGACATTGTAATATCTTATGCAATTTAGAGGACTTGCATATTTTTGCAATAAACTGCATTTTTTATTAGTTATATGAATTCTGTACATGAGTGAGGACAGCTGACAACCTAAATGCTTTTAAAGCAAAGGCATGGGTCATTGTCATGTTCTACCTAATCATACATAACCTATATTGTTTTCCTTCTCCCTTGTTTTATATTTATGCATTTTGTCTTCTCTATTTATGCTTGTTCTCTAGTTAATTTTTTTTGTTTATATCTCACCTTTTTTATTGTTAAATCTGTTTCAAGTGAAATGATCTCTGTATATCTCTCTTCCTGCAGTCTAATCTTAGCTATCAAAGGTCAGAGTCAATTACTGAAGTGATTGATATCAAAAGCCATGCTAAACTAAGCTTGTCCTTGAAAATCCTTAACAGGAAGTGCAAAAGTATTTTGAATTTGAAAGATCAGTACTTCCAAAGCTTTGCACACATGTGTCATTATTAAAGCTAACATGTCTTGCTTTCAAAAACCTGTAGGTCATAATGAAATAATGTGTTCAGCCATATTAGCATGGGATCCTTCTGAGACTGAGGAGAGAGAATATCTTAATCATGAGCACAGGGCTCATTGCCTACGAGGGTCTGTGACTGGAAATTTCAGGCACAGCCCAATTTCAGTCCTGCTTACTGACCTGTCTGCTGGTGTTCATGGACAGCCAGTGTGTGTACTGGTGATGGGCAGCTCTGCCAAAATGACACTGCAAGAGTAGTAGGAAGGCTGCTTCTGCCCTGATTCAAACACCTGAATTATACCATCTTTCCTTCTTAGATAATGACTTTTCTAATGCCACATATTTGTGTATGTTGATGTAATCATTATGCTACAGTTAGTGATATGTTCTGACAATTAATATAATCATACATGTATATGAAATTATGATTATATAATATGATAACAATATATAATTTATATCATATAGTATGGTATAAATTATAAATCAGATTTCTAAAAAAAATACAATCTGAACAAAATTTACAAATGTAATTTTTTTTTTTACTTAGAAACCTGGTATGAATAATTGCACATATGATAACTTGCCTTTGTACTTTTGATTTATGGGAAAAAGAGAAGCCTGTTATACTAGAAGGAAATATCAGGTAACCAAGATCTACACTCTTGTCATTCTGTATGCTTAATCCCAAAAGCTACCTATATTTTGCACTGGCTTGATGTGATTAAGAAAAATGCTAAAAATTACTTGTATGGCAGTAAACTACAATCAAGGCCATAAATGCCAGTCATGATATTTTCAATATTGTTGGTTATATTTAAAGTTTCCTTACAATAAACAACACTTTTATATATAAAAATCTATGTTTGTTGATATTCTTGTTGTCGTTTAATTCTATTACCATAAAGTTACAAGTGACCTATTTATGCTCATTTATTAAAAAAAAATCATAATTCTTTACACTTTCATGCTGATTTTCATAAATGACATTATGTGTATGCCCTGTCTACTTAGACAACATGTTGATGCAGTAATTGTCATAATTATTTTATTTGATGATTTGCTTGCAGTTTATAGCTGGGAAAAAGCTATGGAGTAACAAATTTAGGATAATCAGAGACTCTGGGTTTTCTGATTCCCAAAATACAGCTTCATGTTGCAGCAGTTTTATTGTGTTGCTCTTGGGCACTGGATGATTTCTGGAATTTTCTTTGTTGGTAAATTCAGGGGGGCTTAACCAACAGTAATGTTACCACTTTTTAAGTTTTATCCAAATCATTATATCCTTCATCTGTCAGCACTTGGGATTTCTCCTGGATTTCTTCATGTGTACACTTCAAATGTGCCAGGCTTCATGTCAGAAATGTGGTGAGTGTTAATCCTAAGAATGAAATCATATCAAGTTACTGATTTTTTTACAGACCTTTCAATAAAAAGTAGACAATTCTAATAATTTTAAACAACGCTGTGTTAGGTTTACCTTATTAGACTGTGTCCATGCTTAAGCTACTTGATGCTTCTGTTATTTAAGATTTTTATTGAGTTTGGTGGAAATATTCCTCACTTAGTGAAGAGAGAAAATCCTGTGAGAAATCCTGTATAAGAGGCATTCATGGGTTCATATGTTTCACTAACCAGAAGAGAATCCACATGACAGCAAATGTTTTTTTATAAATGCCTTAACCATGGGGAAAACAATCTGATTGCAGCCCTGAAGTTGATCACAAGACACAAACCCAGAGGTGAGCAAGATTTCCTTGATCCTACTGCTGATGCCATCACTTTCTAAATGTCAAATGACATTGTGCTCCATGAGATTTAATTCAAATTCATCTGAAATAAACATTTCTGAAATCATTCCCTTCTGGATTTCCTGTTTAAGGTCCAGAAGTGACCAACTGTGGAAGTCTTGAGGGAAATCTCTGAAGAGTGCTGTGAAACCATTTACAGCCTAAACCACTGTCACTCCGTTTTCTTCCCTCATGTTGCCTTTTCTATTCAGTAAAGACTATTCTGCTCCTTGCTGAAATGGTGGGTTTAGGGTTTTTTTTTTTGTTTTGGTGGTTTGGTTTTGTGTTGCTTGAAATGTTTGGTGCTTTAAGCTTTCTGTAAGGTGACCCTGTGACAGTTATGTCATGATTGTACCATTTTGTAGTCCATGGCACACTTGCCCTGACAAACATTATTGTTTATTCTGTATCAAGAGTTACCAGATGTGCAAAATCAGTATCTTCTGGTCATCCTCCACAGACCTGACAATTCTTAGTCTTCTATCAGATGTTTGCTGCATCTGATAACATTTGCTTGCTGGAAGTCAATTTGCCACAGCATAGACATTTTTACAGGTTCTTGCTAAAGTTTTTATGTTGGCTCAAAGCTCTTTTTGTCCAATCATACATGTGATGATTATAGGGTCTGTATTTTTTTGTTTGTTTCTTTGTTTTGTTTTTGGGGTTTTTTTTGTTTTTGTTTCTAAGATGCTTTCCTGTGTCTGCAGTTGTCAACTACGACTCCAGGGAGGAATTGCCTGTTTGTATGCTGAGTCTGTACAGATCTGTGCTGTTGACTGTCTTACAAAATTTAGGATTATTTTCAAATTGTTCTGAGAGTTGTATTTCCTTCAGAAATATACCAAGGCTGTTTCCAAGTTCTTAATCTACTTTTTGGCACAGAAAGATCTTAGCAGGCTGAACACTCTCACTTCATGGACTGAAAGGAAGCTGAATAATCTTGGTAGGGTATGAAAAGTCCATGGAAAATTAGATTTTACCATTGTCTCTTCCTTCACACCATTTCTTTCCCTGGAAATGGTCTTTCTCCTGGCAGCCAGGTGAAGAGCCAGTGGCAGTGGGGGGATATAAGGTGAGGAGTGACTGGCTAGGTCTGTGCTGGGACACAGTGGCCTGGTTGGCTGAGCAGCCACTCTCCCTTCCTCATCCTCTTTGTCCCACCCCTGCCCCTTCTCTGATGGCAAATCAGAACGAGCTGGAGTGCCGTTCTGGCACTGCCATGGCTGAGTGAATACCATGGGTAGGGTTGTGTTCCTCCAGAGAACTGGTAGAGGCCTGTGTATGTATGGCAGAACAAGGAAAAGATGAAAACCAAACTATTACATAATGAAGCTGCCCAATCAAGACCATATAAAAACTCTGCCCTTAGGTTCTACTAGGTCATTGTGATGCTATCTGCTGACTCAACCTTTTCTTACTGAGGTAAATTAAATTAAGACAATCTAAAAATAGCATAATTCAGGATATGAATACTTCTGTGAAGGTATTGAGTTATTTCAGCTGAGCAGCTGTGAAGTTTTGGGAGAGGATAATGCTCTGGGCAGGTCTCTGTGGATGACTTATTTCCTGGCAGCTGAGTGAGCCTTTGGGACCTGCTCTCTCACATCTCTGAAGGTGCTGGAAACTCAGTTCTGATAAATGTCTTATCTAGAAAAATCCATCCAACATACCAAGAAGCTCTGTATTCTTTTTCTCTTTGTTGCTTTGTCCTTGTGGGGTCAGGTGGTGTGCCTCCTTGAGCACCCTTAGCTAGACTGTACCATTGGTTTTTGGCTGCATGTGTATGGCTGTATCTATCACAGCAAATTTTATGTGCCTGAGACTGTTTGCTAGTACTGAATTGCCAACACTCATACTATTTTCCAGTATTTCTCTGGGCTCATTTATAAGCTGACTAGGAAGCTTTTTTTCAGCTTTCCATATGGGGTGACCATATACAGATGGCCAGCTGAGAATAGTTCTTGGCCTGTGGTGGTTCTCAAATAATATCTGAAAATTATTAGCTATTGGCCTGTGCAAAACCTGCACAAGGGCTATTCTAAAATGAATCATGTACAGTACAGATGATTGTATTCCAGTGCCCAGAAACACTCACTGGCATTTTAATTTATCAACCAGTATAGAGGAAACCTACAGTTTTTCTGTAATCTCTTCTTGATTTGTTTTTCTGCAAGCTTTGAGCTGTGATGGAGGAGTTTTTTATTTATCACTCTTCTGGTTTGTTTTGTGATATGAGAAGCCTTTATTTTTTCCTAATACTATTGTCAGTTTTAGTGTTGCTCTATTTTTATAGGTAAAAATTTTAACTGAAACTGGAATCCGTGCCATAATGACAGGAAATAAATTTCTCATTGATTCCTGACCTGTCTTGGAAGGGGGGAAAAATAATCCCTGCTCTGTTATTTATTCTATTTCTCGTCAATTTGAGTCACTGCAGGAGGCAAGTGA
Source organism: Ammospiza nelsoni (assembly GCF_027579445.1). Lineage (NCBI taxonomy): Eukaryota > Metazoa > Chordata > Aves > Passeriformes > Passerellidae > Ammospiza > Ammospiza nelsoni. The sequence continues at coordinate 14,454,857 of NC_080637.1, forward strand.
AATTTCTCTTCTAGCACTCAGGAGATAACTTCTTTCCTGGGAACAACAAGTTTTCTTTTCCTTTGCTCTTCATTCCCAAGAGCATCTTCTGTGAGGAGATTGAGGTGAAGCATGGGATGTCTGTAGGAAGGAGGACAGAGCAAGCCACAAATGGAATTGGAAGAAGGAATGAGTACAAATGGCTTTAGGAGATACACAAGTCATTGTGTGAGGAGAAAACTTGACTGAGAGGCAGAATGGCTGCAGAAGAGAGGCTGCCATGGTGAATAGGAGTAGAAGCTCTGGTGAGTGGAGTTCTCATGCCTGGGGGACTGTTTAGATAATTACTGAGGGTGGATGCCTACATGCTGATGTGAAAGCTCCTGTAGCAGGATTAAAATAATGATATGTTGTATTTCAGAGAGTCAGCAGTAACAGCCATGTTATAAGGGCAGGATTGACTTGGGACGGGAGGGATTAAAAGTGGAGATAGGCACAAACCCAATATATAACATATATTTTACTAATACAACTTTGACCGAAATATTACTAATTTAAAAAATATGCTTTGTGGCTTCTTAACTTTGTGCCTGGCAATTTTAAGAGGCAAATAGCTAAGATGCAAATTAATCAGTATTTTCTAATTGTAGTCTCCTGTTTGTTTATTGCTTCTTGGTAGCCACATGTAATGTGACAATAACTCAAGATGACACTTCCCAGTCCCCCACCTTATTTTCTACTTTTTACACAACAGCAGAAGCAACTGAATCAGCAAAGCTTCCAAGAGTGCCTGTGTTACAAGTATTGATTCATTCTCTGAGCACCCATTCATTTGGGCATGGAGTAAGGTGAGGTAGGGTGTGTGGAGGGGGAGTAATGGTTTAATTAGAGACCAGGCATTCAGAGCAAAGGAGTATAGCATTGACATAATCTTAATTCTGAAATTTATATGATACATACTTGCCTTGAGCCAATGGGTAGTGAGTAAGCTTTGTTAGTTTTGTGTGTCTTGCTGTCATCTACTGCATGGACTACTTGTCCTTTACTTATTTTCCCTTATATCATCACTGAGTAAATGTTAACTTACTCAATGCAAAGGAGAGATGAATTTGAAAACAAGAAAGCTGTTACATGTCTCTTTTAAGAATTTCAAAACAGTTCAGACATTCATCTTTACAAGATTTTAATCTCAGTCTTAGGTAGGATTCATATTTTGGTGCTTTCTGGGTATGTCATAGATTGCAGTGTGATATTGAGGCTCTAATTCAGCAATGGTATTTACTTGTCTAGACCTGTGTCTGGAATCTGGGCCAGTGGATCTCAGAGGACTGGGCTTCACAGCTAACACTCATGCATGAAGCTTTTGTAGAGAGCTGTGAATCTTCACAGTAAACTGTGCAGCTATTTTGCTTTGGGTCCAGAAAGTATGTAGCAGGGTAGAAATGTGCTCCATAAGAATATTCATATCCTTGAGGCCAACAGACTTCTTCTCAAGAAAGATGGGACTTGAGAGAGGATTTTGTATCTTTTGTACTGCTGGATCAGGCCTCTGCCATTTCCATGTCCCACACTGTGGCAGGGGGAGCTTTCAGAAGAGCACACTGTGAGTTTTGTGTGTACCACAGGCACAGAAGGCAGTTTGCAGAGGAGAGACATCTGCATGCCCAGGTCTCCTGCCCCTCCTCAATCTGGCTGAAATGCATTAAAATGCCCAAGAAGCTTGGATGTCTCTCCAAAGAGCCTGAAGGCTGTTTAGATGTGTAAAGGAGATCAAAAGAGAAGGAGAAGAAACACAGCCTTAAAACTAATTTTATTGTGGAGCGGTGTAAAAAAGATGGTTCCTGGTTTAGCAGCTTTCTACTTATTAAAAGAATGTATTTTAGAGATGGGATGTCATGAAAGCTTTCTTATATAAAGATGTATCAGTTATTTAGAAAAAGCCTGAACTGTAAATATAGGGAAAATGTGAGCCTGTGGGATGTGGGGTAGACAGCTGATATTACAATAAGCTGTCTAGTCACTTAATATTTGAATCTCAGTATTACTTTTAAGATTATTTTCCTCAAGGTACTTATTTAAATGATATTTTCAAATTGGAAATACTTAAAGGTCATTAAGCACATGTTAGTTTGGTCATTAAGCACAGAAGATTTTGAGTTAAATTCCATGGGATTTACTTTTCTACTTCCTTTTAAAGCTAAGCTTGCTAACAGAGAGTAATAGTTTCCAGTTCACACTGCAGAAGATACTGTGTGTTTTTCAGGGTAATATCTGTCTTCAAACAGTGCCTACAGCTGGCAATGACTTTACTGACAGGCAAACTATTACTTCGTGGAAAAGGCAAATCTCAACCTGATGTGCCAATGACATCTGCAGACTAAGTGTGTCATGATGCCAAATACAAATATGGTATAATTTCCTTTTAAATTGTGTTGCCTTTGTAGGCCTTGTAGGCCTGTGGGAACAACAATCCAGCATTCCCTCTAGTGGTCACTAACCAAACAGGGAATAATTTCTGTTTAACTTTTTTTTTTCCTTATTTTCATGCAGTGCTATGTTAGCATCCCTGAAAGGCAGAGCTGTCACAGATACCGAATTACAGCAAATGTTTCTGAGATGGGATTTAAGACACATTCTCATATCTGGAATGATATCGTGACATTATTCCATCAGGCTAAGAAAGAAGTGCATTTGTTGGAAAAATCCCAACAGTTGCAAAATATTGTAACTATCCTCAGTTTCTAAAATATTGTCTATTTCTGAATTGTGCATGTACTTGTTTTGTATCACATCATTCAGAGTAATTAATCTATTTTGTGACGAAGATGTGGTCTCTGGAAGAGTTGTGTCTCTCTGATCTCCTGGAGTTAATGGGTAAAAGTGGGAAACTGTTTTATTAGTAATGTTTAACCAAACCACACTGTTATTTTGGCAATAAATGTATGGGACTGTCTGGGACACACTACTGGATCGATAAACCTGCATGGATTCAATTTATTTTCTCCTCCCAAGCCCAACTTGTATTTTGGGCCTAAGCTCCCACCGGTGCCTTTTCAATGAAAGAGCGGCGAGGGCCGAGGCCGAGCGGAGCTGCTGACTCACTCCCTGACCTTTGGCAACGTCCTGTGCCCTGGGCGCCGCCGCCGTGCCTGGGACGCAGCGCGGGCCGGTTCCGCACAGCGCGGCTGGGCCGGGCCGGGCCGGCGGGGCCGTGAGGGCCGAGCGGGGCCGTGCGGGGCGGGGGGCGCGGGTGGGCGGGCAGCGGCCGGGCCGGTACACGTGTCCCGTGCCGCTTGTTTACTATCGCCGCCGCCGCGCGGGGCATCCTGGGGGCTGTCGTCTTATCGCCGACCCGTGGGCAAGCGCGGGCGGCCGTGGTGACTACAGCTCCCAGAGTGCTTCTGCGGGCGCTGGCCGAGGCATCGACCAATCGGCGCGCCGCATGGGGGTGATTGACGTGCAACGCGGTGCAATCCGCTGTGCAGGAGAGTCAAAACATGCCCGCCCTCCGGGAGGAGTCCTGACAGGCAGGCCAGCTAGCCAATAGAAAGTGGCTGCGAATTGAGCAACGTCGCTTCTGGCCACCCAGCGCCCGAGTTGCTCCTGTAGAGGGCGGGACCCACTGAGAGAACGGGGCGGGGGGGCAGCCGAGGAGAGCTCGGTAATGGCGACGGGTTCGGTAAGTGCTACAAAGTTTCAAGCTGCCGCTTTTGGGGGCTGCGAGGCTCTGGCGGGGGACGGGAGGGGTTCGGTAGCTCAGACAGCCGTGCTAGCAGCTGCATGTCGAGCCGAGGAGGTCGCGGGGTTCAGTCTTTTGACGGCGACGGGAAGCTCGGACATTGTTTACTGTGCGCCTTCCCTGACCGGCCCCGCGGAGCCGCCACCCTGCCGCACCGCTGGGTTGAAACTCACGGGGTGTGCCGGCGCTCTTTGTGCCCTCTCAAACCATGAAAACAAGCGGAATAGGGGGGGTGTCCCCCCCTTGTTTTCCCCGGGGAGCGGCTGCCCGCCCCGGTCTGTCAGAGCGAGGGCGCCGTGCCCGGTGCGGGAGCAGCGGCTTTGCGGCACGGGGAGCGTTTGGGGTGCCCGTGGGTGCGGGTGAGCCCCGCGGGGGGAGCCGGGCCGGGGCGCGGGGGGGCCCCCCCGGGCCGGTGTTACGCAGTTCGAATGAATGGGGCCGAGCGCGCGTGCGCCGTGCGGCCGCGGGTGTAAACAAGGTCACGTGATGGGCGGGGGGAGCCCCTGAGGGGCTGCGGGTGAGGGGAGCTCGGGGGGCTCCTCCCGGGGGTCCCGGGGGCTCCTCCCGGGGCTCCGCCGCCCCCGAACCGCCCGGGGAACGCCGTCCTCAGGCGGGGCGGCGGGGGCAGCGCGGCCCGCCCTGCGTCAGCGAACAGGCCGCCCGGGCTTGGAAAACATGGTGAATCACGCTGTGCCTCGGCTGCGCGCTCTGGCACGGCCGGGGATGTGCAGCGAGGATTCCTGATCAAAGCGGCTGCGCCAGGAAAAGTCCCTGGTGTAGATCCAGTCTTGCCAGTATGTTGTGTTTTGCTTGGAGGAGCTGTTCTCCAAATTAAACTGCGTCCAGCTTATTGCTCAGGCGTAGAGCTGGCCTGAAACTTCGTCAGTAGGTTGGGGGAAGAAAGGCGAATAGCAGAAGGAAAAAAGCCACGGGAAGCACTTCCACCCAGGCATTCCTGCGCACTGCGGTTTGGGTGGATGCTGCCCAGTTCCTGCTGAACCCTTTCGCAGCCACAGTCTTTATTTACTTTTCTCCCAAGTTTATTTGTGTCTCTCAGAAATAGACATGATTCAATTAATAAAGTCTTTGTTAGCGTTGCCATTTGTTTTAGCGTGACAAATTCACTTACTTTAAAGCACAAAGTAATAATTTCATTTAGCCTCCAAAGACAGCTACAGTAATTACAGTCCTGTGAAGCATGGTTCTTGACAACATCTGACACAACAAATTTTCAACATAAAGTTGAATTTTAAAAAATTTTTACAAGCTGGTTAATGACAAATCCCCTTCATGTTCAAACCATTAAAAGGCTGAGGAGAAGAGAAGGACATGATGTCCAAAGTAGGCTTTAATGAAGTAGAATAAAAAAATGGAAAAGTAAAGTTGGGCACTTTGTTTGTTTTTCTTTGTAATTCTCTTTCAATTTCATTGTCATTCATTTGTTAGAGGATTCTTTGGCTTTTGTACACAGATGGCTTTGGTTTGGAGAAATTCTTGTGACTTGGAGGAATAATTCATTTCTCAAACAAGTATCTCTCTTGTCAGAGTAGCATTTTGTATCTGTACCTTATCTCTGACCTTCAGAGTGCTGGGATACCAGGACATGGACTTTCAAGTCCTAGCACCTGGCTAGAAAGGAAGGAGAAGGTAACATTCTAGAAATAAGTTTGAGTCTTCATTTTGGAAGGAAAATGGGAAAGGAAGAGAGGAAAAAATAGAGGGAAAAATAAACCAAACAACAAGGCAGGAGGGAAAGACGTAGATAAGCCAGAAAAACAAGGAGTGGCTTTTCAGAGTTGATTAGTTGGAGATAATCTTCAAGGTCCTGACCTGTACTACTGAGGTCTGCTTTTTCTGTTCAGAAAACTGAGCTATCTGCTCTTGTGGTGTTCTGTCATTTTACTGTCCCTCATGGGTGACAGGGGTACAAATTTGGTTAAAGATGTTTTCTGGAGGTGAAAATAATGTCACTGATAGTTTGAGTTGTGTATTCTCATTTCTGTCACCTTTCTTCTCCACTTTAAAGTCAGAATAAGCCAATGTAGCTTTGTAGTACTGCCATTTGAGTAGAATCAAACATCTTTTTATGTTTAGCATGCAAGTTTATATAAGTTTTGCATATATTTGAAAGATTAGGAGATCAGAAGTGTAGAAATTTTCCAGTCAAAACTCTCCTGGATGTGATCCTGTGCAACCTGCTGTAGGTGAACCTGCTTTAGAGTAGAGGGGGCTGGACTAGGTGACTTCCAGAGGTCCCTTCCAACCCTGTCATTCTGTGATATGAAAATATTGTACTTTTCTAAGCTATTGTTGATATTTTTCTAATGTAGCTTACTTAATGGACATACATATGGTAGACTTCTCAGGTTTTCTTTCTTATGAACTGTATTCTGCTCTTTTGTGAGAGACTTATGATTATTTTTTCAAGGACACTTCATTAAAGTACAGGCTAATCATGTTATGGTGGCTTTAGTTCATCCTCATCTTTAAAAAAAACAAAGTAGATAACCAAATGACGAAAGACTGGAATAACATTGTTTACCAGGTTTTAGAGACAGTGGTTGTGTAGAATAAGCACACAGTTCTCTTTTGAAGATGATCTAACATAGTGGATCTGGTATAAACATTACTAGGATTTGGGAAAATGAAACTGAGGTGAAGTTTTCCAGCAGAGGTAACTTTATCTGTCCATTTTCAGTGAAGGATGTTAGGAGTCCAGTGTGTTTGAGACTCTTCCTGGAGGCCAGAGATGGGAAGGGTGGTGGAAAAGGCTTCTGCAGACACCAGTGCTGAAAGGGCAACTGGGAAAATGTGGGCCTGATCTCACAAGGTTGGAGACAGCATTTTTGCTTTGATCTTAATTTTCCAGGCCTGTTTCATGGTTCCTCAAGTCCCTGGGTGTAGCAGCTTGCCTCTGAGAGAGCAAGACACTTCTTTGTGTGTGGTAGACATGGAGCAAGTGAGGGGCTGGCTGGTTCTGTGAGGCATCTGTGCATGAGGCAGTGGGAGCAGATGGGGTCCCTCCAGGCCAGGGTCAGTCGTGGCTCACAGAATGTTTTGGGTTTGAAGGGACCTTAAAAGTCATCTAGTTCCAGGCCCCCTGCCGTGGGCAGGGATGTATTGTGAGGATGGTCTTGTAAAAGCAGTGGATTTGGTGGCAGGATGGCTCCCAATAACTAGAAGAAAGAAAATGTCACACCAGGCTTCAAGGAGGAGGATGTGGGGAAATTACAGACTGGTCAGCGTTAGCCTTCAGGTATTTTATTAGGCAAATTCTCCTGACAGCCATGTCCACCCTCTTTGTAAGGCAAGGAGTTGTCTGGAATAGCCAGGACAGATCAGCCAAAATCAAATCTGGTGTGACCCATCTGATTGCCTTTTGTGATGGGCTGAGTGCTATGGGTACCAAGTGAATGTTGTTCATCTTGGCTTGAGGTGGGTGAGGTAACTCCAGGCTCTTGGAGGAGTGGGCACAGGCTGTGGAAGTTCAAACCTGCCTGAGGAGCAGCTTCTTTACAGCAAGAGTGGTTACTGGAACAGGGAAGTGCCAGGCAGTCTCCATTCTTCAAGACACAAGAAACTCAAGTGGCCAGGGCCCCAGGTGGCCTCTTGACTTCAGAGTTAGCTCTGTTTTCTGTGAGGATTGTACAAGATTGTGTCTAGACACCCCTAAAATATGCTGTGATATTCAACAGACTGATGAGGATTTAGGGCCTGGTAATGAAGTAGTATATCGGATGCAACTTAAAACAGTTCACATGTATACAGATTTCTAACCTCTGTCTTTCTAAAGTCAGATACTTTGGACCATCCTAACATGGTGTGGGAAGTGAAGACAAATCAAATGCCTAATGCAGTTCAGAAACTCCTTCTGGTAGTGGACAAGAGATCTTCAGGGATGAACGAGTCACTGGAGTTGCTGAAGTGTAATGAAAACCTGCCCTCTTCTCCTGGATATGCATCCTGTGATGAGCACATGGAACTTGGTAAATAACAAGATTTTTTCAGAGGAAACTGAATTCTGAAGTTTGTTTTAGATATCCTATACTGAAATTATTGGAAGGTGGTTGAATGAAATTGCTGATTTTTAGCTTGGGTAGGGCAGGGAATTGTGACATCTGAAGGTATTTGCAGTCATTTTTCCCTTTAACCCATTTCCAGTTCTGACACACTGGCCTGTTGACTCAAATATGTTCTTGAACTGTGAGCCACAAATTTCTGCTTCTAGTCCCCAGAGGAGCAGGGTTTTTTGGCACAAGAAAAACAAACAGAAAGCTCAAGGGCTCCTCCTAAAGGAATCATGTTGCTTTAGATCTGCAAATTAAGATTCTGGGATAGGGGAAGATTACTTCAGTTCTTACAGATTGGAGAAAAACAGCATATACCATAGAATGTATCAATATAAGCTGTGAAATATTAACAAATTTAATTTAAATTATGAAGTGATTAAGAATAATGATACTTATATGACAGCACATAGCACAGACTTCTGTTAACAGGCTGGGGTCTTTTCTGTTACTCTGTTTGGGATAGGGAAGGTGTATATTGTTGGTGGGAATTCACCCTACCAGGCTCTATACCCAGCTTTCATGATTTATTTAATCTGAGTTATTTAACTTTGGTTCCCTGGTGGAAACCTTTTATCTTGAACATGGTCTGATGTTGAATTTTTTAGTGTCACACCTTCAAGGACAGATTAATGTAATTGTCTTTTGTGAAATGTTTTAGTATTTTAGTGAAGCATGCTGTTTTTGAATAATACTGCAGTATAGTTCTGTGTAAACTGGTCAATCTAGTAAAAACTTTAAAATCAGAAGTACATTTTTATTTAGTTACCTAATTTTTTCTTAAATTTATTGTGTGAATATATAATTGACTAGAGATGTTACTATTTCTGTGTCCATTTTTATGAACAGGGTTTGTGAAATGTTGGTAGTTGTCATATGAGAAAATAAAATTACTTTATTGTGATTCCTTTTTTTTTCATCAAATTTGCAATATTTGGTATCAAATTGAGTAGACAGCAAAGAATTGAGTATAATTATGGTAATTTGTGCATTTGTTTGTAGATGATCTTCCTGAATTACAGGCTGTGCAGACAGATTCTACCCCACCTGCACTTTTTCAGCTTGGTGCTGATGTTTCACATCAGGAATGTTCAAGGCCTTCATGGAGCCAACATACCTCAAACAGCAATCCAGAAAATGCTTATTCTTGTGAGAATGGGGTGAACTGGTTGACAGAATTAGCAAACATAGCCACAAGTCCTCAGAGTCCTTTGATGCAGTGTGCTTTTTATAACAGGTATTGACACTCATTTCACTTTTGAACTATAGGGATTTATTTATAATCCTGTCTCCAAAATATTTCCTTCACTCTTTTCACCCTCTGACTTTGAACTGGAGCCCTATTGTTTAGTCTTTTTATTTGTTCTGTGAAGGTGTGCACAGAACTCATCTCAGAGCCTGGTGCAAAAGCTGCTTAGTTTCCAGCTGTGAATGACATAGGATGATGTAAAGACTTTGCCTACCCACAGCAGGCTCACAAATTATGGACATTTACCTCATGTGAAGCAGCAGATAAAATCTAAGAGGAATTTCTTACACTAAATTCTTCAAGCTTTCTAGTGCACAGACTTCACATTTGTTTTTATTTTTAAACAGCTAATTGGAAATCTAATGCAATGTGTATTTTAGTAGTGATCTTTGTGATCTTTACGTTCTGTAAGGCTGTGAGCAGCAAGTGTTGGATCTTGGAAATCACTGGGCTTCACTTCTTATTGTACAGCTTTTCTTAGGTTTTTAATCAGAAAATTTGTAAAAACTTCAGCATTGTGCTAAGGAGATGCCACTGTGGAAGTAATACTGTCATTTGGGTGCTACATAGAACCTATGCAGGAGTTATGCTACGTATTCCCTTTGCCTGAGCTTGTGCCCTTTCATCATCCCCTTGGAATACTGGGGAGGTTTGTGTGGGAGGTTTGTTTGGTGTTCAGCTCATGCAAACAGAAATATTTGCAATAAAAGCATTTTAGAGTAATGGCAGCAAAGTCTCATGTTATCTTAATCTGAGATATGTTAAAATACATGTTTCTGTTGTAGATCATCTCCTGTTCGCATAATAGCAACAAGCAAAAGTTTACATTCCTATGCACGTCCTCCACCAGGATCTTCAAACAGTGATCCTAACTTCTCCAAGAATGATGTGGATGAAACACCACTCAGACATGAAAGGGTGAGTTGTTCTGAAACATTTTAAAATAAACACGTATGAGCAATGGGTTAAGTTTTTTTACAAGGGAAACTAGCTTTAAAAAAATCTGTTTAGTGTTAATACTGTTGCTGTTTAAGCTAGATTTTCTGTTACTTTTCTTTTACCACACAGGTTAGGCTTGTAGTGCTACTTTGTATTTTTTGTGACGAAAACACTTTCTAAGAAAGCTCTGCTTCTATTGTGATTCCTTCTACAGCAAGCTTTAAAAAATTGTTATCTGATTTGATGCCTCAAAAGGAAATATGGATCCCTTTCCTTTGAGATGCACAAAGCCTGTCAGTCCTGTGTCTCCTTTTCCCATGTATTACTTGGTATCTGAAATTTGTTTGTTAACAACAGTGAATTTTCTCCAGGGATTTATCTACAACTGCCTTGAGCCTACAACTTTCCAGCACTGGACCATAGAGTAATCTGCTTTAAATGATTCTGTAGATGACTAAGGAATGATGAGGTGTAAAATGCTTACAAATGAGCATAAGATAATCCATTGAGATGAAATGAATCTCAGAGAATGAAACCCAAAAATGTCAGGATGCATCTCAGAAAAGGAGATGAAAACAATCCATTCACATTTTTTGCATTCCTTTAATCTTTGTCTTCATGTTACATTCCTATTAGTATTTAAGGCAAAATGATGCCACAAGTGAAAATAGAGACTGTCTTAAGACATATAAGACCAGCCCTAAAATGCTCTGCAGTAAAATACCAACACCATTTTGCTTTTTTTTCTTTTTAATAGGCAAATAGTGAATCAGAATCTGGCATTTTCTGCATGTCATCACTTTCAGATGATGATGATTTAGGATGGTGCCATTCCTGGCCCTCAACTGTGTGGCATTGTTTTCTGAAAGGTAAAATAGCATGTTGCATGAAATAAGTATTTGTTTTATGTTATAGGTTTTCTTTTTAACCTAGCACTAATGTTCTTTTTTTCCTTGAAAAAATCCGTTAGGCTCTCGCCTGTGCTTTCATAAAGGACGCAATAAAGAATGGCAGGATGTTGAAGAATTTGCAAGATCTGAAAGCTGTGGAAAAGAGGAAAATCTCCCAGCCAGTCCTTACAAGGTAATTGTTAGTTCTAACAAACTCACTGCAATACCTGTAGCAAATACTTTGTTTCTTACATTACCCCTGTGCCTTTAATTACTGTCTCAGGAAAATAGGTTGACATTAATGTTGTTTAGAGCTGATCACTGTGCTGTTTGTGGATCTCACAGAAAGGCACTTGAATTAAATTCATTTATGTATGTTTTGAATGTATGTCATCTTTATTAATTTCTAGCTAGATAGAAACACAAATTAGAATATTGTTATTTTATAATACAATGTATGATGATGAGTATACACCTAGAGTATGCACAGGTATATGCTTTTCTTGGGGGAAATTTTTTGAACTGTATGTGTGTTAACAGGACTATGGTTCCAATGGTTTGAAGTTGATTTCTCATGAAGAAAGCATTTCCTGTGGTGAGTCAGTGCTGAAGCTGACTTTTGATCCTGGCACAGTGGAGGATGGCTTGCTTACTGTAGAATGCAGACTCGATCATCCATTTTATGTTAAAAATAAAGGTATGAAATACCTCAAGTACACATGGTTGCATATTAAAATATTCTCAGAAAGTGACTGCAGTTTTTGTTGATATCTCATATTGTTCATGAAAGTGATAAAAGTTGTGGTGTAGAAACAGTTTACTATCTTTGTAAAGTAATCCAGAATATGAACAAACAAAAAAAAATTGTGAAGTCATAAAGCTCCTGGAATACTGCCTATCTCATAAGGAAAGAGTTCATTGAGTATATCAATGGAGCTCAGGAAAGCAGAAAGACTGGGGTGGGGGGAGACAGGAAAACTGCAACTAAGGGAAGCTTTTCTCACTTGCTAAAAATGGAACTTCTGATGGTAAAAGTCTCCAGGATTTGATTCCTTTTTTCCTAGAATGAGATTTTATTTGAAATAAAAATAAACTGTTTGCAATAAGAATTCCCTAAGTAAGAGTTTCTGATTTTTCTTTTGTATGAAAGAAACTACATCAGAACACTTTTATAAAATTATGTAATTTCAAGATGTAGGATTGCTCCAATAAAGAACTGGAGAGATTGTCTGGCCGTTTGTCTAATTTAACTCTTTACCACTTCAGGTTGGTCATCTTTTTATCCAAGCTTGACTGTGGTACAGCATGGCATTCCATGCTGTGAAATGCATCTTGGAGATCTGTGTCTACCTCCTGGACACCCTGATGCCATTAACTTTGATGATTCAGGTGTTTTTGATACATTTAAAAGGTAATTTTTGGATAAAGTGGCCTCAGTGGTTCTTGTATTTAATGAGTAGGCACCTTAAGTCTGGAAGAATTTGAAGCATTATATAGAGGAAAGGGAGAATAGTTTTGGCAATACAAGATAAATGTTAGGAAAAAATTAATACTCAGTACTAGGAAAGCTGTGTAATTATGTGCTGTGCTAAACTGCATAGTAATGCCTTGGAGTGAAGTAACTTTTAGCTTTTTATTATGATAGTTTAAGGCAGATTAGATAAAGCAGTAAAAAAAAAATATATTGTCTTTATAAATTTTCCAGGTAAAGTGGATTATGTTTGAAAAACCTAGTACAATTTTCTGACAATAGTATGTCTGCCAGCTGTTATCTCATGCTTCATATGCAACAATACATCTGAATTATCTGAGTAGTTTCGTAGTGGTAAATGCATGTGCAGTGGCTCTAGAATACAGTATGTTCATAATCTTATTATTTTTGTGTATTCTGGTTTTTGGCATTCTTTTTATTATATCAAACTTACTAACTTCAGAGTTTGATTCACTTTGGGGTTTACCTGAGCTAGAACTTCAACCAGATAACCTTCAGAGGTCCTGTTCAACATAAATTACTCTAAGAGTCTAAGGAAATAATAAAGATTTTTCCATATTATTTTGAGATTTTAAGATTTAGTAAAATCCATCTTTTCCTATGATGTTAGTGTCTTTTTAGCATCTGTTTTTAATCTAGTTGCACTTTGGTTTTTTACAACAGAAAAAAAGGAATTTAAGATGCTCTTTGCAGTTCAAGCCCTGAGAGCTCTTTGATGATTTCAGTCAGGCATAGAACAAGTTCAGATTGCTTGGCTTCACTCATTTGCTGTCTGGGTGTTTTTCTTAACCCCTGGTTACTCCAAGTTAGCTGTTAGAATCATGGTAGCTACATCTCACTGAAAAATCTGCATTTCTGGCTCCTTACTAATTTGCAGCCTAGCTGAATACTGCCTTGTACTTCAAGTTCCTTGTCTTTCTGGGCAGAAGGGAGTGACTGAGTAAGGAGCATGCAGCAGCTGCAGCTGTGATAACAGGACAGAACTAAAAACAGAATTCTGTTTCTGTGTCATGAGAAGGAGATTAGGAATAGGAAGGGTGCTGGCCTGTTGTAGAACAGAGGTCCTTTCTCCTTATCTTGTGATACCTGCAAGATGGTCAGCATTATCCCTCCCTCCTGCTTTGTACTCTCCTGATGAGGGATGGTGGAGGCCACTCGTAGGGCTCCACTCTGCTGTGTGGTTCTGTCCCACAGAGGAGCTGCCTTTGCAGAGAAGGGCTGGACTGCCACATGCAGCATCTCCTTGCTTGTAGTTCTACTTGGTATTCACAAAAAAGCCCTTCGAAACCCTTATTTTGGCCATAAATCATGCAACTATAGCCACACTGAGCAATAGGTAAGAGGAGCATTAGCATATATATCTTTATCTTGTGATGGTAAATTAGTGGTTTAGATTTATGATTGAGTAGCCCCTTTCCAAGAGTGTTTTTCCATCTGGAGATGGTAACAGTCTGTGGAATAAAACTACTTCTTTAGTGATTAGAAGTTAATTGTAGTCATTGGTTAGCTAAAAATTGCAAGAGTTTGTCATATTTGGAGATCTGAATTTTACGGAAACAAGTCACCTAAACTGTTCAAATACCTCGAGAAGGAATGTGGTGGTTTTGTCACTAGAGGGCAGGCGTTTGTCAGCACAGCATCAAATAGTGCCAAGTCACGGGGCCCTGCGCAGGGCTTCAACCTCCCCGGAAGGTTTGTGTGTAAAATAGTCTGTACTCAACTGCCCAGAGAAGTTATTTGTACTGAAGTGAATATAATATAATTTATTTTAATACAGCGGTTTCATATTTGGGTTAGTATATATTTGCAAGTGAACTCTGCATTTCTTTCCTTTCTGTACCTGTCATTGACTGATCAGGTTTGATTTATGGTAAGGACAGAAGCAGAAAGAAAAAAATGTGTTTAAAAAGAGAACAAAGTTTTAAGATATAGTATAGGTAACAGATACATAGCTGAGGAAAGTACATAGCAGAACATGGAAAGTTGCAGTCTTCATCACATTGAAGAAAATACTAACTTACAAAGCCTTGTAGTTTTTTGTTTTTCACACTGACATCCACATCGAGCACAAATCATTATGTCACACAAAAAAGGACAAAATACTAGAATTGTAGTAAAACTGAAGAGTGAATAGATAGGGGTTTTACAGGAACATTTCTGGATGCTTTATGATGTGTGTCCTCCCTGCAGTTACGATTTCACCCCGATGGACTCCTCTGCAGTGTATGTGCTCAGCAGCATGGCTCGCCAGCGCCGCGCTTCGCTCTCCTCTGCGGGAGCAAACAATCAAGATGCTGAGAGATCAGAATGCAGTAGTAAAAACTGTGCCTCTGCTGCATCGTCACATCTTCCCTCCAATCCTTTGTACAGCAAAGCTGGCAAAAGCCACACCTCAGGGACTGCAAGTACTGTGAGTGCCACTTCTCCAAACAAGTGCAAAAGACCAATGAATGCCTTCATGCTTTTTGCCAAAAAATACAGAGTTGAATACACTCAGATGTATCCAGGGAAAGACAACAGGTAATGATACAAACTGCAGTTTTGCTATTACTGGTGAGTTAGAAGAGTATCTGTGTCCCACTTTAATATTTAAATAGGCTAAATGTTGCATTTGAAATAAAATATGTGTATTGTTTTAAGAAAAAGTTTTGCAAGATGTTAACGTAAAGGGTGGTTTATGGGTGGACTGTGAATATTTTCAGTACTCGGTGAACTTGATACAAACCATTTTTGGCAAACTTGCCTTCTGATAAAACATTGGGGTAAAGCAACTGATAAATGTGTGTGTGCACTGGCAGAGACACAGATACAGAGCCGTTGTTGTTTACAGTGATGAGGTGCTCTGCTCGTGTGCTGTAATGGAAAAAAGGGAGTTTCTGGTTCTTCTAATTAAGTCTTGACGTATTATTGCAAATTGGTCCTGAAGTTGCAAGCATTTATTTCCAGTCTGTATATCCTGTTGAAGAGTGGAGTACTGATAAGTTAGGATATCTCAAAGATCATCATCCAGACAGCACATTGCCAAATTTTTCTTGCCCTAAAGGCATTCAATGATCTGTTGAAATTTGCAGGAAGAATTGTATGACTGTGTTTGGGGGGATAAGTCTTTGTTAGTTTGTTCTTTTGTTCTTAATCCCTAGCCTGTTTGCTTTTAAACATTTTTTTGTTAAGATTTCCATTACATATTTTTTAAGTAGTATTTGGTACTAATTGGGTATATGTAAATAGAAACCAAAACACATGAACATGGCCTGATCTTACAATCAGATTTTTTACTGTATGTAATTTTATAAAAACTGTTACTGTAAAAATTGCATTGTGACATAAACATTCTTGAACTAAATCTGGTAAAAATTAAAGTTGGCAGGGCATTGAAAGGGGTTTTACTGTTTTATAATGTTCTAATAAGGAGGCTGTAACTGTTGCTGAAATAGAGAATCGTGCCAAACAATCCCAGCCAGTCTTGTGTGTCCTGACAATGATCTTGTGTAATGTTTATAGTAAGTTCAGTGAAGCAGATCTGCTGCCTTCACACTGATTGCAGCTATCAACGAGAAATGGAAGAGAATGTCAGCCAGGAAAGTTTATGATAGTTATAAATTTAGTTGAAAATGCTGATTTCAAATGGATGCAGTGAACTGGAGCTGTGGCTGCATGGACGTGAAATATTTCAGTGAGCAAGCAGGACACTGAGCACGTTTACCTTGAAGAGATGACAGAGTTACCAGTACAGTTCAGAATGCACTGCTCACTGCCCTGCTTGGGGGACAGTGCAGTTTTTGGCTGCAGTTCCATGGCATCCATAAAACACAGGGTGGCAGAAATAGCATTAGTGATAATTGATACAGGCATTCAGCTACTGTCACTCAAGTGTTGCTGAGGCATTCATTAATTTAGCTGCAGGGAGGCAACTCTCATGTTTTTCAAATGTAAGTTTGTGTCATTTTCAGATGTATAGAGCTGTACTGTATAGAGCTTATAACATAGTAGCCACTTCTGTACAGTGTAGTTCTTATGTTTACTGCTGTTATTTCCTTATGGGAGTAAGAGAGTACAGAACTTGAGGTGTTCTGAGTTAAATGGGCTATTCTGAGACAAAACAGCTCAAGGCACGTCAGCAAGACAGCGAGCTTGTAAACATTCAAAGCACAAGTCAAGAGTCACACGATACTGAAATGGACTGCAAGACCTGTTTGAAAAACTGCTGTTAGGGCTGCACTTGTTCATTTTCTAGATACTCTTCACTGTAACACTGTAACCATACTTGAACTTGGTTGTGTGTTCAGAAATTCTTTGAGTAGTGGACCTTCTAGAGATGAGGGAAATTATGTTTTTGTATAAAAGATTTCATGGTGTATTTTTATTTGGGAAGGCAGTGGCTTTTACAGCAGACCTGCTCTCTCTGGGTCACCGTGTTCTGTCCTGAGGGTGTGAGTGATCCAGTACAAGCTGGTGACCTAGAGCAGACAGGTTTCTGGTGATATGCCTCTGGATACTGTCAGAAGATGAAAAAGCTGCTAATTAAACTGGGTATGTTTGCTTCTGATGACAGACCAAAGATACTGGTTCTCAGTTTGGATAGAAAAACAGAAATTGCACTGCCAAAGAGACAGGCTCTCTTTGGCAGTGCAAATGGGTTTGATGGCAATGGGATGTGGTGTCCCCTGGAGGAGTTTGCTCTGAGGAGTCATTGGAGCACAGGGCAGTGCAGGCTCAAGGGCTGTCTGGGCACTCTGGGATGTGGTCCCTGAGTGCTCTGCAGCTCACAGAAACCTGAATGGCACCACTCAGCCTTGCAGGAGTCAAATCCATTTTTTTCAGTGGTGCAGAACAGCACTCAGGATTGCTGTGTGTGCCATGTTATGGAAACAGTTGATGACACTCTAATTGTCTTGATTCTTTTTGAATTATCTTCACTGCCAGCAAGGAACTTTATTAATAGGAGAAAGAAAAGGACTTAGTTGTGTCCACCTTTTTCTTAGAGCCAGTCACAGAACTCTCATTGCTGTAATCCCAAGCCAAAGTACAAACCACTTCATAGCTTTAATAGTCACTGATAAAAGAGCTGTTGTTTAGAGATTTTCATTCAGCTAAAAGACTGAGTTAAAGCTTTAATGGGATATTGATCCAACATTTGGGAGTGAAGTTAAGCAATATGGCAGGCTAGTACAGGGAAGTGTTGTCAAAAGACCTAGAGTTTGTAAGGAAAGGAATTAATTCAGTATCTGGAAAAGGCTATAAATGTACGAGAACAAATGGTTCCATTTGCACAGGAATGGGAACATAGCAGTGTGTTCCACCCAGGATGGATTAAAGGTGGAAGAAGCTACAGATATTGATTAAATAGACATGGGGACTTGCAGTTAATCAAATATTTGGCTGAGGTCATATTCAGTTCATTGCTCTAATTATTAGAGAACATATTTTCAGCAAATCTGGTATATGATCTTCTAGTATGAAAGTAGAGCAAAACAAATGTGAGTTACCATTTGGTGGTGGTTTTTGTAACATCTCTATTTTGCTGGTTTATGCCAGTTGCTGTATGTACACCCTTTGAAATGTTAAAATGTGCACTGACCCATGCTTAGCTAACACAGAAGTCTCAGCTGTTTAACTACTAAAAGAACTATGAGAAGATAATCACAAATAGGATCATTTCAATTTTTAACATATACCTGATTTCTTCCTTGTGTGTTAATTCCACATTTAACTCACATCTTTTTTAAAGCGCTCAGATAAAAACAAAAAAAATATCCTGGTATTTCTTAGCACTGTCCTGACTGTACTGTAAACATTTATCTTGCAGAGCCATAAGTGTGATACTTGGAGACAGGTGGAAGAAAATGAAAAATGAGGAAAGAAGGATGTACACACTAGAAGCCAAGGCCTTGGCAGAGGAGCAGAAGCGTTTAAATCCTGACTGTTGGAAAAGAAAACGAACGAATTCTGTATGTTTGTGAAGCTTTTTCATCATGCTGTTACATATGTTCAGATGGGTGGCTGCAGTGTGTTTTGTTCAGAATAAGCTGCTTTCTTAGTAGCTGAAACCTTCATTTACTCCCCTGTGTTGTGTAACCTGCTTTTGGCAGTTTGGCAGGAGACAGATCAGGAGAGGGTCTGTCTGAATATTTTATGAGAGTTTTGAGGATTTTGGTTTGTACTCAAAGTTAGCTTGCTTGTGAAATGCAAAGGAAGGGCACGTGGTCTTTTGCTTTGAAGTGAGTTCATAAGGTTGTACCTGAACTTCTTTATCTTCTGTAAAAGCTTTTTCTTTACCTTTTCCTAGTTTTCTTATTGGTAATTTATATCAGCATATATGAAGATACTGAAGGAGCAAAATAATTTATCCCCGTGAATGCCTTTCATTTATTAGTCTGTTCAATTGTAAAATAAATACAGTAGATAACACAACTGTAGGAAAAGAAATTGTTTTCCACTTTGTAGAAAGCCATCAATATAAGAGTCTGCAGCAATGTATTAGTAGGTGGGGGATGTATTAAGAAAGAGAAGGGCTTTAAAGCTGAAACATCAAAAAAAGGAGATTCTGCTTGTTCAACTAGAAAAGTAGATTGGAAGGAAAGATCCACTGAGGTGCACTGAGTGCTTGCCAAGTTCTTCCATTTAATGGCTGGGTAGGAGCTTGAAGGGTGGTGTGGACTTCATCTACATGGTTGTGAAACCATCCATGTGGTGTAATGTTTCATCCTCAAGTTACCCCTGTCCTTTGATGTGTAAATATGCTTTTTTCTCAAGAGCATATGCAAGTGTTGCCTTAAGACTGAATAAGAAATGCTCCAACACTGAGTTGCTTCTTTCTGCTGCACATACTTTGTGCAGTTTCCAGTCCCTTGTTGCAGAAGGTTCCACCAAATCCCAGCTGCTAGGAACAAGCTGTTTTTCTGTTCACTGCATTCTATTTTAATCAACAGTGACAGCTTCTGTTACATTTCCTTGTGGGTTTAGTTAAAATAATATGATTTATTTATTCTGCTTTTACACTACAGCAGTTTTGAGCTTTGGGTGGTGAGATCACAGGCTCACCTGTGAGCCTCAAGCAGCTCAGAGGGTGTGTTTGTGTGTAGCTGAGTAGTGATGGGTTTGCCTCAGCAAGGCTTTCCTGCCCTGCCTTGTAGTAGAATTTTCCTTGTCCCTACAGTCTTCAGGCCAAGAGAACAGGATCTGTAGAACCCATTTCCTCGGTGTTACAGCAGGAAATACCCTCTGTAATTGTTCCAGTTCAGTGAACTGAGCTGTATGCAGGCTGGGAACCTTACCCTGTAATGACAGTGGGCTCCAGGCTGTGACACCAAAGTCAGGATGGTCTTTTGATGATCAGGGAGTAAAACTGTCTGCTTTGGCCTTTTTGTTTTCTTCTGAATAACTGACCAATGATTAGAAATACTTGTGGCTTTGAAAACAAGTGTTGGGCCCTTTGCTTGGTAATTACTAACCCGGTTTTCTCTTCTCTTTTCTCAGGGCTCACAACAGCATTAAGCCAGAATTTTCCTGTTAACTCTGTATTTACAAAATGGCTGTTGCTTGATGGCGAGAAGATGCAAGATCAAGGTCTTACTCTTTGTTGTGACTATGTGTGACCATAAAATACTGGCACCATCGTGGAAATTATCTGAGTGCAGATTTGCTTTTTACAATAGAACATTAAGTAAGCTAAAAACTATCAGCATTTTAAACCAAATTGCCTTATTTTTCTTCCAAACTTCATTATGTATCAGGTAATATAGGCTTGAAAATGGATATCCTGTGGTGCTAAAGTACTTTAGAAAGAGGCGAAGGAGATATGTATAAATGTTTATTTTTAAAAGAAAATGTACAAAAAGGGGAATTTTAAAATATGTAACAGCTGTTTATATACATTGATTCTTATTGCTGATTAATATGTATTGCACAACTGTATTATTAATTGCGATTCTGGGGCCTGGGATTTTCTGAAATGGCAAAGTGTATTATCAGCTTGCAGCTTCCCAGCCTGCCCTGCTGCCAGCAAGTTACCAGAATGTGGGAATGGAGGGTGTGGTGTGATGTAGCAAGGGAGCTGCTGCTTGGGATGCCACTTAGAAAACTTGTAGCCACAAGGGAGATATTTTTGCGTCAGCTGGCACTAGTTAGAGCTGTCATTTTGTGGTGGAAACAATGGCCTGGACAGGATGAAACAAATAAATAGCGTTATCTCAAGAAAAGTGGTGCTGTTGTTATCACCATCATAGTTATAACTCTGTGTTTTGTCTTTGCCACATATTCTACAATATTTTATTTTGCCATAAGACATCTTTATGGTGGGGGCAAACTTTGCACTTAACTATATGTGCAACACTTGCACTTTACTTTTTTTTTCTCCTCCAACTGTCTAAAATTAGAGCAGCTGCGTTAAGACTACAATTGCTTCTGCTGTGAACATTTACAATCATGGCTTTTCCTGTACTAAACAGCTGTGCGTTGGTTTTTTTTTAAGAATCACAACTGTAAATTTCAGTTTATGACACGTCTACATGATGTTGCCCCTAAGATTTTTGCACACTATATTCTTGTATATTATTTCAAATAAATTCATTAAAATTTGGTGTTGTGTATTTTATAAAATGAAGAAGACTAATCGTGAAGTCAGCCCTGCAGCAATGAGCACATTCTGCATGGAAGTCTTTACATGAACCCATCCAAAGTATATTTTAATGCTTTGCCATTAGGAAGCTAGTGAAGAAATTCAAATACTATTTTCAGGATTGGATAGTTAATGTTCTTTATTACAGTTTAAGCAAGAAGAGTTGAAATCAATATAAATTATTTCTAAGCAAATAGCAGTGCAATAGAGAAGCATTTAGGTTAGTTATAAATATTTTTCCTTGCGTTAAAATTAGTGATTTTTAGATGGAAACTGATGATTCAAACGTTTCAAAAGTACAATTTTCTGAATACGGCTAAAATGTATTCAACTGTTTAAAACTCTACTTGTAGGAAAAGAGCTGCTTCCTTATTTGAGATATTCAGCAAGTACACTGTAATATTTGAGTTCTAATTTTATACTGTTCTAAATTCAAAAGGAATGCTTAAGAATGTTTCAATTAGATTAGACTTACAGTGCATAAAAGTTGTACAATTTCCTTATAATATTTCTGTAGAAGTAAGTTCCTGTAATGTGAACACAAAGCAAGAAGACAGAAGTTTCAAACATGAAGTAGGTAAACGTGTCAGTGTAAAGCTGATGTACTTGGGGATAATTTACATGAACAGTGAGTACCCATTGTGCACCAAAGCCCCCAGCTGTGTTACCATCCATCCCCTGGTGTGAGAGCCTTGTCCAGGTGTGCTCACTGAAGGGTTGACATGGCTTTCTGCAGCAGCTGAACCATTATGGGATAGACTGGTGCAAACTCCTTTCCCTCTCTTGTTCTCACTGATTGAACATAAGCTTCCAGTGCACCACTAAAAAAAAAAAAAAAAAAAAAAAAAGAAGTAGCTAAAGCAATTAAGTACTGTAAATTCAGGATCTGCAACAGAAATTATTTGCCTTCTTCCCTCCTGCAAAATTTTCCTCAGATGGTCCTACTTGTCTGAGGAAGGAAGTGAACACGGAAGGCATTGCAAAGCTGTATATAATTGTTCCATGATCTTCAAGTCCTTTCTTGCATGTTTGAGGAGCAAACAAGTTAACATTTAAATAAGCAGCAGCATGTTGCAGATGGCTTGAAATGACAGCTCTGACGCACAGACTCAGTGCTGCACTGGTAACCTTCAGAGAGGGAGAGAATAATCTCCAGCTGCTGCAGACGCTGAGAGTGCAACTTCCAGCAGGAAAGGTGGGGTGAACACTGGTGAACCCCCACCAGGCCCTGAGGAGATTCCTGGCACAGCCTTTGGAACTCCCATCTTGGTCCTCAGGAAACGCTGCACTAACCCCAGAGAGGGCATGGGCAAGGCACGGCCTGGCTCTCTTACACATTGTCACACGATGTCACATATGGAGTCACCATGTGGGAACTGCACAAATAAACACTGCACAGCTAAAAGGGGTGACTGTGGTGATGCTTCACAACACAGGGTCACCTTTCAGCCAACATTCTAGTACACAGTATTGTTGAGTGACAGCATATTTGTAAAACAAACACTGTAAGTGCTCATCTGTTGAGGTTCCAACTTACTAATTCATTAAGTAGGCCAAGCTATCGTTGCCACCCTTAAATATAGCTTTGAATATAATTTTCTTCTCCCTTTCTGCTTCTATTTCTTCATTGAACTGATATGATCATCTTGGATTTTCCTTCTAAAATTCGCTTATTTTTTGCTATTTGCAGCAAAACTGTGACATTAAGAAAATGCACAAACAACAGACCCCATTTCACATGGAGACTAATAGAGCTCCTGGTATGTGGCTCTTCCTTTTCTAATACAGATTGTCACCACAGTGCTTCCAGCCCCCAGGGTCACTGAGCAGGGAGTGGGTCTGGGTTTTGTCTCCTGCCTTCCTTTCTGGGAGTGCAGGATGCACCAGCACAGCTGCTCTGCCAGCCAGGGAGCCCAATGGCTTTTAGCTACATGGCAGGAACATTCCCAGTCCCACTGGGAGAAGGCAGATGGTTCTTGTGCACATCTGGTGAAGGGGTGGGGGGGCACAGGGGTCAAGGGAGACGGTAACACAGAGCAACCACAAATCTGTGCCTGTAAATACACACCCACTGCTGTAGGATGGTGGGCTGTGCAGGCAGAGCTGTATTTATGTTTGCTGCTCCTTCCAACAAACAAGCCTTTGGTGGAACCCTGCGTTCCTGCACGAAGAGTTCATGGATTGGAAGGCAGCACTGCTCCCTGGTACGTGCCTGCTGGCAGCAGTAGGCAGTGAATCAGGCAAGGCTTAAGGAAAGGAAAGCAAAGGACTGAAGAGTGATATTCAGCCCATGTTTCACACACAGGGGCTTCTCCTGCCGTAAGATGGTAAGAGAGGAGCAGCCAAGATCCCTGTGTGATGCTGCAGCCCTGGGAAGCCTCAGATGAGCCCACCAAACCTGACAAAGCAGAGGAGATGGTAGGAAGATGCAGGGTCACAGTACACTTGGGTGCCTGTGAGTAAAGATGCTGCTACCTCAGCAAGGGCTTGGCCCTTCCTCAATAACTTGTGCCAGAGCGTGGCTGGGAATTTCCAGCAGAGTTCATTTATCAGCAAGTGGAAGATGCTCCTGAGGCCAAGGCCTGTGCTCAGGTCTCTGGAGAGAGGAGTCTGAGCTTTGGGTTCCTGTAAGCCAATGACAGCCATGGCAGCCCTGCCCCACGAGCTGGTCCTGGGGCTGCTGCCACTCCTGCCAGCACTGATCCGTCAGCCTCGCCAGCAGGGAGCACCAGGAGGAGCTGCCTGTCCCCAACTGCAGCCCCTGCCATGGAGTTTGACAGGAAGAGAGTGAAGTGTGCAACTGTGCAACCAAAGAACCCAAGGCAGCTTCACCTCTGAGCATAGGGTGGGACTGGAACAGCACAGCACCAGGGAATTCCCACCACAGCTCCCCATGTCCCATGCAGCATCCAGACTCACAGCCCCTCTTTGCTGAAGCCCAGGACATGCTGTCTGGGAGGAGACCAAAGAAGGATGGACTGGATGATTGGAGAGTTGAGATCCTTCAGAAAAATAAAGTTACTGAGCACAGAAACAGTTCCTTATGCTGGCCTTGGTGCACTTGAGAGCTCTTAAATTTTGATAACAACTTCCTTGTGAGCTACTGCTGAGGGGTCCACAGCAGGTACAAATACACTGTAAGGAATCACTTTGAATTTTTTGCACAGCAACAAACCACAACAGACAAGGAATCTGTTACAGGCAGAAAGACAGGGAAATAATATTTATTTTATCTAGCTAAAGTAAACCTGACATTTTGCACATGGTGAGCTCTCTGAGAAGCTTCAGCCTGCTCCTTCCCAATGGTCCCTGGGGAGCAGCACAGGGTCTACAGTGAAAAAGGCAACTAAAACACTGCTTGCTGCAGCCACAAAGTGCTTTGGGTGCAGCTCACTTCATTCCCAGTAAAGGCCATCAGCATCATGAACTGCAGAGAGATTAGGCACATCCACAGGTTTATTTTAAATCCCAAGATTTAGAGAGAAAAACTGGGGGAATGGGACAGCAGGAAATTGTGCTTTTTAGAGAAACTGGCCTCTTGTAGCAAAGAGGGGCAACATGTGATGAGCAGACTGAGCAGCAGGTGGGAGATGCAGGCAGGAAGGGGTCAAGGATGACATCAAGGATGCCACCCTGATGAGTGGAGATGCTTCAGAAGAGTCTGAAATGTCTCACATTTCCACTCAGGTCAGCACTCAAGCGCTCTGGTCAGCAGTAATTGTTAGACATGTTAGATGTTTATTAGCTGCTACAAAGAATTGTCCCTTGTTTTAAAAGGACAGTTGAGGAACTCCTGTGAGTTTTCTTACTGTAACTGTCATTTATCTTGATAAATCTCTCCCCTTCCACTCGGCAGTATCCCTGTCTTTTCTATCCTATACACTCCTCAAATGCTTGGTGAAGTTGTGGGTTGGCATCATTACCCAGATGGTAACACTGCTATCCCTTAACTGATTTATCTCCTTGCTTTGAAAAAGCCCTTGAAAAAGATTACAGAGATAACCAGATAGATGAAAGGGAGAAGCTTTACCCTAAAAGCAGCACCCAAAACCACTCAATGTGAGCCCTTGATAATCCTTTGCCAGACTGTTATTCCCATCAGATCAAACAAGATGGAATGAGATTTAGGCTATGCTAAGTGCCATACTGCAGTATTACAGTCCCACTGTCACACCTCTAGTAGCTTTTATCTTTTTTCCTTCTCTCCTGCCCCAAAAGAATCTGATTTAACTCGCAAAACCAACTCCAGAGGTAGCTAAAAGGAGTTTTGCAGGTCCCTTCTGCTGCACTTGCTCTTTTACTGTGGCTTTCCTTGCATTGTTTCAAAGAGATGGAGTCAAACCTCACAAACATAAGCAACCTGAAAGCATCACAACTCTTACCCACTCCAATCAGTAATGTCAACACTCTAAGGTGAATTCTCAGGCATTTTTCTAGAAGAGACCTTTTACAGCTTTACACTAAACAATGAAAACAAAATCTTTCTGAATACTCCAACTGCATTCACTATTTTCCTGTGTCCCACACCTGCATCTCCAATGGAAGTATTTAAACACTCTGAAGCTGAATGTTTTTTTTTTTAAAGCCATTCATAATTCATAATCATTATTTCACCTGAAACAGTGAAAGAGCAGTGTCTGTGATAAAGCTGAGTGGCCTGGAGAACTCCCTGTGCCCACCAGGGCAGCCTGGGAGCCTGCTCCACACAGGCAGGGGCAGGAAAGCAGCCAAGGGGAGGACGAGAAGCTGCTGAAGGCTGCTAGCAAAGAGGCAGCCTGGGGCTCCACACCTACCAGGGGGCAAGGGAATCATGGCCAAGCTCAGAAAACTCCTTTGCATTGCTGCCTGTGTAATGACACCACAGAGGGAGGCCAGGAACTCTGTCCATTCCTGGTAGGAAAGGCCCAGGTAGCAAAACGGCACAAATCCAGGGAAGAAAGTTGTTTGGAGTCCAGAGAGCAATGGTGAGGTTGCTCCAGAGTGAGAGGGAGGAATGGGCTGGAAGAGGTGACTAAAGGCACCAATGGTCATAGAGTAGACATGGTTTCAGAAGCTCATTTGGGATGGGAATTTTGTTTTGCTGAAGGCAGTCAACAAGGCTTCAGGGACTGCAGCATACAGAACATGGACAGTGCAGGAAGTTGCTTGTGGCAAAGCAAGATGATTGCTGCTGCATGCAGCCAGACTTCAGTGCAGGCTGCCTGAGCTGGGCAACTTGGAACACCACAGGAGCTGCTGGGAAGCCTACCTGACTCTAATCTGGGGAGATAAATGAATTCAGGGGCTTTGTTAACACTTGAAATGCAGAATTTTCCATGACATTTTGGTAAACTTTAGCAGTTCTAGCTCAAATGAGCTTTTGTTAACTATGCTGGCAGTGCAGGACTCAATTCAGATGCACTAGTTTAGCATTAAAATCTTAGAAAGGCAGGCTCACTCCTGTTGAGGACACTGCAAAAACACCAGTGCCAAAGTAGTTGTGGAAAAATAAACAGCCCTATGGGTGAAAGCAGTATCATGAAGTCTCCAGCACAGAGATGATCACAGCTGTTGTCATATGGAAAGATGTAACATATATCTGTATTATTGTTTTTAAGATGGAAGAAACCCTGTTTATGTAATATACAAAACATACTCTTGAAGGGATTAGACTCAATAATGCCCTAAATACAGCATCTTCTAGTCTAATAAAGGACATAAAACCTGTTCAGCAATCTGTTTCTATTTCAAAAGACAAGCTATGGTATACATTACAAATATTGTTTGTAAAAGAGAGCTATGGAAGGAGGGTTGGTGGGATGTTCTGCATATATTAATGCTTCATTAAAAATGCCATAAGAAGTAAGGAAAAAAAAAGCCCTAAGTTTAAGATGCCCTCCCACATAAGGAAAAGGATTTTAAAGCACTTATTAAATTACTTCACTTGCATGAGCAAAACCATGAGCTTTCTTGGAAATCAGGACAAGCTGATTATATAAGACCCTGATAGTTCTTTAAAATGTTATTTGAACCCATGAAGATTTATATCTAGAGTTAAAAGGAAAAAAAAATATTATTTGGGTTGTGGCTCTTAAGGGATCTTAATGTGGATCCCTTACAATGACTATAATTAATTAATCTTATATGGAATTGTGAATCCTAGTGCTACCCTCCTGGGCTCTGCCTTTGGTCAAATGGAGTCAGATTTCCATGGTGAGCTTCAGAAGAGGCAGGGATCCTCTTTCTGCTCAGCACTGGGACTGCACCCCTGTCCTGATCCATCAGCAGGGCAGCTGCACGACACTGGGCCAGACTTTTCTTTAGTGTTTTGGTAAAAGTCTCTTTGCTCTGCAAACTTTGGGGCAAAGCACAAAACGGAAAATCTGCTGTGTACGAGCACATCTGTGTGACACCAGGTCTATTTAACCCAGTGCTATAAAAATTACTGTAAAAACAAACAGCAGAACCTCCAGCAGCATCACCTGTAGGACAAGAGAGGAGCTGGAGACATCTCTGGTTGTGGCTGCCTGCCTGAGTGCCCTGGGGTTTGTGCCTGGCTGGCAGCGCCGCAGCCCCGCCGGGTGTGCTCCTGCCCCTCCTGTGCTCCTGCAGATCTGAGCCCAGGGCACAGCTCTGCCCTCCAGGCTGAGCCCAGGGCACAGCTCTGCCCACCAGGCTGAGCCCAGGGCACAGCTCTGCCCACCAGGCTGAGCCCAGGGCACAGCTCTCCAGCACACAGCTCTGCCCAGCCAGGCTGAGCCCAGGGCACAGCTCTGCCCACCAGGCTGAGCCCAGGGCACAGCTCTGCCCACCAGGCTGAGCCCAGCACAGATCTCCAGCACACAGCTCTGCCCACCAGGCTGAGCCCAGGGCACAGCTCTGCCCACCAGGCTGAGCCCAGGGCACAGATCTCCAGCACACAGCTCTGCCCAGCCAGGCTGAGCCCAGGGCACAGCTCTGCCCACCAGGCTGAGCCCAGGGCACAGATCTCCAGCACACAGCTCTGCCCACCAGGCTGAGCCCAGCACAGATGGGGCTCTCACAGTGCTCCCCAAGCTGCCATTTGTCCCTGCCCCAGGCAGATGAGTGGGCAGAGCAACTCCCCAGCTCAGGACAGCTGCTCCTTATGGAAATGAACCCTTCACTGGGTCTGGCTTTCAACTCTGCTTCAGCAAGGGTGAGCTTGAGTAACGGGAGTTAACACACTCTAATGGTAAAGGTGAGAATTTGGCCCTTGAATGGATGAACTATCCTTCAGGCTAGCTCAAATTCTGTCAAGTCTAATATGGCTTCTTTTATGGAAGAAAAATTGAGTTTTCAAGCTTAATTTAAAAAGAAAAAGAAAAAAATTGCCCTGACCAGGCAATTGCTCCTTTCAACACAATCCCTGCTCAGGAAGGACACCTGCAGCAGGGTCATCTCACCTAACTTTAAATGTCTCCAGGGCAGCTGGCTGCCTGGGAGAGCTCCTGTGTCCCAGCCCACACTCCATTCACTGAACAGAGAAAATGGGAGGTTTCAGGACACAATGCAACTGACCTATTTTAGGTACCTGCTTCAGGATGAGATGAATCAGCCCCAGCAGCGCCTGTTTCTCTCTGTTGTCTATAAAGGGAGTCTGGCAAATATACCTCTGGCCAGGTAAATACCACCCCCATGCTGAACTCAAGCAGAAGGAAATGCACAAAAATGCTCAGAATGGGACTAATTCATACCATTCACACCACGTTGCAAGCAAAGCATTTAAGACCTACAGAGCGGAAGCAGCACTCCAATTAGCTTTAATATGAGCCTGGAAGGATCCTGGTAACACAAGGAAATTAATATCTAGGCAGCAGGTCCCTAGAGTAATTGCACACTTGTTACAAAAGGAAGTTGCACAAAATTACCATTTGCAAGGCTGCAGCAAACAAAAAGAGAATATTTTGATGTAGGGCAGTGCAGGGATCTGAGGCCTCCAAATATCCAAAGTTCAACTCACACAGCTGAGCAACTACAGGTGGAAAAAGCCTGAGGAGGGTGACTGATAGAAGAGCAAGAGGCCTGCAGCTCAACTTGGGTTCCTATGAAACACACAAAGAGCTGGCTCAAAAATCGTCCAATAGAGTATTAAAGAAAATATGAGTGATTCATGGTCACACTAGTGACTGATGTCTGCTTGCCTGCCTTACATATGGATAACCAGCCATGAAAAATGAATAAAGGATTCAGTGAAAGGATTGAAGGGAAAACTTAAGTATTCCAGCTTGGCTACTTGGTCTAATGGATGACACTGTGTCAGCCTAAAAGCCTCATCCCAAGGTTTGCTCCTTAATACCTCCATGGTTAGAACAATTTATCAGTGTCTGAACATGACCACCAGCACGCCCATTACCTGAATCAGTCTGGATGAAATTTAATTGCAGACAAAGACAAAAATGTGTTGTAGTTTAAGGATGGCATTTTCAAACTTGGGAAAACAAAACTGAAGAGAAAAAATCCCACCAGTTTCAAATGACTTGCATTCCCTGCTTTCCCTACTATATCTAATCAAAATATTCATAGCTGATTACATATACACCTATCACCTATGTCTCTGTAATTCAGTGCCATGGCTTGAGATTCAAGAAAAGCTGGTTTTGTAGACAAACTAGACCAATCACAAGTATGATTTTCCAAAAATACACATATGAAGAGACACAGTTTGTATTTTAATATTTCAAAAACAAATCCTAGAAATATCTACTGGTGATCAACTAGTATCTTCTTAACTGGCCTGATTACTACATAGGACTGTGTGGTGCTATCAGCTTCAGGAAATGTAAATATTTATAGCAGACTCCTCTTGGCTGCTTTAGAAGTGTGGACAGAAAACAGTTGAATTTCTGAGGCACAACCACTGTTGGCTGGAGTGGAAAAGTCAGCTTTTACCACTCCAGCAAAAGCTGGCAACATCCATGCATGGTAGTTCAAGGACAGAGCTGGCTCCCAGGCCAGGTGGAGCCCAGTGCAGCCATGTGTGTCCCAGGTCACTGCTGTGGGGGACACCAAGGTCACTGAGAAGATGGCTGGAAAGTTTAGGGCTTTAGGAGCCAAATGATCATCTGAGTCTTGAATCCTGAGGATCCCCAGGTTGGTTTTGTCATGTTCATACAAATCTGCTGTCTGTACCATACTTCAAAACTTTGCTTGGTTTGAAAAACAAGACTCTTCATAACTTTTCCTAACACCTTAAGATGCAAAATAATATTTAGCTATGAAGTCATCTACCCTAGCAACCTGATGTTATTATTATTTTCTAAAGATCACGGGCTGATTTCCTGAAGAGTAACATTCCAGGTGTGTAACAAGAGTCTTCCAGTTTTAGATTTCTAGCTACATTTATATTGGTTAAGCTTTCAGAGCTTCTATTTCCTGATACAGATGACAGGACAGCTGCAGTCTTGACTTTCCAGCAGTTAGGAGAGGGGAGCAGTTTTGCAAAAACTCAGTATTAATTTAAGCCATCATTGTGCACAGTTTACTTCCTGTACAAGAGGATTATGTGCTCCTTCCAAAGGCACTGGAGAGTTTGAGCACAGGGCAGTGGACAGGAGAGCTCAGTTTGTATTTCTGCCACTTTGCAACTCATCCCATGAGTGGAGAGAAGGTAATGGTACTTGTGATACATCCCCTGAGGCACATGATTTTTACTTTTCAAGAATCCTAGTGTGCAGATAAGTTCCTGCTCCATTATCATAAATGCAGAGGAGAAAGAAGCCGGATTTTTACCGTATGAGAGCAAGCCTGTCTTTCTCAGCTGGATGATCATCGAGCCACTGGGAGTAGCGGGCAATGGACCACTCAGCCCTCTGGAACAGAGAAACACAAACACCAGTTACACAAAATGCAAAAAAGGAAACAGACACACCAATTTCAGAATCACAGATGACATAAATGAAAGCCACATGAGGCTGTCAATACTGCAGTGATGCAGAATGAATTAAGAAATCAAAGACAATTAACAGGAATAGCCCAGTATTTTATTTGGGAGCTCAGAGGTCATCTCCTACATCAGCTCTTGCCCCATTTCTGGCAGGGTTTTTATCTAGATTTCCTGCATCTTACAAGAGAAGGATCCAGGCAATTTGCAGTCTGGGGAAAGGTCTGCAACTTCTACTACGAGCTGACAGAATAATAAAGAATTGGGAGTCTATTTAATATCAGGTTATTGTATCCCTACTATTAATCCATCAATTTAGTAAACCAATTATTATAATGCATTTGCCACAATAAAAACAAAGCCAAAAATTATATAAAATATGCATTTTAATATTTTTTAATTAAAACAGCTAGGGCAAACTACAATGTTTGTTGCACCTTAGGACATCTGAAAATAAAAGACAGGTTGATCTTATTACCTGGAAGGGTGATTTTAGCTCTGGTGGTGCTCTTGTAAATAAGAACTGAAGAATAATGCTGAATGGAATAACCTCTCCCAGAGCTGGGCTACTGGCAATATGCTCACTGGTCTGGAATAGCAGTGGTCTGGAAAAATGTAACAATACACTCATTAAATGAAGAAAACGCTTATCTTATGCAGTAGAAAAGTGCCTCTGTGTGGTGGCAATATTGCGTTAGGATAGAACCATCGAGTTTTTTGCCCCTACTCTGCATCTGGGGTTTCCAACACAGGTCCAGTTTGCAAAAATTTAGGGCAGTTGCCTAATGTAATTAAACAACAAAGGATGCCTATTGTAATTAAACAACAAAGGACCGTAAATTTTGTATTTCAGTGAAAACATTTAAGGTAACTATAGAATTCGCTGTCATACAGAAGATGTACTGAAAGCAATACAAAAAAGTACAATTCGGCCAACATTTGCATGACAAAGATTGTTAAATCATAGTTATACTCTGCATAAAATTTAAAAGAACTTTAATCTATTTCTAATTTGCAGGTGGGTGTTGCCAAAAAAGCTCTCAGTTCAATCAGAACTAACAGGAGGTAATAAATCAGTTTGAAATACAGTTTAGTCATCCTGTGACTGCTCCTCACCTGAATGACCTCAGCTGTCTGTAGGACTTGCCCAGGTCAGAGACTCGCCGACACAGCGGGGCTACTGCTAACTCCATCTACAAAAGCAAACAGTTCCATCTGAATTACATCCTCCCAAAACATAGCACCTGGCATTGAAGTAGCCTGTCTTTAAGCAATAATCCAAACTTACAGACTAAGTCAGTGACTTCTACCTGGAATTAAGACAAGAAAGTCTTTTACTTTCATACTATGTTGCCCAAGCCAAGACTTCTGCCTTGTTCTTGGCAGCACAGGAAGCATTTCGTGACAAATGTCTCTACAGTCTGTGCATAACAACAGAAGGGGCCTCTGAGCTTTCTGAGACTAAAGCTTTGTTTCTTGCAGCAGGTTTATTTTGTTGGTGATGAGTTGTATAATGAAGCACTTGTGTCAAGCCCCCAAAATCTGACTGCAGTCTGGAAAGAAAGCAAATCCAGGCAGGTCTCCACAAACCACTGGTAAAGCAGTAAAACTGCAGGCATGTTTCAGCTGGGCACCCTTTCCTTTGGTGAAGGACAGGGTTAAAATGATTCTTTCTTGAACAGTGGGTCCCAAATTTTGGGGCACAAAACCCATACAGATTAGATAGAAGGCAGCTGAGATCTATTGCCAAAGGGTCATATGGAATCATGGTTAAAGAGTAAGACCAATATTTTCATACTGTTGGGTTTCTGAGTTAGAGCAGCAATCTTTAAAACAAGTTTAAAACACTTTCTGTTGTTGAAGCATGGGAGTTCAGCTTTTTTGAAGAGGAGCCAGGTTTTACTTCGGTTTTTACATCTGAATACCATCACAGGCTCTTCATTAACAGTGAGGACACAGAAGTGAGAAAGAACTGTTTCCCTTCTGGATCCCAGACTGAATGAACATTACACAGCATAATTTCAGTTAATGTGCACACCGATACAAACACCATCACTTGCAAAACTCTGCAGGTAATTTTACTCAGACATGGCTTAAGTCTTTATTTTTTGCATTCCTGAAGTGTCAGCCAAATAAGGGATCAAGCTTTCCTTTGTTTTTTTAAAATCCCCAACTTGAAAGACTATTCAGACTTTGATTTACATATAATGCACAATTAAACTAAGTTTCAAAGGATGACAGCTAAAATAAGTAACAGGATCAAAACCACCTTACAATGAGTTTCTCTTGTAAGTAATATTGCTGAATGAGTTTCAAAGTGTTTGTGATATGACACTACTTACAGTAAAGTCTTTAATATTATTTTATTGTTCTTTCCAGCTGCAGCATTTCCTCAGACAGAGATGGCTGCTGGGCCACCAGCTTCACCAAGAGCAGATAATATGCTGGGATTCCAGCATAAACAAGGAACAGGGTGCAGTGAACTATGATGCCAAAGTTCATCTAAACCCAGAAGAACTTAAATTAGTGAATAATGCAAATCAAGGCTATATACTTCAGGCATCCCACTTTAAAAGCAGGTGGCAGGATAGGAGTCATCTCACCTGCTTCTCAACATCTACAGGTTCTCTTCAAAGGCAGTGGCAAGAAACAGCCACTCTTGTGGGGGTGATGCACCTTTCCCCAAGGTGGACACCTAAAGTAGTTCAGGTGGATCATGTTTGCAGGAGTAACCCCATACATGACACTCAGGCAAAGCTGGGAAAGCCACAGGGTCCAAACCAAGCATCTTGGCTTCCCCTGCAGACCAGGAGAGGTGGGTAGCTCTGGAAAGCAATGGGGAGCTGTCCCATGGGCAGTGCACAGCTACTGCCTGAGCCCAGGGACCTCTGCGTACCTGCCCACATCTGGCACTTCCAGGCCACTTGAAATCTGCATTTTATGGAGCTGGAAAGGAGAATAAAGTGAATAAAATTCCAGGATGTAAGGAAATAAGGCTCCAGACCCTGAGTAACAGCCTGGCTTCCTCTTGCCTGCTGCCCTTTTTGGTCCCCAAACTTTTAGGCCATGAAATGGTCCCTCTCTACCCCTTGAGGATGAGGTCACCTCTCCTGCAAGCAGGTGGGAGGTCACTGTCCCTGTGGCTCAGGAGCCAGCAGCAGCTGTGCTGAGTCTGCTGGCACAAGGGAGTGAGGGCAGGCTCCCAGGGCAGGCAGGCTCTGCAGGAACTGCTGCAGGGAGGGGCTCCAACTGCAATGAAGTTACAGCAAGTTCAGCACGTTGCTCCCCAGGTGCCCCAGGAGCACAGGTGGGAGCCAAGAGGCTGCTGTGCCACACAGGCTCAGGAACAAGCAGCCAAAACAAGGAGCTAACCAAGTATGCCTTGCTGCATCATGATACAAGAACCCTACAGATCCTGAAAAACAAACAGGAGCAAGAGTCTGATTTCTCCAGAGCTTTGTTTCAGGCATCAGTACTGGCTGGGGGCAGCTGGAAGGAACTGATATCCTGCAGGAGCTGGTGTCCCAGCTCTGGTGGGAGCTGTGGGCTTGTAGCTGGGAGGGATCAGGGAGAAGATAATTCCTTTAGGTTCTTTAGAGACTTTGATAACAGACACCAAACTGCCAGTCTGACTTGTGGAAACAGAGATGTGTAGATGAAACGGTACTCAAGGGAGGGAGGAAATAACAGCACAGCAAAATATAATTTTGCTTAATAAGTTTTAAAGGATTGTTTTGCTCCTGGAACATAATATGAAGAATGCGACGTTAAGTGAAACTTTCCACAGCTTAACCAATTCCTTATTAAAACAAATTTAAATGAATTCTCTTGAATATACTTTGTAGTTTCCGTAAATTAAAATTTTTAGTCTTAAGTACTAAAGAAGAAAAATTACTTTGGAAAATTCTATTACTTCATCTTCAACCTTTATTCGCTGTAGGAAATTATTAGTATTGCTAGAACTAGATAGATTTAATGGCAGCAGATGGTGGATTCGTGAAGTAATAGCTGCCAAAGAAAAATATTGTTTTTAAGCTTTGCAGCATACTATACTATCTCACATTGACTCATGAAGAGTGGGAATGAGCGATAACTAATGTGGTAAAAATGTACATAAACCACAGAAACTCTTTTTTCTTAAACTTTACAATACTAGTCCTTGTGTTATAACCCAATCTCTCTCCAATAAACAATATAATTCACATAACAACTAAGATTGTTTTCTTTCCTTGAATTTTAGGTGTTTATCTGAGCCCAGTGACACGGTGGGATGCTATGGCATCTTTCTGCTGTCACAATCACTTCTGAGGCCACTGAGAGGGGTTTAGTGTCTGTGCTGAGCATTGTGCCAGCCCAGGAGCAAGTGCTGTGGAGGAAGCACTCTGCTGGAACAGCTGCTGTTTTCAAGGTGCTGGAATTGGGCAGAGAACTGAGCGTGCATCACTTCTGCTTGTGTTACCTGTCATCACCTGAAACGGCATCAACTGTTGATTCACACAGTGAGCTCTGCTGTAGCAGCCTCTGCTGTGATACACAGCCATCATTTCAAAGCCTGCCAGTGAGCTCTGACATCAGGGATGCTTTTGGCTGCTGGCAGCCAGTGTTTGTATCATCTGTGCAAGGCCTTTCACTCAGCCACGTCCTGCGGACTTTACATGTAAAAGGGTAAGCGGTGTTTTCTGTTTCTTTTCCAAATTTCCCTTCCAAACTGCGGATTTGAAAATTCAAACATCCAGGTTAAATTCAGTGATAAGTCAGGTGTTCAAGCAGTAATTTGCAATCACAGAGGCTTGATGTGATATTATCATTAGCACAGAATCCAAGGGGAGCATTAGGAGATGAATGTGCTTGCCAAAAAGCAAGCAGCAGATAGAACAGAAGAAGGCCAATGACTTGTTTCTTTTAGCTTTGTTCAAAACTCATTGCTTTGCCATGATTTATTCATGCTGGTTTGCTATGCCTTGCAGGACACAGTGGCAGACGCCTGCCCAACATATGCTTCTTTTCAATGGTTAATGCTATCTAAGCCCAAAAATGCAATATTATCTTTTCTTCTCATATGACTCTGCCATAGCCCATGGCTAGGTGGTCAATTATCTGTTGAACTATTCACTGGCTGGCCATATTGAAAAAAATACATCACATGCCTGGCTTCTCTAATTGGATTATGTTCAGCAACCCAAGGGTGAAGTTAATACGTAGTCTAGGTACAGATAATGCATATATATTGAAGGGTGCTTTAAAAAGCCCATAGTGAAGTTATTTTTTAGTGCCTATTGTTGTATTTTCCAGATCTCTCATTACTTAAACAGCTGTTTTTTCAGCTGGAAAATCTTAACATTAAATTTTTAGCAATTATATTTCCTCCTGGCCAAGATGAATTCCAAGTTTTTAAATGTTACCTCAAAATGCTTTTTTCTAGCCATTCACCAGGACAGGATGCTTTAACAAGCAAGGGAGCAGAAGAGCTGAACTATTAACTGAAAGAAGCTGGCCTTGAAGGGATGTGCAATTTGATTTCTCCCCAGTGCAGCAATTCCAAAACGGTTGCTGTTTAAGTAAATCCTTCAGCTGGAACACCTCTAAAATAACACACATCAGCAAATAATTCCCTCTTTCCAGGAAGATAATTAGCACTAAACATTAAATGTATTTTAGCTTTAGTAGTTTCTGCCTTTATGACTACAACTGTGATTACAGCGTCCTGCTGCTCTCATTTCTCTGTAAGAAACTAGAAAGCAAATTTTTTAGGAAAAATTAGAAAAAGTGCTTTTACACTTGTATCATCATTGATACGCTTGTGTGATCAAATGAGCAAATCTGTCTACATTTTAAAAAAATCCAAATGCCTAATAATCCTGCCTTTTTTTAATGCCACATATTGAATCAGGAAACCAGATTCTGACCATAGTCTGGCCAGCAGGTAGGAACAATTCTTCTACACTAGAATTTAGCATTGTAAACTTCTACCATAAAAACACTTTTCTAGGAAAATTCAATAAAACCCAAATATTTTGCAGTAATTTTCTGAGAAAGACTTGAAGAATTAGTGGCAGCATTAACTGTACCCTATCAAAACACTCTGACCACAGTACTGAACAAGGCCAAAAAT
Source organism: Ammospiza nelsoni (assembly GCF_027579445.1). Taxonomy (NCBI): domain Eukaryota; kingdom Metazoa; phylum Chordata; class Aves; order Passeriformes; family Passerellidae; genus Ammospiza; species Ammospiza nelsoni. The sequence continues at coordinate 14,491,821 of NC_080637.1, forward strand.
CCCAAACATAAATCACACCTAGATAAGAAATACAGAAAAGCATATAGAGAAGAGTATCAACTCTAACAGGACCAATAAAAATAGTTCATTCTTTTCTGCATTTTCCAGCACTTCCATTGAGTTTTAGGAAGGCCTGAACTACAAGCCAGAATCCCAAATTGTGCCTAAGTGCTGTAACAACTCTGAACACCAAGCAAGTAAAAAGGTCCTCTGGAGAAGAACTTGCACTCCCCAGAAACAGAAGTGTTGAAAACCATCAGGGATTGCTGGCTTGCTTGCCTCCAGGAGAACATTTTTTTCAGTCTGACAAGTACTGAATTAAAAAGTGAAATTTGATATTAAATATGTGAATATTGAATTATGGGCACCTTGAAAATACAAAACCAAACAAAACAAGCTGATTTGGGTGTATACAGGAGTGAGCTGAAGAGTAATCTTGTGCAATTGCTTGCATAAAAACTGAAACTGAGAGCATGAGAAGAGCTGAACTCAGCCTGGAAATGTTTCTAATGAGACTCCCAAGGAACTGTAGCACTGATAACAACCTTGCAGTGTTGTGCACATTTCCTAGGGCTGGCAATGTTCCTGTAAGCACTGATTTACATGCAATCACATTAATGATATTCAGGCATATTTCAAGCCTATCATAGCTCTCTTTACAGCTGCCACAGCAGCACACACCTAGTCTCACTGCTGAGAAATCTGTAATGCACAGGGCAGCCAAATGCCATACTGACACTGCAAACAGGGCAAGACAGATAATTCAACAGAGCCACAGCAGTAATACCTAAGGTATGAGTAGCTGAGGCTCACTCCAGAAAATTGGCTGTTATGCACCTCAACAAACCCAGTTCTGAATGAAGAGAACTTGAAATTCATTTTCTCCCTTCTGTGTGGACACCTGTTGTTTTGAGGCAACTTATCAGTAAAACATGTTTTCAGTGCAAAAATTTTCAAATCAGACTCTCAGCCAAAGCTATTCTTGCTGAATATAAAGCAGCTGTAACTCTGTGAGTGCCCTGAAAGAATGTGAAGAAGCATGAGATACCCAAAATATGACGCAATCAAAGGTTATTGGATTCACTGCACGTGTGCTTATAATAAGAACTCAAATTAATCAAAGTTTCTGGACAGATTTCTGCCCAGGTCTTTTGCTTGCAAGCAACCCCAAAATACCAGAAGGGGTCCTTGATCTCAAAACTAATTTCTGAACAGGAACATGTAACCCTTTTTTGCATAGAGAAAATTCAAAATTACTTTACAAGACAGAAGACAAGTAAAAACAGTTTATAAACAAACCTCCTCCTACACACAGTATCTTTCCAGGCAGGTTGTTTCCTTTGGGTTTGGCTTTAGTCCAACAATGCAGTGCCTTTCTGGGACTGAAAAAAACCCTGCACATGGCACTTATGGCCATTTGGAAAAAATTTATCCTTCTCAGCAAGCCAGCAGCCCAGCTAAATACCTGCTCCCTGCCCTCCTCAGCCAAAAGCAGCAGCAAGCTCTCCTAGTGCCCACTAAAGCTGCCCTTACACCAGGACTGCTGGCTGGGTCAGAGCAACAACCACCTTCATGCCAGGCTCCCAGGAGCACATGCACAAAATCCACCAGGTTTTTGGGAGGAGCTCACACATCCCAGAAAATATGGATATAAGGCAGTGTCCACTTACAAAATGTTTCAGTCCTTTTCCTTCCATCCTGAGCAAGAGGACAGAGTGTCCAGGCCCTTCTGGACACTCCAGCCCCTGTGCAGCCTGGGACACCCAGAGGAGCTCTGAGCAGAGATGCTCAAAGGCACAGAGGGAGCGCTGAGCTGGCTCCTGCAGCTGCTTGGACATGGATTTCTTGTCTTAAGCCCATTTTTCAACAAGCCAAGAATCCGGTGCAATGTGAAGAAAAGAAAAACACAAGCCCCCAGATGCAGCAACAGTTGAAGGAGACAGGCAGGAGACAGGAATGAATGCAAACCCCTTTTTTTTTGTTTTATACTGTGGCACAAAAGAAATCAGAATATTTATGTCTATACAGTTGTCCATTGAGAAGTTATACTCAGCACAATGGGGAAGACCATGCAAATTCCTCCACACTGTACAAAAACATGTTCTCATTTTTCATTTAAAAGGTAGTCCATGTCAGAGTGAGAAAAATCAGTGTTTAAAAACTTTTAACAAGTTATATTTTTAGATTATAACAGGTGCTTAGATCAGATGCTTTTACTGTACAACCAGGTGAAAATATTTTCCAAATTTATATGACTTACTTTAGCTAAAATTAGTATAAATTACAAAAATTATCTCTATTCCTTCCACAGGAAGAGTCAAGTGTCCTTTTTTTGCTTCCAATTTTATGCCATTGTCTTCAAAACAGAGAAGGGAATGGAACCTTCTCGCTGAAAGCAATTGAAAACTTCCCCTTCATTTCTGTGGTTAAGGGCTGATTTGCTATTTTTGAGTAATGAATAAAAAAATTTATTCAGGAGTATGTAACTCACAGGCAAATGATACAAAGCAGCCAGAAGAAGGAGTGGAGGTGGCAGCAATTCCTCCCTCCCTGCCTTCCTCTCCTACCTCAGTTACCTACCAGCCAAAATCAGCACTCAGCATGCAGACAGCCAGTGCTAATTCCCTTTTCCACTTGGATAATAATAAATGGCAGCCTCAGATTGATCCGTGGATGCCTGATTCTTTGGCACATTAGCCATACAGTGGTACTGCAGACAAATTAAATTTTGATATAGTAGATAACACAGACAGGTAATGGATATGAATCTAGCAATTTCTTTTGTGGTTTAGTTCTGCACAGCAGTTAAGCAAAGCTGAGATGCAGGTCAGTCAATCAGGTCACAAAGACAATCTCACAAGACAATTGCCCTTCTGTTTTTCATAGGGCAGCTCTTGCCCAGGATATTGATGTTTCTTTAGCTTTTCTCCTTCACTGCAAAGCAGCTGAGTTAGCCATTAACCACTGTGGGCATTGTGATATATAGAGCGATTAAGGAAGTGACACACCATATTCCATTAGAAGAGAGAGAAAGAATGAAGTGAATGAATGGTGGCAAATGATGGACATGCCACAGAGGTTGGCCCAGTGGGACAACATGCCAAGATGCAGCAGAATTTAAATGCAACAGTCCCCCGGACAGGAAGCTGTCAGACCTCCCTGAATGTGCCTTACAGCAATGAGGGACCTTCAATGACTTAGTGGATGCACTTCTCAGTATCCAGTGTCTTATCAGAGAGGATGTTAGACCTGGAATGCACCAATCTCTACAACTGCCTGTTTACACCTCAATGGGGACAAAAGCATTGATACTTTCCAGTGAAATGACACCAAAAAGCAGAAACCAGCACTGAGGGTACCTGTGCAAAATCCGCTGCCAGGCGCATCTTCCCCCCTTCTCCGAGGGGCCTGATCAGACTGGCATGGCGAATGAAAAGCTCAATTGCTCTTTGAGCCATGGCTTCAGTGTTATCAAAGACAAAGTCAAAACACTCAAAATGCCTGAAGTAGTCACTCATGACTCTTGCTATGAAACCCTGAAGCTCTTTCATGTAGAGAGAACAAGGGACATCTGGTTTTCCTGAGCTGGATAATGATCTGAAAAAAAACAAGAGAAGAAAAAGAAATAGGGGCAGCTAAATTCATCTTTAAAACAAGACCAAAACCTACTGGATCCTTTAAAACTTTTTTCCTACCCCATCAAGTCATGGCATGAATTGTAGAGCCTCATTTCTACTCAGAATACAGAGCATGTAACTCTCTCTGAAACTATAGTCAGAAAATATGTCTTTATCAGCCATGCCCACGAAGAATTAAAAGACAAAACAAGAAATAAAAAGATAAAGGGCAACACCCCACTCCCTACCCAACCTGCAGAGCCTCCTTCAATTTGGAGCCTAAATTTGTATGTCCCAGTTGTTGATTCAAAACTCTAAAGGGGATCATAAAATATAAACATATGTCACAGGGTTACTAATTTAACCTGTCAATCCCAAACCTGTTCTCTGTATAGAATAAGTGTCTGAGATTCCTCCAAACCCAGGATTACAACGTCAGTATTACAGAAGCAGTACAGAACCCCTAGATACAAACCAATCCTCTTTCTCTTTCTTTGACTGACAGTCAGGTCAAAGAGCTCTTCCAAACTTAGAAGAACACACAGGCTATCTAACAAAACTTAGCCTTTGGCTGGAAACTGTTTGTCCACCTGGAGAGGTATTGTGCTACTGGTGCCAAAAGAAGGAAAGGGTAAAATGTTGTTTAAAAAAAATCAAAAGGAAAATTCAAAACGTCTCTGAAAACATAGTATTTTCAGTTAATTTTCAAGACAGAAAACAGGACAACTGATGATGGTGCAAGCAATGTCAGAACAGACATGACAACCAAAATAAAATTTAGGAAGGAAGTCTCAATTATACATCAGGCCCAAGATCTTGGCATGTAAAGAATCCTGGAAATTTTCATGAAAATGCACTGGGAAAATAGCATAACATACTGAACCTGAGATTTAAATTTTTTAAAAAGTCAATTTTAACTATTACATCACAGGCTTTAGAGAAACAGGAATACTGACAGTTCTGAAGACTGTCCAAAAAAACCATTTTGAAAGCAAAAAGGCTTTTTTAAGCACAAAAATGGCCTCTTGTCAGCTTTCTTTTTTATTTGAAATGAATTTTACTCAACAGATATGAATAAAAATACGGGGAGGGAGAGAAGACAGATGCTACCTGATTAATTTGTTTCAACAGATAGGTGTAATTCTGCTTCCTGTGTTCATTAACCATAAAGCATCACCTTCCCCTCAACAAACAAGCACTCTTGCTTCAAGGGCATTGTGGCAATAACGATCTATTACACACATGCAAGACATCTTACTCGAGCAATGGTAAATGTAAAAGACATTTCTATTTACCCAGAAAAATCTTCCTGGTGCATAGTGATGATAATAGCTTCCACTGAATCTCCTACAGAGTTCAGCAGCGGCTGAACAGCACTTCCCATTAGATCATGGACTGCCTAAAATAGAACAAGAAAAAGGCAGAAGTAAGGAAACAAAAACTAGAAGCATTTGCATTTTGACACCTCAAAAATACCTTAGGAAACAGTTCATTTTATCAGTGCTTTTTATTATTTTGCATTTGAAAATGCAAAATAGGAGAACCGAACCTAAAGATAACATTTTTCTTTAACTGATTTTACCAGTAAAGGCTGCTTGCTGCTTCCTTTAAAAGCATTCCTTTTTGAAGGAAGGCTTTACAAAGTGCTTTGCCCAGAAATTTGGCATTCCTGGTTTGTATATGTACATGTTTTGGGGCACATTTGGCTCAGCTGTTCATTGCCCAGACACAAGCTGCCCTTCATTCCCCTGCACACAACCCCTCCCTGCCCAGCAGGACAGACTTGGAGAGCTGTCAGCCACAGAGGCTGCACCACCATCCACATCCCCCTCCAGGAAAGTACCAGGTCACATAAAAATTATAATTTGATGTCTGTCGGGGGAGGAAGGGGGTGATGAAGGATCCAGCTATTGCTGTGTGAATGCTGCAGAGAAAGACATTTATTTTCACAGTCAGAGGACATCTATGTCCTGACCGTTATGAGAATATTCTGAATACAAGCATGACTCAAGCAGTGATTGGCACAGGTAACACACATGTAGCTGCAGACACAATAAATTAGAAATGTCAGAATATTTGTATACCTGTTACTGAATATGCTGATGTAAAATAATAGGTGGGAAACAAGTGCCCATTTTAAGTGTAACAAACAAAGCCAAGCTCAGCCCTGTCCCTGAAGCATATGGACATTCAATTACCTTTAAGGCAGTTGTGACAGTTTGCTCAGCAGCTGCTGGAAATGAGCTCTGACTGGTAATAACCTAAAAATTGTAAAGTAATTGTTAATAGTCAGCATTCAACAAATTATTAGAATTCATAATATTCACCATCATTAAAAAACATATTGAGCTATCCTTAGTAATGAGTGTTTACAGATAACTATCAAGTGTGCTCTATACAGACAGAATTTTCAGTGCATCATCAATCCATTGCTCTCAGATTTCCTATGGACTCTGCTTCTGCCTTGGCAAAGAAATGACTCAATGGAGTGAAGCTGAAATTTAGCTGAAGGGCTAACAGAATCAGAATAAAAATAACTGGCGTATTCTCCCACTGCTAAGTATAGAATTCATGGAGAACTATACAAGCAGCTCTGTGGCAAATGTTTGAAGGAATGGCTGTTCTTTCTCAGTATTATGACTATTATAGCACAACATGTTAAATAGTTGTTTATGTACAGCTAAAACAATATTAAAATTGAGAGTCAAGGAATGGTCTGAAGGACTATTCTACCAATTTCCTTATAGTCTTGAACATGCTACACAATAGTATTTTTAAGCCAGATAAGTACTGAACTCAAAGACTGAATCATATCAGATCTCCCTCCAACACTAAGACACATGAGGTTCATTACTAAGTACAACAGAAAAAGCAGACTTAAAAGTTGATCTACCATCTGTTTGCAAAATCCAAGGAAATTTTACAGGCTTTTTAGCATTTTTTAAAATTCTTTGAACATATCCAGAGTCAGGAGTACTCATGATCTTTTTTCTAATCAGGCTAGGATTTAAATACGATTAACTGCAAGTACCAATATATCTGTTTGGTTTAGTTTACAAAGACTGTGTAACAACTGGCATCATTAAATCATTAAATTGGAATTATTCATAACTGTGCTTAGTCCTGAAAAATTTCCAGGCCAGACTTTAGTCACAGTAATAATGTATGGAGATTTTTATGAGCTATTGCTTTTCTTGATTTCACCCTTTCCTTCTTCTTTTCAGTTTGGTCACAATTGTGGGAAAGGATTGAAGGTCTCCTGAAAAACATAAGCTTGGGCTGAAGCAGATGCAGCAAGGGTGCTATCAGACTGATTAGAACAAAGACAGATAAGAAAAAACAAACAGTTCAATTGTTTATGCTCACAAAGTAATGCCTGTCAGATGTGATTATTCTCCAGAAAGATATTTTCATTCTTCTAATATTGACAGTTTGTCATATAGTGGTGCTTACAAGGGCCAGCCCAGTCTCAAAGAGCTGTACAAATGCACAGTAAAGTGCAACTCTTAACACAAAATTGGGCTCTATTTGTCAAGAGTTCTCATCCACTGAATGGAGCATAAGAACAGGACAGAGCAAGCAGGTAACACTATGGCAAGAAGAGGAATGCCAGAAGAAGCCTACCTTCAGAACAGCCTGGTGCAGTTTGTACAGAGAATTGACCACAGCCACGTTCCTCCTCTGGCCCTCTGTCAGTGGCCCAATCACCTGGCTGGCATCTCCTTGAGTGGACAGCTGCAGGGATCACAGAAATTGTTGGTACCAACTCTTTAAACAGTGTATCTCCACTAAGTTAACCACGACAGAGCAAAAACCAACAGGCCCTCACTACCCAATGTTCTTCCATTTAACTCTTGTCTTGATTCATAGAATTTCCATCTTCAGATGAAACAGCCTGAACAACAGCAACAGGAACCTTGGGAGACTGTCTCAGCTCCCAAACCAGCACTGAGACCCATAGTGATCCTGGAGACACCTAGTCCCAGCAAAACTTCAACTTTGTAATCTCAGTCAGGTGAAATCACCTACCTGACAAAGCCCAATAAGCTCCCAGCAGCTTTTCTCTATGAGCAGCATACATTTTTCTGTATGCCCTCAGTCTGTCCTTCTGGCAACTATTCCAGCCTCTCCTTAAAAGCTCTGCTTTTTCAAATAGATGGCTTAGAGCTTTGTATATATTGCAGGCTTAGAAATCAACAGAAAAATAGAACTACAAGGACCAAAACTGCTAGACCTGTCATTAAGGAGTTTTAATATATTAATCTTTCAGCGAAAATCAAAGAAATATTTCTTCATATTAAACTGCACAAAGCATGCATTTTTTATTACTATGACAGAAATGGAAGTTCCAGGATGATATACGTAAATAGCCATTAACTATGGAACAGTCTTGTAAGGACACCATAGCATATACTTATAATTTAAAATATAATAAACTGCAATTGGTAAACAAACAAAATTTTTCTTGTGCACCGAAAGCTGCAGAAATACAAAGAACTGACAAATGGGGATGTGAATTCTCGAAGTACATCTAAACAATAAAGCAAGAATACCTATTAATAGAAGGCTTTACTGAGATATAATTACCCAACTAGTTATCTATGTTTCAGGATACAGAATTATCTTCCAGGAAATCCCTGAAGATATTGAGCTCCAAAAGTCTCTCAGTAAAAATATATTCAACTCACTGAGCAAATGGTAAAGAGGCTTTCGTGGAAGGTGTCTAGACACAGTTGTAGGTCCTACAGAAAGCTCCTAAACTAAAACTGAATTTTATACAATAATAATTGTTTAAGAACAAAAGAAACAAACATAATATGAAAATATTTAACTTATGAGAAACAGTGAATCTTTACTAGTGAAATACTATTTCCATACTTCCCATAGCTCCCACACAGCATAAACACAGTCAGCATACAAGCAGTTATCTAGTATTTTCCAGCACTGCTAATGATGAAGTATTGGACAGGCTTTTGCAAGCACCCAGGACCTCTGATTTATTCACAGCACTATGGTGACAATATCTGTTCATTGCTCTTTCTTCAAATTAAGGGGTTATTTCAGGATAAATAGGTTTTGTAGAAGGAAAGAGCTTTTCCAATGTACCTTCAATTATTTGATATCAAAATGCATCCTTAAACTGGCTGACAGCTATATTGTTGTGTCAGTATTTTCCTGCCTCCCTGATGAGAACAGCCATGTGAGCAACAACATCCCTGTTTCCTTCTAGATACTTCTTTCTGACAGACCTGACTGGTTTTTAGAATTCTGCTTCTCACATTTACAGCTTCACAGATTAATAACAAAACAGCTGTGCAAAGAAAGACCCTGTCCACCCTGCTGACCACCCTCCCAGACACAAACAACCTTCTTCTCCACACTTTTTAAAGTACTGAACAGACCAATTTATATTTTTGCACATTTACAACTATTACATAAAATATATTATTAAACCAGTAAAATTTTGCATCCCAGTCACTGAAATTTCAGTTCCTCAGAGTTGTAAAGGGGTCACAATTTCTTAGACATTGGACTCTGTCTCTCCTGCTGGTGAAAAAGCTTAACTGGTAAGTAAAACCATTAATGAGTACAAACATAACCCTTCTGCAATAACAAGAAATTCTTACAGTCAGCAGCAGTGCACAACAGCTTCACAGGCAAAATCTGAAAATACCTTAAAAACAACTAATCCTTGGAAAACTGTTTACCAGATTATATTTCCTTTAACTAATCCACTTGAACTTTGACAGTTACATGTGCTGATCCCTTGTACATCCTAAAACCCCTGGTCTAAAGCAAAGAGGCCTGAAAAACTTGACTCTTATAACTAGCAATTGGAACTGGTCAGCCCAGGGCTCTCTAGGACCATTTCTCCTGAAGGTGTGCCATGAGAACACCTGGAATCTACATGGGCAGGTGTGTCCTACCATTTACAGAAGTCTCTCTTGCTGCCATCACAATGGTTTCTCTGACTTTACTTCAAGGCAAGAAAGTTCTGCACTCTGTCCAGTTTGGTTCTTGTACCAACACCGTGCCACTGGCATGAGTCTGGATTTCAGACAGTTTATCATTACTCCAGATTCTAATTCCTCAGACTGAATTCTTGACACTCTTTATATCCATTATACAATCATGCATCCAGTTTGGAAAAATGTCATTATTGTGTCTCCCTGGTTTCCAGAAGCCAGGCTTATGGCCCTTTCACTACAGACATAAACCATCCGTCAGTTTCTTTCCCAGCATAGAGGGTTTTATCAATGATTCACATTTATCACTCTTTTTTATACAGAAAGTACTTTGAAAGTTCTGTGCTAGACACAGCTCATGCATTTAAACCCAGTGGTAGTGCAACTTTTCCTCTCTTATGTGGCCACTGGGGATTGCACTGTGTAAATATGTTAAGTCAAATAAGTGTGAAGCCTGTGCATGTCTGCTCAGACTGCCTGAAAGACACAGTCCACAGACCCTCTTTTTGATGAGGGCACTGGAGAAAAAATCAGATGCTTTTTTAATCAGTCAGATATATCCTGAAATGCAGAAGGCCAGGAAGGGTGAATTATGTTGAGCAGAAACAGGGGGGACAGAAGGGGTGACTTCATCCCAAATCAGAATCTATTTCGGGAAACAAGTGAAAGACCAAGTGCAGCTGAAGGCCAGATCCCATCTCCAGGGAGCTGTCAGTCACCCTGGGAGTTAGTCTGGTTTAAGTCTGCTAGCTGAAAATAAAGGAAAAGAAATTATGTTGAAGCCAGACCTGAATGAGCAGCAGCAACAAGGACTGTAATTGTTCCACATTTCTGTATCTGCCTTAAGTGTAGCAATCGATTTCTTACACTCTTCAGTTGGTTAAATTGTTTCTGCTTTTACCTCAAGCCTGCCTACTATTTACAGTAATTTCATGGGCAGTAGCACAGGCACCCATTCCCCAGCAAGCATCAATTCTACAAGGGGTGACACGTCAGTGTGAGCTCCCTTTGCCAACAGGAGCTAGGAGCACACTGCCAGCATGGGATGCTCGTAAGGAAGAGTGAGGCAGAGAGGTGTCCTAGCAGGAAATATAGCCAGGACTGTTGTACCATGCATCCAGGCACTGGGACAAAGGCTGTGTCTCATGGTGCTCTAAAAAATGTGAATGTGAGCTTCTGTTCCATGCAGCATTTAAAAACAACAAGGGCAGCTGTTAAACTGAAATGAGAAAGAAACACTGGGAGGCTGTGCCTTTCTGACATATATGAGTGTTTTCTCTAAAGTAGGAGGTTGAAATGTGCAGGTTCAATCCAGCAGCTGACTAGCTGGAAGAAGCTGCATAGAAGAATTTTGGGGGTTTTAAAATCTAATTCAACTAAATCTGAGACCTAAGCAGTACACTGATATCAGGTAGCCTACTGAACCAAAAAAAACCACTTGTAGAAGCCAATACACAAAAAATGTGTCACAAAGAAGAACAAGCTGACTTCAGGTCCTCTGACTTACTTCAGTCTGACATGGTAAGAAGCTGTAAGCAATGACCTGCAGTGTGCTCTCACTGAACTCAGAAGTTCTTCCAAAAAATAGCTTCTTTTAGTTAGTATCCCTCAGTGCACCTACATGGTCACACTGCTTCATCTCCAGAGAGAGCAGGTGCCTCATCTTGGGTGAGTCTGCCCAGTACAGAAAGTTTCAGGAATGATTCACATGACCACATGCAGGAAACCATGAAGCAGAAAAGTAAGAACTTTCTTGAATAATTCACCTAGGTTATTTTAAAACCCCTGCTTTGGGAAGATGGTACATGCACCCTGTAGCACCTGTTTCTCTTCACTAGCTATAAAGGGAATTTAAAGCAGTAGAACAGATCCCTAGTAGTCTTGTCAGATAGATTCTCACCCTATAAATGTATTTGCACCCCTTTGCATAGACCTACTTTGGAAATATGTCTTGGAAATAACCAGATGAAGTGCTCTAGATTTGACACTTTTCTGTGTTTGATGCCTTAGAACAGACATGAAATTTGACAGCATGGATTTGATCTCACATGTTGAGACATGTGCAATGATAAGATTGCTCTGGGATTCAATGCTTGTTTTCACCATGAAGCAATGAATGTAGAATTTAGATTAGGCCATGAATCAAATCATCAGTTCTCCCTTGGGTTATAAATGAAATGCTAACTGAGTTTGTCTTTTCTTGTAGGAAAGCTCAGACTATTGATACATCTTTTCCTGTAAGTTTTTTTAGTGCTTCAAAGTGACTAACACTCCCCTCTTTCAACAGGTGGCAGCTAAGAAGATACACTGATTTGTGAGCTGGTTTGCTACTATTCTCTTCAGAGACTACATATCTTATGAAAAACTTCAGTTTCACACTTAGCAACTAAGATCTCCTGTGCATCCTTATTGGCAGTTTTGGAAAGCTCCATTTATTTGATTTTTCTGAAACAGCCTCAGCAAACCCATTTTCTTTAGAGCAGGAAACATCATCATAATTTAGGAGTATGGAGAAGATCCTAAAATAAGACTGAAGTAGGGCTTCTCAACAAATCATTCAACCAACTCCAGGATCACGAGACTAAAGAGTGTTTTGATAGCACAAACTGAACTGCAGTTGTCAGGCTGACATTTTCAACAATAAATGCATTCCTAATAGATGCAGTTGACGTTGCCATACCTCTGGCAGAAGGCAATCAATCCATCTGCTACTTGGCCTCCTGCCTGATCACAACAACTTATTATAAAGCACAGAATCCATTTAGAGAGTTTCTGAGTCAACAGGGCTTGGCCCTGGGATTTCTCCCATAAACTACAAATAATTGGGATGATTTAGGTGTAATGTTTCCCATATCGCAGAAGGAACCTTTTACAATCTTTTTCCACACCTAAAAACCACAAAGGTTTAGTAGAATCAGTTTTCTACTTATTGTAAAAAAAAGCGCCACTTAGAGAAAAATACAGAAGAATCTGAACTCCATTAGCTATTCCACTTAAATATTAGTTACTTAGAGGATAATTTGTAAAAAGAAGAGACATAATTTAGAGGGTTGAAGTGTAGGATTTGAATGAATGTGTCAGTGGAAGTAAGATCCTTGACTGATAAGGATAAATGAATATGAGTGCTTCGCTTAAAAAAAAAAAACAACTAAAATTTAAGAATAAATAATAAGTAAGAATTTATGTTCTTGGAGTAGCTTCTAATTTTGAAAAGAAGAAATATTTTAAGACATGAGGAAAGGAATAAGCTGTGAGTTCAGGCAATAATTTAAAATGTACATAATAACATGCATATTGCACCTTCAGGACATTCTTGTAGCTTACAGATTTTTTTTTTTTCACCTTGCTCAGAAAAATGAAAATTTAATATTCTAGAAATATAGAGAAGGAGGCCTATGGTGAAGAAATTAAATATCTTATAGACAATATAATCATTACTTTGGAAAGAAAAATTTGAAGGGACTGTCACATCCTTGACCAGGAAAAAGACCAAACATCATGCTCACACTATTCATGTTAAAAGAAGCAGCAATCATTGAACCATTTCCTCAGGCATATTTCTGCTTTGTTTTGGTTTTTCTTCCTTAATATTTTCAAAAGCCAAAGAAATGGAAGAAAAACAGCAAATGGTCTTTCTGTCACAGAAAAGATAGGATTTATCTCCAAATCTTTGAATCATCTGAGAAGAAAAGCACTGTACAAGTAACCAAAAGTGACTAATGGTTCATGGTTCTTAAACAATGAGCTGCTTTAAAACAACTGTGATATCAGAAAGCACTTATAAAACCAGTTCCTTTAAGGAATCTCAGAGAATACTAAACCTGAAACACTTGGAATAATTTCTCAACTACAGAAAATTATGTCCCTTCCATTATCCAGCCAGACCAAGTCTGAGGAGGATTTCAAGGACAATGTGTGTTGATCCTCATACCTCTGACAGGAACGGTTTATTGCACTTCTCATGCTTGCCAAATTAATGACTGAATGATTAATCATATCTTTTATGTAATCCCATTAGCTCCTGGTTTCAACCAGCTACTGAGAATGCCCCTCCAGAGGTAGAGAGCAGACACATCCATCCCCAAGACACATGAGAGGTTCAACATGATTGGGTGATATTCACCTACAGATAAAAAATACAATCAGCTCATTTAATTGCCATCTGCCTTTTGTAGTATTGAGTCCAGCACTAACCAAGATCAGAATATTACTATCCCACACAAGTTTATAATTGAACTTTACACGGTCCAACTCTCATTACAGCTGTTCCAAAATTTAAGACTTCCAAATCCTTTGCCATATATATATATATATATATATATATATATATATATCAACATTTAACCAAGCCCTTTTCTGAATCACAGAATCACAGAATTTAATTTGCTAAGAAATAACTTACAGTTTACTATAACAAAATATTGCAAGGATTGTGCAATCACTTTCTTTTACTACATGTTAGCAAAACAACATACTGGACTTAAAGAAGTCTTTTAACCAATTTCCTCACAAGATAAAGTGAACCCCCAAAATCAGACTTTTATGTTTGGATGATTTTTTTCTGGAGTTTAGCCAGTATATTTTAAAAAAAGTTTAAAAAATCACACATTTGTTATGTGAGTCACGATCTAACCAGCAAAAGACAACATGAGAAAATAGAAAATTCTACATGAAGTTTTTTAATGTAACTCTCTTCTCCAGATTTTTAATTAGTTTTAAAAGTTTAAATGCTTTTTAAAGTGATTTATCAGATAGATATTTCTAAGTATTCTCTGACCAATATAAGTACTTTCTAATGACTGTTTCTACAAAGCTCTTCTCATCTTTCCATCAAAAAAATAAATTACAAAACCTTACCTGACTTTTGATTATTTTTAAATTAGTCCTACTGCCATCTTTAGCTTTTATTACTGTACAGTGAAATAGCAATTATTCTGAAATTATTTTATTATATAATAGCCTCCCACATATTCTATTTAAATACCTATTAATGAATTCTTTTAATGTGCCAAACATTGAATTCATATTTTTGGGTTCTCTCATTTAAATAGCATGGATACAAGTTTTTCATTGACAGTAATACCATGTCTTCAAGGTACTGGCATAGTACAATTAATTCATGCATCTCAAAAGAGAAGTGGGGAAAATATAATCTTTCACATTACTTACACCATTGTTACTGACCCGTTATTTACATAAACCCTTCCTAAGGTGTCATTTCACTCCTGTTCCTGAAGATTTGTGAGCTTATTAGATTTCATACTTCCCTCCGAAGTTCGCAATATTCGACATTTAGACAGGAGGACGAGATACATTTCCCTGGAACTGTCAGACAAATCTCACTGTTGGAATATGCCCTGACTAGTGATTCACCCGCAAATGAAAGCTTACAATTCAATATAGCACCATCTAATAGGAGACATCGATTAATTCTTATAAGATCACATAATAAAAAAGGCAATCAGAAATTCACTTTGTGTCATTACAATAAGGATTCATCATGCTTTTCAATTCAAAACCATCACAGGCCTCATAAATTTGCTGGGGTTTAAATCTGATGCCAGAATTCCAGTGCATTTTTATCCCTTTGCTGGAAGAATTTGGTTCCAGGAAATCTTTTCTCTCCCTCTTCACCCTGCTCTCCCCTACTTGATAGAATTATTCAGCTAGATGAATTTAACTATGTCACATAAGAGGATGGGTGGGCAAAAACCCAACACAGCTACCACAAGCCACACAGTTATGTCTATAAACATCAGTAAACATCCTAAGAAGAGATGCAGCTCACATCCACGTTCTTGCTACTCCAGCATATTTCATTTGAGCAATTTGCATAAATTAACTGGACCAAAAAATGTTTTTGGGCAGTGTAAGGTACATTTCTCCTTGAAATATATATGACTAATGCTAACTCAATGAATGCTTTCCTCCATAAATGAGGTCTTTATTATTTTCATTTCCTTAAAAGAAACCAGAATTACAGCCATCGTGTATCAACATTTTTCTTTCTTGCAACATGTTATGGATATTTGCCTCACCAGACTAGACAGACTGGGGCAAAATCAATGGAGAACTTTAGTCCAGCTAAATGGCTAACTTTAGTCCAGTTTAGTCCAGCTGCTCTCTGCCTTTTCCTAGTCAACCACTAGGGACAGACTGAGAGGTTGAGGAAAAAAAATCCTATCTCCATGAATACTCGGAGAAAACTAAGAATCAATCCTTCTCATCCAAGTGTTTTCTCATTGCAATATTTTAACTTTTAAATCCCATCCTCCTTTGTGCTTCTGCTTCTCACAATTTCACAGATTAAGCCAAGATGTTCCAATATAGTCCCTGGATCAGTTATAATACACTTAGCCTTTTAGATTCTGGACAAAAATATGCCATTCATACTGCTTCTCATCTAAATAACCCCCTGAAAACAGCTTATTTAAATCTTCATTGCTGTGATCAAGCATGACAGACGCTTTCTCTTCTACACATGACATTACAAAAATTCCTTGTAAAGACTGTCTCTTTCTCAGCTCGCTGTTTTAAGCTGAATTAATTGTTGGGGTTTTATTCCACCTGGCATTGCAGCCTTTTCTTTCCTCATTCTCTTTATTGCAACAATGTTTACAAGCCACTGAGGACAAGCATTAATAAAGTAGAGATTGTTTTTAACAGTAGTAATATAAACCAAGATCAGAGCACATTTAATTGCATTCTCAGGAAGAGAGATCATGGAAGATCTGTAAAGCCATAGCACGACAGCATTACACCTTCAAAACTACATCACCAAAAACAAACAGCAAACTTCCTTCTACTGACTATAATATATCAGATGCACCATAAATCCACTAAGAAAGAAATTAGGAAAAAAATCAAGATCCATCTGCTACAAATAGTTATGATGATGGGACTGATATGCAGAAAGTTGAGATCTATTTTAAACCTCAGTAATTACAAAGTAGTTTTTAAAAACACTCAAAGGAAAGGATCAGCTTTTCTCAGAAAATATGAAACACAAAAGCACTTCTTCTAGAGCGGTGTGAGATGAATACAGCCTGTTTTCTTGTCTAGTCTGCCTCTAAACTCAAAAACTCTCCCAGGTAACCTACTCCAATCCATTCTAAATGGTTAGCTAGTGAACCAGATATATTTAATGAGAAGATATTAGTTCTGAGTATTCACTAAAATTTGAAAATTGAAAATATCATTATGGGTAACTGCAAAAGACTAAATGAGCACCAATAATGAACACAACAGTGGCTAGGAATGCAAGTAAAAGAGAATTTGGAATTTTGGCATCTACAAATCACAAGTTCAAATATAAACTGGATTGAAGGACAACAAGAGACAATTTGTCTCAGTTTCAGTCCTGGTGGAAAGTGGACATTTATTAAAATCTTCATAATGTACATCACTGACTGTCTTACCTGAAGCCTCAGGAAGGAGAACTGTGACTGAAAAGGTCTGAGAAAAGATAAAATGAATCTTTTAAAATGTTTCCTACAGAGACTGAGCACAATGGCAGGGCAATGCACTGAGCTATACAAGTTCTGTGGGCAATACTAAAAATAATTTAAGAACAACTGCAGCAGAGCTGACTTTCCATTGTATATATTTTGATGCTAATCTTATGTAATACATTTGGTGCTGATCAGCATTACAAAGATCAGTGCTCTAAAAATATCTGAACATGACAGATAGATAGATAGTCTTCAGCCTGTATCTCCATCCATTACATTCACTAAAAATAGAATATTAAATTACAGAAGGGCTTGGTTGCACTAGCATGCAAAAAGGTGCCATCTGAATTGGCTCAAAGAAATACTTGGCTATTCGAAGAAAGGGCTGAATACTGAAGAGTTAATATCCAAGAGTTTTCTTGCACCCATCCAGCAGTATTTTAAGTTGCCAATTAGCCACAATGCCATGGACAACTGTACTCTTTTCAAGGTCTAAAACTCTGGTAGAAATACCAAATGCTATATGAAAATAAGTCAAGTACAGCTGACAAGCACTGCAGATAGAAAAACATGTTGTGGAAAGCATATATTTTGAAGTTCTGGCAATCTAAGAAAATCTTAAGACCAAATGCAATAAGAAGAAAATCACATCTCCTAACTTTTGCCTTAAGAGATTTATTTACAGCAGGAGGAAGTATGAATTCCAGATGCAAGAAAAAAATTACTCCAATCTGTCAGCATTTTAAGCTTCCTCTTGAACAGATTTTGCATCCCGCTTTTGTTCAGTCTCAGTCACATATTGGCCACACCCAGAGCTGTAAATTAAAGGGTGCCAGGAAAGGTTCCTGTGTCTGGCACATGATTGTGGGCACCACCACTCTGGTAGGACACTCATGGCCCACCCACTGGCCTGGGCCAACAGCTCCTTTGCCCAGCCTCCCGCTGCAGCTGAGGAGAGGCAGCCCTGCAGCCACCGTGGCCAGGAGGGCTCTGGCAGGCAGGCCCTGCTCTGGGGAAGGGGAGCCCTCCCAGCTGGGCACTGCCTGGCCCCACTGCCCTCGGTGCCCAGGGACCTTCCACTCCTGGGTACAGACATCGCTGTTACCCTCCAGCTCAGAGAGATGTTCACAGCTGGGATGGCAGCTTAATCCTGAGTGTCTGTCACAAACCCTTACTGACCTTGTGCTCCCAAGTGACAGTGGCGGACACTGACACAAGCAGCAGGGTGACAGCGTGGAGCCATTCAACAGACAGCCCTTCTGCAGCAAAAACAAACACTTCTTGCTGATCCTTGAAATGAGGCCAACACTAATCGGAACAAACCTTGATAATACAAATTTGCCTTCACACAGATGAGACCAAGCTCATCTACTTACTTACATTTACTGTTCTAAGCATAGTTACGTGTTTTCAACACCCTTACTCTCTTTGAAAAACAAACCCAGACCATCTGGGGACAAGCAGTCAGTGATTGGGATATGCATGTATATAGTGCTTGCCTCTGAAGAAGGGGTTGACACGACAATGAATTGGTACATTTTCTACTTCTGCTTTTTTTTTTGTATTTACTTTCTTAAATTATAATGCACTAAAAAAAAATCTGTCATCAAGCACATGCTTCTAATCATTATGACAGATAATAGTACTTTACAATAACACTGTCCTACTTACACAATCTAGTACCAGTTAATTGAAAAGTAGATCTCAGTAGACCCTCAGAAGTTTAGAACTAATGTATATTAATTTTAATCACAGAATTTTTATGTTAGAGTCACTTTACATTGAAACATTAAGCCAGTTAAATATTCAGAATTGTTTCACAACATCTGAAATTCAGTTTCACCATTGTATTCAAAACCAAGATCAGGCTAAATCAAAGCTTCCCACTTACTTCCCAAGAAATCTTTTATGCCAACATATTACTGATCATATTACTGCTCCAGTGCTCTGCAACTGATGCACATTCTAGAACCATGCATAACATTATATAACTCAAATATTTACTTAAGTAAATATAAATAAATCTCGATATACTACTGAGATCCAGGACAGTGAGAAAGAGGCTGCCTACTCTATATCACAGATATCATCAGCTGATGCTGACTTTTCCCTCAAAACAATCCAGAATCTTAAGACGTCATTCACCCAAATGTTCCACACAAATATTCTTATGTCTGAAGTGCACAGTCATCTATCACTTTTGGGATCAGAATGACAAATTTTCTCTCATTTTGTTTCCTGGCATGTCCAGTAGTAGAGGTCAAGAATAAGTGATTCAATGTCCTGTACTTTGAGGATATGTGACAGCTATTTGAACCTTGGTGCAGTGACTGATTTTTGAGATGCTTACATATTCTCTTTAATCTCAAAATTTGCTTCTCTTCCTGGGTTTTTAGCATTTTAACTTTGAAATACATAAGATACACCACGCTTATGTTTTCTTAAGAAGACCAGGGCAGCATTCTTCAGAATGCCAGGAAGGACTGTGCTCTCTGCACAGGGCATAAAAACTTCCACGTGGCAAACGTGATAATCACAAACACCACAACCACTGCCCAGGCTAAAATCCTGATGAGAAGCCAAGCCTCTACCATGAGCTATAAAGGACAGTTTAGTAGCTGAGGGGAAAGGTTAGTAGCTCTCCCAGAGCACTGTCCTCAGCCTGTATTTCAAACCTCTGCCTCATTCATCTGCTTTTGTGATATATGTGACATCAGTTCAACCACACTGAGTTAAGAGAATTTTAAAAATTATTCAAATTCTCTACTTTCTTCCTCCTTCATTACACCCACTCTCCATCTCCACATTTTGAGGGCTTCCTCTCCATGATTGCTTACAAGTCTGACAGCGGGAAAGATCTCCATTATATCATCTGCCTGCAGCCTCTTGTCTGCTGGAAAGATCCCTTTTTTTAGATAAACTTATTACTCCATAAAATACAATATTCCATATTTAGGAAACACTCCAATTATAGGCGATCACAGCTCCCACCAATTTCAGCCTTTTCTACCCCAACCATAGAAAAAATCTGCCTAATTTAGTTTGGCCATGCAGGTTCTTGCTTTGTCTGTACTTCAAGCAGACATGAACTTTGTTTGTGCTCCAGGCTGAGGGAGTGTTGTATTCAGCAAGGTGCCACAGCTGAACTGGTCAGCATGGACTGGAGTGGAGCTAAAATGTGCTCTGCCATCTGGCAACACAGTAGAGTGAGTTTGTGTCTGCCTCAATCATGTAAGCACACAATATCCTTATATAGAAATGTTTTTAAGACAGCTTAATCCACCAGAATTTGCCAGTAATCGCCCCCACCTGCTCTGAAAAGTAAGTGGGCAATCTCATTTTTACAATGCTGCCTCTGCAAATGACTCTTTGCTTGTTTTATTGGCCAAAGGAAAACGTTGTCTCTGATGATGCCTTTAGTGATGCCCTGTGGTGGGAGGAGTCAGAAGACAGCCTCCATCAGACAAGGCAGGAAGGATTGCTCTGGGACTCTGATCAAAATTCATAAAGATAGTCTGACAGGACGACTGTAACTCTAGGGAGGAAACTGGTAGAGGTCTCCAGGTTCACAAAGTAGGAGAATCACACCTTCTCTAAACAACTGCATTTTCATGTTCACAGCACAACACATTTCATCTATGTGCACTTGGTGGGTGTGTTAGTGTATTTCAATCCACCCACATGACAAGCTGAATAGAAACAGCACAGAAGTAAGAGAACATGCAGTACTCACATTCAGGTAACTGAAATCATCACTCTAAAACCGGAAAGAATGCATCAAAAAGACCCAACAACAAATACTGTTTCCACCAGTCCTGTGCTGGGAAGGGAATAGACTAGAGGACCAAAGAGTGCTCTTCCATCTTCAGTCTATATGGACAATGGATCTTACAATTTATTTTACTGCTTGTTGTCAAAATTACATATCTTGTAAACTTCCAGAGCTATTAACCCTCAATGTTTCATGACTTCTCTATCAACAGCAAACAAAAATATAGTGATTGCAAAGTTGCAATGAAGAGATTTTTATATATAAGAGAACACACAACATTTCAAGTACATTCAAAATTCAGCTCAGTAAATTACAAAATTACAGGTAATCAACTGCGGAAACACAGTTTTGTTTCACTTTCAATCACTAGACTACCATTTTTAAATTTTTCTATAAATAAATGAAAAATCTGATATAAACTAGCATATTAACAAAACCAAACATGAGTTCTAAAGACTGCAATCAAGGAGGCATCTTTTCCAAAAAAATAACAGACCAAGTCTGTTCCCTTATTATGGAAGATTACTGCAGAGTATTACTCTAGAGCAGTGGTCTTTGAAATGGGGCACATGCACCACAAGGATCAGGCAAAAGAAAATGGGGTGCATGACAAGAATACCAACAGTATATTATCAACTTCAACAGTATTATCAATTTATTATCAACTTCTTATCAACTTCAACAGTAGACGTATAGAAGTTATAAATAAACAAGTATACATACAATGAGGGTGTACGCTCCAAAAGTTTATACTGATAGGAACGATAACCCTAAATGTGAAGATCACTGCACTAGAGGATCCTGTCACAATTACTACTGCCATGTCAAAGGCATGTAACAAAGATGCTGGTGAGTTTTAAGTTCTCTTTTAAACTTCTCAACTATCAGTTAAACAAAAATATCTCTAGGAAGCAGATTTATGAGCTCCTATCTTTTGTTAAGGAACATGAATAAACATCCCAAATGACTCAACTTTTTTGTTTTCAGGAAATGCAACTTACTGCCTTCTCACAAATCTCTTCCCTTCACTATACTTATTGTAAGTATTTGATGAAAGAGCTAATTTTCCTGATGTGGCCAATAAACAAGAGCACAACACGTTGAATGTATCAATCAAGACAGATGATTAAAGGTATTTGCAAATGGGAATGGATGACTCCTCTGGAACTGAATAGAGAAAAGTTAGGGTGCTTTCTCATCTAGGCTACCTCAATTGCAAGAAAAAGTGGCCAGTGAAGAAAATGTGGCTCAGTAAACAGACCTTTTGTTAAAATCTATGCACTGGATTACAAGGTGCAAATGTAGAAGAGGAAAATTTTGCTCAGATGTTCAGATTTGTTAACAACTTTTCCAATCTGGAATGAGAAGGATGTGGAAATGGTGACTAAACAGAAATCTGGTGGTGTTCTGTAATCATTATGAAGATGTCTCTGTTTTAAGGAAAACATGAATAAGAAGAAACAAAATTTAACGGCACAGAGAAAATATACCAAGCACACTTTCTCAGCACCACAAAACACAGGATGGGTGGAAGATGAAAGCTAATACTCTTAAATTAACAGAAATATGTTTTAAATCCAGTGCAATGTCTAATTAGCCCTTCAAACTCAGTATAGTAAGAACATCTGCAATTATACTGAGTGAAATTAGGACAATAATTCTGAATGCTGCATGGCATACCCCAACCACACCAAGCATCAGCAAGGGATTGACTAAAGATTCACCCAACATCAGAATGTGTCTACATACTGCTGCCTCCAGACATTATTATCTTCTCTGAACTGGTTAATAGAAGAACAGGTCTCAGGTGCAGGAAGTTCTTGATGTGGGGAAAGTTGAAAAGGGTACAAAGGCACAAGTAACATTAACAAATGTTTAGGATTTAGAGGAAGAGGCCATTTTTTCTTCGTCATTTTTGCTTTAGGACTGCATGTACAAACTGACAGATGCTGCTTTTGCTCAAAGGTAAAACCTTTGAATCTTGACTAACAAATTTCTTGTTATTTGTCTGTTTAAGGATACTTGGAGAAACAGACACGAAATCTCAGTGATTTCCTTGTTATGTGAAACTGAGTAAATAAAAACCCTGACATCAACATCAGAATGTCTCAACCTTTTTAGAACTGCACATTTCACTTCTTCACCTTTCAAATCTACCTACAATATTTCAACATTAAAAAAAATTAATTACTTTTTAAACTCTCCTGCCCCCATCTTCCTTCATTGAGTATTCTGAGATGGTTTTGTTTACTTTTAATTTGGAAGAGAACTCAATTTCAAGTTCCTCCAGGAAATTAAATATCCATCTCTAGCACTGCTCTGCTCTAGCTATCAGACATGCAGCATCTGAGCGGATATGTTCCATGACTCCTTCTCAGCTTTGGAGAGCAGGATTATTGTTGACTCCAAGCTATTGTTGGAGGCTGGATAGCAAGATTGAATTAAGATTGCATTCTTGGCTAAACCACTAAAACATAATGAAACAGTGCTGTCTAACATAGCTCCTATTCTACATGT
The DNA here is from genome assembly GCF_027579445.1 of Ammospiza nelsoni. Taxonomy (NCBI): domain Eukaryota; kingdom Metazoa; phylum Chordata; class Aves; order Passeriformes; family Passerellidae; genus Ammospiza; species Ammospiza nelsoni. Next base: position 14,515,144 of record NC_080637.1, read on the forward strand.
GGTGCACATTCCAGGCTCAATCTGTCTGCCCAAAAATAGGCACCAAAAAAAGGCTAAGCTGTTCCAGATTATATCCAGAGGGCTGGCAAGCATGGCACAGGACAAGTGGGAGAGCCATGCCCTGCTGGAGAGGCAGCTGGAGGCTAGGAATGATATTTCAGCACTTCAAAGATGACTCTGACACTTATATCTTGGCAACTGTGTTGAGCACTTCTGGCTTTTAAATTTGTAACATATATCAGCAAGGAAAGAAAGAAGTTTTTAAAAAAGGGTAGCTGTGCAATATTATTTTACAATTTGTAGGTCTGTGCTTCGAGGACACTGATGTTCATCCTGCCAGGCTGGCTAACCCCTTCACTTAGCTTTTTAGTGATTCAAGTTCGCATTTTAAGTTGTCAAAATCAAGAAGTTTAAGGGCTCACACTCCCTCTTTCCTCCTACATTCTTTTACTTTAAGGTTAGGTAACACAAAGCCACAAATCATATACTTATCAGTTTATTTCTAAGTATCTTGGTTTTTTCAGGGTTTCTTATGAATTTTCCAGCTGTCTGATCACAAAAAGATGTTCACTTCCAAAGAATCCACTGGCCAGACTCTAACAAATACAATGAGCACAACCCTGATACTTTCACAGTTACAGCCTGAAAGGTCTTTTTTTTTTTCCAGTTGAATGCCACTATTTGACACTACACTCCATGACACAATGTAATTTTTTTTACCTATGATGACTCTCACAACCTACTAAAAATCCTCCTTTCTGTCATGAGCAAATTTCCTTCTGAAAATATGAAACCATGATTTGGTATCTTTAAAAGCAGACTCAACTTAAGCACCATGCTTTAAATAGCTAAGAAAATAATGCTAACACTTGTTTTTATTTTAAAGTTTAAATTAGTCTTTATGGCCTTCATGACTGCTTCACCTACGTTCCTTTTCCATACACCAAGTCAGCAAACTTCCAAGACAATTCATCCAATAGACAAGGTAAACAAAGTATGTGTTACTGAATTCCAATTTTTTCAAAGCTATTCTGAGATGGAAGAAATGTAAAAGTAAACAGAAACCAAACTAACTAAATTACTGCAATGTTTTGTAGCCAATTGGTACAAAAAAAATATTAGCAGGGATCTTTCTTTAAATAAAACATATAGTAAATGAATGTTACTGGAATCTGAGTCTGCTGTCAGAATTAATGTTGCTTATTAAGTGAACATCTTGTTTACAAATACAAGTAGTTAGTCATTTCTGGTGGGTCTGCATATTGCAAAATTTTTTTTCATCTCTTCATAAAAAAACCATTACAATTTCAGCAACAGCCATTAGGAGAAAATTGTTCATTTATATTTTTTTTTGTATGATGACAACATTGACTGTACTATCCATAGGCTTTTTGGAGGCTCTTACCAAAAGGATAAGCCTTTAGAGATCCTTCTTCTATTCTGGTTAACACTAAATACCACTGCATGGTAAATGATTGGAAATATATTACAAATACAAATAAATAAAGGTCAGTTAAACATATGTCAAATAATACATATATGGAAAAAATACCCAAAATTTCTTGCAAGTAGTGAAAAACTGTATTTGAACAGTCTAAATTTTAATACCATAAAGACGCTGTATCATGTAACTGATGTAGTATCAAATGTTGGTTAATAAAGAACTGAATTTAACAGTCTTGATTTTGTTTAATGACAGCTACAATTTTGAGATTTTAAAAATTAATATGGTAAATTCAATTTGGAGTTATACAGATAAATTTTACTGCTATCAATAGGCTGACTTTGTCTGAAGGCAGAATTTAATTGATCATGTTCATAAATACAACGGAGAGTTAATTGGAAGGTTTTGTCTATCTAGATTGCTTAACTCTTATGTTCTAAATCTACAAAACACTGCACATGAAAAACCATTGCTATGTAGAAATTTAAAGTTACTTACAAGTTGTTCTGATTTTACACCGAAAAGCTGAATGGTCTTCGCCACATTTTTGGCCACGGCTAAACTCAGGTCTGGATCAACAGCAGCCACATTTAGCTCACTGGAAGCAAAGATCACAAATCTTAATTAACAACTGAACAGTGCTGTATTGAATGCTGTATTGGATCGATAAAGAATTAACTATGAATCCAGAGTTACGTGGCACATCAATTTAGAGAGAGTAACACATACAACCAAGTCTTTCCACGCACCGTAATTCAGTTTACAATTTAACAAGTCATTTGGGAATTTTATGTGCAGCGCTCCTATTCTAGTAGGAATGAGCAAAGTTTAGGAATGACACTTCAGTATGAAATCACTATTAGTAAGCCATTCAAAAATATTGACAGCAATTAACTACATTCAAGCTTTGGCAGCAGCCTTCAAACATTACAGGTGAATACACAGTCATTCAACTCTGGAATTACATGAGCTGTGCAGAAATACCCAGGGGATGCCTTAGCTTGACACAACTAATAAGCTGTGTTTTAGGCAATCCTTCATAGTAAAAGAGGCCCCCAAGGAATGACAGGGAACAAACGAAGAAGGAAAAGATTTTTAATCACTTCCAGTATTTTTTGTTCATTAACGTGCCCAGATCTCCATCGGCTGGGGCTGCATTCAAAACTGCTCTGCTGAACACAGGCAAGCACAAGAACCGTCATGTTGCTCATGGTGAGTTTAACCTCTCTCAAGAGCTGGAGAATCACTAGGCACCCCAGCTTGGAAAAATCTTCTCTGAGAACTCTCTAGGGCTCCAAACCTCACAAGCTGAAGGTCAGTCTAGAAGATTCAGTTGAAATTTCACAATTTTCATGTTGTTTTCCTTTCTCTTTTGCAAGAAGCAAAACAGTATCAGTCACCACACCAACAGACATGTCCTGAGCATCTGTAACTCCCAGTCACAAGTACTGTGTCAATATTTAATATTTTATACACACACATACTGTGAATACTGCCCATGTTTTTTCAGACTTTGTTAAACAGAGTAGTTGTTACCAAAACCTTATGAGGGAAAATGCACCATTGGTAATTTAGGTATCTCATTCTACAAATTCTACCTGGAATAGTCATATTTACTTATCATCTTGCTGTTTTACTCTAATAAAGTATTTACATCAGGTATTATCACTTCCAGCCAAGCAACTACCACTCTCCTTTGATACAGTCAGGATAATTAAGATACCAGACACTGACAGTATGGGTAAAATTTCTCTTCCTGATCTTTTATAAGCTTAAACATTAAAACTTATGTTTTATTTATTCCAGAAAAACAAAATACAGAAAATAAATAATAAACTGTATTTATTATAAATAATAATAAAGAGGTGCCTATCTTGCTGCATTCAGCATTGGTGCAGCCTCACCTTGAACACCATGTCTAGTTCAGGGTCCCACAATGTAGGAAGAATGTGGTGTTATCTGAATGTGTCCAGAGGAGGGCAACAGATCAGATGAAAGGACTGGAAGGAATGTCCTGTGAGGGACAGTGAAGGGTGTGGGTTTGCCAAGTTTGGAGAAAAGGAGGGGCAGCCTCCTTGCCCTCTACAGCTTCCTAAGCAGGGAAGTAGAGAAGGAGTTGCTGAGCATCCTCCCCAGGATGAGTCAGAGGAGGTGTGGGAATGGTTCAAAGCTGCATGAGGTGAGGTTCCAACTCAGCATTAAGGAATCGCCTAATTAACAAGAGGGTGGTCAAACCCTGGAACAGGCTTCTTGGAGAGGGGGCCGATGCCCCAAGCTTGTCAGTATTTAAGAGGCATTTGGACAATGCCCTTAACATGTTTTAGCTTTTTGGCCAGCTCTGAAGTATTCATGCAGTTGGACTGGATTTACCACTGTAGGTCCTGTCCAACTGAAATACTCTGTTCTGTTGTGTGTTACTCTATTTTATGCCATCCTATCCTATCCTGTCCTAAACTCTGACTTGATTTTTGCACTCATCTACTTTACAATTAAAGAGTAATCAACCTTTTACAGCTAAGGAAGTCTCCTTTCTAAAACTGTAAGTTATGAAAAAATACATGTTGAGTATTTCCAATATACATTTCCAATGCCTCACGTGTGCATACCTGGCTATAGTTTTAATGATGCTGTCAAGCTCGTCAGAAGAGGGAGGATTACGACCTCCAGGAGGAAAGACAAGATTGATGGGGTCAAACAGTCGAGACAAGGATTTTGACAAATAGGCAGCTTCATATTGTTGCAGTGAATCCTTCAAGGCCTTTTCTGGACTTTGCACATAAGAAAAAGTTGTTACATTTCAAATTAAAATACACAATAGCATTAAATCTTTCCAGACATACGAACTTTGCAATACTGAACCTGTTTTTCCTTTCTGCTTTTTAAACATATGCATATAAAAAACATTCTTCTGATAAGTCTCCCACTGACTGCTCAAGAACATATTTAAGTCAATACAATTCTCATATAAAATATTCATTTTATCTTACATAAGTCTGTAAGTCATAATAGGCTTGATAAGCCTGTTTCAGTTTGATCTTTCTGATATCACTTAGATGATGTTTATTCTATGATGTATAAACTAAAAACTGTGAATCATAACAACTGAGCATTTGTCATACTCAAATGATTGCAGTGTCAACTGAAGAAAGCTAGTGCTGTAATCACAATACATACAAAACTGAATTTTCACCATTTTCCTATTTTTTTCACCCAAAGAGACAAAAAGATAGAACTTGATAGAACTCAGAGACTTTGTGAAAGACAAGACAACCCAACACTGTTAGATATATAGCTTAATGAAAAGCCTAGAGCTCTAAAATAGCATTAGAGCAGTAACTGCAAGAGGGGGGAAAAGCCTTTCAAATTCTCCTGCAGTGACAATTTGAATAACAGTGAGTTTAAAAAAAACATTCTGCTTTCTTACAGGGTGCAAATATTTATATTTTATAGTCATACAGTTCATAATACATACTCATAATCTTCATTTTTTTGCATGAATATGTCCTGTGCATCTTCTTCCATTTGTTGTAGTTCAGCAAAAAGATCAGTAGTTCCACTTGTGTTAAAAATCCTCTGAATATTTTGACTATATTGTTGGAGGCGCTTCCACAAGTCATTATAAAGCCTCAGTAATTTAGGGTATTCTCCTTCAAATGCTTGCTTCAAAAACATAGAGGCTGTAAAATAAAGCAGTAAGCAACACACAATGCTAAGCTCAGACTAATTTTTTTATTCCTACAAACAACTTCTATCCTTGCATTTATATCAATATTACACAATGCTATCCTAAGTTTAATATTAATAATGTAATATTTCTAATTCATTTCAAAGTGAAATAACTATAACATTAAAAGCACTTGACAAAGGATGTAAAGCACCAATATAAAACCGAAAACTGGAAGACTAGATATGAAAAAATTATTTTGTAAAATAAATGTTTGGTGTCAAACTTAATAATTATCATTCATTTAAGGCCAAAGGGTAATTGGAACTCTCTAAATCTAGAGATTTGCTAACAATATCTTGATGGAGGATAAGTGTGGGGCTGTGCAACTTTGAAGATAACAATTTAAAACAGACAAAGATAACTCCTATGAACCAAAGCGTTCAGAAATGTGATGAGGGAAGCATATGCTTTTATGCTCAATTCTTAAAACAAGGTACTTAATATGCAATTCCTAAACTTCTCAAAGAAAGACAAAGCCAGCAGAAAAAGCAGCATTAGTTTCAGCCTTGAAAGGCTTGCCACAAGTAACAGGAAATGAAACAAATGTACAACTGCTTTAGCAACTGTTAATCTTGATCTAACATCACTCATACTCTAGAGATTTCCCATTACATTATGAGATAAACACTGTTCCATTCATTCATAGGCTTTTCAGGTTCCAGACATCTGCCCCATTTCACCCAGGCTGTGCTTTCAACTCCAATATATAATTTTGAATACAGGAGGATTCACATTTATTATCAAACACAGAGTTATTTTAGGTCATGAAGCTATGTTTGCAAACACTGTCCCAACCTCACACAAGCTGATCATTACCGAATATCAAACCTTTTAAACTGCTATAAATTTCTATTTTACACTATTTTTCTGATATCTTGTCTTCCTCTGATCTATATGATCCAGAACGTGACTGATGTCAGTGCATTCAGTCACCAGAAATTTATATTAAAAATGAATGTTTTCATTTAGATGCCTCGCTGAAATGAAAAAATCTGTCTCCCCAAAACTCAGCTGTAGCAAGATAAAAACATTCACATCGAACCTCCCCTATAAATGTTTATATGAAATACATTATTAAAAGCTGTAAGCAATAAATAGTTTTGAATAGCTGTTAGAGAAAGTACAGCTGCCAAAATGTAAGAATTCCCTCAGTTGTGCAGTGTTGGTTGGTCCTGTTAACTGATGTCACAAATTTACAATCTTCAATGAGAACACTGAGAACAGGTAGCACGAGTGCAGTGTGAGCACAGGAGGCTCAGAGTATGTACATGCTGCCCTTAAAGCAATGCATAAGGCAAACAGTCAAATTAATATGTTTTAACACAAGATGCATACATTTTCTTTTGGGATCATCCAGTTACTTAGCAACCACTGAGTATGAATCCACCAGCTCGTTCCTCAAAATTATATTGCTGCTAAAAAGCCTGGAAGGACCAAATTTTGAAGAGCCAGTGCAATAGCTGAGATCACAAAGATAAATGTACAACTTATGCCCTTCACCTCTGTGTGCAAAAGATTAAATTTAAATACTCAATGCAAATGTGAAAAATATTTATGAAAGTACCAAACTCACCTATGATCCAACTGCATGCTGCATTAGCATGTTCTGGTAATAGAACTGTCTTATGTTAACACATAATTTATAAAATTATATATATATATGATTTATATTTAATATTCCTTGATTGTATCAGCTATTTATATATTACACATGTAGAGAAAATTGTGTTAAGTCAGAACACCAGCTGTTCATCCGTATTTATACAGAACAATTCTGAAGTAACTAAAATCCTGTTTATAATGGAATCAAAAAAAAACCCTGAAATCTGATTTTTACAACCAATCAGTGTTTAACAAGAAAAGACTAAGAATTTCTCTTTAAAATCAAATTACTAATTTTGAATTTGGCAAACTCACTTGCTTCAGGGAGGATAATGTACCATTCCAAACATTTTTACCTCCACTCACAGTTAGAAAAATATTTTTTGTTATTAGATAACAACTACTTAACGAAACAGAAAATATTTCTTTCTGAAAATTCAACCATAGTTTAAGAGGATCCTGTCTGGTTACAAACCAAGAAGTTATAAACACACAGACTTTGTGCTGAGTGAACCACTGCTATAGTTCTGGTAGAGGAGATATCGAGCAAAGGACTTACTGGAAAGTGAGATTCAAAATAATTACAGAACACATTACAAATCATTTATACTGAATACTTACAGTCTGTTGCTGACTGAAACTGAGAGGAAAGTGTCTGGGTAACTGCAGTCCAAAATTTGTACAAAATATCAGACTGGCCATCCTAAGAGCAAGGGACAAAAGGAATACAAGTTTCAAAACATGCTCTTTCCAAAGAATATCAAGCAACGCAAATGCTTCCAGTCAAAGCTGCTCCTCATCACTGAGAATAAAAACAAAGTCAGTGAAATCTGAGAAGTTTTCCTCAGGTTTAGAGCTAGAAAAACTATCGGAGAAAACAAAAGAAAAGCTGCGGTCTTGTCTCAAATTAAATATTTGAGCATAAATCTTCCAGCTCCCTAGGGGTGTGAGTGCAGCCTGAAGCAGCACACCTCAGGAGATGTGTTAGAAAATCTCCCTGCACTGCAGTGACCTTCCCATTCCGTGGGAGTTCTCGTGCTGGCTACACCACAGCAATTATTCACTGCCATTACCATGCGCTGGCAAACTCCAACCAGCTCCAAACCACTGCACACTGAGCAGCTCTGCTTCCCAAAAACACAAACCACACAAAAATACAGTGAACCTCGCAGATGACTCTTCCCTGCCTGGTGCCAACAGGATTGCAGTCAGAAGTGGAAACAAGGGAACACACCAAAGGGAATGTGCAGGGGCAGGCTGCTTCCCCACTGCCCCCAACATCTGGCACTTAGGGTCAAGCATTAAAGGCTGATTTTTGATCCCTGTCTGTTTGAGGGAGAAAAAAAATTCCAGGAGATGAGGATGGGTATCCTGTCCTGCTTACTTGGAAGACTGCTCAGTGTTGTCATGGGAAGAGAAAACCCAGAACAGAAGGGCTTTCTTCCTTGCGTGGTGTACATGTCATTCCTTGACCCTATGGCTGCATTAATCAGTTTGACCAGACCACTACAGGAATGATAATCAGAAAAGAAAAAACATGTCCATTTCATTTCTGCACTGCCCAGCAGTACCACAAAAAGGTGGAGATAATCTATTATATTTCAATGTCTTGCTACTCCAAAATGAATTACTACTACTTAAAATGATAAAGGAAAAAAAATTATCTCTTTTCACTAGCAGTGGCAATACTGGCCAAACCAACTAGTGTCTTTACAATGTCATTCATTAACAAGTACCACTGAATCCCTCTTGAAGAACTGTTCATTGAAAAACTGCAAGTTCAAGCACAAGTGTCAGTTTAAAAAAAATAATCTTAAAGAATGAATATAAATTCTGAAAATCAGTCAAAGGTATAGCGATACATCTAAAAGTAATGATAAAAAATAGGATTATCGTCACAAACTGCAATTAGATGAGGAATTAATCCAACTCTACTCCTTATCTCTAAAGATAAAGAAAGGTAAAGTTTATGGGTCATGTATTAAGAACTGAGAAAGAACATCTTTTACACTCTTGGACTCATAAAACGTATGATAATTAACACTGAATGCTAAAATAAACTGAGATTATGGAATCTCATTTTTGACTGCTTGAGGACAATGACAGATTTAGAAACTGAAGTAATTTATTTTATAGTTATGTTTGTATTTTCTGTAAAATTGTACTTGACTTTCATAAATGGGCAAAGTAAAATTAGAGTATCAGAAAATTATTCAGAAGGTTCACTGCATAAAATCTCTTTTCTTTGATAAATTTATTGTGATAGCATAAACGTGAATTCTTAATTCTTTATTTCAGTTTCAAATTTAGAACATGAAGACTACTACAAAACAAATGGCCTTTCACATAAAATATAAATTAATTGGCTTTCATATTCTCTATCCCAACCTTGAACAATGGTTGCCAACTGAGCATTACAACTCATTCAAATTCTAAATCATCTAATGGAGGTGGAAAAATAGTTAGGAGAGCACTTTTCAAACTCTTTTTTTCATTCCTGTAATTACCATCTACATCTCTACCACTGTCTCAGCAGAAAACACAGTGATTAAGGGTCCAGAAAACAAATATGCATGTGCTCCTCCCCATCAACATTCCTATCTTAAATGTCAGATTCAGCATGGTGACAGGTAACAGTAACATGGGAAGATGCTTTATGTTGCTGTGGAAATATGCCACTTTTCCATGTATCTCTATAGACATATATAATATAAGGTCAGACACGCATACACAGGTTCTCATGCACACATTTGCATAGGTAGCCACAGCCATACAAATTAGCCTCTGCTCATTAGTTTGTGTCTTGTGACCTGGGTGAATGGTGTACATTAACTGTATCAGAATTTTGTAGGGAAGAAAGCCCTCATGGCTCAGCTAGACAGCTGTATTATGTATGAGGAGAGACAGAAGGGAAGAGCTTCACAAAGAAGTCAGATAACATTTCCTACTGACTGACTACTGAGTCAAAAACGTTCAGGGGAAAAAACAAATGCCCAGTTTTCTAACTAACTAAAATCACTATCTACAGAGTGCTGGCTGCTTGTGTAACAATGACATGAGATTTCACTTTGTCCAGTGCTGAGATGCAGTCTCTCTGGAGGTGAAATATAGCTGCTGATTAATAGCACAGAGAAGACCATGTTAGAGTTTGTGGCAGGAACTAGAGAATACTGTTGCCTACGCATACACCAGGGGGTATTTAGTGGGTGGACTGTAGCTACCAAAACTGGAATACAGCAAGGCATTAGCATTAGATACTCCAGAGGGAGTAAAAAAGTGCCATATGCAACCATGAGCATACAGAAACAATTTAATTTGTTTAAACCCGTCATTTCTTTTGCTTACACATTATTTGATATATTACTTTTGAAGGTACATTTGAGTTTCTCACTGCTTGTTTTTTAAATTATGTATTCTAATAAGGATTAGCTTTAACTGCTTATAATGTAGCATGCAATTCCATCTGACAATAATCAATACTAGAAAATTACAAGGAAAGGGCAGCTAAAGGCATGCTTCTCTCCAAGAGGAAATCAAAGGAATATGCCTTCAACTGGACAACTTCTTCAAGGACTTAAAAAGATAGGCAGAATGAAGCTGGAAAAGGCAGTTCTGCTTGCTTGAAATGTACACAGCAAATCTACTGGCTCATCTTAATGTAATGGAAAGTTTATAAGCCTTCCCTATGCTTCACATACAGCATTGTAAGCAGCAAACCACAGTATCAGAAAGTAACTGCTCTTTTGGGCCTTTCGCTTTCAGAAAACTGAAGTCAGCTAGCTAAAACTACCTTCTCATCTTCCCATCTGCAAATAATGAATATAATCCTCCTCCACACTTACACCAAATATCCTCAGTGGTAGACAATGTATGGAAGCATTGGGTACATCCACATTAGTGATTCAATGTGGAGATAGGGCTCTCTTTGGTCCAAATCTATCTTGTGTCTAATACTTGTCTTGCAGAACACACTGAAATGTGCTAGCAGACAAACATTCACTATTCAAGGAATACATTACCTCATAATTAGTCTAAAAAAACCCACTTCTGCAATTAAATAGCTTTTTGTAGCATATCATCATATAGTTGTAAAATAATCCACAAGGATGTACTAATATTTCTATCAATTAATATTCTGAGACTTTAAATGAGGAATTTTCCATTTCTCTTGCTTCTGAAAATGAAATAGAATTGGAAGATGTTAAATTATTTACACCCCCTCCAAAATAAAAATGCTTGCTTTGAAATCTAGTCACAAGCAGATTAACATCTTGTGATACAATCCCTTGTAGCAGGAGCAGCTGACAAGATGAGTAATGAACTGCATCCGATTATCTTTTCAGCTCTGTAGCAATCATTTTCCAACAGCTTCCTATGCCATAACCAACAGCACTGGAAAAAGGTCACTGTTCTGTCACACTGTCCCCCCTCCCAGTGTACGTGTTTAGCAACACAGAGAACACACAAACATTTGGAAGGTAAGGGGTGTTATTATCTGGCACAAAACTGTTTCAGGTGCATATTGTACACACAGAAAGCCTACATAAAACATCCATACATAATTGAAAGTCTCCAGAAGTAAATGATTGCACTTTAGCATAAAATAAGATGTTATTTCCTCTTGTCATGCGATATGTTTTTCCTTCAACAAAAGAACCTTAACTGTAATTGATGGTATCTGTAACTCATGATAAGAAAGATTCAGGTTGACATATATATATATCTTCCCCATCATTAAATAGTTCAAATTAAAACTATGAACATTAATTGCAAGCAATTTTAAGACTATAATGGCAAAACAAAACTTTCCTCCCAAACCAGACCCTTTAATACAGCATTATAGAATGAATGGTACTGTCTGCTCACAGCTTTATTTTGATCTCACAGCATAGAAAATCTGCACATAAATCATACTTTGTATCACTACAAAATGGAAGATCAGCCACAGAACTAGCCATTTTCTAATAAAAACCTGTTGTAAAAATGTTCCAATGCCTAAAGCACACTTATATAAACTAATATCTACCAACCCAAACTGTAAATTAAAAATACTGTCACTGTTGTTCCTGTGACCAGTGACCACTTTTTCTCCAAAACTGAATAGCTAGGCAGTCACTGACATGATTTAGTAGCCCCTATGTAATTCCTTATGCAGTGCAAGACAGTTTAGATCTGTCCTCCTCTTGTTAATTCTTTATTTTCAGAAATTAATCTAACAACTGCCCAGTAACACACACTAGGGCAACCCTCTGTCATTCTGACCTACTGGACAGCTGGCCACAATGAAGGAATGAAAAAAAAGATACTTTTGAAAGATGTATGGACTATTAGCACTTAGCTACTTTAAAATATGTTATTTCTAGGTAACCCATTTGCATCTGTGTAGAGTAAAATAGAAAACCACAACAACCAGACTGTACTCTAGCCCAGCCACTGTAGTCTTCCTCCTTTTTCACACTATTTAAGAATTTGGTACACAGTCACACATACTATTCACAGAGGAATTAATTGCTCATGAAAATTATACCCATAAATCAGACAAAATTTGTCCAGCAGGCCAGACCCCAAATGGTGATATATTTTCTCAACAGTGAGGCTCACTATATTGTCTATGTGAATGGGACAAAGTTTATCCTTATTAAAACCATAGACAGCGGCAGTTTGACTTCCATGGGATATATTATTTATGTGAAATTAAAAATGTGCTTAACTGCTTTGCTGAATCAGGGCCAGAACCAGCAACCTGTTAGAAATATTTTCACTTTGTGTAACTATTTCTTTTCAACTATTACTAAAAAGTCACTATTGTCAATACTCGGCACAAAGAGTAACACTGTGCAACTTTCCCCTAATACAGCAGGTTTTAGATAAAACATCTAAGGTTGTGCAATAGAACCACAGAGTCACAGAACTAACTAGGTTGGAAAAGACCTTTGAGATCATCAAGTCCAACCTACAACCTCACACCACCTTGTCAACTAAACCATGGCACCAAGTGCCACATCCAGTCTTTTTTTTAAACACCTCCAGGGACTCCATCATCTCCCAGGGCAGCCCATTTCAATGGCCAATCACTCTTCCTGTGAAGAACTTTTTCCCTATGTACAACCTAAATTTCCCCTGATGCAGCTTAGTAACACTGCATAAGGCCAGTGCCAAGAGACATTTGGACAGCGTTAGTTCTTCCCGCTCTCTGTCCCAGGAACTCCTTAAGTTTCCTGTCAGACCATTCCTCCACTCTCTTGAGGTCACTCTTGACAGCAGCATGACTCTCTGGAGCATCAGCCACTACTCCCAGTTTTGTGTCATCAGCAAACCTGCTGAGGGTTCATTCTGGCCCATCATCCAGGTCACTAATAAAATCTTAAAACAGAACTGGACCTTGTACTGACCATTGTGGAGGTACACTACTGACCAGCTGCTAGACTTTGCACCACCAATCACCACTTGCTGGGCCTGGCCATTCAGCTGGGCTATTCATGATTAATCCCACATTGACAAAAAGCTCTCAAAGTGGAACTGGGAGAGCCTGCAAACTCAATCACCTTCTATGCAATGACTGGTGGTAGGGAAAGGATTTAGATCAGTACTCTTTTACTGGTATGTGGGAGGAGGGATTTATACTTGTCTATTAATTTTTTTTTCAGTAGTCCTTTCATTTTTAGTGCATGGTATTACAGCACCTAAGCAGACTTGTTAATATTGTGAAGCACCACTATTACTCAGATTGATGCATTGACTGCATAGATTTGAAATTTAGATTGGATGTTGCCTGCTCACAAGATTACAGAAGAAACTACAGACTGACACAATTCATGTGCTAAACCCCTTCTCACTCACATGAAAATGACTCGTTTTCCCAGTTCAAAAAATATAACCCATTTCCACTAACAGCTCCTAGTAAGTTAATAACCACTGAACAACAGTGGGCTGAGTACCAGTGTCATCAAAGGATAGAAATTAGAAGAACTGTAGTCACTGGTACTATACAATAATACTCATGCTAAAGCCTGGAAAACTGATTTCAAGTCTCCTCAAACATAAAAACAGCTTACCTCATTTTTAAAAACCCGTATCAAACTACTAATTAACTTTGCTATTAGTGAAATGAAATCAAATCTCTTTAGCCCTGTTCTTATTAGAACTATTTAGTATCTGACATTAAATCTAAATACAAGGAATGAGAATGGAAGTACCTCCCTTCTTCAGTATTAGACAAGAAAGTAAGAAGATGCTGAAAGGACAGATATTTATTTTTACAAATGGCTCTATTTCTTCCACACTGTAAATTTAGAACTTAATGAGTATAATTTTCCATCTGTGAATTAACATATTTGTGTCTGTCTAAAATAGCTATTTTAACATTCAAATAATAAATCTGACCCACTGATTCTAAACTGGTTCCCCCTTCATGACAACCACTTCCAACTTCCCTGTAAAAATTTTGATACTTTGAGTAGAATGTGAAAAACATCTTCATTGTGAAGCCTCTTTGAAATGTAAAACAATATGGTGAATATTAGCATGCAGCTAGTTGCTGCAGGCTCCTGAAATCAGGCTTTGCATACTAACATATACAGTGTTTTCTATCTGTAATCAAACGCTCCGCCATGGAGAAATACAGGACTTGTGAATGTTGCTCCAAAAACAGAAGACGTTTAAAGGACAGTCTAAATATTTTTTCCACCAATAAAGCAACAATGCAAATGATTTAACAATTTCATATGACAAGATATTGTGGGACAGAAATAAGGAAATCTATTTGCACTATTTCTATAGTAGCATAATTGCCAAATGTTAGACTGTGAACAAAAAGCCATCATCCTCAGTAGTGAAATTAATCAGTAAAGAAAAGACAAATTCTGAGTGTGTTCTCAATAACCCTTTTCTATATACTTAAAGAAGTCAGGATTAAATCTCTTCAAATAAGAGTGAATTTAAATTTCTAATGTTGTTTGGATTATACATTACAGGTGCAGAGATGTCAATAAATGACACTGTGATTTTAAAAATGACCTTGACTTTTTTTTCTTTTACTGCAGGGCACAGAATTTCATTACACTGGGTTGATCAGTTTATATCCAAAGTGTAATAGTTTCTAGACTTCCAGCAGTAGTGCAACATTTGAAAAAGGTCTCTTTATGCAGGTGATAAAGGAAACAAAAGCTGGTTTGCTTTATTTCTCAAAAACCTCCTTGACTAGAAAGTAAAGTTAAAACTGTTCATTTCATAGAATATTGGAATTCTTAAGTGATTCCTCAGAAAAACTATTTTGTAAGGAACAAAAATACCTAGATATTAAACAGTGTCCTATATCTTCAAAACTACTTAAAACATTAATTAATCCTTCCATATTCATGCAAGATATGCATCAATTGGAAATAAATGAACTTAGTATTCAAGAGCCAGTAACTACCCCAGGGATTTGACAGCTTTCTTCTACCCAGAGATGTGATTTAGTATGTACAGCTTCAATTCCAACCATGCTTTCACCTTGACTACTTCATATCCCCTCCAAGGATGAAAGGATGGTTCGTTACCATGTCCACTCAGCCCGGAGCTGTTCAGGAAAGATTGACAAGAATGATGATAAAAGGCGGCACTTCTGGTAAATGTATTTCTTTTCCAATGGCAAGCTGAGTGAAAACCAACTGACTTAGTAATTTGCAGTCATCACTGATCTGCAATTTGCACAAACACCACCAAACCAGAAGCGAGAAAGAACAAAAATCATTATTACCTACTAACCCACACAACCTCCACACCATCCCTTTTCTTCATAGCTGCATATTTCTGTCAGAGAAACAGAATTAAAGTTGTACATAAGCTGTAGTGTCATTAGAAAACCACTGCACAGGCTCTGACCCTCCCATGTGAATTAGGATCAAATTATTTTTAGTATGGCTGCCTGGGCACACAGATCCATTCAAAATGAGAGTTGGGACTTTTAACAGGTATGATTTTCTTGGCTCTTTAAGAGTCCTCAAAACTCCTGCAAGTGAATTCAGCAGGGCAATTTGTAGATCTGAAACAAAAATTGTCTTAGATATTTTGGGAACCAAAAACCTGCTCATCCACCTGGGTACGTCTTCACAAAGTACCTCATTATGGCTTAAATAACAAATAGAAATCACCATAGAAATGATGTGCAAGTAATCCAATTCTGCATTTACAAAAAAAACTGAAAAATAAATCATATAATAATTGGTGAAAACCATACTATTTCTGAATTCACATAAGACAATAATTAGATTATTTTTCAATATTTTCCACTTGGGATTATTTATTAATTGGGTCAACTGAATGTGAATATGTGATGGTAGATGTGAATAATTTCAAAGCAGCAACATTTTTAACAAGTTTGGACGGGGAGCAGAAATTAGAAGGTGAAATATAAGTACATTCTGTCAATAAATATCTATATTTTCCATTTATTTTCTTTCTCTTATGTAATGCTGAGGACATTTCTTTCTGTGTCGTTAACACCTCATATTGCCAGTGTTGACAACTCAGGAAAAAAGCCTGCTTACTCACCAAACATTCATCAGCAGAAGCAATGATAAGAGCCCTCCAGAAAGTGCATAATAACACTCCCTAGAACTCTCGCTCACTTTTTTACCCCGAGGCTTACGTAACCGACAGGGTTTGTGATGTGCCCTGGTTGCAAACAGGACACCCAAAGGCGAGCAAGGGCAGCTCTGCCTGCACCTTTCTGCCCAGCAGAGAGACCCAGCTCATCCTTTCTACTGACCACCCCAACCCCCCTTAAAAATGATTTGCTGCTTTTCAGGCTGCTTCTCTCTTGGCAGAGCCGTTCCCTGATGCCTGTGTGGGAGTGAAGGACCCAAAATAGACCAGGATCAAAGATCATTTTCAACTCTTTTACAAGGGGCTAAGAGGGACTCCAATTAGGAAGGTGGCTGTCACAGAAAGATGTGTTTGGCTGCGATTTACACTGGAGTCAATTGTAGTTTAGGCATTACAACAGCCGAGGAAGGATTAGTCACTACACATTGAAAGAGAGAAGCAATAAAGCAAAATAAATTGAGGTAACCTATTAGCTCTCTGAAGGTGAATTAGGTAATTGAAAGAACTGATATAAATAACCAGTCATTAGGTGAACAAAAATATCAAATTTCCATTATTTAAATCTTATTTGTAATTTTAATTTTTGCCCTTAAAATTATGACAGCATTAACCCTATCTTTTAAAAAAGGTATACAGTGAAAGCTGTATTTATTTTCCCCAAAACTAGAAATCAGAACTGCATGAGTTCTGAATTCTTTTGGCCCTCTCCAACTAAAATCTAGCCATGAAAGGTCTTTTTTTCTTACATAAAACCCACAAATTGTACGTCGAATTGTATTTATCCTTTAAATAGCTAACAGATTTGTTAAAAAATTAAATCTGTAATTTAAATATGTAAACATTAATAATAAATCTATAGTTCATGACAAGCATAAAATGAATAAGTTTTTAGAAGGTACTATGAGTACATGATTGCTTTTCAGAATTGCATTAATTTCATATTGCGTCAAAGGAAAAACACCAAAATCTAGATCTGCAAAGGGAAGGAGTGAAAAAATGTGCAGTATAAATTTAATGTCCAGATTCTTCCATGATCCTCATGTAAGCCTGATACTGTTACTTAACTCTTGGCCACATCTAAAGCTGGTAAAAATTGGAAGGGAATTCTGCAGGAGAAAGAATAGGGTAAAGATGCAGGTGTGGTCATTGCTGTCATGCTGAACTGCAGAATTTAACATTTTCCAAGTTCTGTACCTCAGCTTCTTCATCTGTCAGGTTTTGTTTCCTTTTTTTTTTGAAAAAAAAGAGGTTTTGTGAATCCTTTAATTAATTAGCTAGCACTTTTAAAACCACCTTTTTGGATACAACATGATACAACACTACTAAATATTATTATGGTAACAGGTAATTAGAAAGCCGGAAGGCACATGTTTGAGATCATAATACAAAATTAGAAAAACTGCAGGCTGTGCTATCTCTGAAGAGAAAGACCCAAAAAATCCCCAATGGAAATAGAGAATGATGACTTAAAAAAAAGGCAAGTAGCTTCCTTGCTATTAAAGGACTTGTGCTTTAAAAAGGCTGGATCTCCTCCTCTCTTATGCTTCCTAGGATGATACTTGCACTGCAGTAATCAAAACAAGGAAGCAGATGGACAGGCAAAGTGGTACTGCAGCTGCTGCAGAAGATGACTATAATAATAATGTTGACATCAGTAACAGTAATTAGTGCACAGACTGTAGAGTGGATGATTCGTTTTCCTATCTTCTGGAGTGGGCATGCTGCTCTAGCAAACAGGTACAATGTTAGTACCTTTGACTTGTTTTGTTCATTTGCTCAGTTTATTAATGAAATTGAATACAATACAGAAAATCCAACTTCTTTTTCTCTCCAGAACACTTGCTGAGGAAAGCACATTTCAGTTTGGTTTAACATGAGATGGAATCTTCATTAGTAAATGGCAAAATACCAATTTCTTATTTATATCTAAACCAATTCATACTCTCCCATACAGCCATCTGTACTTACACTCCTGAATTTCAGCAGCATGCAGTACATGTCTGGTGTCTGAACAACAGCTCTACTCTTTGGTGTGACCTCACTCATTAGCAGCCTGATGCCACTCCTTTTTCAAGAGACACCAGAAGAAATGGTCTAACTGTGAGAATGTCCAAGAAAAGCACAATGCTGTGCTGAACCCTTTCAGGCAAGGAGTGAGTGAAGCGTGGGTGCCATCAGCAGTACTGTGCCATGCTGAGAGAATTCTGCTAGCAGAACATCAGATAAGGATGTACCACTCCTCCTCAGTTGCCCCACTGAGAATGACAGCGTCCAGCCTGGCACTTTACTACACCAAAACACCCACCAAAGAGCAAAGTAATTGGAAGAGTGAGAACTGTGGAAAAATGCATACATGGATTTTATTTGGGAAATAAAACTTTTCACTTAGATGCAATCTTACACCATGAATGTTAAGGGAAGGAAGAGTAATCAGAGAAATGATGGAACATGCTTAGCATAAGACAACCCAGTAAGCTTTTTATTTTCTAATGTGGTTTTCCTTACCCTGCTTTCACTGAAATTCATTTTCCCTGTTCGTTTAGTCTCCATGAGGATAAAATATTTCCTTTGGCTTCCCTCTATTATCAGCCTCAAAAACTGGAAAAACTCTCTTTTCAGTTGTGAAAAACTCCTTTTCAACTGATGTTTTACAAGAGGGAAGAGTGAAAGTCAGAAGCATGGGCAGAGGGTGGGAGCCACTCATGAACACCAACAGATCATTTACCTAAGCTCCCTTTCCATCCAAACTCTTCCTTTCAGCATTTCTGGTCTGTCTCCAGGTTTCTATGTTTCTCCCTAAACATGCTGATCCACTGAAGGGCTGATCCATCCAGGCAGCAACAGATTTTTTTTTTTCCAGATTAAGCACTTCTTAATTAAGAAAATACACTAAAAGCTTATAAACTTTTTGAGGGGGGTTGTGGATTTTTTAATTTTGGTTGAGTTGTTTTGTTGTTGTTGTGGTTTGCTTGTTTGTTTGAACACAGAAAGAGAAGCTTGAAGTGCCTCATAGAAAAGTGATGCTCTGTGCAACACCTTCTGGAGACAGGGTTAAGAGACAGATAAAGGCTGTATTTAACCTTCATTATCTGCTTTCACTTTTGAGAAGACCACGTTTGCATATGAAGAGCTTCCCCACGCTATTTCAAATACTAAGTCCATGTAAATTAAAAATCCAGTTACACACTTGGAAGGAGATGTCAGCAGGAACATGTCTTTTGTTTTCACTCTCTTCTTCTAACGTAGATGAGACAGTTTCAGTAATCCTGTTCCTACCACTGAAGGAGACCATTAATCAAATTATTCCAAATATGAATACAAAAACAATGCAAATGAATGGAAAATAATAGGTATTCAAAAGAACAGCCATGATTATTTTTCAAGGGAGAAATTGTCAAGAAGTGAGAAACAGATGGCTGAAAATGATAGATGAAGACACATTCTCCTATGCAAACCAACAGATTTAATTAATTACTCAAATCACATGGTATTACGGAATGACATTAATGATCCATACAGTGGTACCTTACCAGCCTCCCTTTTAAAGAAAACAAAAGAAATTACAACAAAATGAACATGTTTACATCCTACAGATATAACCCACAGACCACAAATATATCCTTCAATGTTAGAGTTTCAACACTTTCCCATCAATTTAAGTTAAAAAAAATTATGGAACTGTAAAACTGTAAATAAACTCATTCTCTCATCACATTTTTCTCAGGAGATCTACTAAAGCATATTCAGCTAAGTTAAAACTTTACCTTAACTATCTCCTCTATGAAGCAGACATGTGACACAGGATCTCTTTTCTTTGCCAGTACTTTCTGCAAATGCTGCACCTGTAAGAGAGAATTTATTGAGAGGGAAAGTGATATCTAAATTCTTACATCCAAAATTGCATGATGAGACAAACAGGAACTAGCTGCAGAGTACCTGTCCACAAGCAGCACAGATCTGATCCATGAGTTTCTCCATGTTTGTCCAGAGGGCTGCTCGAAAAGCTGCTGTGTTCCCAGGTGTTGGCATAGCAGCTCGACCAGGGCCACCTAAATGGTTTTTAAACATACACAGCAGCACATTTCAGCTTCCACAAATGAAAATTAAAATATTGGAAATATTGATCTCTATGCACTTTGAGAGATACTTTTTTTTAAAGCCAAAGCAGCCTAAAATACATTCAGAACAGAGCTTTGTGAACGGCCTCGGTTGTCTCAACTGAGAAGCTAAGCTCTGAAGTTCTGCGGGATACTTCATGCTCATGACTGTTACAAGCTCTACCAATTCAGACTTCCACAGAAACACCACAGTAATGCAAATTTTCCAGGATTTAAGAACAGAGGGAAATGGGGGAGAGAGAGTAACTGTGAAAAATACAGCTATTACCAGCTCAGGACTTAAATGCATTGACAAACTGCAAAAAAAATTTATATTCCAGCTGAAGGGCATGCAGCTTCTCAACAATCACTTCACTTCACAGAGAATGCATTTCTGTATTATTCCACTGATTAAGGCTCTTGACCCCTACCTTGTTGCAAAACTTTTGAAAAAAAATGGAATGTTTCCAACACCAAAGTTCAAATTTTCCTGCCCACTCAATTCCTCTGTATTTTTTGGTATCTGAGCTAACTGGGAACTAAATGTTTAATAGTGCAACATTTCTTCATATTGAATAGTCTGCTTTGAAAGAGTTTTCACCTGACAAAAGCATAACAATGTAGTTGCACACTTCTTCCAACGATTGCAAATAATTCTCCCACCAATAAAAAGAAAGAAGAATTTGGAGTCATCATTCCATGAGAAACAACTAAGAAAATGCTACAAATTGTAACCTAATGAGGACAATTTTCTGGGCAACTTAGGAAGGAGTGGAAGGGAGGAATAAAGGAAAACCTCCGAGCCAAATATCAGACAGACCTGATTTTGTCAAATTAAATGTTTTGAAATTAATTGTTTTCTGAGATATGCCTAATCCAACCCTCTAGTGGTTAAAACAAGCAGGGAAACATTTCTAGAACAGGCTTGAATGTGAAAGTTTCTTCCATTTTATACCATACTCCTATGAAAAATAATCAGTTATCATTCTCTGTAAAACAAGTACCATACCTCTTGTGACTGTTTGAGATGGTTGAGTCAACACTTTGATATCCAAAGCATTTTTTATGTTCTCTTCCAGCACTGTGCAGTATCCATCCACCACATTAGCAATGGTATCCTTCAAAGTCCCAAGATTATAGAAAACCTGAAGAGCAGTTCCCACTTGAGTAGGATTCTGAAGAAGGAAGATATTAAAAAATAACAATTATCTTTAACTGCACTATTGAGGTGTTTTATCCCTGATGAGACATCATTTTAGTGGGCAAATTAATCTTTTAAGCTCAGTTTGCTAATTCTTTTTGTTTAAGTTACTGGCATCCTTACTGCAAAACAGAGAATGGAGGGTAAAGGAGAGGACTGATTTCCTCTGCTCTCTGAGCAATGCTTTGCTTAGATCCTTTTGGTGCTATCCTCTGAATATGAATGGAAAGAAAGGACCTGGAAGCACTGCTGGCAATATCTAACCTGGGGTAGGTTATCAGTGACTGATGCAGTAACTCTGGGGTTAGTTACAGCACAGCTGTATTCAGCTATGGTGTAGCTGGTAATATTACTTTAACATGCAGTGCTTGTTACACTACTGTCAGGTAAGTCCCAAATAGTTAATTAAAAGTGATACAGGCTAAAAAAATACTAATGAAGGATAAGAAGAAGCAAGCAGGTCGAACCTCTACTACTGACTACTGCAAAGTTTAAGCTTGTATTTCTACATTTCTATTTCTAATGCTGACAATAACTTCATTTTTCCTCACAGCAGAATTAAGAAATAAACCAATGCAGTGATCATTTCCTGATTATTTGCCAAAAAAAAAAAAAAAAAAAAAAAAAACCACAAAAAACAACTGCTCAACACAGGGAAGTGAAAACTGTCCAAAAAGTGTCCAGGTCCACTGTTTAAGAGACAGAGACCCCTGATAAAGATTAAATCTAATGATAATTCCACTTAGCAACACTAAACACTGGCATGGGTGCTATTTAGCAAGAGAAAAGCCTCAAATTATTGCCTTTAGAAACTAAACACTGTCATCCATACACTGAATGCTGCTTTTTTAATTAGCATTTACAGGCAATTAGTGGAGGGGGCAATCAGTTGATCATATACACATTAGAGATGCAGTCCTTTGCCAGCAGTAAAGAACATGGTCTGACAGAAATGCTGGCAGTCAGGCTGGACAGAAACATCTGAGAATTCTGTGAGATCACTGGCACTCCCCACTGCAAAGCCCACTTTGGATTTGGCCATGGTGCAGCTGCTGTGCTGAGGATGCACTTCAGGTACATCCACCTAAGGCACCAGGTTTTCTGATCTGTTGTGTTCCCCTAAACCAAATGTTTCAGAGGTCACACACCTGTAGCTGCACATTTGTGCCATTTTTTTCTAGGGTTCCTACAAGATCAAAACCAAGTTAAAGCAAAAAAAGCCAAATCTCATCTTCATTCCTATGAGGAGTTCCCAGGTTTAGTGGAAAGCAAAGGAGTGTTAGGCATGTATTATGGTTTGCAGACCTTATACTAACTATACCAGTTTCTTTTTCCAAACAGTGTGGGAGTTAATGAGCATTCCCAGCATAGTATTACGGGCCTGGGACTTGTAGGTTTAGTTTTTTGACAACTGGGTATGCTGTAAAATTTCTAAGCATCCTGTGGGTGTGCTTGTGGAGGTGGGAAAGTAAGCCATAAAGACTGGAAGATTAATGGGATGTCAGAAAATGAAGAGTACTATAATGCAAGGAGGGAATTTGGGGACAGAATGAACAAGAGAAAGAAAATATAAATGGGAAGAGGATGGGGAATAGAATGAACAGACTCTGCAGAAAGAAAGAGAATAAAACTGAAAGGAAGAAAAGATAGAAAAGACACACCTCATTTACCAGCCTTTTCTAAATTGTTGTAATTTTTACAGAATACTTACACAATTATGAAACCAGGTAGAGAGTCAGTAATACAAAATCAATACCTTACTGCTACTATAGGAGTGCTCAACTAGATTTCAGTCAGGCTCTAATGTTTATATATTAAATAGCAAAAAAAGAGAACAGCATCGAAAGGTGAGCTGGGCACTTTCCACCCTTAAATAATCAATGGCCAGATACTTATTTTCCTGACAAAAAGGCAATACAGGCACAAATAACTGCAGGCAAAAAATCAATCTTAGAGCTACCACATCACAGTTTAGCAAACTAACTCTGTAGCTACTGGGCAAGAAAGACACTAAAACATACTCCAAGAAGGGCTGAGCTATATTTCAAAAGAAATGGTTTTAGCCAGAAGTTTCAAAACAAAATATAAAATCATGGAAACATTCTATTCACTCAAAGTATCTTCCAAATCTAGCACCAAAATTAAAATCAGAATGGAACAAAGATTATGCAGGTGGCCTAGTTCCTATTTGCTTTAAATTGCGGACATGGCCACAGACAGAGGGCTCCTAGCTCATGTATTCATTCATCTTGTGTGGAATTAGAGACATATCAAATCCCTGACGAGGTAGAACAAAGTGTATTATTTTATTTGATTCATTTACAGTAATTTTCTCACCTCAGGAAGCAGTTATTGTTTCATATGCCCCAGACAGGCTATGTAACAGTCCATTGTTGGTTTATGACTAATCCTAAGAGAATGAAAATTTTTATGCACAGCTAGTTTCAAGGTTTAGAGAATATGAAAAAAAGAATGAAGTCCCCCCTTTAGGACAAAATTATGTGACAAAAATGTTGAAAGCAGGATGGAAATGAATTATTATACTTTAAGGCTTGCATATACATCTCAAAATTAAACTGTTTATCATTATACATACTGGACAAGAAGTTGAGAGCCAGTATTTCAGAATTTGCTACTACTAATAGATGCTATTGGTAAGAATTTTTCCTTAATATTTTTCTTCTACCTGAGAAAGCTTAAAACTAAACAGGTCTGAGATTTGAAAAGCTGCCATAATTTTTATCAAGAGGAAAGCATGCATTTGAAAAAGAACTGACTTTAAAAAGAACTGACTACAACAGTGATCTACACAGGAAAAGGGAATCACATCAGAGAATAATATTCAGAATAGCTATCCAAGAGGAACGATATGGAAAATAATGTAACTACTTTTGAGATGGAATTTAATCAGTTAATCAGCAGTACTTTATAACCAATTTGTCTGCCACTGCAGGCAACTACACTTAGCAATTTTAAAGTGTTCCCCTTAGAATCTCTGTCCCTAAAAAATTTGTACATTTGCCATAATGTATATTGCTTGAAGCTATGGCAATCAAAAGAGTAGAGGGCAAAGAAAAACAGAAGCTCATTTAGGAATTTGTTAGCAATACAGTATAATCTAAGTGCATAAACACAAGCATACACAAGTGAAGTAAAAACATGACCCCACAAAGTGTAGGGCAACAACACTACCTACTCAAAAATTAACTGCAGTGATCTTCAGATTGCAAAAATTATTATGCATCTGGGAGTTAAGGAGAGATGGCATTAAGTCCACCAATAATACCCTTCTCTGCAGCGACAAGTATCTAGCCTTCTAGAGCAGAGAAGGTCAGAGTCCGGCTCCCTGAGGTTAAGCTGACACCTCGCTGCATAACCTGCCAGCGCCCCTCGGCGTCGTAAGGCCTCGGGCTGTGCTGGCTGCGCACTGGATCGCTGCTAAACGACGAGAAGGAAGGAGCTGGACACTCACTGGGGGCTACACTTGGCTTATTGGAAAGCCCACGATGTCCCAGCGAATGACCAAGAACAAAGCGTGCTCAGGGGTTATAAAGGGAAGGAGTGGACCCGGGAGGGGTTTACAGCAGACCAATGCGGGGAGAAGAGGGGATGAGCTTAACACAAATGACACAGCGGAGAGCCCAATAGGTACCAGGTATGGGAGGGGCCCCGGGCCCACAGCCAACCACAACCCCCAAAGAGGAGAAGCTTCTGGAATGCTAGGTGGAGTGGGGGGGGTGATTGACTTGGCCCAGGGAGGAGAAAAAGCATACATATAAGGGAAAATGGGGAGGAGGAATTATATAACCTAACAGATTGACAATAGAACTGGCAGGGCTGTGGCGGGAAAACTGAGCAGGGCAGAACCATTTTACACAAAATGGGGGGGAGCAGATGCATAAAATGGGGGAAGAATTAAATGAACTTAATGAACACACTACAACACTTCTCCATTCAAAGCACTTCTCCATCTGCCAAGTCACAACATGGTATGTTACAGATACATGGAAACTAAATTCCACAAATGTAAGAGCTTAAGAAGACTCAGTGAGTCATCAGTTCAACATATGAAGAAAATAAAAAAATGAGCATGCTCAAAAGCTAGTTCTACCACGAAACAAGTCTCACAAATATTTTAAAACACCAAAGTTTGTGAGTATCCATCAGACAATAGTTTTAATAGCTTGGTCAGAAGGTTGATACCAGTCACCACTTGAAAAAAAGGTATGGGTATTTCAATTAATGTGTTCACAAAACAGATACTCATTCAGCAGAAACTATGAAGAGATGTTCACACCAGATGTATTTGCTAATTTTCTCTATGAATGAGAACCATTCATTTTATTGACATAATTTCTGATTAGTTTTATCCCATCCCATTCCATTTGGTTCTGTAGACAATCACAGACAATAGAAAAATAAGTGTCATGCAGTCATTAGTACGAATGTGGGTTTTTTCCCAATTACATCATGTGGTTGTTTCAAAGAGCAGGTGAGTGGATTTAATAACCCAGCAGATGCTGTCCAGGCCAGCATGGCAGCTACAGTCATTCTCAGAGCACAACCCCATTTGGTCACTTCCTTTCCCACAAAGATAATAACCCTGAGAAGACTAAACAGAGATGTCATTAAAGACTTAATTAACTATATCCTACATTTCTAATTTGAAAGTATCTCCTAGGATGGAACAAAACAATTTTGTTTTGTAAACTGCCTATATTTTATAGGGCAACTATTTTATAAGGGCCAAGATTGTAGTCTTTTATTTTATGACTGCCACTAGTATTATCAGAATAATCTTCTGAAAGTATGGCTTTCAGAAGGAGAGAGCAATAATCTTCTTCATCATTAGAAATGCAGCTTGGACAAGCAAACCTGCTCCTTACAAGTGAGAGTGGTGATGACATTGAGCAATTTGGGGACAGAAGATTCCTAGCATAAGGTTGAACCATAAACAAGAAATTTGCATAACAGGCAAAACTAATGGCTCAAGTGCTACAAACACAGCTTCCAAACTCACACTCCACCTTCTCAGGGTACAGGATTCACTATGTGGATATTATTATCTACCCAGTTCAGTCTTGGGGAACTTCACATCATTATTTCTTTATCCAGTACAAATCTGTCCCAAAGATCCCATGCCACAGGATTTGCATCTGTGTGGACTATCAACTTCCTTCTCAAATGAAAATGTGTTAATTTGCAACAATATTTATGGTCAATCTGAGACAATTTATGGTTTATCTGAGACAATTGCTACTGCTTACACAAAGAAGCAGTGTTACAAATATAATTAATTGTTAACTTTCATGCAGTTACATTTCACAAGTACTTGCATCACCAATAATCAGAACAGCTCTCCAAGGAAATGCTCTTTTACAGTATAGTTTAGAAGGACCACATACAGAGAAGTCAAACTTGGACTAGTTCCTCACTTAGAAATTATGTTCCATAGCTACTAATGCAGGACATTCCTAATTCACTTATTAGAATCAGAACAGTGGCTCTGACTGAAAATCTTTATCATTCTGCAGAGAACAGATACCCCTGTTCAGGAGAGGCTGTGGCAAGCTGATAGACAGACAGACAGACAGACAGATAGATAGATAAATAACTCAAGAGCTGTGATTTCAGTGTGCTGTCACATCGTTCCCTCGTTATGCAAAACATACACCATGTCCCATAAAGAAGCAGTAAAAATGTAACACAGCTCAAAAATAATTACATACATTGCTTAGTTGAAGGAAGATTCATAATTACTAATTAGTCCAGGAATCATTTAAACAGAGTGGTCTGACAATGTGGTGAGCAAGGAATACCACAACATTCCCTAACCATCAAGAAATAATCAACACTAAAACACAGCAATCCCAGACCAGGATGCACATTGAAATAACGAAACTTGCAAACTAATGTATATTTTCTGACAATGAATACAAAAGACTGTTGCAGTCCTTACAGTTTCTAGATTATACTTCTGAGTATCTTTGACTGATATTTAGTATTAACTAATTTCATTTGACAGAAAATTTGCTACATTGGGAGCTATTTCACTTAATTTTTTAAGTTTACTGCTCCTTTTGTTTGTAGGAGATAGCAGTTGCAATTTCCAACACAGCACAACTTTACAAAGTCCAAAAAAGACCCCTTGGAGTGGCTAAAAAACCCCAGTCAGATGTTCCTTTGCAGTGTTTGCCCCTTCTCCCCTCTCACTACTATTACAACATGCTGCCTGCCTCCTTCCAATAATTTCCCCATAAATAACATTACTATCCCTAATGACAAGTACTACTCAAAGACCAAGTGATTGCAAGTTTTGCAAGCACTTGCAGCTACCCAGTTCTTAGTCAACTCTTAGAGATACCAGAAAGGAAAAAATGAAAAGTTACTCCAGGAGAAGCTGCAATTCAACTTACAGCTCAAGAAGGTAAGCAGTGAAGAAAACTTGGCCACCTAAGTCACAGCCAAGGCAAAATGACCTATTGAGCAGAATTAACTTAGAAGGGTTGCAATTCTTGCTTTGAGGTGTAACTCAGCTATTTTAATTGCAGAAAAAGTAACAAAAAACGAAAAGTATAAATTAAATGCCAATCAAATTCAGTTTCAGTCTAAAACAGTATTTTATTCCATTTCCAAATATCCATGCCTAAAAAAAATTAATTGATATATCACTGCTCCTAAAAATGAACCTACTTAGGGAAGCTCATCTCTGTGTTCATTATCACCCCATCTGTCTTTTACTCTGTTCATCTCTAAAACCTGAGCAATAAATGAAAAGGTCAAATTGACATTGTAAAGCCAAAGAATACAGTAATGACAACCCAGATCTTCCTGGTTTGGTCTTTGCAATGTTGGGAAGAGAGAGAGGTTAAAATATTATTATTTGCTATAGAAATATCACAGGTAACAGTGATGTAAACACACTAAAAGAATATTTTAAGCCTTAAGAGGCAAGAGTCCCAAAGCCAAACATTTAAATATGGTTAGGTTATAACATCTCCCTTCTGTGAGCCCATGTTTGAAATACACAACCTCTCATGGTAGAAGGGCTTTCACATGAAAGGAGAATAGCCACAAAGCACAGTTACAAACCTCATCATGCCCTCAAACAAGGTCAGCCTTTTGTTTCTTAGAACAACAAGAAGGAAATAGCAAGAAGCATTGCACTACAAAGGTTGAGGAGGGAAAAAAAAAAGATACAGTAGCAATAAAATACTAGAAAGCAAAGAAACAAGATTTTTCAACACAGCTAAATAGCTTGCCAAAACACTTATTCACCATAATAGTGTAATCAAAGCAACAGATGGCTAAGAGCTAATGGGACAGAAAGGCATCAGGAACTGTTGTAAAGAATTATCTCATGAAACATCAAGCAATGTTCCAAAGTTTACCAAGCCTCAGGCTATCAACGTGACAGCAATTTCAAAGAAAGGATCTGGCACCTCTTAGGACAGATCAGCTACACTGACTAGCCCGTAACAATTACAAATTTTATCCTACAATGCCCTATTTGAGTGTAGGAAGAGTAATAAGTCTTTAAAGAGTAGAAATGATACAAAATTTTACATGGAAATGGGGGCTTCTGAGCCAAATCAAGCCTCTTAAAATGCTTCTCTCACCTCTTACACAATTTGATCAATCTCTAAATCCCTTACTGATAACAAACCAGTTCACCTCTGAAGATGTGGCTTCCCTATTAAAAACACAACTGATGAAGTTCAGGGAGCAGAAGGTGAGATTGCAGCACCTCTCCTGTCCTTGTGGAACCCTGACTTGCACCTGCTGATTCAAGTCCCATTACTGAAGAACAGAAGTGTAAGGACACAAAATCTCATAACTAATTTTAATATTTGGACAAAACCTTGTGACCAGATGTTTTCTTCCACTTCACAATATCATTATGTACGTGCTCACTCTATTAGATGGTTCAACAAAGCCATTAAAAAACCAAAATGTCAAGTTTCACTTTTAACTCAGTCTTAACAATCATCATTAGGAATTAGCTGCTGAAGGGTTTTAACATGTTTTTCTCTCTTACAAAAAAAAAAAAAAAAAAAGTTTAAATTCTATCTCAGAAAAAATATCCTTTAAATGATATGTTCTGAATTATTTAAATATCTACCAAAAGCCATCTGGGTTTTCTTGTTCTCCTGCTAGTCTTTGCAACAAGATAATAATTACCTATGCAAGTGACAACATCTCATTTCTGGAATCTGTGCGTATATTGTCAACAGCCCTGAAGTGCCCTCATGTATTTAAAAGGAATGAACTTTAAAAAGCTATTTTATATTAAATTCTTTTTAGCTAATATTTTCATATTCAACTACAGACAGACCTCCATCACGGTCAGATTTGTTGTTGCATAGAATTTTAAAACTTTATTTTTCTTAATACAAAGTTCAAGTTCATTGTATCGCATATCTACAGGAAATGTAGATAATTTGGTGAAGATAATTTGGTGAAGAACTGTAGGTTGCCAGGACTGCTGGAGATGCCCTAATCCACCTGCTTGCTCAAAGGAGGGTTTACCACACCAGGCTGCTCAGGAATGAGCCAGAAGACACTTTCTGCTCCATTTTCTCTTCCTAGTTCTTCTTACAGCTCCCAGAGAATGCAACAATGGATTTGTGCAGTCATTTTCATCAAGTTTTGCTGAGGCCAGCTTGAAAGAGAGCAAGCCCATGTATCCAGCCAAACATGTCTTCAGTGCTGGCAGTGTTACCCACACCCAGACAGCAGTCTAAGTCTTCCAGGTTCTCTTGTAAATTTGACCCCTGGCATGACAAAACTCACTCTTTTTGCTACAGATTCAACATTTATAGAAATAGATTTTATATTTCTAGTTGGTTGTGGTTTCTTTTTTTATAAGGCCAGTCTCTTTAAAATCAAATGGGCAAAGCTGTATCACACAAAAACTTTACTGTGAAGGAAAAAAAACTGAAGTTCTCTGCAGAAAAAGAAATACTGCGCCTAGCTTTGCCTGCAGCTAACACAGACACTGGGATCCAGTTTGGCCACTGAAAAAAGGCTGTCCCCACTCCTCACTTCAGCTGTCAGCCAGCAATGCATTCTGAAACCTTCACACAAATGGGAACCTGCTGGGGTGCTGCCTGCAGAAGGACAGAAGTGAGGTGAAAGAGAAGAATAAGCAGCTGAATGCCCCTCTTCTTCCACACAGATGACATTATTCATCACCCAAGAACTGCAGTATTTGATCCAAGATTTTTCCTCTCTAATGCCACATACTGTTCAGTTCCCTGTGTCATTTCAAGCTCAACCAAAGCTTTAAATCTTTTTGTTACCATAAATGTAACAATGTACGATAACGCAGAATTTCACGTGCCACTGAGTAGCAGATCAAGAACAAGATGAAGCATTGATTTTTTCTGAGAGTATTAAGACAGAGCAGATTTTTAACCTGAGAAAGAGGCAAAATGAATTATATTATCTTATTTAGATGAGTATCATGGCTAGTCGATCATATTTTTCACTCTGCTCTATGCAGATGTGGCTTATTAATGCTTTGTATGTTCTCCTTGGATCCCCTAATTGCATTACTGCAGAACCTGTTAACAATCAACAGTCAACAGTACAAACCACAAATAGAATTACAGTCTGGGAGAGGCGTTTAACAATAACATACTATCTTATCTGGAGAGAAAGAACCTCAGTGTAGCTTTAGTTTTGAAGAGACACAGATACACAAAGTAAAAATTTAAAAGGCTGGGATGTATTATACAGAGATCCAGCCAAAGTCCACGTCAGTCTCTGCTCAGCCGCATCCCTGGAATTTACCAGAATTTCATATATGCTGTTCACCTTTCAGTATCTAAAGCAAATGAGAAATATTTTAATCAATTAATTAATGGCAATGAAATACTTACATGGACTAGGACATTGGAAGACAACTTTATTTAACCTCATTCTATAAAGATTAGACCCATGTGATTAAAACACTGCAATGTCTGATAAAGAAAAAACTTCATGGTTCCTGTTCCAGTCTTACCTCAACTGTTTTCAACAAGACCTAAACTTAGCCTACCTTTCTGCATCTGCACCACTTCCTTATTTCACTGCTCTGCCGTATCCATGTCCCACTCCATCCTCTAGCCCTTCTGCAGTCTCGTTCTCAGAACAGCTATTTCCATTCATATCTTTCTCTCTGGAGTTACCCTCAAGACCTAATCTTAGTTTCCAGTTTCCGTACTGACACGTGGTGTTCCCAGTCTCCTTCATTCCACCCCTACAGTACAGTTTATTCACAAAGCTTTTCACAGCTGAGCAGTTCATAGCAGTGACCCAGGCCTCTGTGCATATAAATAGATGAATCAATCATCATATTTGCATTAATTACCTTAAAAGTACCAGAATCAGATACATTCTTGCCCTTGTAAGTACTATCTATCCTTAGTGCAGTTGCAGTTTCTCATTGTGGACAGCTGTCCAACACATAATGGTTGACAGTTTTCCAGTCCAGGGAAAACACCTAAAGAGATGAACAACCAGAACACAGAAACAGACTATGCAACAGCCTCTAATTTAAAATAATTTCTGTCTGCAAAGAAAGCTGAATTCAATATTATTAAACATTCCTGTATTTTCATGACGGATATTCTATGAGGAGTAATTTTTTAGTGATCACAAATGACATTCACTAATTGGTATGAAACCAACCTAAGTGTTTCATATTTCAAAATAACTAGTCTCAATGGGGAGATCAAAAACATTTTTAATAGCTTTCTAAGGTATTCTGACTTTTTTTTTCCCCCACTCACACACACACTGCATAGCTCGTAATTCCTTAGAATTTATTAAGATGTAAAATATTTGGAACAGTAATGCCATATGAATTCTTCAAAAAGCATCATCTAAGTCCAAGTTAATATGTATTTAAAACATCATCTACAACAGAAGAATAAGTTTTCATGTTTAGTTGGTAACAGGTCAAATTATTGATATGAATTTCCAAAGAAAAGGACCAGAAGTGATTTTAAAAATTATCCAGCTGATCCTCACTTAAAATTGTTGCTAAACAGAATGCAAAGTTTTTGGCAAACAGCTAAGTGGTGATTCATAGCAGAGTGAAGGGATATAAAACATTAATGACTTCTCAATTTTCACCTATTACTTTACCATAAAAGACAGTTATATAAAAATATTGTTCAGATCAGATGCACTTTCAGGAATACCCATTTATAGAAACTATTTATAAACCACCTTCTTGCACTATCAGAAAAACAGAAGCAGAAATTATGAGATTAGTAGGGCCACACAATAATAAATCCTTACAAATAAACACTGGAAAGTGAAGGCTATTTGTTGTGCTGCACTGAAACATGCAATAAAGTACTTGCAAATACTCCATTATCCAGTCACAGATTTTTGGTCTAATTCTGCATTTATGAGTCACAAACACCTACACAGAAAAAAAAAGACAGACAAAAAACCCCAGACACATAATCTGTCAATCCACTTTGATTAACCATTTAGAAAGGCTAGGAGCAGTGAAGAGTTTTACTTTTATAAAAATACCGTGTCACAGTTGGACATCAATTGCATTAGGCTTCCTAAATTACCTCTATACAGGGCAAGTGCACAATGGCAAAGTGATATAAAGCTCTCTACATCACAGAGCAGACAAAGTCTGCACAATCCCATAATCTGTTTCTAATTCAGTATATATCTTTTAATAAATGTGCACAGGCTCATCAAAATCTGAAAGATCAGGATCTCACAGGACAAAAGAGACTACCACCATGTCTATTATTGTCAAGGCTTCATAACTCTGCAGAAAAAAGTTTAAGACAAAATGTGAAAATAAAACCTTTGTCAATTTAAAAAAATCCAGTTTTTCTAAATTTACACACAATGAAATATTAATTTACTAGTTCAGAGTGTCTTCTCCACCAAAAAGTCTTTTCCTCCTTTTATAATCCTTTTAGAACAGCAGTATTTTTAAATTTAAAAAAAAAAAAAAAAGAGAGGTCTTCCTTATGTATTCTCTGTTTGTTAGATATTGCTTTCCAATACTTCTAGCAGCAACAAACATGACCACCAAACATTATAAAATGTGTCCAGGAACTTCAGTGACCACAGAAAGACTAAATACTTCAGCATTTCAACTCACATTTTTGGAATATCCCCAGGAAGTGCCATATTTAAATGACTAATCACAGGCATTCCAAATATTTATTTTAACCCAGAAACAATAATCTTCACACAGGTATATAGATGTATGTACACTATTATGCATCAGTATCGTGCTGAAACAGACCAAAATGAATCTATCAGTTGTAATATTACTAGCGGTACCAGATTTGTGTAATTTTTTATCTTCCGCATTCTATGCTAATAACAGCAAAACTTATTTGATGGTGTGTTCTTTAGCAAGGGCAGAGAGAACAAATATCAAGTGACTTGGGATCTAATACATTCACATCATGCTTTGATTTGCCATCTGAAAAATATGCACCAACATCCACAACTGAAATGTATGCTAAAGATGTATTTATTTAGCTATTGCTCTCTGCAACACCTTCTTTTGAGCTTTGTGAATAATTCATCTGCCGATGTCTTCTTAAAAAAACCCACAAAAACAAACAGGAACATCTGGAAACACTTACAAGCTAGATTTTATAGCAAACATATCTCACCAAACATAAAGGACAATATTGCTACCACAGCATTATAATACATTATATAACTGAGAAATTTTAGGATCCAGATTAGAAGTTCATTGCAGGATATCTAATTGCATGGCTGAGCCCAGAAATGCATTTTCCCCAAGTGAAAAGCAAGAATATCTATTTTCCCCTCAACACTGCTCTATTCACTTCCTTCCTCTTCAACTCTGACTGCAGAGGAGACACTGGAGTCTGACAAATACATGGACTTCTTCAGCAGCTAAAGATTCACTTTCATTTGAAACTGTTGTCGTGACAGGTTTCCATAGTACCTTCTTGCAGCAATCACTGCATCTGCCCCCTATATTTCTATTTTTAAAAATAACTTCAAGTAGCAAAAGAAGGGGAGATTAAAAAAAAAGAAGAAAAAAAAAGGCATGGACGGGGGGAATGCCTAACTAAACTGCCTCTGCATCACAGCCAGAGCAGCAGCAGAAAGGAAATGATACACTAGAAGATGCTGTTTGCTGTTTTCTCCCTTTGCAGGTTTAAATCACCAGAGAATGGGAAAGCTTATTTTTAACATCAGTTTCAACCATGTGAATTTCTGGGTAAGAAGTAATAGCAGCACAGTTAAGGAACAGTCTGTGAAATAGTTCTTGCAATGACTTGAGCCTGGTTTTAAGTTATAGAGAGACAA
Organism: Ammospiza nelsoni; assembly: GCF_027579445.1. NCBI lineage: Eukaryota > Metazoa > Chordata > Aves > Passeriformes > Passerellidae > Ammospiza > Ammospiza nelsoni. The sequence goes on from NC_080637.1 coordinate 14,550,126, forward strand.
AAAAATCTATTTACTAGAGTTCAAACTCAGCCATGTAAGACACTATTTTCAGCAAATTACTGAGGCCTAAATTCACAAAATGAGCCAAGAGCAGAACTTCCCAAATAAACCATCCGCTCTGGACTACAATTATTCCTCCCTTTGCCCCACGAGTATCACATTCCCTGGGTCTACACCTTCTTTATTATGTAGATCCAACCCCTAAGCACAAATGAATTTCTTGTCTGCAGCAGTAAATGATAAATATGTAAAAGAGCACCCAGTGCCATCCCTTAGTCCTAAGCCACAGCAGTGTGTGACCACCCCAGCCCTGCCTGGTGCTCAAGGACGGGTCACTGTCTCCCAGATGAGAACAAGGCAAAGCCCTGCAGGCTAAGGATGACCCTGGCCTTCCTTCCAACTTCCTGCAGTGTTTTAACACTTCTTCTCCAGCACTTTCATTGTTTCCATCACTTGTGCAGTTAAAGAAACAAGTAATCCATGCCTACAAGGAAGCCCCAAGTACTTATGCTCAGGAAAGGTAGTCGCAAGTGAATTGCAGCAAAACCAGCCCTAGAAGAGCTGTAAATGTGCGCTGAGGTTCAGTTTTGATGCACTGACTGCATATCAGTGTATCAAATCTCTGCTGCAAATCTCAAAATTTCAGTGCTTAATTCACCAAGTGCTTAATTCAGCTCACTTAGCTCACCCAGGAGACTGAAGAGGTTTTGTGAACCTCACTCCTGTAGCTATCACCACACTCCCCACCACCACAGCAAGACCTTGGAGTCTGCCACATCTGCCACATCACCAATCTGTGCACAACCTCTCACTCTCGTGGCTTCTGTTCTTCACCTGCAGAATACTGATGCTGGCACTTCACCTCTGTCACAAAGCTGCTGGAGGGGTAACAGTAACATTAAGGAATTCTGGTAACACAGATTACGGAATCATCTAAAGTAGAGAGACAGACCAAATTCAGGTAAACTTTTACTGAATACACTAGTCCCTCTACTCAAAACATAAAATACAGAATACAAGAGAACAGCAGCTCCAATTTTTCTATGCACACCTGGAAACAATGTGCAGTAAATCTGAAACTTGCCACAGGGAATGTCTGGAAGATGCCAAAAAACTTTCTAAACCTTGGAAGCTGGTTCCATTCTACAGGAAACGTGAGCAACATACATTATCAGAAGAGATGCTTATTGATTTAACATTAATACCAAGAATTAATCTGATTAAATGTTACAATTTAGTACTTTCTCTGAATTAACTGGCCCATTAAAAAACATGCAGATATTTGTAACAGCTTGCAACAGACTTAAACAAAAGATGATAGCTGAGCATGTCAGCTAAAAATTGTATTTTCTTAGCTATGTACCAATAAATTAAGCCTCATGGACTGACAAAAAGTAAACACATTAAATCTTACAGAGAACTATGCACAAGGTCTCTGTAGACATTGGGTAAGTTTCATGTAATGCTAGATACACCCTTTTTGAGAAAATTAAATTATTATTTTAGCTTTTACGTTATACATACATAATTTAGTACCTCCAGTTATCAAGCTAAATATAAAAATGTTGTCTTCATTCTCTGGTCAAACAGACATCCTAAATAAAGAAATGCCATTTAAATAATGGACTGTTGCCAAAATGTCTAATGACTGAAATTCACTAATTTTTTTTTTTCATTGACATTCTCAGAAATTCCCAGAAACAGATCCTCAGTATCTGTACTGTACTTTATCTGTATTCAGACAGGTTCATACTAGGATCACTAGTATGTTGTATAACATTTTTAATAATGCTGCCACATGCTAAACAAGTTAAGATGAAAACCACACAATTCCAGTTTGAATATAATGACACTATCTCCAGTGGAGAAAAGGTACACCTGATAGAAGGCAGAGATGTGGGGGACAGACAACTGAAGGAAATTGTTTACTGTCCCTTTCAGTTTATTAATATAGTATGATGCAGTGTTATGGAAATTGCTAAGTTCTGCAGTGCACTGGGTTTTTATATATAAATTTAAATTCTGCCTTACTGCTTAAGTTCTGCAGCTCCACTTAACCTACACAAGTCCTCTGTCCATCTCCACTTATCTCCAGTATAACTCATTTTCAAGAAAAAATATAGAAAGAAACTCAAAACCTATTAGGATACATGTGCTAACTACTGTACACAAATACTATCTATCCATACTGTGCATTTAAATTCCTAAGATGTGAGCCATACTCCACCATTTCTTTACATGACTATTATCTCTACATCTGCACACAAACTTTTCAACGCAATCTTATATTAAGCAATTGAGTGGGTGCAGTGAGCGCGGCACAAATATTTTCAGAGAAATTCCTGACCGGATCCTTTCAAATTATTTGCAGTATCTTAGAAGAACATTACCCCTCAAAAGGCCAACAGAATTCCTGTGATTATTTCTGACGTTGTGTGTAGAGCATTTCTGAGACATAGAGAGTCCCAGCAGACCACAAACATGTGCACTCCGTTTCAACCTCATGCTCTAATGTTAAAGTTTTAGTAAATACCAACAAATAGTTTAAGCACATTTATATGTATTTCTGAAGATCTAGTATTATTAAAGCATACACTTTTACTTGGGACAAAATACTATTCAAACTTGGATCTTGACAGCACTCATCATTGGAGCATCCTTTTCTCAGACACCATTCCTTGTTTCCAAGAGCATAAATTCCCCCCTGTTCTATTTAACAAACATAATACCCATTTCACCTGTCCAACAAGCAGCTATTTCACTATTTGTGCTTTCCTAATTTGAAAGCTGATACTTTTTTTCTTCAGCAATTTTTATTATTTTATTATTTGTTAGTTATGTTTTAAAGTTTATTTATCTTCTCTTTAACAATAACAAATGTTATTCATCTTTCTTGGGGTTTGCTTATTAAAACCAGCCACTGATATCCTTGCAGGTAAAAGGACTCCAGGTAGGAGTTACCTAAAACTGTCATCATTCAGATTTTAGGAATTCTGATGAACCACAAAGATTCCTCCTTCTTATTTTTTGTCACTTGCAAAGCATGCTACTGGTCTATATACATGAGAGAGCAAACTGCTGGTATTGAATGCCCTTCAACCTATCAAGTAGTGTGCCAATAGATTTACAAACTTATCAGTGTGTGAAATACAGGATTGAATTATCAACAAGGTGATTTACTTTGTTTACAGCAGCAAATATTTTCCATTAGTGAAATCTGAAATCCATTAAAAATGTGTCTTTTCAACTGTAAATCACAAAGCAAAGGCAGGGATGCCCAACTCCTCTGGCTGGGGAGGTCACTTGCATTTGTGCAGGTGCAAAGAAGGGCCACAGGCCACATTCCCTACCCTGTAAAAACTACAGTAAACACTCACAAGTGGTGCTGTGTGTGTCAGAGATGTGACACTTGCTGGGGAGCTGGCCCTCAGCTGAGCTCTTATGTGAGCATCCACTGCAGTCAGGGTGCTGGATGGTCGGTTCTGGTGTCAGCTCCAGGACACCATGTCGAAATTTACCACACAGATTGAAAAGATCATTAGGAGTTCAAGTTTACTTTCCTTCTATACAACAACAGTTATCAACAAATGAAAATACAAACCACCTAGCAGAAATTTATCCAAACTCTTATTCATAGGTCCAGCTTTCATTGCTCCTCACTTGACCACCTCTCAGGTTAGTCTACATCCTTCTTAGCATGTTGAATTCACTGCTAGAACCCCCAGGGCTGAGTAGAGTATAAAGGTCACTCTACTGAGTAGAGCTAAGAAATTACTCCAGGTACACTTTTGCTTACACCTCCCAGTACAATATTTTTCTCCTTTGTATCTACTTGACATGGATGACATTCAGCTTGTAATTCACTATAACATCAAAATGTCCTTTGGCAGGTCTCCTATCCACACAGCTGTTTCTGCTATAGAGCCATGCTTTTCTTCCCTTGTTCCTTCTCTTCATGCAGTACCTTATACTTTTCCTTTTTAATAGCATCCTATTTTTTCAAATCAATTTCACAAGATCATTCTAATTCTGTCCTTACAAGACCTCTTAATCCTTCTTAGACAAGTGTAGCCTGCAAATTTAATAAGTATATTCTGTATTCCATCATCCAGAGCATTAATGCAAGCACTGAGTAGTGCTAGCCCTGGGGCAAATCCCTGCAGAACTTCACTGGATACAATTCTTCCATATTGCGTGGCAGCAGCTCCCTGGCCACAGAGAGCAACACATAACTTTACCAGGCCTTTCTGGGAAAGGCTGTGAGAAGATCGGAGAAGAGAATGATAAACAGTTCTTATCTTCACTTGCTGCACCTGTGGTTGTGAACATGTGGAATGTGTTATGGAGATTTGTTTGCCAAAGAGTGGTTTCTTAATTGGCCAATGGGGATGGTGTTTGGACTGGAGGACCAATTAGGTCCACCAGTATCAAAACCATCTATAAAAGCAGTGGGTTTCTTGATAAGTATAGGATAATAAAGTATTGATCAGCCTTCTGTGAATCATGGAGTCAATGCTAATTATTACCCAGCTGGGAGCCTGTGACAACAATATTGGAAGAGAAGCAACACCGTGTACAGTTTTCCAAACTCTTCTGCATTGATCTTGCAACAGTTTAAGATTATCTGTTGTCATCTTATTGCAAAAGTTCCATACCTTCTCAGTGATTTCTCACGGAAAACTCCTCACAGCACTGACTACTTCACAGCACAACCACAGGCTCCAATTCTCTCCTCACCCAGCTAACCCACTCTTTTGTAGCACTCATCTTCTTATTGGGCACAGCTGTGGCCTATTAAGGGCAGCCTGTTCCTAATCTTTGGTGATCAGTACAGCTGCAACTCCTCAGGTGTGAGACTGCCTTCTGCACTATTTTCTTACATTCTATCCCTCCACAATTATCCTTACTATTATTAAGTCTAGATTATCCCTCTTCAGTTTGAATTTGAAAATGCCTCAGGTGAAGAACTCTTGGAGATAAAATATCAGACCCCACCTTTCACAGTTCCCTCCTCTAAACCAAAGAGCCTTTAACAGAAGGAAGCTAAGCTGGTCTGACAGAACTCACTCTTGAGAAGCCTGTGCTGGTCAGGAGGCTGACTCAGCACATGTGTGGTTATCAGAAGTGCTGGGACACCAAGAAAGTGGGTGAATATGGGCTGTGTTCATACATGCAACAATTTTAAGCCTGTGCACAGGAATGTATTGGGGAAACATCATGGAAGGCACCTGCCACACAGCCTGGCACACAGGGAGCTCTCAGAGGCCCGCACCAGTCTGGGCCACTGTCCCACATGTGGCTCACAGATAAAGGTTGATTGCCACTACAGCACATCATCCTAAGCACAGATAGCAGCTGCTTAAAATGTAACCTGAAGAACTATGTTGAGACAAAATATTCTGTAGAAGGAGAACGTTCTCTTTTGAACACGGCATGAAATTACCAGAAAAGTACTTCCCTTTCCAGGAGAGAGTAAGCTACAGACATTCCTTCAGCATCCAATTCCTTTTTTTGAAATCCAAACTAGACAGCCTCTAAAATTTGCCTTTTAAGGACTAAAGGTGGTAGCTGAGAAGTTCTAGGAACAATGGTTAAATCTTTAACTGCCAGTTGGTACAAGTCTTCTTCTAGTATTACATATTGCTGTGACACATTACCATTTTTAAATAGTATCTAATGTATTTTAACAGTGATGTTAAAAGGAAAACTTAAATTCAATCAATACATTTGGAAGCCAAAAGATTTGTTACCTCAGAAAGACATTTGCTTTCAGAACTATAAAATATTAATACAGCAACATGACTGGGAATGCCAAGAGAAGTATTTGAAAGATTATTTTACCCTTCAAGATGTGTTCCAAAATTACAGGTGCTGTACGTACTCCCTATTAGCCTAACTTGTAATTGCTGACACTGCCCAGTAACATGACTGCTTAGTGATAAAGGAACACTTCAATAGTTGTTTCATTAATATTTTTAGTTTTGGACTTCTGTCACCCATCATCTAATATCATATATTGCTGTTAATCTTTGTAATAACCCCAGTTTTCAGTTTTTCATCACTGACTTCCTTAATTAATCTTGATCATTCTAAGGAAGATGATTTGCACAAAGAAGATGTAAAAGAATTCAATAATGCCCACAGTAATAAATTAAAATTGGGCAAATAATCTCATGCAGGAAGCATGAGCTCTTTTTTTTCAGAGTGATAGCTTGGTCAGAAAATCAGCAGCTGCTGCTGGGAAACCAGCACCTCCTCCAGCTGGTAATCCTGAAAATCCTGCCATGGCATGTCTGTACCTTACCTGCACACAGGTATTGTCCCACATGCATCTACACTTTGTAACATTGACTATAATAGGGAAAAATTGCTTTGTTATCTGTTGAAACATAAAAATTGCATTTTTCAGGAGTACATTTTCTCCCTTAAAAAAACAATCACCTAACAGATACATTCATGGATAAGTCAGCTAATCTTTTTGGGTGCTCTTAGTTCTTTCAATCAAATTGCATCTCCTCTATCAAAATGTTCATCAGCTCTTAAAGATTATACAACCTTACTTACATAAGAGTTTATCTGTATGTACTCATACTGATTCTTGAGTCATGTATACCATACTCCCCTTTCACCTTAACATCTATAGTAACTCACAATTCAGAGTCTTTCTTAAGCAAAACTGTTTGATGGCCACCTATGTTTTCACTAATAAGAATAGAGACAACCTTAAACTAATGGAGGAATGGTGTGAGTTATATGATTTCATTGCAGAGTTGGAGCAGACTACAGATCCCTAAACATCAGCAATAAGGTGTGCCAGAATTTACTACTTCCAGTTAAGTAATGTTAGTAATTCCTCACAATGTCTGTGTCTGGCCCTGGATATTATAAAAGGTTTTGAAGAGGTTTTTGCTCTTCACTAGTCTTTTAAAAAAGTTTTGTCCAAGCATTTTTTAATAAAGCTATACAGCATTTAAAAATGCAACGAAACCAAAACATCCTGTCCAACGAGGCATTTAAATTCAACAGATTTTGTCTTCCACAGTAGTTCCTATCAAACTCAATTACAGCTGATGTCAAGAGACTTTGTCCTCTGGTAAAATGCAAAATAAAATCCACACATTTCCAAAAGTTTAGGGAAGGTTGTCCCCTCTTCTTTAAGAAGCAAGTGGCTGAAACACTTTGTCTTCCCAAGGTTTTTAAAGCATTGTATCTGTGCCTTTGATATCTCGGATTCAGATGAATCAGAAATAAGCTAAAAATATTGGTTATCATGGAAAAAAAACCATAATACAGTCTTTCATGTTTTAGCATTTCAGAGTAAGAGCCTGAAATAGTATTCCACCCACACTCAAAAAAATTAAAGATATGCAAAAACTCCCATGTGCAACTTTATTATCTATTACTGAGATGGGAAAATGACAACATTGGCAAAATTTTGCCATTTTTGGTAATAAAGTAGGAAAGCAAATGAATTGGCTTCAGTCCTGAATCTTCTAGTGAACTGCTGGGAAGGAGGAAGCAAACAACAGCATCCTAAAAGCCAAACTGAAAGAGATGAGCCACAGATAGGTAAAAAGAATGCCTTACTCTCTCTCTGGCTTGATAGAAAAAGGGCAAAACAAAACAAAAAGAATTGAAATAATTCTAATTTATGTAGTAATTCTGATGACACATTGATGCTTGTTACAGGGCTGGACTAACACAAATAACAAATACTCACCACCAAATTAAATACTAAATTAAATACTAAATTAAAGCTATGTGCTTTATTCCTTGGAAATAAAAATTCACCTTTTTTTCCATTGAAAAGCTTTCTAGAGCTATTCACTATAACCATAGAATATATTCAACTCTATCTTTAGTTATTTTTACCTTCTTGGCCATCTCTCTCCTCTAGTTTATTTTTACTAATACTCAACTAACACATACAAAACAACTCCTAATTATTCCAGTGAAAATTAAAGATAAGTGAAAATTCAAGATAACTTTTATTTCTACAGTCTTCATTACTTACCAACATTTCTTCAACAGGGACTGAATTCCAAAGAGATTATACTATGAAATGCTTCTGAAGGCCATGTAAAAAACATTCTTCCTGAGAAAGTCTACAGCAGTAGTGAGTAACAGGTGGGAAGGTCCAAAATGTGAGAAAGAGCACTATGGTTTTAGTGGATCTTTTTAGCCTTCATGTATGCATCCATCTGAAACTATGTATTTCACAAATCTTCTCTTGCAGATTTTGAGAAAATAGGCATCTTTGCTTTCCACATCCTCATACCACATGCAGGTATGTGGTCGACCAATAATTAAATCAGTTCTCAAACTCAGGATACCTTTCCTACAGCAGATCATAGGTAATATTCTTCTCCAATGCACAACTGGGGTTTTCTCTTGGCCAGGAAGAAACAATCTCAAAGGTGGCCTAAAAGTGTATTTCTCTGAAGTTAGATCTAGCCAAATATTAAGCAAACAGCAGCCAGAGTATTTTCAATTTGTGTCAAAGTATTATGTTTTGGCAGAATTCTGGAGGGAAAGGTTTACACAGAAATCATCAGTAGCTGAATCAACTTAAAACAGCATGGTTAAGCACAGCCCAGTAAATGCTTTGCTACTGAGTACTGCTTTTGCACAGTTAGTTCTTTGGGGATGGGAATATGTGGGATATTCATAAACTTCAAACAATTACAAGAAACAATAAAGCACCAGTCGGTCTACTATCAGACCAACTGAGGCAAATTCTGAATATTTAGAACACAAGAGGTTTACTGAAAAGCAACTACCAACAACTATTTAACACCAAAACACAGTCAAAACATTCACACAAGCTGTGAAAGGGTCAAGATAGGGAAGAGCACTCTAGGAGCCATACAGAACATGGAGAATAAATGAAGTGCAGAAATGTGTCAGCCTTTTGCCACTCCTCAGCAAGCTGTCTTGTAACATCTCATTTTATGCAGAAACACAGAGGTAGCTTTAGCCAAATACACAACTGCATACAGTTTAGCTTTTCAAGTTGTAAGATTATTGAGCAGATAAAGGTCTCTGTTACACAAACAGTACACCCCTCTAACCTCTGCCTCACAGAGGGCAGTAACACACTGTAACCATGCCGTCATCTGCAGTCTCCCCCAGCTTCCCCACCACCCCAGGTACACCTTCTGATCCTTTTGATAGATTCTAGATCAAGATTTTGATTTAAAAATGGGTATCTCTCCTATGGGTTTTCTATTGACTGACTAAGCCTTGAGAAAAGTATCCCGCATCATTCACCTGCTCAGGACAGGCTCAGAAGCAGTGGCTCACTGGTGGGAATAAAATTATGTATATTGGTTCCTAATGGGCAGTTATCAAAAAGGCTTTATTTATTTTTCTTAGTCTTTACCCATCAGACCCTTAATATATCCTTACTGACACTGATACAAAAATTAAAGCTCTAGAGGATCAACTCTTTATCATCGATTTAAACAAAAATTCACTGATTATAGTAATTTAGACTTGTTTTCTGAATTAGATCCTGGTTCATGAGCCTCTTCCCTGGAGAGGGTTCTTTTAGCAAAATATACTAAATTGCTGGCATTTCTGTTCACCCCTATGATTTAAAATGGAGTGTCAGAAAAACAGAAATTTTTTAAAAAGTGTTTATTTTGAAGAGACAACGTACACAATCTGCAAAGCATCCAAATATATACCATTCTAGAATGATAGACTTCAATCTTTTTTTTTTTCAAACTTAAGCTATTGCAAGGGTTCTTGCGATCTGAATCTTCCACTTGCCTTATTGACTTGTGCTGTTTCTCTAGAGAGATGATGAATCCTTGTTCACCCTCCTTGTTTGCTGACAAAGAACATAGCAGCATTGCAGAAATTATGGTTTCTTATTGATCATTTGAACTTTGCTTGTTGAATCATTACATCAGTGAAAATGCTTGTGTCTGTCTGCATACAAAATCTCAAGGGCAATAAAATATTCTTTAACCTTCTAAGGGATCAAAGGATGATTTTATAATATAAGAATAAATCCTAAAATGCATCAGTTTCTTCCCCAGGCCTAAGTGCTACACAGTCCTATGCATTCACTCCAAACTGGCAGTGAGAACTGAAAGCCTAACTCTAATCCTGATCTAGGTATGGTAAACTGTACTATGGAGGGTATCATCTGTCACCCAGCAGGGATGATACTAAGTGAACAAATCTTGTCATAAAGGATCTTGGTTGGCTCCAGCATCACTAAAGTACTGAATTTCATGAGTAGGCATTAAGATGACTCTCCAAGGAGATGTAATTTAAACACGGATTTACACCCTAAAACACAGGATGCTTTTCATTAAAGAAATCTAAACCCAGCATTTTCAATGCTAAGCCTTGTTTCTAATATATGTGTTAAGTCTTAACATTGCATTTCAAAGGGCTCAAGAAGGTAAAAAAAAATCTATACCTAATGTAAAAAAAAATTGCATTGTTCAGAGTCAGATTCATTCTATTATATAGCTACAGACAAAAGAATACCTATTTGCCCACACTTCATTCTGTCAGATAACCTATCCCAACAAAAACAATCATCACACTGTATGTTTACCACACAGATTTTTGACTCTTGCAGAAATTTCTGACTTCAGAGCTCCAAATGGCTCAGGACAAGCTAAATGAACCCTAACTTAACCCTACACAAATTTCTTTATAATTCCTCAGAACACCTCTGAACTTTGTGGAATCGTTCTGACATCTAATATGATATCACGTTTACAAAAACTCTAGATCAAGAACTTTCTTGGGTGATAAATACTTCTGTGGGTCATTTGCAAGACAGAGCATCTAATTATGGTTGTGTTAGCTTGGCTTTTCAAGCAAATAAAAAAAAAGAGAGGCAAAAGATTTTGTAATAAAAGGGCATGACCTTTTCAGGAACTTGTATCAAAATAAACTCAAAGAGGCAGATCAAGTTTGAAAGGATTCCTAAAAGGGAAACATTTGGGCTAATAATAGCTATTTCCTGTGACAATGTCATTTGGATAAACATTGCGACATCACTTCTGTCATATCAAAGCACACTGCTGAGGTTAACTTGCAGCAGTCAGCAACCAAGGATGAATTTTACAAATATGCACATATTTAAGTGTCTTTTAATGCTTATTTTTCATGTGAAAAAATTTGCCAAGAAGATAATGAATTTCAGAACACAAATTTGAAAACTAAAGGGCCTCTCTATTTATCTGAGTCCACAAGGAGAGCTAAGGAGGAGAGCCTACTTGCAGAATATCACAGAATTACGACATTACTTAGTTAAACTGTAACCTCTGCACACTTAAGCTATACCCAAAAGTCATTTTTAGTGACCTCTTGACAACATATATGCCAGCCAAGTCTTGACATTATGGATATGCTAAAGCATAACAAAGAGTTTTAATTTTAACATAATGCCATTGTTAAAATATTGTTATCTTACATAATAAATTGTGTCAGAAGTTAGCAAAGCAGACCTCCTGATAAATCCCAGATAAAAATCTAATATTTTGCTCCAGCCTAACCAGCTGTCATATACAAATATGCCTTCACACTGTTGAAAAGGTCATCAATGCCTATGAAACAGGTAATAAGCACTGAAATGTTGTTGAAGATCTCTTTGAAAAAAAAAAAAAAAAAGTTATTTGCAGAATATGCAAAAATACTTCCATGCAAATAGTACCATCTATACCACAATAACAGCACTTGGACTTTCTAGACTTCACTATTTTCAAGAGACTAAACACGTCCTAGCACATCCTCTCTCCTAAATTCAGGCACATGCAGTCTAATATTCTCACAAGCAAAGAAATTGCTAGTGGTTAACAATTTTTCCTCTAACATTTATTACAAATATAATGGTAATGCAATTTTTGTTACTCTCTTTTTTGCATTCTCTGGCATTACTGCGAAAGCAAAGCACATAAGTATCATGACTGAGTGTACTTTATTTTTAAAGCTAACTGTAAAATGATTAACCAAAGCTCCCCACGAGAAGAAGTCTTGACTGTGTTGTCAAGACTGTACAACACACCATTGATTTTATGTTAACTTGTGTGTGAATTAATGCTGAAAATTAAAAGGAACGAAGTTCCACCTTTCTTTGGAGAGACAGATGCCTGCACCTTTTCTGAGACAGAGACATCTTCAGAGATTTCTAAGATTTTAAATGGAAATACTGTCCACAAATGACACACATTAAATTCTTAAAATTTACATTTCAAATGTGACTGTTTCAGAGATATTAGCACCTTCATTGGTCTAAAATTAATACTTAACAAATAATTTTTCTTACTGTTGTGACCTTTATAAGAAACATGTTGTAGAAATTGTATACTACCCTGAAACTTCTTTGTTGGACAACAAGTGTGTGACCTGGTTAGAAAACTGCAAAATCTAAAAGGACTCCATTTTGTCTTCTCTGTATCACTCACTGTCTTATATGCTTACATGTATATTATTTGCACAACTTGTTTACCTTATATACTAAATAACCCCAGTATTTAAACATTTATTCTTGTGACAGTGGGTTTATATTGCTAAAATTTCTTGTGCTCTTTTCTTAAATTCTTCCAAATCCTATTACTGAGACAGAATGAGCACAGTTTAGAGTATTGTGAATTTGGCCATGTTCCAAATTTACATTTTATATTTTCTACATCCTTTTATTTTGTTATTTTGATAAGCAGACTTATTTTCTCCAACATCTTGGGAGGAGAACAGAGGGGATGAGAGGTAACATGAAACTTTTAGATGCACACACTTTGACATCTCATTTAACAGCTGGTCAGAAACTGTCTCCAACTATGTGACTTTTTTTAAAAGGTTTTGGAGTAGATGATGTTAGTCCCATTTAATCATCTCATTTGGCTGTCAAGAGATTCAACTATAGTAGCCCACAAAAATGTCTCTTCCTACCTCTTAAATGGATGTACAGCTATGTACAGAAGTAAAAATCTGGAATGATTAGAATAATAGGCTTTCATAAACATAAGGTTTTCCATAAATGCTTTTTTACAGAAGAATTTTGCCACGTATTTACAGATGATGTGTGACCCACACTAGAAAAGGTACTTTAGCTTCAGCATTGTCAAAAATGTACTTTTTAAAATCTGATTTACAGGAGCTGTATATATGTAAGTGTTAATTCTGATCTTAAAATAACTATTAGCGGCGGGGGCTGAAGAAGGAGAAAAGGAGATCACTGATTCAGTGCAAATTATATTAAGGAGTACTATTGTTTTCCATGAATGATACAGGTTGTAAATGTTTTCATTATCCAAGTTGTAGTACTTTAAGAATATATCTACATTTTGTGATTGCAAGTTCATTAATTACAGTATGCTGCACTAATTACGTCCAGAAAGCACCTCAATTACCAATCTACGTGAGAAAATTCCCAGAAATTTGAGTTGAAATGCAAACAATACATGAAGTTTAAAGCTTTCCTATAAAAAAGTCATTAACGCTGGAGGTATGTTTCACAGTCTGAAATTCTGAAATTAGCATCTCATACATTTCTTTCTTCAAAACTGGACCATCAAACAGCACAGTAATATTTTAAGTCTTACTGCCAAAACGTAATAACTTGTTTACATTTGACTGCACAGCTAAATTACCTTTTGATATGCACAAGGAAATTTTAATATGGTGCTAAATAATAGCCAAGATGGCTTTGTCAGAAACAACTCATGCCAAACCAAAGTAATTTATTTCCGTGACAGAGAAAACGTACCTTTGAATAGGAGATGTAACATGTTTTGATTTGAAGCAAGGCTGACACTATTTTAAGTGACTTTCCTAAGTAAGCCAAGCCAACGTGGTCTAACGATGAACATAAAGAACAGGGTGGGATAACCCAAGTGTGTGACACTCTAACACTTGCGTCTTTCTTTGACTGTCCTAATTCTGGTTCTACTCAACATTCTCATGGACCTAAAAAAGGCAGAAAAGAGGATAGCAAACCATCATGGTACACAATTTATACAGGTGGACAGGTTTAGAATTCACAACGCAAAGACAGTCTAGTCTGGACAAACAGAAATCTCATATTAAGGCATATGGAATTTGAATTCCACTCACAATAACCATGAGGTGTCTCTGGCTCCTACATATTTAAAAAAACCAAAACTCCGTCTTTAATTGAGTTAACTTCATTAATGAAGTTCCTGTATCACAGATGTGTAATTTTATAATTCCCAGCTCAGGGGAATACAAAAAGGCTCCCTCTCAGCAGTACTGGCTGACTGTGACAATGTGCCTCGTGCCCCAGTCCAAACTCTACATCTGATGCTGCCGCATAATTAGATGTTCTGTAAAGTGTAGCACAGAACAGCTTGGGTTGGAAAGGTTCTTCAATGATACCAGTTAGTGTGAAAACTCCCTGTGACTTCAAATCAATAATAATGATGATCCTCAGAAACAAAATTTAATAATATGAAGTTGAAATAATATTCCCAGCACATATGTACAATCACACAGCATGACATCTTTTCAGAAATTCTATGTCAAAGTCTCTACTTGTATGAACAGCAGTTTTTGTCTACAGAAGAAATGAGCTACTTGACATCAAAGAACAATTTTGGTCTAATGCACAAGATAAAGACAATAATTAGAATCTTTAATTTAGCCCAGCTTCTCCCCCATCCCAAGAAAGTCACAAACACAGAAGCAGAAATGAACACTTAAATTATGAGCAGTATTATTAGCTTTGCCAGACCGCCACTCACAGCCAAGGTAAACCTTGAGTATATATAAAAGATTCAAAGGGATTGTTGACAGAGATCCTTAACTTAAAGGGCCTTAGGAAAACTACTGCATCGAAGTAATTCCCCATCCATTATTAAAATTCAGCTGTTATACCCCTAGTATTTTCTCTTGTATGAATGACACATAAATTGTGAACTTAACTACCATGAAATATAAATAAGCGTGGTACGGAAAATAAAATTTTCAGCATGCAAAAATCCCTTATGGAAACTGGAATACATAATAGTATGCTGTGTAAAAAACAAAAGTGTTTCAGAACATTTAGCACTTTCACCTGAGGCACACTTTATTTACTAGTATAGGTTTCAAGGAGAAGCTTAATGTGCAAGAGAAATGACATGTAGGTGCAGTTACTCATCAAGATGTAGGATTAAGTTCACTCTTCCACATACCACTATCAAGGCACAAAGTATAAGGTACTCTCAGTATAAGGAAAAAATATTTCAGTTGTGGATTAAAAAACTAATCTGAGATCTAGTTAAAGGCAACTGCCTAACATATTTTTAAAATTCTTATCATTTGACCTAGAATTAAGACTGAAAGCCTCTGAACAGAACTAAAAACTATGCTAAAGTTTATCTTTTCTGAAAAGAAAATCCCAAAGATATGCTCTAACATTGTAAGATTTCTAAACTGAATAGTGAATGTAAAGTATAAATGTAGACCTCATTTCCATTTAAAAAAAATATGCATGACATAGATTTTCAGATGTTCACAGGCCAGGCCATTACTTCAATGACTGCCTTTATTTTTGTCAGCAGTTTTGCCATGTTAAATCTCAGAGCAAACACTATTTTATTTACACAGCTATACAATTTAAGATTCAGTACTGTTCAGTCCAATGAAAGTTAACTAATTATCAAATTCCTTGCTTTAGAATATAATTTCCAGCTCATAACACTTGTTATTCTTTACACCTTACAGCTCACCATCTGATGAATATAAGTCTGTGTCCAGCATTGTACAGGCAAACTACACCAGCACAAGGTTTCTTAGCTCACTGCAGAACTCTGTGAACTTATCAATTTCACTATTTTATTTTTACAACCTGCACTGAAGCAACAATACTTGACACAGTGATGCTTTCCCACTGTGTCATATGAGGAAAGACTGTCAGAGGGTCTCTATGAAGAATAGTATCTTCTATTAAGGAGAAAAATATCCTTGATCATGAAGTATATTAAATTTAATTCTAAGGTGTGGCAGAATGCTGAATCAAGGGGAGTGAATTCCCCAAAAGGATAGAAGAATAGGCTGTAGCTGCACAGCAAATGAAAAAGTCTTAAGTCTGTGGAAAGGTTGCTTGTATTTATTTGCAGACAACTTTGAAATTCAGATTCCTAGTGAGCATTTTAAAGGGGGATAAAACAAGAGTCAAGTAGAAAGACAATGAAAAGGCTTCATGCATTAACATCCCCTTAGGCAGAAAAAACCACAAACCTGCAGCAAAATGCAACCAGCACTGTCACACCACAAGTTTCTACGGGATGAAACATATGTGCTTGAGGAATGTGGTTTTCAATATGCAGTACACAAAAACCACAACAGTAATCATAAATACTGACCTAGATCTGAATTTAGGAAAATCATTCATCTAACATTAATAAGAAAGAACAAAGTGTCTCAGGCTTTTCTCAAATAAGTCAATACTTACATCCCAATAAACACAAGAATAGCAACACTAAGCAGGAATAGCCAGATCTTCTACAATACTGATCAAGTACAAAAGACAACTACATTTTTTGACAAGAAATCAATAGGATTTTAGAACAAATCTGCAAGAAAGAGTAAAACCTGCAGTGCAGGAGAACATATGGCACTCTCCCATCCTCCTTACTGGTAACTCCTACTACAGCACACATTCCTTCCCAAATGCATATGGATTTTAGCTTTGCTCATATACAGTGCTAGAGGAGGGAGGGGAGAAGACGGAAAGGAGTTCATCTTCCCTTCCTCCCTGCTCCTGGAGGGGAAAAGTTGCAAAGCTCCATCTGAGCTCTGGAGAGGGACTGTGAGTCAGCACCCTGTTGCAGGTGTGCTGTGTGCCCAAGAGGAGCAGGATGAAACACGGACACGCTGCCCCCACTGCCCCTGGCAAGGGCACTCACTGCACTCATGTTCTGTCAGAGCGACAGAGGCAAAGCAGCAGTGCAGCCTCAGCATGGCTCAGCAAACAGTACCAGGGACAGATTTTGGTATCAACTAATTCTGCCTAAGGAGATGTTAATGCATGAAGCCTTTTCACTGTCTTTCTACTTGACTCTTGTTTTATCCCCCTTTAAAATGCTCACTAGGAATTCCTGTTACTATGTTATCTCTATTACCTTAAAATATGGGTATCTGAACATATATGCCCAGGTGCTTCCTGAGTAGTCCCATTTTCCCAACAGTGTTCACTGAGGAGTTCATCATCCCCTCCTCTTTTACAAGACTTTCATTCTGGAATGCCCATTGTGTATGGGGAAAAGCTACAGCTCTGAAAAATGAATGAGTTGGACCTGCACATCTGGATTTTTGGCATGAGATGACTGTGTTTTCCATTCTTCTGCGGTTCCAACGTGTTTACCCAGCAGAAATGTTGGGCATGCTTCAAGATGTAAATTACTGATTATTCAAGTAATTGCTCAATCTTTATTGTACTCAAAGAAATACCACGCTTGGTTAAAGAGCTTTATAAAAGAGTTGCTACCATAATTTTTTTGTCTGTTAAAGGAAAACTTGATTAATTTTACGGCATTACAAAACAAGGTCAAGTTAAAAAGATACAGACTTAACTTCATAATTTTAATAAAGTATCACTATTGTATAAACTGTTAAGAAACCTAGAAAACTGAGCAGCAATATCAATGTCTCCCATTTTTTGCTGTTTTTGTAACATAATCTGTATTTTATACTATTTGTTGCAGCTGTCTTTTTTTAAAAAAAAAATCAGACTAGCAAACATAAAGCAGTACCGTGTCAGAAGAAAAACAGTAAAGGAAAAAATGACAGTTTAGATAGCAATGGATTCTCTGGGAAAGGCACTGAAAGAGGTCAAGGCACAAAATTATTGTGCAAAATTAGACACAGTTTTAGTTAAAGAAGCTTAGTCACTTTAAGGACCAAACTATTTTCAGTTAAATATGTATAACACACATAGTTGCAGTAATATTAAATAATTTACTTAAGCTAATTCTACCTTTTCCCAAAGAATTTTAAGATATAAAAGGCAACAACTCCCAATTCAGTATTAAAATTTCAGCCAAAACCATTTTAACTAAACACTTGTATTACCATATGCTTCACATTAATATTACATGAATTATTGAAGACTGATTAAATATACATGTGTCTGTCCAAGCAGGTTTCTCCTCAAAATGCAGTCTCTTGCTTTCTTCTGTTTTCAATATTTGCTTAAAGGCAGTGCATTTGAGTCTGTGCCTCATGTCAACTAATTATGAATTCCTTACACCACGGCGTACTACCTGCCACTGAGGGAAGGAAAAGCAAGTGTTTCATGCTCCATTTGCTGTTGACAACATCTCACTGGGGCTGTCTGCTTTGCAGACTACTCTGGAACACGTGTCCAGCAGAGGTACAATTAATAGTCAGGAGTGCTAACAGATGATCAACAAGAAATATCACGCCCTTGGCTGAGCCACCCAAAGCCCCGAGCCAACACATCCTCCAGCACTGCAGGGGACACGGACAGCAAAGGAGGTGGCAGTTCCCAGGTCTGCTGGGCTCGCCTGGGCCATGGGCTGATCTGCAGCAGCATTTCAGATACAAATACAGGGCTCTCAGAAGCTGGTGGGCTCAGCTGGGGTCACAAACAGAGGTAATAGAGCAGGATATCCAGTATGAGAGGACTTCTTAATTTGGATGCTTTTGAAGGCATTTTGAAGCCTAGGGAAGTGGCAGTGTAATGGCATCCAGCTGAAGGATGGAGGAAGGCAGGACAGCTGCATGCCCTAACCATGGGTACTGCAGAGGAAGCTGCTGCCATTGCCACCACCCCAGTGGAGACAGGAAATCCAAATCTGGGAAACAACGAGCACTTCATATCTCAGTTCTCTGCTTTATTACGATTTGAAAAAAAAATCCAAAGGACAGAAAGAAAATGTTCTCTAACCTCAAACTAATTGAATTTGAAGGTTTTACAAAACAATAGCTGCTAATATATTGTAACACAGTACCTCCCCATACTGCCACGTCACAAAAAGGAAAACCTGTGCATTTTGTTTGTTCTGCTAATAGACACTTCAAAACTTCAATATCCAGTGCATAAAAATCTTAACATTTTTAAGGCCTGAACCTGATCCTGAGTATTGCAGGAGTTCATCAGAACTGGCTGGAGTGAAATGCAGGTGAGAATGCTGCACAGCTGTATGGCCATGGGACAGCCCAGAGCTGGGGAGGCAGGCTCCCAGAGCTGCTGACTGGGAAAGGGGGATGGATGGAAGGCAAGGGGCCCTTCCCTGCCCAATTAATGAGTCCCCTGTGCTTAACCCCATACCTGAAAGCTTTCTGCTGAACATAAATTAAAGAACTAAAACTTACATTTATTTTAAAGTGTTTTTTCTACTTGACCTGAAAATATTTCAGTTGAAGGTATTAGTGGGTGAGAAAATAGAAGTTTCCGGGGTTTAAGAAAAAATGTTATTTTCATACAGGAAAAAAAAGCATTTTCATTAAACAAGGCCAGTGTTGTTTAAAAGGGCCAGTGTTGCCTAATCATTAAAGCATAGAAACTTACAAACTCCGATACTTGTTAAGAACCTACCTGTTTATTTCTTGTCATTCAGAACTTCTCTGTATTTGCCCAGTTATGGAATGAGGTTTGCTAATACTTGCCTAGAACACCTACTACACACACTGAGGAATTTTCTAAAGGATGTTGCAAAATTAAAAACTGAATCATTAATGAAAAAGGATCAATATTCAAAAAGTAACCTGTGAAGAGGGTCTTCCACACATTTACAACAGCAAACAATATTCTAATACAGAACAGGAAAGCCCTAAATCTCACTTTTATTTTAAAATCCTCCTGTTTTCAAAATGTCGCTATTGGACTTGCCCATATGTTCCAATAACTACAGCTCTCAGGAATCTTTTATATTAATGGTAGTTAAAATAGTCTTGGAATACAGACACTGGAAACAAGTTACTATTTGAACTATATTAGCACAGTGCAGCTCCATTCTCTCAAAACCCTGTTTCACTGAAAAAAGAAACTATCACAACTCATTACCTCTTTGCTATTTTATTTCTTTTTTTTTTTTTTACTTTCAGTACCATCCTAATTTCCCCATACAAAATGTTTAAGCACCAAGTATCTTAAATGGAGAACATGTTGTACCTTAAATGAGGTACAGAAAAGAGCCCAAGTACTGAACAATCAGTCACACACTATCATTTTTACCTGCATGCACAATGCTTCAGGTTGTGGGCACTCAGATTCCTAATGGTTTGTTAACAAGATCTCCATACTTTCCCTCTACATCAATACTGGAGTTACCTACCCATTTATCTATCTCAAAGAGATAAATAAATATTGCTAATGTTTTTACACTCAAAGCATATCTCCTCTGATTTAGCATGACCTGTTAAATTGAGGTCAAACATCTAATAAAACAGGTACTACTCCAGCTGGCATGTTTCCTTGCCTGTTCTTCAATAATCATTTTTTGCTGTAGTCACCTAAATAACACTCTACATATGCCGTTTAATTTTGCTGACCTTCTCTTTCTGGCTACATGAAGTTTTCTTGTGTTCTACAAATTATTTCAATCAGAAAATACACCTAATACAATGTAACACAGTGAGATTAAACAATGGCTGGACATGAAGTTTAGAGATGACCAACAAGACACAGATGATTTTTTGTAAAACATTTAATAAATGAGCCATTAACAGAAAGGCATAATTAATGGTTTTCTTTTCCTATGGAATTGAGAACACCTTTTGCACCTGTAAAATAAAATACAGAGCTAACACCTAAAGAATTATGCATAGAAACATTTTTACTTCCAATACTATTTTTTTATTGTTACTACTGCTCCTAAAACCACTTTAATTTGTATTATGCCAATATTCCACCATCCTTTTTAATGCACATTTTTAGCCCTTTCATGCAGAGGTTGCAAGCTGCAAAGTAAAAGTGAACTATATTGAAGTCAGACATTCATTTTAGCTGTTCCAAGATTCAAAACATTCTATCATCTGTTCCTATGGAAACTGAAAGGATATTCTAGGTTATATCAGTACCAGCCGATTATGTTGCCGAGAAATCTGTGGTTTATTTTAATCCATAGTTCAGAGGTATAAAATCATGCTTAGTGTTTAGCTTGGTGATTTTGAATTACTGAGGCGTGGTTAACACTTCAGTTCCATTAGATCATACTTTAAGATAAAACAAACTCCTTTTAGACCAGAATAGTAAAGGGAAAATGTTATAAGGTTCCATTAATCCCTGTGGAGTTTGCTGTTCAGATGTAGGATATAACTAATATATACTTGGAAGATATTTTTTCGTTGTTAGATGAGCCATACGTTGCTGCATCACATCGTAATAGAATAGTTCAAGGAAAAAATAATTTAGATTTATAGAAAACTCCCTCAGTAGTGCCATGCACCAGATGGCCAGATGAAGGAATCTGATTTAGCAAGTTAACAAGATCATGAAAACCATAACCATAAGACTAAAGATGAAAAATAAAATTGAATAATGCAACATGAGTATATTTCTACGACAAAGAAACTTAAAGTTAGGATAAAGTAAAACATGTGAAGACATTTAAACACATTAAGTGAAAATGCTCCATATGTATACAGAGCTACTCTAAAAGAAAGGATAGAAACTGTGTAAGTTAGTAGGATTTTAATTAAACAGACCAAAATGCCATTGTGATCGTTCACAACAAAAGCCAATATGACAGCTAAACATGCTGGAATAAGTCTTCTCTGTCTACATTAGAAATAAGCAGAAAAATGGGTAGTTAACATGAATTTAAATAAAAAACTTTGGATTTCATACTCCATTTTCACTAAACAAAACTAGATGATTTAAAGTCAACTATAGCTACCACCCTCATCTTATGCCAAAAGTAGCAAGCAGGTTCAAGTTTTCCTCTTTACAGATACGACTTCAGCCTTCTTACTCTAGATTCAAATAACTGACTTCTGAATAATCAGAAATGCCTTCTATTTCTATATCATACTGTAGTCAATCACTCCATTACGAAGTAACTGTCTCAGTCTAGTTTCCATCAGGATCTCCTGCAGGGAATTAAGATTGTAGCATAATAAGGAAATGTAACAACTACTGCCTAAAGTGTACTATATTGGTTAAACTTTTGACAGTAATGAGGTTAAATTCCAACTACTAGCTTTCAAGATAGAAATAAATGTCAGAATAAAAAGAAAAGAAAAAAAAAGAAAGAAGCAATGATTACTTTTTTACTTTAAAAAGCATACTCTTAGTAGCATTTTAAATCTAGTTATTCCAGGCTTTTTATGAGGGCAACCAACAGTATGTGGATAAAAACATTAATGGCTATGAGCAGACTGGAGGGGTTCTTCTCTCTTTCTTTTTGTACGTTATTTGCTATTCTAATGATCATTTTGTAATTATGCACACCTATGCAGTTATGTACATCTACATAACAGCAATCAATCCCACTGACATGCTGAAGTGCATAAGGGCTTGGATTATTTAAAAGCCATGACAAAATATGATAGCTAATACGTAAAAGCAGCAAAGTGTAGGCAAAAACATCTGGAAACTAAAAATTGTGCTTTTGAGTAGCACAGTACATCAGTGTGGGTAATGTAACACATTCTAAGCTAAATGAACTAAAGCTGAACATTGAAGAGGCCCCTACACAACCACAGGGCACAGGAAATGACATCCTGCTACAACACCGGACTTTGCTCTACAGTCAAGCACATCTTCAGAGCTGACAACTTTAGAAAAGCATATTCATGCACTTACACAGTCCATTTCACAATGAAGCATTCATCTGAAGATGACACTAAACCAGCAAAAAACAGAAGGCAGATGTTGATTTAAATGAAAGTGTTTAAATATCATGAACTAATCTAGAAATAGGGATGTTTCAGTGGAACACATACTCTTGCTAAAGTAGGCAAGATTGAAAGAAACTGAAAAACGCAAAATCACAGGACCCTGCCCAGACAGTCATGCCCCAAGAGCCATCCACACTTTTGGTAGCAATAATTAGAAGCAATTAGAAAACACAACACTATTCTATTTTTCCATGTTTCATCAAAAAAGTGAGAAATGGAGCCCAACACCAACCCTTCTTAATATCTGAATATCTCAAACATTTTGAAGTGCATTTGCACAACTGGAAAATGCTGCCACAGGATAGTAAGTGTATGTATTGCTTAAGATCCTTGATATTAGATTGAACACTAACCTATAACCAATTTAAGAACAATTTCACCAATCCTGCCATAACCCTGTAAGCTGTAGTAGACAAACACTCAGCTCAGAGGGCCCTGAAATGAAATAAATTATGCAATTTCTTGATGATTGTGTCTAAGTGATGATAACTGGTCAATTATGTACATACTTTCCCCTCCAACCCCTTGGGGAATAAGAAACAAGACCTATTAGAGATCCTTGACAAGAGATTAAATGCTGGTCTATGAGAGATCTCAGATTAATTTCACCAATTTTGCTATAACACTGCAAGATATACTACAAAGCACCTAGCTTAGGGACTGAACTGAGATAAATTGAGCAAGTCCTGGATCATCACCTCCAGACAACTGGTTAATTATGCAGACACTTCATCCTCCCATCATTTTTTCTCAGGCACTAAACAGCATTAGTCAAGAACACTTATGCATATACTTCTAGTTAATAATTTTTTAATGTAAAAAAAACTGCACTTGTTCCAGAGACAACAACTGAGAGGAAAGGCTCAGCATGAAAAAGAATGCAAAACAGAATAATTCACAAAACAAATTCTTCTCAATGAATTATGAAAACTCAAAATGTCCCCAAATATGCCCAAAATAATAACAGTACAAAGATGCTACAATGTGAATAACTAAGAAATTTTTGTTCAGATCATACTGTTTACCTACTTATCCTGTTAATAAAAATCCAGCATTTGAACAAGTGTCAGAAGTAGAGTTTAGGATTTATTTCTCTACATTATTTTCCCCTCTTCTTCATTCTGCAAGGCTGTAATTAGCAAAGCTCTTCATTCTGGAGAAAAAATAAATCTGGGTATTTTTTAAAAAACAGCACACCCAGTTCAACAAAGGATACTTATTAGGCTTACACTTACATCTTATATACAGGAAACTGGACAATAAAACACAGCATAATTTCTCTAAAATGTAAAAAAAAAAAATTTAAACCCCACCAACCAACCAAAAAAACCCAGCAAAACCAAACTAGTCAGACATCTACAGATTCCTCCAGGAGACAAGGAAGGAAAATTTTTATTTTGTGGTCAAATATACAGAATGTTTCTGTAACACACAGAAGGACAAACTGTTTAAAGTGCAAACCCAGGGAAATCTGAATTCCGCTCTCATTTCTACACCACATCCTGCTATATTTTAATCTATCTTTAATGATACCATTGATACCTCACAGCCTATGCCCTAATTATTACAATTGGTATCAGTAAAGTCACAAACAAGAACATAGGTCCCTAATGTATTTCACACATGCAAAAATCCATCCTTCTTACAACCACAGCTGCTGCTTAAAGCACTGAACCTAGCTCAGAACTAAGGCTACCTTTTAAGAGGATGGAGGAGATGGAAATGCAGCTCCTTTCTGCACACACATGGCCTGGCTCCTAAAGCTACCAATATTGTCATTACCAGGTGGAGCTAAGTTTGCTTATCCCTCTAAGTCCCACACCTAGCATGGCAATATAGCAGGAAGGGTTTGAGGCATGAGCTTCTCATTTTTACATGTAGCAGACAAAACCGTGTCTGGAAAAACTGTTCTACCTGGAATTGAGCTTTGATAAGCTCAACAAATTTCTCTTTTCCCCGGTAATTTCTTATTATTCATATCTACTTTACACAATATTGCTGTTGAAAACAGGGGTGAAGTGGGGCCAAGAGCAAGTCTAGATTCTTCAGTCCAGGGTTCAATGGGAGCAAAAGAAATGATGGGGATGTTTCAGGTGGTTGCAAGATGCAGATATATCTCTTTTTAAAAAATTTAAAGCAGAAAACATTGCTAGCTTCTGTTAGAAGGCTGGCTTTTAATCATGTTCTTGATGCATCTCTGCTAAAGCTGTCTTTCCTGCTTCCTATGCTATCTGCCATTAGCCTGCTTACAGTATGAAGGAAAGCCAGCAAGGAGTTCAGGACTAGAAATAAAGATGGGGTTAGAATGCATTTTCTTTGAATCGTTCTATGGGTCACGAAAGACTGTCTATCTGTGCTATGTACACTAGGAGTGCCTAACAAAGCACACAGAACAATAAAAACCTGCCTGTAGCCACTGGTACCTGTGTGTTCACAATAGCAAAGAGAACTTGTCAATAATAGCAAAGAGAACTTTCTCTTTCTAAAAGGATTAGGAAGGCAAGTGTGGTTTGCAGCTCTATGAGAGCCTGTTTAGACACACTGACAGAAACTTCTAGTCTATACCCAGACAGCAGCTTTAAGATTCCACCAGGAAGAGGAGTGGAAGGCCTCACTTCTAAAGCAGCCAACGGCTAATGCCACATTTCCAAAGGGGGAAGAGGTTTCATTTTTTCTGAGAAATACACAAACACCATGGTGGTGGACATTCCATAAAAACATGAATTAAAATGAACAGAAAGAGACAATGTATTACTTAGGTATAAGTATCTGCTTTCATGTGCTACTGCTGGACATTATTTGGGGGAATCTGTGCACAGCTCACTAGCATGTGACTTATACATCATTAAATAAACAATAAAAAGAACAAAAAAGTCTCTATCCCAATCAAAGGGGATATATAAAAATGTTAAATGTAGCAGCTTAGACTTTTTAGCTCTGTTCTTTTTGTCAGAGTAACTTCGAGCAGTATCTCTGGAAAAAAAGCTGAATTCTAGAGAGTACATTCACCAAATTCTAATGGCTTTTGTTTAAAAACAAATACTTCCAGTCTTACTTTTTAAAATTTATTTCCACTGCCTGCTTCTCTTTTAGGTGGACACTGAAATACTCTAAAATGGAGACATAAGGATCATTTTTCTCTTAAGTGCTACATGAAATGTAGAAGTACAGCTCACTCTTATGTAGGCAATTGATCTCGTATTATTTACACAGCAGATGAAAATAAGGGTGGAAACTAAAACTGCATTTGCAAATATGAATATCAAATAACTGCAGAAACACCTGAATAAATACAGATGCACTATTCTCAAAGGTACAGAGAGCCACCAGAATACATACTGGCAGGAAGACAGTTCATCTGAGGAACTCTTTAGTACTTAATACAGGAGAAAAGATGAAGGTCCCAAGTGCTCTTTAAGGAAGTTTCAGGGGTTGGAAGGTATAGATGTAAATCAGCTTGTCAGTAAAACACAATAACAGGAATCAAGGACATGCTATTCACTAGTCACATTTCAAATTCTAGATTTCTTGGGCAATGCCTGCATATGTATTTTCTAAAGCAAACTATTGTTCTCAACATTAAATTCACAAATCATATCCAGCAACAAACCTGTGATGCGTAACCCAACACCTCCTCATGAAAACATCCCCATTTCTGATATGACTAAGCACTAATAATTTTCTTCCAAACACTCCTCCATTTGTTGGAAAGAGGCCCCTGGCTAAAGCACAACAGGCATATACTTTAATAATCTCTTGATTACCTGGAGACAGCCTGGAACACCTAATAAATCTGTCTATTTTTCAGGTGGAGTGGGATTGATTTCCCCAGGGTTTCTTTGTCAGTTCCATTTTAGTACTTAATATGAAGAGAAAATTATCAGAGAAGGTCAAATCTGACATGAAAAACTAGAACAAGTTCGCACTGATGAAGACTTTTGCTACATTTAAAATAAATGTCCACTTGCTTTTTCTTAGGCCGTCTTCCGTCAATCTTTATTTAATAACCTATATGCTTCATAGCTTGCAAAAAGTGCAATCACAGCTTGGCAACATGCTCAAATAGCCAGAAGTTTCAACACTGGAATAGTAATCAAGTGAAAAATGGGGTGGTTTTTTTCTACCACTTTGTTATCAGCAAAAAGTCAAAGGTATTTACCACAAACATGACTTCCTACTGCAGAAAATTAGTTGAAATGACAGATCTAAGTAAAAGTTAGAGACATACCAAAAATTTTAATCCTCAATTGTTTAATCAAGCCAATTTATTCAGTAGGTTTTCTATTATGTATACATTCTATTTTCATGTCAATCTTCAACAGTATAAACACATGCTATCTTGACTTAGAGAGAAGTTTAACACTTGGTAAGAAACAGGATAAAATGCCTTATTCTAAGCCTCTTTGTTGTCTAATTTAAGATCCAAATTTGATAGAAATTTGTACCAGATTTCTTCTCTCACTCTGGCAATGAGAATTTAAAATATTTTTGTTTTTGAAGAATATTAAAAAGTATAGACAAAGGAAGATGAAAGTTTACAAAGGCAAGAAAATAGCACTAAAGATACTGCAAATAGTTAATAGATGGAGCCAGGTTATTAAGATGTCAATAATTACATTTAATATGAATGAATGCAATTACACATATTAATTTTTATTTCCCTACAGTGACTATTTACCTCAAAGCTTAAATTGCTCTTTGACGTTTTAATGCAAATCTTTCAAATCTTTTCAATATATTTCAGGACAGCTAAAATGCAGAAATCTTCTTACAGTTTTAAGAAACTGTATTTTTCATACTTCGCTATAAAGCTTGGCAACATTGGGAGTGCTGTATATGGTGTTGAATGCATCAAGCTTTTATGAGTGTTTACAGTTTACCTACTTTCTTCCAGTCAGATCATGCAAAATTTTATTCTTTCAAATACTGCACAAGACCAGTTTTGCCCATTTATTTGAATATAGTCATGTGTGAGAATTTATCACATAGGATTTTTTTTTTTTTGTTTAATTTACACTGGGCAGTGCTACATAAAGCAAAAGAAATCAAGCTCAACCGTTTTACCCTTTACTTTTGAAAGGAAGTAAAGAACAAAGTGTATTTTACCTGAGTCTCCACACCTTGCTCAAGCAGCCTTTTAGCCTGGTTTTCCACCTCAAGACGAGCTCTTGCAATAAAAAGGAGGTCATTTTCAATCACTTCTATTCCAGACAGATCTATCCCTTGAGAAAGATAATCTATAAAAGCAACAAAACATTGATAAGCATGACACAGGATAATGGAACATTTTAAGCATGTTAAAACATTTCAAAGTTACAGTCAATTCCAAGGGACGTTTTTGCATACAATGCTTGACCATACAGTACATCAAAGTTATGTCTTACACCACTGAAAATCAGAGGACTATTACTTAAGAAAACCTGCATACTGAATAACTTTAATTTACTTCAACACACTTGTCTAGATCTAGAGACCACCAAAGAGGTGCAACACATGAGTTCTAGGAACTACAGAATCAAAATCACAGGCCAAAAAAGGGCAAGAAGTCGTATGCTTGTCCCAAAGAATTAACTAGATCATTGAACTTGTCTAACCAGATGTTCGAATAAATGTAATTTGCTCTAAGATCTGAAATTAAAGATGCATCAAAAGGCTCAAATTATACTTGATATATTTAAATTGCACTACTAAACATTTATGATCAAAGACAAAAGAATGGTACAAAAACTAAAAAAAAAAAAAAAAAAAAAGAATTTTTTTTTTCCTTTTTAATTACAGATTTATCACAAAAATCATTACCATTGTGGAAATCACCATCAGCTGGGTAGCTAGAGATTATTGGACTGGATGGGCAACTGCAGCAATAAAATCTATTCAAATTCAACTTTTCTCAATTATTTTTTTTCCTCCTTTTTTATCTTTCTGGATTTAAATTAATCCAATTCCCCATGTCTAGGTAGCCTAGACGTTTACACTACTGCTTATCACCCAAATAATGCAGGACTACTCTCATTTACAGTTTCCAACATTTAGCTTAATGAAACAGTCTTTCCACTGCTTTTTTTGGAAAGATCAAATGAAACTAACAAAATGATGGCTGAGGCATTTCATGCACAGTATCATATTCTTCCTTCATAAGATGATGTTTCACTCTTTCCATTTATAACCAGTCCTCTATGAATTCCTAATAAAGTTATCTTCCTTTTAGTCCTCACAGTAAGTTTATTAAGGCAAAGACTTAAGCATTTTAACTAAGCTAACTGAACTTTTATATCTTTGCCAAATAACCTTTCACTTTAGTAGCCATTTATTTTTGTTTATTCCCAATAAACTAATCTAATTCTCAGATGAATTTCAGCAATGACCTATTCACAACTGAACACAAAATTCCAAGTGAATCATTTCACAGCTATGTGGAGAACACCCCTGTACCTGCACATGAAAAATACCATATAAGAAATCAAAACAAAAAGCTTATTGAAATACTGCATAAAGCTTAGTAAAGGCATAAAGGAAATCATCTCTCTTAACACTACAGTATATCAAACAGGTTTTAGTCTACTAAGAATAGGCCTGCAAATGCTTTTCCCTGCATGCATTTGTTTAGAAATGGATCAGAGGGGTCAAAGTTCATCTGAGCAGCAGGACAGCACAGGGAATTCATGAAGCCCTGTGTGCTGGTGTGTTTACAGAGCTGCTTTTGCCACAGGTCAGAGCAGCCACGCTTACCCCTTATCTCCATGCAACTTTTTGCTGTGACTAAGCTGCATCTCTACAGGTGGTCTGGCATATGAACCCATTAAAACTAATACTGAACTCCCAACAACTTGCAGTGATCAAGTGTCTTGAATGTGAAGGCTAATTTTCTGATACCTTTCTTTTAGCTGCACAGAAAAAAGAAAAGGAGGAAAACACCATCACAGATTCACTCCACTGCCATAGGAAACTCTGAAGAAGTTTCTTGGAAACATGAGATTTTAAAAGGTGCAAATATTACCAAATATTTAAATATTCCACAAACACAAGAACTGCTGTGTAGTTCACTTATGGTATAAAGTCATATACTGGAAGCCCAGACTGCCTAAACAAAACAAAATTAAAATATGGTCATGATCTCCTAAATCCACAGAAAATCTGAGGAAGATTATTTAAAAAGATACCATTTCTTCCTGTTGTGTTTCATCTCAAAATCTAAATAAAGCCACTTCACGTGCTAAAAATTTAATCCTTCTGATGGTTTTAAGAAAAGAACAGAAAGACCTTGCTGCTCTGGCTTCTCCAAAAACCTCCATCTGTGTCTCCGACTGGCAGCCACCTCCTGCCAATCTGTTAAAATCTGCAACTTTGATCCAAATTTTCTGCAGTCCTAACAAAATATTTTGGGACAGTGCATTTCAGCAGGACTTCAAAACAGTGGGCCTTCCTGTAGGTTCAGTGGTTACTACTGTAGATGCTCCTAGCTGCTATTCTAACAGTAAGGAAGCTCTAGCAATTACACAGTTTGCAAAAGAAAGGCAGTTTTTGTGAGTACAACAGGTCTATGTCAGAAACACCTGCAAGTGCTTTCCTGCCATTCTTATGTGACAGCAGAAGCTGTACCACAGCTGGGGTATGTGCTTTTGGATAGTTTTTGTCATCTATGCAGACAACATAACATTGGAAATTTCTACAGTTGTGTACTCTCAAGAGTGATGTTGCTCCCCTGGACAGCACAATGAAACCAAGAAGAAGGACAGTTGATGTAAGAGCAGCCAGACCATACCCAAAATACCTGTGCATTTAAGATCTGATTTATTTAAAATATTGCAGAGGACTCACACATTTCAGTCAGTTTTAGTTAGTATAGAAACCCTGTCAAGTGAGCACAACAAAAATGCTATGGGTTATTAACTCAGGGAGTAGCAAAAGTAGAATTTTGTTTCAGGAACTTACTCATGTGATCGTTTTTCTATTTCTTGCCATGCACTGTGGTCATGATCAGAGGTGAGTGGGACATGGGCTGTAAGGAACTTGTGTCTACTCGTCAGGAATTAACCAAAAGCAATGGCTCACCCCTCAGCTAGCACAGACTCTGGGGACTGGTGTCCAATTTAAAGCATGTCAGCTTTCCATGGCTTTAACCTTATAGCTCTGCAGTAAAACTATTACTGTATTAACTCTAAAAGATTTAGTGAGTATGTATTTATACCTGACATCTCTCCCTTAAGAGATTTTAAAAGCCTATGCATAACATTTTGTTATCTTTGGGAAGATTTGTGTTTTTAACAAATTAGAATCTAAGTATCCTGTACCACCATGTGCCAGGGCTGGAGCAGCCACCACGGCACTGCCCCCTCAGCAGCACCTCAGGCTGCTCCAGCCATTCTCAGCACAGCCAGGGAGCAAATTAGAGGAGGGAGCTACAGTCCTATAAACATTCCTTTACCTCTCATCCCTCTGATAATTCTACCTCTTTATATAGGTTCGAGAACATAAATGCAAATCCTTAACTCTCATTGGGTGTTGGTATTGCTTTCCTCCTATCACACTGGAATAAACTTGGAAAGCACAGCTGGAACTTACTTTCTAAAAACTTTAAATACAGACTGCCTGGTGAATCATTTTCTTGAACAAAAATACTGTATGTCAAGGCAAAATGCACTAAGACTGAGCAAGAAGTGACATATATAATCTACTTCAGCCTACCAAGGCTGTACTTTTTAATAAAAGTAAATTTTTTGTCACTAAAATACTGAATTTTCTTGATTTACTAAACTTGAACAACTTTTCTGATCTATTGGTTAAGATACTGCTTGAAAATGCATTTTTTTAAAGCAGTATTTCCCAGATAGTTATGTAAGAAGAGATTCATAGACAGACAAATCCAATATGCAGATAGAACATTAGGCAGAAAAACAGTACTTAGATGCAACACGGTTAGCTATCCTTAATCTAAATGACTCACCAACACAGATTCTTTCTAATATGTGATCTCATTTTTTAACCTCCAATATTCTTTGTGATAATACAGAATCAAGATTAGAAATTGCAACTTTCTAGAAGGATTGAAATACATTTTGGAACAGCGATAACTACGATGCTAGCACCCTTATGGGCTCCCCAAAAACTGTATTACACTCTTTTTACAGACTGAATTGATTCTAAGCTTTTGCTAGAAATTAGAGAATCAACAGAAGACTACTGAGAACAACTAGGTGCACTAACAAAGAGGAAAACAAAAGATAGCAATAAACCAATGTGATTAAGCTGTATGACTCAAGAGGCTACTTGAGTCAAAAGAGAAACCCTTCTGTGCTCTGAGAGCCAACCTCAGTGACACTTTATTAAGAGGAGGAAAAGAGGAAATTAGAACATACAAAGTGGATTCCCCAGGAGCAAACACCTAAGGTCTGCAGACACAAAACTCCCCTCAAATGCAAGAATCCAATGACAAATTAAGAGGTGTTCCATGGAAGACTGGGAATGGGGAGAGGGCTATTAATGGAAAATAACCCATTCCTGAAATTTTAAATAAAATCATAGAATAATAAAATCACAGATCTTTGTTTCCCTGTTTGAGGGAGGTTTGAGGTGTATTTCTCTTGCATTGGTCATTTGTTTTACTTGTTTCTGCAGTCTTAGTTGCAGATAATGTTGGTGATATCTCTAACCTAAGAATACACTGCTATTTTTCCATAGTGCAGAAAAATTACAATTTTTGAAGAAATTACTAATTTAAATTCCAAAAAGTCAACAGGTCTAAATGATACCCAAGAGTTCTGCTGGAATGTAAATATGCAGAAGATGAGAGGCTACATGATTTATCAAGAACTATTATAGAAGACTCATGGGTGCATTGGTAGAAGTAGTTCATGAAACTGAACCTAAACTGCTGTTGGGAATATTTGTTTCTGTTACCTTCCATGGTCTTAAGGTAGTCACAGCAGTAGCTACTGGACAGGAAGGACATCTTGTTTGCCTCACTGTGTCTGAACCAACAACCCAGGATGCTGCTGGGCCTGAATATGTCAACTGTTGGGGTTTTTTTGGCAATGCAGCTAATTTAAAATCAAAGCCCTGAGAAGAGAGGGCCCTTTGGTGAAAGCAACCTGGGGTTTTACATTATATCTCTAATCTCTAGGTGGAATAAGCAAACGCCCTACCTTAAAGAGCAGTGATCTGCTGCTTGGAGACAAATTTGCCACATAATAGATGCATAGAGAGCAGGTGGGGAAGAGCAAGAGCAGGCAAATTTCTAAGTGCTCAAACTGGAAGCTGACGCCTCCAAAAAGTACCTCTGCTTATGTTCTGCTTTAACCAGACTAATTCTCCACTTAAGCAGAAATGACTGCCCCACACTCTGCACCAGGCACCAAAGTACTCGCTGAAGCAAGCCTCATATTAAGCCTTTAAATCAAGTGAAAGTGATTCCACTACTGGTACTATTAAACAATATCTTACAGCTATCTTATGTAACTTGAGCTCTTCAGAAAAAGATGTTAATTCCTATCAAAACTGCATAGATTACAATGCCTTGTGAAGTGTCCAAAATAAGAATGTAATTGCTCTGTACTAGGTGCCATACACAACCTCATATATTTTGAATATACTTTAAAAATTATTAATTTGGAATATTACATTATTAATTTTGAGGGGTTTTCTGAAGATATTTTTAATTCATTATTAAAGAGGAAGAAAAAATATTTTACTAAAATGCCAGTTATGTACAAAACTCTTTGTATCCTTCTTTCCTTTTCCTATATGGCAAAATTCCTGCAAACGTTTCATCAGTGAAACAACAGAGAATAAAATCTTGCTGTGTCACTGAAGTGCCGTTAAGTTCCTATGAAATCTGGTCCTTATTTAAGCAATTTCTACCATCTTAAAAATTCACTACTTGCATGCATAATACATAAGATTTCAGTTTTTAGCTGTTTGAGCAACATTAAGTGTGTGAAAACTGTCCTGCTCGAGACAGAAACCCTCAGCTCTGCATTTGTTTGTTTTCTCAGACAGAACATTAACACACTCGTTCTGTTTCAGTCCAGAAAAGGAAATATTAGACAATCAGGTATAGTCTGATAGATGTCCCTAGTGAAGGGGAACATGAAAAATAAACACAGAGCAAAGCACTTCTCTGCTCTTCATTTCAATCCAAAACTGGTATCATTTTAAAGAAATCAGGTCAACAGTACCAAAACCAAACTGGTGGAAAGCATACAAGTCAAAGAAAGCAAAACTTTAACTGCTCATTTAAACACAGACAATTAAATAAAACAGACCTGTCATGTACATTATATCATTCTGTAATAGTTTGGTCAGAAGGAGACTTTAAAAAAACGTAGTCCAACCCCCCTGCATGGGCAGGGACACCTTCCATGATATCCTGTTGCTCAAAGTCCTGTAAAGCTCAAACACCTCCAATGATGGAGCATCATCTTACCAGATCAAAGCTTTATTTCAGAAGGAAACTGAGAATCCAACACTCTAATTCAGAGACCATGTAGATATGAAAAAAATTGAACATCTTCTAGCATGTTAAAAAAAAAGCAGGAAGTTTTAAGTGTAAAGGCAGGCTGGAATAAGAAAGAATGGGTGTCATCCTGCACTTGGCATCAGATTTGTTTCCTCCAAAAGATTGTTCCTGTTTTTTTTAATAGAATATGGTTTATGTTAAAATATCTAGCAGTGCTGTAATAATCATCTATGTCCAATCCGATCTACAGAGGAAGCCTGCTGCTTTTCTCCAGACTACATGCAAAAATATAAAAAAACACACCCTGAATTGAGAACATTATGGGGGAGCAGTGAGGAAGACTGACTAGCTATTTTTAAATTAAATTAAAGCTGCATTTAAGTTGTCTTGATGGAAGAGTTAATTCCTACTGCTCTCTGGGCTGGAAATCAGATGCCACGCAGGATCTGGAACTGATGGAAATGAGTTTGATATCTATTTTTATCATCATCACTGACTTAACAATGAGCACCAAATTTTGGAGACATTCCTGTGAAAATGCCATGATTCAGAAAATAGCTTAACACACCAAGACAAACACTACTTAGGTCTAATCACAAGTTATACCACACGACTCCCACGCTCACTTAAGCCTAAAGCAAGAGTTGTTGAACTCCTTTAAGGTTCCCCCTCCCACACACCATTAGATCTCCCCCATCCCTCCCCCTCACCCTTGAATACAGACTCAACCTCACTTCACCACGACCTACTAAACCTGCTGCTTTCTATTGTGCCCTCCAAGGGGAGCAGGCAGCAGCCCCACATCCAGCTGCTGGCTGCTCAACGCCATTGTAGGAACCTGGGTGACAGGACAGAATTAACCCTCTGTGAGCTTATGGATGACAGCAATTTGAGGAAGTGCTCAGCACCCTGGAGAGCAGGGCTGCCATCCTGAAAAACTATAGCAACCTTGAGGTAAGGACAGAAAAAAAACATCATGAAGGTCAACAGAAGCGAGTTAAGCCCCGTTCACCTGGGATGGCACAGCCCTGTCCACACAAGCAGGTTGGGTGCTCACTGGCTGGAAAGAAGCTTTCAGAAACAGACCCAGAGAACAGAAAGTTTAACTTAAACCAGCAGTACATCCTTGTGGCAGAGGCTGCCAGCTGGGTACCAGACTGAGTGTACCCAGCAGGTTGAGGGAAGTCATTATTCTTATTATCTGGCACTTGTAAGGCCACTGTACTCCATGCCTCCCAAGAAAACAGAGACATTGACAAATGAGTCCAACAGGGAACCACCACAACAGGGGACTGAAGCATGTGAGTGTGAGGAGAGGCTGAGACAACCGAGTCTTTTAACCTTGAGCAGAAATGGTTAAGAAGAGATCTAACTGCATCTTCTGCTGCCTGACAGACAGACCTTTCTCAGAGGTGCACAAGAGGCAGGAGATACAGGCTACAGCATGAGAAATTCTAGTTAGTCATGGGGGCAGAACACTGTACTTTTGGTTCCAAACACCTTACCCATGGAGAATATTAACCTGCAGGAATGCACAGATTGTATTTTAAAATAATTAAAATTGATAAACTGGGAAACATTAGGATCTAGAACTCTAAAAATCACCGTAAGCTTCTTAAAACAGGCTGGTTTGAGAAAACATCCTCAAGAGCTCCCAAAACATTTTCAGTATCTAAAACTGCATTTTTTACTAAATTCGCTGTGATAAAATACTTACAAAGAACTGTAACATTCATGCTATTCATCAATAGTACTTGGATGGAACTGAAATTAATTTCATCCTAAGTATTCTATCAGAGCTATGGCCTAGAAATCAGAAAATATTCAAAAGAAAATTCCAAAACAGACTTTCAAAATTAAATTTATTCTGGCAACAATGTAATAATACCTCTACATGTCAATACTCCTCTTGGGCTTTTTTTGGAGCAAAGTAAAAATAAAATATGTTGCCAGTAAAAATCTAGTTGCCCTATTTTGGTTTTGAACAGACTTCATAGCATCACAGATGCAAAGCAAATGTACAGCATGTGTGAAAGAGACAAAAACAGAAAGGGGGACAGAAAGGTAGAATATGGAACAGGAGAGAGATGTTGCCCAAGTGGGGCATTACAGAACAAATGAACTTCAGCTTTGAAAGAGCTGAGAATAACAGAATGATGAAAAATAACAGACAGAAAATTATGAAGGAATGTAGTGAAAGGATACAAATAAAGAGTCGTTCATACATTTTGGTTTTATTAATCTGTACGAGTAATTTAGTGCCGTCATATGCTTTCCACTTTGACAACTTCCTCCCCATCTAAGCCCACAGCTTGCACTGTTTGTTCATTAACAAGGTCAATGGTAATGCTCATTTCTGCTCATATTTCAGGAGAGCATCCAAAACTGGAAAACAAAAAGGTGAATAAAGCTTGTTTTTAATAAATTTCATGGAGACAAAATCAGGATTTTTACTGTCCCGAAAATATTTCTTGAAATCTCAACACGTGAACAATAAGCAGTCATTGAAATGCAATCAGTATATAAAATGAAGCAGGATGAAAAGAACGTACTTTCATATTTATCAGAGATAACTACATTGAAAATATATTGCAACTGCATCATAAACCCATGTAAAAGAATTATGCCCTTCCAAATGGAGTGGATGAAGTAAACCATCTCTTTTCTGATCTAGGAAATTGAGAGAAGGACTCACCTAAATGAAGGTGTGTGACTTTGGCTGTCTCTTGTTTGCCTAAGTTAGCATTGCAACTAAAGCCATGAAAGCCAGCAAAATAGTTATGAGCAGAGAGATGCAAAATATAACCTAAATTTACGTGTTGGCCTGAAAACACCAGGCAGCTTTTACATCTGATTAATACATTATCGTTCAACAGCTAAGTAGAATCCCTCAATATAGAGCATTATGTAAACGTGTGATGATTCAGTTTCCATCAGTACTATCCCATGTTGCAATAGAACATGCAATGATAAAAGAAAATGAAGGAAAATGATGATGTGTCTCAAGAACCTTAGTCAGAAATAACTTCTTTCAAACATCCCACCAGTTGCGGAGAAGGCAAAGATGGCTGACTCTTCGCTGAATCACTGCCTTCAAAGGAGGGCAGGGGAGATTTTGATTCATTTGTGAATTTTAATTAATTATGTAAATGGCTATTGACCTAATTTTTGAATACGTTACACCTGGATAAAGGTATACATCAACAGCTACAGACTTACAGGTCTACAAGTCCACAATTACCATCCTGAGCTAGCTAGTTTGCATTATTTTTTTTTCTTTTTGGTGAGATATATTGTACATTTTTTGAGTTTATATAATTATTTTTGCACTAATATGTGCATCCAAAAATGTAGATTGCCCATGAGAGAATACAGGTCATTTCTAACATACATTTGTAAATGCCAGGAGACACTTTAGAATCAGTAGTGCTACAGTGCTATATAATCAAAGGAATAAAAAAAATCATGCTATCTTGGCCCCTGCATAAGGGGGAATACTACTTTTTTTCTTTACTACATATATATATATATATATATATATATATATAAGCTGCAGTATTTCTTTGTTATTTCTCTCTTCTTATGGGTCTCTCCTGCCTCTTTTCAACACCCACTATTCACCCTTTCATACTTTCACCTTCAGGAAAACACTTCTGCAAAAGCAGAACTGCTTTTTCTTTAGTAACAGCTATGTTAACTCCCTCAGTACTCCAGAATATATGTAATTTTTGTCTTCAATAAATGCATATTTAATTCCTCCCACCCCTCACTTGTTGTATCATCAATAACTTCATGCAACTGGTTGCAGATTTACCTGTTTTTATCATCTTTAGATTCAACAGATGCTGCATAGGTTATAAATCACACAGGTTTTATGTACCTCAGATACTTTGTAGGAGAACAAAGTGAACCTTGTGCTATACGGAGTGTTTCTGCAGACAATTTGAACGTAACAGCAAAATTTTAAAACCTCTTCAAATATATCTTATCTCCTACAGCAAAATCTTTTTTGAAATTTAGAGATCAGCCTATGGCAGAAATCTGCCCAGTCTGCCAGAATTCTTGCCAATTCTTCTGGCAATAATAAAAATTAGCCACGGTACTAAAAAAAATAGGCAAGAAAATAAGGTTGTTTGAAAGCCAAACTGAACCTAACAGTGTTCATATTCCAACATTGCATTTGAAGTTAGCCTGCACAGATGCCTGCCTTTTGACCTTTCAACAGGAATGACAGACTGACAGCAGTTGCCTATGATGATTCTTTACTACCTTCTATTTTGTATAATTAGTATAGTGAAATTAAAAAAAAGTTTTGAAACCTTTCTTGTCCCCTCTACAACATTCATTGCAATTTGATAAAAAAGTTATCTAGACAGAAATTGATAAACTCTTACTCTCACCCTTAGCACTTAGTGTAATGCTCAGCTGTACCTGCTCTGAGAAG
The DNA here is from genome assembly GCF_027579445.1 of Ammospiza nelsoni. Taxonomy (NCBI): domain Eukaryota; kingdom Metazoa; phylum Chordata; class Aves; order Passeriformes; family Passerellidae; genus Ammospiza; species Ammospiza nelsoni. The sequence continues at coordinate 14,588,861 of NC_080637.1, forward strand.
AACACCAGGAATCTGAAGGAAATGTCCCATCCCTCCCACAGCAGCTGCTCCACAGTGTTCCCCACAGCCTCCAGCCCACAGCAGCTCCAATCATCGCCCAGCTGCCAACACCAGGGGAAGGAACTGGAGCAGCCCACCCGCACAGCTGCTCCTCAAACACGGAACAAAAGGGAACAATCACCTACAGCACTGCCAGGACTGCCGCTACACAGCTGTGGCACAAACCTCTGCTACCGGTCAAAGTTCTTTGGCAGCCTAGAAGAATAGTTTGATCCATCACTATTAGTCTTTCATGTGCACTGACCATGATTTTCTACAAAAAACACATAGCGTTAAAATTAGGGAGCACATGCATGTATGAAGGTTTAAAATTACCACAGATTAAGATTTCACAAAAATGTACTTGTCTTCTCAAAATGATTAAATATCAATGAAAACAGAGAGAGAAGCCATTGTTTTTATTCTATTATTTCGAAATGGGTAAAAACGAAAAGCTAAGTCTTCTCTAATACAGTACTGATGACACATTTGAGTTCCACTATCATTAATGTCACAGAGACATAAAATTAAAAATCAGTATCTATTGTAGCCAAGTTCAAAGTAATGAGCTAAATGCTAAAAATATAAATCTTTTTTTTTTAAAGTTTGCATATCCAAGGAAGCAAACAATAAGTTCAGGCAAGTCTTTCAGTCATTAAAGGCACCAATTGTTAACAGATGGGGGAAAACATTTAATTTAGCAAGTAACTGTTATTAAATAAATAATGCGGATATTTTCTTTGTAGAATTTCATAATATTCTATGAGCCAATTCTTATTACCTGCATCTGTCAGCCAACTGTATCTAATAATTAATACAAAAGAGTTGAATGGACGAAAAAATGTGCTGCTTGAAGAATAAAATATGTTTAGCAATTTAATACTTAAAAATAAAATTGAGAAAACAGAGATGCATTGTGTACTCTTATGATTCTATCATAATTTTTACTATAGTTCTAATTTTAAGTAATATTTAGTCTGATAACAAATTCTTCTTAAGCCTTACAAAGCATATTTTGTGACATTTACTGCTGTTAGTTATGAATAATTTCAAGATCAGGAAAGAAACAGAATCTTCTCTAAAGCATTAATACTGTTTAAATTAAACACCTTTTCTTTCAGGAGAAATAAAAACCACAGGAAAAAAACAGTTTTTCAATAGCATATACTGAACATTCTAATAGGAACCCAGTCCTGAAGATATTATTACACTGTATCACAATTAAGATTCACATTTTTCCAACATCCAGAAAGTGTGCTTTGCCAAGCAAAAAAAAAAAAAGCAAAAAAAACTCAAAACCAGAAAATAACTCCAGAAGAAAATTAAATGAAGATTATCAAGGGTCTTCAAAATTAATGATATTGATATACTCAAAACTATTCATTATTGAAACTCTGAAAATCAAGAGGCGGCAGCAGTGAAGAGTCTTGACTGGAAACATGACAACACATGCAATTCTAATATGTAAAACTTATTACTGTCAAATACGTATCTCTGTGCTATCTCAGCCAGCAGTATATAATCTCTACTGACAGATCCTCAGAGAGAAGCTGCTAGATGAGCTGTGCTCATGGCTCTCAGCTTCCATGACTTATCTCACCCTCAGCTCCTCAGCCAATCTCCAACCTCCTTCCAGCACGGGGGGCAGAGCACAAAGCATGGACAACTTGGAAAGCAGACGCTCCACAGAGCAACAGCTCAGGTTCAGCACTATTATGAGCAACAAGTATTGCGAGTACTGTCATGTTCAATAATCCTCACTTTCTGTTTCTTTTCCATTAATTATAAAATACTCCTGGAACTCATGGAAACATTTCACAATGACTGCTCCCCATGGCAACTGAAACTTGCACTGCATGGGGCAGCAACTTTGGGCTGTGAACCTGCCACCTGACAGTTTCATTCAGCGCTTTTTTGGGCTTGTAATGGAAGAGGGTAACTGTTCATTGCGTTCCTTGCTCCTCCTGCAGCATTCATGATTCCATGTACCTCCATCATAATTGCCCCTCAGCCATTAAAAGCTCATTTATAGGGGGTGGCCACTGACAGCTGACTGACATCTCCACCCTCACAGTATCACAGGAGCATTTGCCATGTATTCCTTCACTGGATAATCTTGGGGTTAGCAAGAAATGGATTTACCTAACACTATACAACAATTATGTCTCTGGCACAAGAATCCCAACAGAGAGTTACTGACAAACAGCAGGCACCCTCCCTAACCACAGCAGAGCCAGTGCTGAGCCTAAGCCTGACCCCTCTGGGTACTTAATGACCCCAAATACCATGCAACAAAAAGTCTTAAGTTCTACCAACTGAGAAAAAGAAGTCCATGACCACTCTATCAAGCAAAACTTTTGATTTACTTAATTGATTTTATGACCTTCTTTGCCATTTTATTTGCAAATTAAGTATATGACAAAAGACTTTTTGTTAGAAAAAAATACACAAGGAAAGTATTGCAAGATGAACATCTGTATAAAATTATGAAGTCTTGGGTACTTAGGTACAGCTGCAACTTACTTTCTGTGTGTTGGACCCTCTAAAAAAAAGAAAAAAGAGTTAAAATTAAAAAAAAAAAATCAGAAACAGCCAGTCAGGGAAAAGTTAGAGGTCCTAAATTCATAAGTACATCACACAGAGACACATGTAAGCTGCCTTGTTTTTGTGGCTGGAAGTGGCCAGAAAGTACAGAGCAGTAAGAGCTGCTCCAAGATAGTGGCTCCGCAAAACCAACTTTCACTAAAGCAGCCAGAGGCACCAATAAACAGGCAGTCTCAGTATGAAAGTCAGCTTGACTGCAGTGCCCTTTAGAAGGGGAGGCAGTTTGGTTTTGGATACTCGTATAATTATTGGATTGCTGAAATGGTGAGAAGGTGGCAAAAAGGAAGTATCAGAAGGGCTGTAAGGTGTAACTACTCCAAAAGAATCAGCAAGACACGACAGCACACTAGAGTCAACAATACTCAATCATTCTCAGTACAAAAAGCTTTTTTCAAGATTTGAGAGCCTGAAATACTGAAAAATTCCAGGTACTGAGCATCTTAAATGAACATGGCTGTCTTGGTACTTGTGTCACAGAAGACCTGCAGCATGGCAGAATGGACAGAGTTTGGTGACAGCCACTGCAAATTGCTGCTTGCAGCAGGACTCCTCCCACCATATGAACCCTATGACATCACTACTTTTTAGTTCTATCTGTTTTCTGATTCAGTTAAAGTCATTGCAAGTAACTAAAAAGGCAGGATTAGCTGACTGCATTTCAGGAGACACTACACAGATCATATTTGTAAATAAAATGTCTTTTAGGACTGGTTGAAGTAGAGGATCCTGGCAGAGGCTCACGTTGGCAGTGACCTTTGAGAGGCAGTCACCATCAGATCAGCAGCCCTGGGTCCTCCTGAGATGGCCAGCACAGCCACCAGCAGGCTGCTGGGACAACTCCCATGGATCTCAGCTCCTTCACTCTCCAAAAGCAAGTACTGAAAAGAGAATAAAGCTTTGGGACTACAAGAGTACAAGCACTCCAGATTTAACAGAATTGCCATCTGATTTACACAAACGATCTAACAATGAAAAGTGCAGTCTCCGCAAGGCACTGACTTCAAAAATCCACATATTTATGCTATCATAAATGAGAATTCAAAATTAAATGCATTTTATAAGACATTTCAGTAACTGCTTGGAAGCAGCTATTGCTTCCTCTTTAAAGAAAAGATATATTTTGATTATGTCATATTATAGTATGAAATAATTTCAGAGGGAAAAACAAGCAAGGCCTATTTGTCACAACTTGGATGAAAACTGGACTACAAAATGTAAAACCTTCCCAGAAAGCAGCAATTCCAAGTTTCATCTTCTAACTCTCCTGAAGACTCATTTCCAACCACAAAGTTAATTATGTTTGATCTGAATTCAGTGAGCAGTGTTAGGGATCAAGGCAAATTGCTAGAGTAAGGGGAAATCAGACAGGTCTTCAAAGTCATTCTAGGTAAGACAGAGCACTCCTTAGGAGCATAAGGCTTCAATAATAAAATTTCGTATTTGATAACAGGAAATAGGAAAATAATTTCATTGGCTCATTTAGAGAATACCAGTTTTCCATCATGTCATATACAAGTAGTGGCTTGTAAGAAGAAAGGAAAATAGAAGAGGGGTTGACGGGTGAGTATTTAAAAAGAATTAAAAGAATTGTTTAAAGTTCATACACCACAAGAAATGACGGCAAAATTCTGCATTAAGTCTGTTGCAAGGGTAAAAATAAGTAGAACACAATCCTCATTTTAGAAATGGAATGAGGCAAAAAAAAAGAAATTGAGTATCAAAGGCCCTGCAGCAACTAAGAGGAGGGATGTCTGTGTGGGCTGACAGAGGGAATCATTTAAAGTTAATAAAATACACAAGCCACCAAAAGTACATTTCTGAGAAAAGAAAAAACAGGAAAAGAAAGCATCTCCTTGGTTCTTGATAAAGCAGAACATTTCAGAATATTTCTACATGCTTCATGTCTTTGAGGAGTCAAAGTATTGTTTGCACATATGCTCTTCATTCTACCTTCATTCTCCAAGTAACCACGCATGCTGCTGTGAGTCTCAGTCTCCCTCACCCTTTGCCCCAGGTAAAACTGGAAAATATGATGCACAGCCAGGAAAGAAGAAGAACATGGAGAGGGGGAGAGAGGGATCTAACCCCTCTTTCCTTCCCTGGAAAACAACAAAGGGAAGTATCATCAACAATAGAGTTAAGATCTAAAATCTGAGTCAGTCCTCAAGAAACCAAGGCACAATTCTGTTTCCAAGTAACACTGGCATTCATGTTTTACTGTGTTTCTCTGAACTTATTCATGAACTTCTACAGAACTCTTGCTCTGCACTTCCCAGGTTTTTAGGGCCCTGAAAACTAAACAGGATCTAAAGTTAGGTTCTCAAACTTTATCTTGATAATAACATCTAAAAATGGATATACATAAAAGTAGGAAGAGATTTTTCAATCCTACATTGCACAAGCCAGCAATACAGTCATGGAGGCACGGTACTGACTTTCCCTTTCCAGAGAACATGCAGCAGCTGAGACAGATCTTCAAAGGTATTTTTTGAAATAACAGGGGCATGGTGTGAAGAGTCTGGGTCTGGTAACAAAGGATGCTATAGTATCCCCCTTTCAAGTGACATGCTTTACGGAGAAAGGTTAAGGAGCTGTTTTTCAGCTACACTTCTCTCACTGCCTCTTCCTGAAAGTGATTGCTGCTGGCTCCCCTCCAGCAAGGGCTTGAGAGGAATCAAACGTTTCAGTGGTGAGAACTGCACAGAGAGCCTGCAGGCAGAGGTAAGACAGAGAGCATCTTAATGAGGAAAAAACTGCAGATCAGAGATTTCTCTCACATAAGGTAAAACATACTGGAGACACTGAAGGGACTTGAGAATTACTGGACACTGGATGATTAAATTACAGGATTCTCCTTTCCCCTTTCACACAATGAGGACAGGGAAAAAAAGAACCCCAAATCTGCATACACCTTTCACCAGCATTCCACCAAATAGCAGATCCAAAAACCGTGGAAACATTTTTTGTTAGAAGGATTCTGCTTTGCAAATGTGTTTAGAAATTTATAACTACCTGACTCATCTCCACCACAGAAGAGCTATTTAATGGTGTATTGCTTGTCACCTGTTATCAACAGTGTCCTTTGAACCCAGTTTGAGACTACAGAGCACAACATAAATCTGCCACAGCTTTTTGGCACTTCCTGCCAAGTACTTGCTCATACTCTGCAATATTATGCAGACTATTAACCTTACATAAATTTTAAAAGTCTGGGTCTTCCCAAAGAATATGTAGAGGGCAGACTCATAAAAGTTCATCAGAGCAGTGACCAGGACCAAAACAGACAAAGAAGAACCATTAAACCTCTGCCTGAATTCAGGTACTACAATGCTGTGCATTTCCTGTGCAAGAAAATGTACTGGAAAAAAATCCATAAAAAACAAAGGGTGCTGCAACACCTTAATAACTCTACACAAACTCTTCTGGCAGGAGAGACATAAACCTTAAGTCTCTGTGCTTCATCATTATAGCTGAGCATTTACAACAAAGGGAAAGCACAGCTCTTTGTCAAATCAGAAATAAATTTACCAGATAATCCTAAATATTTCAGTATGAAACAGTACATCGACCTTAACAAACATTTTTTTTATCTACAGCACAACGTTCCTAGAAGATACAAACGTAGTTATTCTAAGATCTATACTAAGTCAAATATTAATGTAAATATTTCTAAGAACTCTTAGTTTCTAGTTCAAATTTAATTATTTTATAGACTTACTTAATATGTTATTGCTTAATGTGCTTAAAATGTTTTGACTAGTTCAGTCAATGTTGAACAAAGAAAAGAGAGTACAAATGACTTAAGAAAACTGTTCTTCATCTGGAAACGGTTTTCCAACACACAGTGATAGGTTTTCTGCCCATCTGTTAAACCAGCCCCATCAAAATGTTTTGAGGACAAAAAAGGGGGATAGAAAAAAAATACTCACAGCATTCATCATGACTCACCTAGTATTTTTCACTAGCTCTACTTACTAAAGTGTAACAACGTTGATTCTGTATTCTATTCTTAATACATATTAAGTCCAGCTCTAAATAAAGAACTTTTCTTAGTGCACCATCCTGGGATGAAGTGAAAGGTCTACTGCATTTTTATGCCAAAAAAAGCCCAAGTGTAGAAAAGGGCTTCTGCTGGTGCAATTCACTCCAGAGCTAACTTAGCCTGACTTGGCAAAAATGCATTTACAGCATTCCGTGTATGCTGAAAGGAGTATCTGGAAGAGCCGTGACAGCAAAACTTGCGTAGGGCAGCCCAGGCTGAAGCCCCCCAGGCACCTGAGCACTGCAAGGACACAAGGCCAGGGCACTGCAGTGTGGGGCTCTGCAGGAGGCACTCACTCGGGTTTGCAGCCCCGAGCACAAGCGGCAGGCACAGAGCGAGCTGAGAATTCAGGATGATGCTGTCACACAGCTCGGCACGGGCTGCTGTCAGCAAAGGCTACGATAAGCAAGCTGATCTGCAGCACTGCTCACACTGCGATCAAACTGCTCTGCTGTGAATTAGTACTTCCCCAGTTCTCAGAGTAAACAAGCAAACAAACAGAAGAAAATCAGCAAAACAGCCAAATAAACTACTGAACAATACCTGTACACTCAGAGATACTGAGTGCATGCAACTTTCTCAAGAAGGTCAAATCATTTAACATGGGACACTTGGCTATAGACAGTTGCCTGGTTCTGTAGATGAGCTGTTCTTCTCTTAATGGCAGTAACAGTACAGATATCCAGTAAATGAACTCAGTATGTTAATGTCACAGTAAGTGAAAATAATTCATAGCCAATTCAAATTACTCCATTAAATGATTACAGAGGTCTCATAAAATGAAAGCACATTAAATAAGCAGAAAAGATCAATATGACCAAGAAACAACTGCATATTGATCGAGGAACAAAACTGCAGATAATTGTCTGATGCTTCACCCCAATTCACTGCTTCTGCTCACACAGGAGGGCTCTTCTCTAAGAATCCCTTACATCCTGTCCCAGCAACTATACCAACTGCCACTCACTTGTGTTCTTCTCCCATCCTGTAAGTTTTAAAAATAGAATTAATACTTATATTAGATGTACTGTATTTCTACTGGTTTATGACATTAAGCCCTAATTTTAAATTCAAAAGGTAACAATAGGTGCTTGGTGGATGGATGAAGGATGGAATTTTAAGTCAGCTTCTGACAGAAAGGGGGTATTTTGTGCTCCTAAAACAGCTCATGAAGTATAAAAGAGTTTTAAAAATACAGAATAAGGAAATCACAATAAAAATTAGAGGTGTTCGGGGAAAAAATGTTATCAAAATTTCTTCAAGATATTATTTTCACAGAAGAGTTCCAGCTCAAATATGAAAATGGTTTGAAGGCTTAAGGACTCTGCACAGATGTGTATAAAATCTACAAAGAAAGAAAACAAGGATGAAACCATTCTTTTACATGGGAAAGCTGCTCTGCCATTGACTCATATCATTCCAGTTGCTGAGGGTTTGTCTTTTGCATTTTACCTCTTACTTGGTTTTTTTAATTAAAATGTACTAAAAGGTCTACAGAATGCAATAGTGTTAACACATTTATACTTTATCAGACTTGTAACCTTATTTAAAAAATCATCTGAGTTTATCACCTTTTATTAAATTCTTTCCATTAGTAGTTACAGATAATCAGTTATAAAGGATGATAAAAAGAATGTGCAAACCTTGCTAGCAAAATGGCTGTGGTCAATTCTTGTCTCAGTCCATGCAAAATTAATTACTTTAATTTTCTCATCCACATTTAGAAAAATGTATATAAAACCATAACAGATATCATGGTACTCTCAACCCACAGCATGCAGATCACACCAATAGCTATGTGCAATATCAAAGGAATGCTATTACAATAGAGATAAAAGTAAAAATTAATTGGCAAAACTTGTTTCCAGACGTACTGCTTAGACTTCTGATTGTCCCTCTTACTTGTTATGTGCCATATTCAAAATTATTCTGCCATAAGCAAATGTTCAACTGGTCCAGACTATGAGTCATTTCATTTACTCATTCTGAGCTCTTCTAGAATGTCCCTTTCTCCTACACCTCTTTTGCTGAGTCTTCAGGGATCTCCATGGAAAGATAATAATTGAGACACTTACTTGTATATAATATGACCATCCTACAGATTTTAAGAAAGGGAAGATACTGATCTGGTACCAGACCCCAAGTCTCTTGAGCTTCAGCTCCACATCAGTTTATGCTATCAGTTTTTATTCCAGCTGCCATTGCTCCCTCCCTTCCACATCTCCCAGCCATGTCATCTCCTCTCCTCTCATGTGCACCCACATAGGCATTCTGCTGAAAATGACCCCAGTAGCTTTCAGCCACTGCTCAGCATCAGCTCCTCACTCCTCTGCAAACACCTATGCAAGGAACAAGCACCTGTGCTTGGCAGACATGCAAGGAGAAAAGGATCACAGGAGAACAATTTGTATCAGTTAACCAGAGATGGAAGTTAGCCCTTAATCCACTCTGTGTAGGAAGCTTCACATTAAAGCAATAAAAAACCAGAACTGTGTAAATTCTGTATCTGAATCTGTAAAGTTTTGGTTTGTACAGACGTCAAGTTTTCACTGTCTTATTCAGCAACTAGTATCTATTCTGATTTCCATTTACTCAGTAACTCATTAGCACTAATTAGCACATGCCTTCAACATATAAATTAGTTAATGCACAAATTAGTTGTGGCAAAAGCACTCAAAAATTTCAAAGCAGAAATAGAAATTCTTTAGAGAACAGAGTTGAGCAGAGCAACAAACTTGGGGAAAAAAGTGTCAGATTATCTAGTATTGAAACAAGTGCCTTCAATAAGTACAAACGGTGGGAAAAGTTTCCAAATGGCAATTAGACAAGTTCAGATTATTCAGATAATAACTGGTGTCAGCTTTTTTCAAATGTTCAATCACTGCCCTTCCAGAAAGAATTTAGGTGGATCCTATGTATATTCATAGTAATTCACTTACTTCATTCAGCTATTTGCTCATGTTTTAGAGGAAGAGGGATTGATTACTTGGCAAAGGAGAGGGACAACAACAGTGTCTTACAAGCCATTGAAGAGCAGTGGTCAGTAACCCCGGGAGCACTCCCAGTCTTGGAGCAGTGAGAGGCAAGCTCTCAGCAGCCTGTGCCCAGTTCTACACTCACTCAGCACTGAGGATTCACTGCCCCTGTAGCTGTGCAAGTTATTAAATGATCCAAGTGCACAGATCTCATCAGGATTAGGCCTTCTGTGATCCTAACTGCTCCTAAGAAACTATCCAGTATTGATTCCAAGTATTGATTCAGTACATTTTAGCATGCTGGCTGTAGAATAGAAACAAAACCCAGCACTATCCCCCTCCCTGGGAAGCTTTTTTTGGTACATGTATAGCTTTAGGTTCTTCAAGCAGATAAAAGCTCTTACTAATCAGTAAGGGCTACATTGGGTAAATGTAAACATTACAGATAAGTATTCAGGTGAAATACTCTTCTTAAATTCTATAAAAATATATTATTCAACTAAAGAGGATTCCCTTCTCCACTCCAATTACACATAACTAACACAGGTGACTTTTTTTTTTAACTATAAGGGTGGAAGAGGACAGGTCAAAAGACTTCTATGGAGAACAGGTCAGGAACAACACCACTGACCATGAAGGTGAGTGCAAAGGCAAGAGAGCACGACGAACATCACAACATGGCAGAAAGGATGACAAGAACATCAGGTAAATAGCAAGCACCACCACCAAGAAACTGAACATACAACTTCAAAAATTACGGTAGACGCCCATTATAGAATAATTTTAATGAACTTGCAAAGACAGTATTTCAGACTAATTTAACCAAGGAAAACTAAATGAAATCTCCCTGAAATAAAATAGGCTATACAGATGGAAGTCTAGTACTGTGGGTTTTACCTTTGGGAGTTGCAGCCTGCACAAGATTCTATTCTTTCATTACAAATCTGTTGTGTGGGGGGCGGAGGAGGAGTAACTGTGTTACAGGGATAAAAAGAATAGCACAATTGTTGTAAGAACATCTAGTTTTCTCTATGTATTTCTATCCATCACAATCCATCCTGAACTTCACATCTATTTTTTCTCATTACCTTACCCTATACTATGTCAGTAAAGGATATTTTAATGCTGGGGGGAAGCACTCCATAGATAAAAGTCCCTGAACAGGACATCACAAATTCATTAGTGAAGATCATTAAATGGCGTTCATTTTAAGCGAGCAGAGAAAACAAAGAGAGCTGATCAAGCTCCATCAGGAGAGTGAGGAGGACTGGCAGGAATAGCAGCTGTGCTCGAGCTCAGATTGGATTCGTGTTGGCAGAACTGTGAAATAAAGCCTGCAACATACTGTGCTTTTATGAATCCTGCTTTCCCAATAAAAGGCATCCAAGGAATTTAATGCTTATGTTTTGCCTTTCATAGGCTGTTTTACTTAGGATGGTTTCTATACAACTAAATTTATAAAAGTCCAAGATGCAATTATTTAGACATGCTGCTCCTACTAACGGTGCCCTCTAACACATACACTAACAGAGCCTCATTCATCTGAGTATCTCCAAGTGCTTCATAAATGCCAATTGAACAGATGCCATGAATCTGAAAAACATTACTGCTGGAAAATTTTCTGCTATCTGACTTGGTTAGAATAGTATGTTTTATTATACAGTAGAAAAGGTCAGTGCAAGGAGAAGAGTCTAGTTTAAGCTATACATCTAACAGCATCTTCCCTGTATCCGTTTTAATAATACATTTTTCACAGTCAATTATGCAACAGTTGAGTTCCTCCCTTACCAAGAAAAAAAAACACTAAAAACTAAATAAAAGACTAAAGAGTTCCTTAAAACAAAAAAATCATGTGGCACATATACAAAAACCTAAATTTCAGACAAATACAGAGGTATATGAAAGACACATGAGTAAAAAAAAAAATCCTTATTTTCAAAGAAATGTGAAAATATACATTTAGGATTACATTTAATGGAAACTTATGCATATTTTATACCCTGGTCAAATGAAAAAACCTCAGTCATTTTATTTCATTGAATCTCTAATTTCTGGGCATAGAACAGGAAAGAGGAGGAAAAACCTAAAGAAAGAAAGGATGGAGAAATGTGTAGGAAGATCTCAAAGTACATAAATATAGTGTTGTTCTTTGTGTTCCCATGCAGAAAGTATGAAAGTAGGTCACCAATTATACATTACAACAGAGTGATATAAACCATCTTCTTCTGACTACCTTGGTAGGGGGAATGTTTTTGAGTATAACATTACATAATACACTGGTGCAACTACCTCAACTTGCTTTAAGTAACACTTCAGAATTTGTCAAACTGATGAACCAAAACTTTCACAGCTCAGACTTTCAAACCTGAAACTGGGGCTAGGAACAGAAGCACAAGTCCATAAACTTCAAGATTTCAATGACTTCCTATTCTCTGAGCAGGAATTCAGAGAACTTCTCTAAGAATGGGATCACTGCACTCGTGTCTTCTCAAGTGGGATCACTTATGCAGGGAAACCAAGGAGCATAACCATTTTCCTTCTACAGGTATGTATACCAGTCCTTCTTTTCATTTACCCTCTTTCTGAACCAACCTCATAACCCTGATTTCTGTGCTACTATAGAACAGTAAACTATTATTTTATAAATCAAGCTTCAGATCAGAAGGAAGAAGGAAGTGTCATTCACCGCAATTCAGAGGCAGGTGAAAGGGCTGCAGCGTAATGTTCCAAGACAGAATTGCCTTTTCTTTGTGCTTTTCTTAGGTTCTGTCTAAGCAAGCTGCCAATTTATTTAATCCATCAACGAATGAAGGTAAAAAGGATTTGTCCAAGATGACACATAGTTATAAAGTAGAAACTGTAAAACATCTTTGCCTGTTGAACTCCCTTCAAGGCTAAAAATAAACTCCAGACTTAAAAATGCTCTAATTGATTCAAAACTCAGCCTGGTTTGTTCAGTCTGAGATCCAGATCACTCCACTAAGAACTCAAGGCATAGATATTCTAACTGCAAGTGTGGCATAACAGTATGATAGAAACTTCACATAAACATACAAAAAACCCTACCATCCATAAATCTCTTTTATTCACATGTTCAGCAATCACCAGTAAGAAAATACTTCTAATATTTAGTATTTTACTAGAAAGCCAGCATGGTGCTTTACATTCCACCAAAGATAGATGTGTGTGCCTTGGTAATACAGATAAGAGCAGTATTTATTATATTCACAACAGCAGAATTATAATTTTGTCTCTTCTATTACCACGATCAACGACAAAAACAGGTTTTTTATAATAAGCACCAGCTTAATGCAGATATCAGTGAAGTCATTCTAGTAGTTATGGGAACTAGTGCATTAATTAATATTTCCTAATGTATCAAAGATCATATCTAGATTACTAACAGAAGGGAGAGCGTAACTCCACCACCATTTCTTCAATTGTGCTTACTTTAATGTAAGTTCAAGCGAGGAAATCCTAAAAAGAGCCTGAGAAGACACAATTTTTCAGATAATTTTAAAACATGTACAGCTGCAATGGTTGTGCAACCAACACAAAATGGTTTGCACTAAGAGGTTTCCTTCTTCAAGTATGAGTAAAGTATCACTCTGTACGCACTGCTGAAGGACTATAGTCTATGTTTCAAACAAGTTAATTTTTAATGAAATAAATTTTATGTGTAACATGCACTGTTAATTTTTTCAATCAATTGTAATTTTTAAAGATCCTTTGAGCAGTGGCAGTTTTTTTCTTGCTGCCATTTTCTGCACAAAGGTGATGGGGCACCATGGGGACTTGTATATTTTATTATTATTAAGGGAGAATTACTTCAAATTAGCTTTAGCAGATTCTGTTCAAAATCTTATCTTGAAATTGCAGTATTTTGAGTCTATCCAGACTATGTTTTTCACAGTAATTTTTCCTTTGGTCTTTAAAGCTATCAATATTTACACAGCCAATGATTCTCAGCTTTAAACAGATAAGGAAAGGAAAATACTATATTCAGATGCAATTGCTACAGCCCTTTCTCATATTTAAAAACGCATTTGATGCATGAAGCTTGGAAGCAAAATCAGTTTCCCTACTGCTTTTCAATCATGATGTAAGGTTGTGGTTTGTAAAATTGCTTATAAATTATAAAGACTGTATTTTTAAATAACTCGTAGAAGGTAGAAATTGTTCCCATCTTAAGATCTCACAGCATTTCTGGCTACCATTTTAAGCATTTTTATAAAGGGAAGAAGTTGAATACAAAGTAACTTGTCCGAGAAAAAAATTTCCACTTAAACCCAGCAACCAGAGAAGTCCTGCAAACAGTGTTATAACAGAAATATCATTCTTTGTCTCCTACCTAATACCACCTCAGGATTTTGTCCAATGTTGCATCCATTCCCAGCTGATTAATTATTTTTGCCCCAGTTTGGTTTTCCCTTTGACTTATTTCTACCCATGACTAGAAATGGAGAGTTAGGCAATCTACCAACGTGGGAGAAGTGAAGAAAAGAGCTTTCTTATACCTTCAACTCTAAATCCATAATTTCTTTAAACTTTAGGAACTGGTTTGGTTACACAAAAGAAAATCGCAAATCATGAAGAATGTATTCAATGAAAAGGTGATCAGGCATTGCAATAGGCTGCCCAAGGAGGTGGTAAAATCACAAACCCTGGAAGTGCCCTAGAAACAACTGGAAATGGCACTTAGTGCTATGGTTTAGTTGACATGGTGGTGTTTGGTCAAAGATTGAACTCGATGATCCTGGAGGTCTTTCCCAACTTTAATGATTCTATTATTCTATTAAAAATATAAAAAGACAGGAATGCTATTACTTCATTTGTACAAAAATCTAAATTTTATCAGAGATTGAGATTTTAAGTAGATCTGTGTCCATCTTTTCTCCTTTCCAATGCCCTCAAAGATAATAATACTACTTCTGATAATTCTAAGCAGAAAAAACGTTGAAAGAAAAACTTTTGTTAAATGGGAAGGAGGGCGAAAATTATCTCCACTGTCAAAATTAATAAAACAAGGGTCAAAATGTCCATTCAAATTAAAATTGTCCATTCAAACTACAGCTTGAACTGATTTTTCCATTGCCGTTGCAGCATGCCCATCCATGGTAAAAAGGTTATTTTAAAAAGCCTCTGGGCTAAGGAGATTAAATTTAAATTCACCATTCTTTCTTGGTACCTTTTCAAGAATCCTTGGTACAGGATTCCACTTTGAAGAATGCATCATGCATTGGAGAATCTCCATTTGAAGAATTCAAAAATGACATTGTTTCTGTTGCCAGAAAGAGTGTAATTCATAGCACTTGGGTAAATCAAGTCATTTTTATAACCATTTTATAATTTTTATACATGCACACGCATCCATACAAAATATAACTATGGTACATCTATCACAGGAGCTACAGAATACTCTGCACACAGTGTTCAGCTGCACATGTGAGGCTCACATGGAGCACTGCTTGTCATGGCAGTGGTGACAGTGGTTTTAATCACGTCGAGCAATCACAGATTTCCTCAAGAGCACCAAGAGCTGTCTTGTGCCAGCTAAGTCAGCACCCCAAAATCCCAGGTTTGGTAGAGGAGCTGGAACAGTGCTGAGAATGCCTTGGGTGGTGGACACAGCAGGAATTTTGAGTAGCCCTGTATGTATCAGCTAAACAAAACAGCAAAGAGCTGGGTTTTAATAGTAATTAAAACTATTTGGATATTATTTCCTTCTCCCAGAGGTAGCGTAACAGAATTTTCTCATTTGACGTTCAAATATAATTCAAATATGAAAACAAATAAATATATTACTAACTCAGTGGCAATTCAAAAGCCAAAACACAGCCAAAGGAATAAATTTTTCTGTTCAGAGGGTAAAACAATAGCTGCCTGGCTGCCTTCTTGAGCCTGTCAAAGAAGAGGCTGACCTAATCTGTGACCTGCTCACACTGTTCACTGCTTTGATATCTAACAAGCACTTACTAGACAATAGTATCAATGGAAACTGGAAGCTATACATTAACCTGTGAATGTGTAATATTTGTCAAAAGAGAATCCAGCTTCTTGCATTATTTTGCAGGTACTAAAATTACTTAAAAATAATAAAAGCTCAAGCTATAAAACTCAGCAACATTCACATGTATTTCTAACTGCTACTATTATTCCACTGTGTCAGTAACCAATAATGCTATCCTAGAGTAGAATATTGCTGCCAATTTTCCAAGCAAAAAAATAAAAATAGGTTTTCCCAGAATTAAAACTGCATTTCTTTCCATTTATTTATTCATTAATTCAACAGATGCATTAGCCAAGACTCCGCACAAAACCAGAATATTAAATTGTATCAGCTGGATGTATTTCTAAAAAGAATCTAAAAAATTAAAAAGATTAGTGATTTGGTGAATTCATTTCTTCAGTGTCTACATCTAGCAACTCTCAGCAATCTTCAAACATACTTTGAAAATATAGATGCTTCCAGGCTAGCACAGAAAGAAAAACTTTGCATCGTAATCACAGATTTAAACAAAGATTTAAAATTACAGATTAGCAATTTTATGTGGACTCTCTACAATCCACAGTTCCCTCTGCAGCTGCTGGTTCATGGAATTTTTGGGATCAATCCCATTTCCATTCTCATTTCCTTGTGTTGTGGATCAAATCTACTCAAGGCAATTTTGTGCCCAGCTGATCACAGGGTGCCATTCAGCCAACTGCCATACATGGCAATCGTACCCAACAGAATTATACTGTGGTACCAAAGTGAAGAAATACTGATATTGCTGAAGAATTTTTTTCAAAACATCCAAAACTTAAAGCAGAGTTACAAGTCAAGCTCTTAGCAGCTTCATACAAAAGCGACCATGAAATTCAACACTCAACATCCTCTGTCTATTTATAGCAAAAGATCATTAAGAAAATGAAGAAAGCTGATATAAATAAATCTGAAGAGCAGCTCAGTCACCCTTGCAGCAATTCTCACCATTTCCCTGTCCTTGTGTGTGACTCCTTTAGTTCTCATCAAATATTCATGCAACTAACTCCATGCCTGGCTCATCCTCAACAGGCGTCTTTTCATCTTCCTCCTGCCACATCACGCACACCTAAGGTGGCACTGGCAAGAATGACAAAAGGGGAAATGCACCAACACAAGGCACCTAATATATTAGTAACAGTTTCTTGTCAGTATGGCAGAACCCAAAGTACCACACAAAAAAACATAATGTCCAGTTTGTTCTACTCCTAATATTGATTTGGTTAACTGTTGTTAAACTGCATGGTACTGCTTGTTACAGGTTTTATTTATGAAGCATCTTTACACTTAATTTAACCTGCTAGTTGATGTCGGAAGCAACAACTTCTCAATGTCAAATTACAGGTGAAACGCAATTTTGCATTTTTGCCCTGTGTTTAATAATCTATGCATACTGCAAGGCCTGTTTCTTCAGAGGTGGGGGGGTGTTTAATTTTGAAAAGATTGATGATGAAGTAGAGTTCTATACTGTTTCATCAATACATTTTTTTAAATCTCATTAATTATTTGCATCTTCTGAAGGTTTGTTTTGCTCCCCCCATCCCTCTTCCAATGCAGTTGAGGGCTTAAAGCAATTTAGATAAAAGTAAAGTTAGCACAAGAAATAATTTATATTCTGACTTTGCCAACACATTACTTTATTTTAGAAAAAAAAAATTCATATCTTGAGAGACAGATACATGAACTATTTTTTCCACTCAAACCCCAATTCTCTCCCTATTACTCCAAAGCATTTCCTTGGTTTAACTTTGTCAAGTCTAGTTAGTCATTAAAAATCTGTGCTTAAAGATCTGCAAAGAGAATAAATGTGGAAAATTTCTACAGTCCATGCATTCTTCAAAAAGAAATTGATTTTGTATTACAGAGACTGGACAGATAAATGAAATACAGACAGCCTTTCTAGATCTGTGCTAGGGATCTAGGACATAACCAAATTGTTGTTCTACAAAATACAATAATGTGAACAGAAACTATGAAGCAGACACACAACGCTCGGGCATTGTGGTCATGGACATTGCAAAGAAGCTAAAATCCTTAGTTTAAATGTTAATCCATACTATCTCTAACTGTCCATATAAATTCGCTCTAGATTAAGGGTACTGAATACAAACTAAAACTCTGTCTACTATCAATCTTTATTGCCCCAAAGTATACTGTAATAACTGCTTTGCCTACAGGCTTCGAGATTACTGAGAGTGGCTTTTATACTCTCACAAATGCTATCAACACAGCCTGCAACATTTATCAAGGTTTGCACTCAACCAACAGTCCAACAGCCACTGAGTTCTTACATATAGATACACACAAACAACATAGGAAAATCCCTGTTGAAGTATTCTAGCCTAGACCTGTATTGCTTATTGAGATAATCCCAGCTTCAAGATTTCAGAGTGGGAGTATTAAACAGGATAACAGCAAGAGTCCAATAAACAGGTAAATGCCTAGAATTTTTTGATGGTGGCAAACAAAATAGGTTTCTGAAGAATATATATAAAATTTGCAGGGTAAAAACCCAACTGCCATGGGGGGAACAGAGCAGGCTGAGTTTTCCTTTTACTTCAGCAGCAAGGCCACAGAAAAGGCATTACAACATAAAGCAACTTCAAAGAAAAACATTTCAAGCCTAACAACCAGCAAATTTAAAGTAGTAAGCACTTTCAAAGGGCAGGCTCTCCTCTCCTTTCATTCTTTCCTCGCATTAAAACCAATTTGCTTGATTAATAATGTTCTCCATATCCAGCTGTCTCTCAGAGGGAATAAATTCTCACTGGGCACCAGATCTACTGTGGAAAGAATGAGAACTAGGAAAGATCTCTACCTGTGTCAGAATGGCAATTTCTCTTTTAGAAAGACAGCACAGTAACAGGCAGGCAGTAGGTAATAACTCACAAGGTTTTCCTGTTGATGGGTTGTTGCTATTGCTACTCCTCGCCTTCCACATTTCCTCCACGAGCTCCTAACCCAAGGTATTATTTTGCAGAGCTGCTAGCCTACCTAGAAATAGTGAAGCTTCTCACTTTGAAAAGTACCAGAAATAATGCACATAACATTTCTCCTTTTTCCTATTCAGACTACACTTCATAGCCCCTACCACTACAACTCATGCTACCTATGTTTTAATTGATTACCTAGATCATAAGTGAAGGCTGCTGAAGAATTTGACAAGCTTTTTCTCCACAAACCTGTATTTGCTCATCATCCATCGGTGCAATAAAAACGTCTTGAACAGCCATTTTAAATTTCACACAATTTTATTAGTAAAATAAAACATGACGCTTCAAGCCTAATGACTGCAAAGCCAGCTCCAGACATCAACCATATACAGTGCAAAACAGCATTCCCTTCCTCAGACATACCACTGACACTACTGCTCTCAGCCTTCTCCCAAAAAACAGCAAATGAAAGCATTTTTCATAAAGGCTGTGGTTTGCTTCAGTATTACAGTAAGTGATTTCAAAGACAACAATTATGCAGTGAGGTTAAAAATACTTTAGAAGATGGAAAAAAACTGAAACTATGGTTTAGGCACAAAAATCCTTGATATTTGAGAGCTTCACAGACAAAATTAGTTCTTCATATGCATGTGTATGCATGCATTTTTACTCAGTTTAGGTATTTATTTTAGATTCTACAGCTACAATAGATACATTTTTTTTAAAAACCCAGAAAATATGAAGGGGTTTATATTTTTCTTTCATTTATCCCCTTAAGAAAGTAAGAGATGTTTTTTAATAATCAATAAAAAAATTAAACTATATTACGGATACAAATTATGAAAATGAATGAACCCAAACAACAGAGGAAGAACGAAAATAAACTGAATATGATACCAACACAAATCTAAATTTAGATCAACATGCACATCAATCAAATGAATATTTTTTTTAGTAGAGGAAATGTGAAGCCAACACACTGTACTAAATTAGTTCAATTTCCATGTTATTATGCATTTATCATTATAGCTTATTAAACTATTTAAACTTCTCTCACATGTCTTTTTATGGCACTACATAAACAGATTTTCTATCAGTTTCCCTGAACAACCTCATAAAAACAATTGAAGAACCAAGGTGGCAAAGAGGGAACAACCAAGTCATTTATCATTTAAAAAAATCAGACAAGAAAACGTAGGGTATATAATTTTTCAGATTTTGAGAATTTAATTTGTGGAATATCACCACTGTCAGACTGATGAGAACTTCCTACATTTGAACCAAACACAGAGGCTGACAATATTTTAAACTGCTTATATCAGACATTCACAACAAGGGGGGGAATCTAACTACCGTCTTTATGTTTTATTTTGTTGTCTGAAGAAGGCAAAGTATTTTCCTGTCACATGCAGAGTTACTGAACTTTGATTTTAAGGGTAGTAAGCGTACTAGTTCCTTTTCACACACTCTGTAGTCTTTCCAAACTGAATCAGCCAAGCCCAAGCAGCTACCTGATCGAGACTGACACATATGAAGTCACCCTTGTGGTAACCCTTACACTGCTGTGTTAGCCTTAAAAGAATTGAAGGACATGACAGCTGATACCTATTCATGTTGTGTTCACTCTTTACTTACAGGGCAATTAAGATCCTAAGGTTTGTCTCTTAATTTCAGCTAGAACAATGCTCACCACTAGGCACACCAGGTGAACACTTTCTCTTAATTAAGAGACAATGGTACCGCCTTTCTAGTTTACAAAATTACTAGAAACAAAGTCTATCCATGATCTCTGCTGAATAAACAACTCTAGAGAAAATCTTCCTGTTTTCTCATTTTGTTTTAAATTAGCAATTCCACTTAAAGGATATTGCAGCAGGAAGGTCTGTAACCAAACCCCTGCATGAGGGGATTGTAACAGGGCAGCTAGTGCTGCTCCTGCTGCTGCCCATCCTGCACACCTGGCTACTCATGACTTTCACAACAAGAATATCTGACAGAGAATCCTGAACCTGATCCTGAAGTTTCAACCCTGCATGTTAACTTCAGCTGCCTCCCAATCCAAAGCAACATAATCAGCCAGGCAGAACACTCCCTGACAGGTCTACATGGAGGCTGCTGTGCAATGCACAAACACAGAGCTGCCAGGAGCTGGGACTTGGAGGTGCTGGGCACCAACCAACAGCAGGCAACAGCACTGAAAACTTTCTCCAACATGCAAAATACCTGCATGAAAGAAAGGTAAGCAATCCAGGGGACTTCAAACCACAAGGCAGTATTTCCTCATTCTACAGCTACACAGCATCAGGACTCGGGCTCCAGAACATTTCAGCTACTATGCTAAACCACTTTGCAACTTTGGGAATGAATGTTCTTTCAGGCAAGCTTTCACAAAGCTCACACAATGCGAGCATGTGCCTTTTTTATTTCTATGTTCAAAGCAATACAAAAGATAGAATGTCAGAATTCCAAAAGCCTTTCCATAATAATGAAAATCCTCACTAAAATTCAGTAACAATTACCAACTTAGAACTAAGAATATTTTACAAAAGCAGAAATGTCTAAAGTTCTCAGAATAGTCAAAGCATAACTGTAATGAAGGAGAAACCAAATTCATAGCAGCATTACAATTTTGAAGAAAAATTTAAAAATATAATTAAATTTATAGTCACTAATTAAACTTTTGCCAAAAACTACTACAACATACAGTACCACTCATTATGAATGTTTATATTAGAGGAAAAAAACACCTCCATGGAGAAAAGTCGGAGTGAGACGGATGTTATTTAAATTACTGTTAAATTTACCAGCCATACTTCCCTGCTGAGCGTAACTGACGCTGCATTTTTTTAATTTCTACTAAAATGTTTAAATAATTGTGCAATAATGCACTAGGACCATGATTTACCTGTACTACTTCACCAAATTTATTGCTATGAAACAAAAAGGATGCCTTCCCTACATATGAGTGACAGCCAGCAACGGTTTTGCAATTCTTCTTTGGTATCACCTCATTGTGCAAAACTAAAACAAGATACATGTTCGGTATTAATAGCTAAAGGGCATTCTCTAACTTACATGTTTTCTCATGAGTACAGAACCTTCTAGTGCTGAAAAGGTCAATAATTGTTTTAACATAGAATACTACAGAACAAATAACCTACGCCTAACAGTTATACAGACCCAAAGGAATCTTAGAATACATTCTTATTCCATGACAAAAGTAGTTAATTTTTCCATACTTAAGCTGCTACGCTATCATTAACTCTGCATCTTGAAAATTAATATGTACACATTATATATAAAAATACATAAAATATTTATTTCATGCAAAATATATATACTATTATATTTTTAATATTTAATTTATATATTATCTATTCTATGCCTATTTTAAAATACTTTTCTTTGTGCTGCTTCCAAAGGTATTCATCTTTGTAAATACAAGAGGAAGTACAGTGAAACAACATACAATTAATCTGGAAAATCCAGATTTTTCCAGGGATGTAATTCTACAGCGGCAGAACCGAGATCAACAATGTCCCATGTGCAGGACTGTTTTCTGTCAAGGGAAACATGAATATCAGAAAAGTGGAAAAAAAAACACCTCACAAAACCCAACCTAAATAAGTCATTATAAGAATGACCAAACAAAGCAAGATGGCAATCAATAGTAAGGGAGAAAAAGAAATAAACTTTAGGGTAAGACACCGAACAGAAAATGAATTTTTTGTATTTTTCTGCAGCCAGTCCTCGCTGCAGAAAAGGAAACAGCCTTAGATCAGTTCTCTAGAGATTAAAGAAATGAGAATAAAGTACTTGAACCAAAAGAAAGAAAAGACCATGTTACCATCCGAGTCAGAATAGTACTATTTACAAATTCTAACAGAATTTTTGTCATCTATTCACTATATCACTCCTAAATAATAATAAAAACCTTTATGACTAAAAACCTTTATGTCTAGATCTTGTGTACGGGTCAAGAGTCACCATTTCCATAAAAGCATGCTCCAGCATGATCCAGACCAGCAAGCTGTAATTTCAGTATCAGGTAGAAAGCAGAACACATTTACGAATTCAGCATAACAAGGGCACATGAGTACAACTCCCAGACTCAAACAGCTATTATCCATTGCTTCTTTTCCCTTGGTACTATAGAAATTACTGGATTTTCATCAATATTCTAAGAAAACTCTTTGCAACTGACTATTGAGGAAACTGAGATACAACAAGGTAAGAAACTATTTTAGATATATTTCACAAACTGCTAGAATAAATACAAATCACAAAATATTCAGAAGAGCTAGGTTAGAATTGGGCATGGCACTCCTCAGAGTAGGTAAATGAAAGGTACAGAGGAGGTATCTAGCTGGAATTGTGCAGATGCACCATGTAAATAATGCTGATGTAAACAATCCCAGGGCAGGATATCCAAAACCACACAATATTCATTTTCTAAAACAATTTGAGCTCTAAAGACACTATGTGGCACTAAAAAAATTGTATGAGTTAGGATCTCAAGTCTCTTGCTAATATGAAAACAGATGACATTTTTAGACCCAGACGCAGTAAAATTCTAAATAGTCACTAAATGAGCAGCAATATTCAGAGTAGGAAACAAGATGTGCAGTACAAGGAAAGAAAGTGTTGCTGAAACAGTCAGGAAGAAAAAAAGAATAATGTAGAGAACAAGGGAAGTGAGCAGACACAGTCTCACAACTGTGCCAATAAAGATCTTCATGAAGAAGGTCCATGACATCTGGATGTTAAAGTAGCCTGCAGTAGGTTTATGTAAAGTTAAGCTATAAAACACATTAAAAGAATTCTAAAGCTCCAAAACCAAGGACTCTGATAGAAAAACATTAGAACTGGGTACTTCATTTGGTCCTGCTTGACCTTTTGAACCTAATGAGTCTTTTTTAACAAAATAAGCTTATTTAAAGCACTGCAGTTCAAGAAACTGATTCAAGGTGATCTTATAAACTAAACAGCAGAGCTTTGACCTTCAGATCTAGAGATGACCTACCATGGTTAGGGAATGCACTAGCAGCCAATGTTGGGACATTACTTCTCTGTGTAGAAAGTAAGACAGTAGATAAAAGGACCAAAAATACACTACAACTTGCAAATTTCTGGATTTCCTCCCCTCAGCAAACCAGAAAAATATACTCTCACATACAACTATGACTCCTGAATTGAACTGAGAAGTGCTACAGGGGTGTGTGTTATGGCAATTGCCATTATCTCTACCCCTGTGCACCCAGTGTCCCTTTACATGCACATGCCAAATTACCCTTGTGCTCCACTCTGATTCAAGCTCCTGCCTCTCTGCATTTCTTTTCCCCCCACATCAGACCCAGCAGCCTCAACCCTTCATAGTCTATTCTCTGTTACCATCTGGATCTTCCTTTCCCCTTGTGCTGCCATTCTCAAACCTGAAACTCTTCATCACCAGTCTCCTGGTTTAGGACTCCTGCTGTTCTCTGATACTTCTACCTTCTTATTACCTTTTCACCCCACTTTTCACTACCCTAAAAGCCAAAATACCAGTCAAATTCTTTCTCCCATCTGTACTGATATAGAAACAGGTATAAGAACAGCACATTTTCTGTTTATGCTGGGTGCCTGCACATGGCTCCTTTTGCCCACTCTTCCCTATCTACCCTTTGAGGATGAAGTCATCTGTTCACACCATCTTAACTAGCATCTGCACAGCAATGGCTTATAAGCATGTCTATCCATCCACCTACTCCTGATTGCCTCCATATGGTACTGCTTCTTTTCTTGATTTTCTCTCCAGAAAACTTAAGCTTAATATATGTTCACAACTCAGCTCCTTATCACTCCTCTCAAACACTTTGCAGATAAAACTTCTGCCAATATCACCTCCTGTCATATAGGTAGTCTTTTGTGACCCTTTTGCCTGCCTTTGAACCATATATTCATGATATACCCAAAATCCTGTTACAATCTTCCTCCGTGTGTACATCTTTTTCTAACAGAACAGCTCATCCAATACCTCCATCTTTGTTCAGGCACACAAGGCACACATTGAAGAATTAGAAAGGGAGATGGAGATTCATCTGTTTAAATTTAGACAGGCTTCCTTACTTATCCTTAGTCACACTGAAAGTGAAGCAAGTAAATCTCTTTAATATATTGGTATTTATGCTTTCATTTCGGGAATCCTCTTTATCACATCACCTTTAAGAGCTATGCTGGTATCATTGGTTTCAAGCTCTTGAGAGGCAGATGATACAGAGACAGCTCAAAGGGCTCAATCAGCTGCTACTGAGCATAGCCAGCTGGTACCCAGTGATCTCTCTTCAAAGTTTCTGCAACCTTTATTTACATGGTTTCTGAATGCAAAAGAGTATGGAACAGGAAGCATGCTGGATGGATACGAAGCCGTTTTAAAAAATAAATAAAGCATGCTGTTACCTAAAGATAAATAATATACTGGATGTCTGACTGAAAGAAAAAGTAAAGAAAAGAAATAAAGACATCTGAGTTACACAACTGCATTATGTATTTGCATTAACAGTCTAAAACCAGAGGACTGCATCAAAATTTGACCCAAACTACCATCTTAACACAGTTACTTATGTATGAAGTTACTTACGTATTTAACATTTAGTACTTTATCACACCTTACAAAAAACCTTTAAAATCTTTTAAATCATGGTGAAAAAAAGTCCCACACTCATCTGAGATTATAAACTACCTATAGGACATTTTATACTCAGATATTCTTAAACTAATTGTATCAGCAAACCAATTTTGAAAAATATGGTTTTCGGGTTTATGCTGAAATGATTTCCAAGATTTATTTAGCACCACTACTAATTAAAACAGGTATTGTGCTACACTTCTCATTACGCGGTTGTGAGCATTGCTTATACTGATAGAGCAGATTCAGAAATATGTGACAAAACAAAAAGTGAAAACAAAGACATCCCTTGCAAAGTGAAGGTCAAGAACATCATGCAAGAAAGACATCCTTACAAAAACCTGTCAAGTCTCTAACAAAATTCATGTGGAACATGCAAGTTTTTTTAGAAGTTTACATTTCACCAAAATTAATAACCTCCACAACTATACATACATTGTACATAGTGATGGATCCTAAAAATAATTTTTTTCTGATCATGAATCAACCAAATTATCACGTCTGAATAATTACCAGGGTCTGAATAATCTTGGTGCATCCTAGCATAAATTTTCCTAATATACATGTAGGTATCAAGTTATCCTGAATATAAATTATTGCTACAAAACCTAGATGACCACTTGCATGTAAACATGTATGGTGAAATTCAGCATGGCTTAAAGAGGCAGTATTATTTCAGAATGTTCTTAAGACAAGAAAAATCAACCAACCAAAACAAATAAACAAAAAAATCAAACAAAAAACTCAAACACCTAAAAAGCTCAGAAATGGAAAGTAGGCAAATATAGACTGTAGTAAGCTTTTAAAGTAATAACCATTTAATCCCTTTTTTTTTCCTCACTGCCATGTGGTTTCCAGTGTACACAAAGTAAAAAGTGAAAAGGTAAAAATAAAACAGGCATACCCTTAATATATTCCAGAATTCATAAATCATTTGTAAATTTAGTCCTTTTATAAAAGAATCCTTATATAAATTGGGGGGAGGGAGGGCATCAATCCCATATATGAAGCACAATTAAAGCCCAACATCACTGACCAATCAAAATTAGTGAATGCACTGCATCTCTCTGCAGTGAGGAGAAGCGACAAGGTAGGCTGTCATTCTGCAAAAGCTGCCCATCGCAAGCTTTCCTCTCAGAAGCACTGCTCTTCTTTTTTAGAAAGCCTGAATCTCCGTGGTGTCTCTGGAGACAAGAAGCCTTCAGTATGTTAAATTACTTTCATTATGTATTTTCAGATGCTTATTGATTCTACCGTAGGAAGAGTGGGAGACTGCAGCAGCCTGTAAACCAGAACTAAAGCAATTGTATACATGAGCAGTATGCTGAAACAATGGCACAGTACAGGCACAAATTTTCATTAAGGTCATTTTTTGAAGATATGCTTATTACCCTGTTTCCCTTCTACTCTGCTAACAAGTGAACAAAATGAATCCCTCCAACCTGGAACTGCTTCACCTGCATCGAGAATTTACCAAATCTTTAGTGGAGGTAAGACCTGTTCCTTATTATGATATGCAGAATAAGTAACATTAAATCAAATTAAAAATTGGAGAATAAAAAGGCAAGAGATCAGCTTTAATTTATATTAAGCAGTAATATATTGTTATATTTGAGACCAGGAAATATTTAAATGCTATTTCCCCTTCCTCATTAAAAACATAATGATAGAAAAATGTTATTCTGTATGAAAGTCTTCTAGAATATTAAGAAACTGTTTTGTTTGTACAACATGAAGACAGTACAGTTTAAGCTCATACAGTATTGGGAAAACAACCACATAAAGCAACCGGGAATATGCTTTTCCTCCCTCAGCAGTATTTCCAAATATTGGCAGTTAAATACGCTTCAGATTTATTCAGTTACTCTTCGAAGGATCAGACAGTCTGTAATTAGTGCATACTTATTGCTTTATGAAGGTTGGCTAATATGACTAATCTCTGATTGCTCAAGAAATCCCCCTTTTTTGTTGTTTTTTTTTAAACTTATTTCTTTCATTATCGTATACATACAAGCCATTTATTAAAAGCATGGATTTGCTAAACATCTATTTCAAGAAACAAAAGTGTAACAGTGTGCAAATTAAACAAAAGCGTATTTTTTAAAAGGCTCATTAACTCTGTTCAATTTCTCATTAAAAAACAAGAGAGTTGTATGTATAAACTACCTGCTCACCAGAGCTACAAAACTACATTTTCTAGCTTTAGTCACAGACACTGCATCCAACAGTTATTGCTTCTAGCCAGGATTTTTTTGTAACCTGTACTATCTGGATAACAGGAAACTTGTCCAAAAAACCTAAATTCATGTAAGCTGGCAGAAGAATATGATGTTACTAGCAAATAGAGAGCAGGCAAACTGATTTTCTATGTAATCTATAAAGTCCATTTTTAGAGATCCTTTATTCATTAAATAACTGATATTAGAAAATACATTCTTGCATTACTAATTTTTTTTTTAATTATAGCCCTACTTTTAACCTTTTTTTTCCTCCCCTTCACAAGGGCATGCAGCAACTAATTCAGTTTTACTACTGACAATATGAAGAATGCAGTTGACCGGGTATCTTTGTAGCTGTATGACCTACGAGCAGCAGGATGCATCCCTAAAATGTATTCTTAAGACATAAAGGAATTAAAAACAAAACATGGAACACACTTGCATTACCATTTCCGTGCATGACACTTCAACAATATACATGGAAGACTAACACATCTGCTCAGATTTTCATTAAAAGAAGAGTGCAATGATTGATTCTTAAAATGGTGAGCATTTCTTAAAGAGGGATTTATAATTTAAAACCAGAATTGTGGAAACTACTGATGCATGAAGAGACAATGAAACATGAAATCCCAAAAGGAGAATATGCATACTTCATCAGCAAGCTGAATAAAGGTTTAACCAAGCTTTTTCTATACTACTCATTAAATAACTTACTTGTCATAATGACTAATGGATATTTTTCTCTCAATTTTATGATGTTATGTATTCTCCTTAAATCAAAATAAACCAAATTAGGTAACCCATGGTTACTCTCAAAGCACATGAACTGGATTTTATGATGTATAGCAACTTCTTTCACTAAGCCATCACTCAAAAGTAATGAGCAGGAATATCACAGAAAGAAATACGCAACCATAAACTCAGGATGTCTACACACACTCTGAAAACTGAAATCAGAAAATACTATTCTCTAAACCTGGAAAATAAAAACAGGCTTCTACAAAATGCATCAGGGGAAGGAAATTAACATCACTTAAAAGAAGGTTTATTTGTTATTGCCGGCTTGAAACTCAGAACAGACACAGAATATGCCCTGGTCTGTAGAAGTATCTGAGGCAATTAAGCAGTCCCCATGTTTAATCAGAACTTTTTGCTGCTGAACTGCAGGAACAAAAAAAAGGAAAACAAAAAAACCTGCAAGAAATGAAATAAGAGCTCAGCTACCACTTGATTTCCAGGGCACAGTGCGTGTCAGAAATCTCTCAGTGACAGCATGTGTCGGTTTCTGCCCAGCTGCTGCCACGCTGTGCCAGGCCCCTGAGGCACAGGAACAGGTAGGTGCCCCCACGGTGCTGGGGGAACGAGCTCCTGGCCACACAGCTCTGCTCCCAAACCCAGGCAATGCACCCAGGAGGTGATGCTTAATCTATTCATGGCGACCTAACACAGCTGAGCTTGTCTGCTTTCACAAAAACTCGGTCGCTGTAATGTGAGGGTGAGACTGTAATTTGTTTTAGCAGATCTGCTTTTGATTTCTTCCTGGCTTTTGCTAACACAAAAGAACTTCATTTGTTCAACAATGCATTTGGAATGGTTTCTTGAAACCAATTCACAGCCAGGACAGCACGCAAGAGGAGATCATATCCCTGAGGGTTAATGTAAGACAGATAGAGGTTGCCTAAATTAGAAATGAAACAGAGCTTTTGAAATATTTCTTGTTTCATTTCACACCTGAGAGTAATACATTCTAATTTACATCTTTTTTTATTTAAGAGGTACATGTGAAATAGCTGTTGAAGAATACCGAGAATTTTCATCATACAATTTGCAATTAATAGTATTGTTCAACTGAAGCTTTTCAGAACCGCAGATGAAATCCATTTGCATACTGTATCCCAAGTGTGCTTAATTCATACTTTCATTTTAAAAGAGCTCAGTTTTGTTCACCTTAGTGCTATCCATTTTAATGTATTCAGAATAGAACAAAGGTCGACATCCAAATTTATTTTCATGCCAAATATGTCCCCTCTTAAATTTAAAGCTACCTAGGAAAAAGCCCTCCAGTACCATAACAAGAAATTGAATAAACTCTCTTTTATTTATCCAATCAATTACAAACTCAAGAGCTGGCTGACGATATAAATCATACAAACATCAGGTATTACATGCAGATGCTATATTTAGAACTTAGCCGCATGTGTAAAACTAAGCAGATGAAACACAAAAAATCTGCTAGATAAAATAAATACCTTTCTGATCCTTACTTATTTCTAAGAGAAACATGCTATGTATGTAAATCTGCTTGGTTTAATTGCAGTTTGTATTAAATTAAAAAAAAAAACAAACCAAAATCAAAACCTGAAAAAGACAATTTTCTTTTTAAATATTATTTGCTGAAATTATTCCCTTAAATATATTTTGGATTAAAATCAAATACTCTTCCATTCCATGTAGGCATAGATTTCTTGAAGCAATTGAAAATTCAAATCAGAAAAAGGAAATGTAGTATATTGTAATAAACTCAACTTCCCAAACCCATATAAGTTCTGCATTTGAAATTATATATACTTTATATAAAGCTGTTGTAGTGGCAAGCATCATACACATAGATGCTCAGAAGATTAAAATGAACAGAAGGTTTAAACTCTCTAAAAAACTGGTGAATTACAGAACATCACATTTCAGTCCACAGCACTACCGTAAACCTTGCAAGAAAGAGGTGGATAAATTGGCATAAATAATTTAAACATCCCTTTTATGATACATAAGCAACAGTGCTCCATGCTCCTATCACTTTTTTTTTCCACAAGAGCTTTTTAAAATCATCTTGATCACTGATTTGTTAATACTTAACAACATTCTTCTAAAATGACCCTCAAAGCAATACAAAGGCTATGCACAAAGTATGGTTTATTCAACAAATGAGCCCTTTGTGAAAAACCACATCACTATAAACAAAGGCTTGCCTCCCTAAGTGGAAACTTTTCACTATTTTTTCTTTTTTCAAACAAATCCTGCTTTCTTTAAAAAGCAAAGACCTTATTCTAGATCTTCAGGCTTTTGAGTCCATGCCAATTAAAGCTCTAAATATACTGTAAATGAAGAGTTTGGTAAGAATATTGTTTTTTTTCCCCCTCCTCCTTCCCCAGCATTTATCTCCAATAAATGTTAAAAAAAGAAATCAAATAGTTCTATATTTTATTTCACCTTTCAGGAGAAAAACCAGCTGCAACAAAAGAATGTGTTTGTCCCCCATTCTGGAAGTCAACATGCAGTCCGAATCTAACATTACAGTTCGAGATGCCATTGATGACATCGATACCAACATGTACCAACCACTGTCATATCCATTAAGCTTTCAAGTTTCTCTCACTGGATTTTTGATGTTAGAAATTGTTTTGGGACTTGGCAGCAACCTCACCGTTCTGGTACTTTACTGTATGAAATCCAACTTAATCAATTCTGTCAGTAACATAATTACAATGAACCTTCATGTACTTGATGTAATAATTTGTGTGGGATGTATTCCTCTAACTATAGTTATCCTTCTGCTTTCACTGGAGAGTAACACTGCTCTCATCTGCTGCTTCCATGAGGCTTGTGTCTCTTTTGCAAGTGTTTCAACTGCAATCAACGTCTTCGCTATCACGCTGGACCGATACGACATCTCTGTAAAACCTGCTAATCGAATCCTGACCATGGGAAGGGCTGTGATATTAATGACATCAATATGGATCATTTCACTGTTTTCCTTCCTGATTCCTTTCATTGAAGTCAACTTCTTCAGTCTCCAAAGTGCAAGCACTTGGGAAAATAAGACACTTCTGTGCGTGAGTACAAACGAGTACCACACTGAGCTAGGAATGTACTACCACATTCTCGTTCAGATCCCAATATTTTTCTTCACTGTTGTAGTAATGCTAATTACATACACCAAAATACTCCAGGCCCTAAATATTCGGATTGGTACAAGATTTACAACAGGACAAAAGAAGAAAAACAGAAAGAAAAAAACTATTTCTTTGACCACGCAGCATGAGACTACGGATATGTCCCACAGCAGCGCAGGAAAAAACGTCGTCTTTGGTGTAAGGACTTCCGTGTCCGTCATAATTGCTCTGCGCCGAGCTGTGAAACGGCACCGGGAGCGGCGAGAACGGCAAAAGAGAGTCTTCAGAATGTCCCTTCTGATCATCTCCACCTTCCTCCTCTGCTGGACACCCATCTCTGTTTTAAACACCACTATCTTATGTTTGGGCCCAAGTGACCTTTTGGTAAAGTTGAGATTATGTTTTCTAGTAATGGCATATGGAACAACAATATTTCACCCTCTACTTTACGCATTCACGAGGCAAAAGTTTCAGAAAGTTCTGAAAAGTAAGATGAAAAAGCGAGTTGTTTCAATAGTGGAAGCAGATCCCATGCCAAATAACGCTGTAATACACAACTCATGGATAGAGCCTAAAAGGAGCAAAAAGATTACCTTTGAAGACAGCGAAGTAAGACAGAAATGTTTAGTACCTCAGGTTGTCACTGACTAGATTTCAGTATTCACCAAAACACATCAAACGGAATATTTGAACAAATTGTAAAAAAATATACTGCCAAATAAGAAAAACTTTTTTAACTATTGGCAAGACTGTATATTTTCAATATATATGTTAAATAGAGTAGGTCTTGTATATTCAATTTCTTCATTATGTAAGATATATGTTGCATGGCTGTTTGTTAGCGTAACACCATGTGTATATTTGTCAAAAATATTCAAGTCCTCTTTTTTTAGAAAATAAATAGCCTTAAAGAAGTGCAAACTTTTAAAAATATTTGTATGGCTCAGTTTCTCTGTAAATATAAAATAATTTTTAAGTAAAAATTGCACTTGGGAATAATTTTCTATAGCACAAATTCACCATTTTGTATGATATGGTGTTTTTAAATTTAATTCATAAACAATATTGATCAGAGTATTCTGAATATTATGCAACTACAACCTGGATGCATTTTGACCTCATATTTAGATATTCCACTTATTTCAATCTTCTCCAGCATGTGACTACCATGCACATTATGTCCTTCAATTACTGGTTCAGAAACTTTTGATATAGGGAAAAAAATTCATACCAGTCCAGAAATTGACAGTACTCTTAAGAAAAGTAAAAAGTTTTGCATATGCAATCTCAGATCTACAATTTCTACATGGAAAATACACAACTTTGAATAATTACAAAGGACAGGGCAGGAGTAAAAGGCTAAATTAAGGAAAAAAGCATGGATGAGAAAATTATTTGGCTGATGCTAAAGGTCAGCCAACTGAGTCAATCCTGTGCAAAGGTTTAGATTTTTCACACTGACCTCTAGTGTGACACAAGGACCTTTCACACGGGAATTTTTCATTCCTACCATCCATCTACATAGATATGATTGTCAAATGCCACAGCTAAAGTAAAAGATAATTTTCCTGCCCTTGATAACTTTATTATTCTCCACTGTGTTCAGCTCTAGCCATGCAATTGCCTTGTCACAAACCAATCACCAATACTGCCAGCTACTGTATTCCTGCATTTCTGGGCAGCCATGGCATACCTTTGTTCTACATTGTCTTCTTCAATTTCATTCCAAACCTGCATTGAAGTATCAAGAAGCCTTATGAATTTATCATCATCCATAGCACTGTAAACAAGAATTAAGATCTTTATCCAAACATAAGTTTGTCAAGTTGTTTGCACCATGCCACACTTAATTTCTTCATTTCAATGAAACCCTGGTGGGGAGGGGGAAACAAAACAAAAACCTGCAAAATCAATTAGCATGATTTCATTCCTCTTGTTACATAAACTGATCAATGTGTCACCAGCTACCAGTATATTTAAAATGCTAATTCTCAATAACTATTATCTTATATAAAAAAGTAGATCATACCCTTGAATACGAGAGCTAGTTTGACTAAAACATTACATAAAAAACTAGAAAATTTCTAAAGCACTTTTCTGAAGTTGTGCATAAAAAAGGCACAGTTTTAAGGGAACAAAAAGCTCTTCTCCACCACATAGCTGAATTATTAATCATATGTGTATTGCCAAAACTGGTTTTGTGCTTAAAAAAAAATACCTGCAATGTACTTAGTTTACTTGAGCTCATGCCTTAGCTTACCAGAACTGAAGACCCAAAATATAATACTGCAGCTCCATATTCTACAAACAATAGCCACTTATAATCATGTAAATTCTATCTAGAAATGTTATTATCTGATTGATGTGAAATGATATGAAATTACTGTGTAATATATTCAAACATACTTTCATATTTTCACTGAGGTTTTTTTGTGGAAACTGGCCCAAAAATACCTGCATTCAACTGCATTTAAAGCACTTTTTTATCCAAGTTATCTCTGATTTTCTAAAAAAATTTAAATCCTACATCTTATTTGAGAAGCTGCAGAGAGGAAGTAAATGCAATAATCTCTCTTTTTTTTTTTTATCCCATATCCTCCAAATTTACCAGTTTAAAAATTCTTTTGATAATAATTTGAAAAGAAATGCATGCAAAATATTTAAGCAGAAACTAGTTTTTTTTCCTTTTTTGTACCCCTTCTTCATTTCCCTTTCCAGCTACCCTCTGTATTTTGAACACTAGAAGCAGGAGAAGCTGGGATGTGTAGGGTTAATATCATAACATGATTTCAGTGATTACTAATCTTCCAATAAAGCATTCTTAAATGAAAGATACTACTCATTCATTTAAATAGAAGGAAAGAGAAATGATAATGAACAGATTAATAAGTCTACATCATGTCCTTATCTGAAAAAAGCATTTAGAAAAGCTTTCAGACTTGAAAGGTTTCTTGACAACATAACCTTACTTCTTAAAATTAAATAAAACCTCAAGAATTACACATTTAGTGTTAAAAGCTCATTCATTAGAAAATCAGATGCAATGAAGCAGCACTTCATAGCAGAGAAAGAGCAGCCTAGGAATTGCCCAAAGAGATTGAGCCTGGTTTTAAAGGCTGTGTTGATCACACTCATTGATTGCCTTTACAAACTCATTTTTACTATTTTTACTTCATTTTTACTATTCTTCGTCTTCAATAAATTTTTAAAAAGAGGACTTATACTACATAGGAGTACACTTTGAGGGCTGCAGAAAAAAATTCTACATACAGAAGGAAGGAACACAAGTAAGAATATGTGCCATCCTACATAGACCCAGAAGCCATCATAAAACAGAACCATAAATTATCTGTGCCACATGACAAATTTAACACAAGACAAAATAAAAAGTAAATTGTGAAGACACACTACATATCCTACAGACACAAGAGGATTTCAGGAGTGATATGACGGTGTAGGTGCTTGACAGATAGACTAAAACAGAATGCAAAGAGGCAGCATCGCTGAAGAAAAAAGGGCAAATTTATGCCATAGTATTGTACAATAAGAAGCCCACTACATTCTTTAAAATGATCTCACCACAGTGAATCATTAGTTCAATTACATTTCACACCACTCAGCCTAAGGCAAGCAGAATTGTACAGGACTCCAAAAATATTAATTCCAGCAAACACATCTCAGAAACACAAGCAAGCACTGCCAGTTTCCACACGTTCTCTGTCTCTAAAGTATTAGCTGGTATCTGACTATGTTGTTTTTTAACTGCAAATGCGTTTCCATTCAATTTTATATTGTAAAATGAGGTTATCCCACACTAAAAATACCAAAACAAGCAGAGTGCAGTGCCAGTATCTATTAGAATATTCAAGAAGCTTACCTTCACACACTAGTACATCACAAACCTGTGAAACTGAAATGTAAATACATCACAAACATCTAGTTTCTAGTACACAACAATTTTTATGGATTACAAGGCATGTAATCCACACATGGTTGGAAGTTCTGTTTACTTTATTAGTGCCAAGGGAATAGCAGTCACTTCTGTACTTTCTAAATATATTAGATTAAAAATGTATGCAGTTGGACACAGATCAATTCACCTCCCTTCATTGTTACATAAATACACACATGTATGTCCATACATAATTATTATTTATTTGTACACACCAAAAGGTGGGTTTAACATCAGGATCTACTTTTTATTTATATGAAGGAGGTTTGTTAAGAGTATCACTGAACTAGACTGACAGGCACTATGTCCCACCACAAATAAACTTAAACATCCTATCTTCCCCACCCATGTTGGATTTTTTTCATTTTAAGTTAAATAATTCTTTGAAAGGCTACAGAATTTACCCAGACAGAAGAACAAAATTTCTGTTGTGTTAACCATTAAATATACTATACTGCAGTATTTCTTTTTAAAGTGATGTATGTGCCAATTATCAAATTTCTTTGACAGTTGAATATTCTAGACTTATGTTTGTTTCCTACGAAAAAAGTTTTAGTTGCCAATTGCTATCAGACTCTTTTGAAAGGAGAGAATACAGCATTCTTTAGCAAAGTTTCAATGAAGTATTAAAAAATCTAGATTATGCTAAATTACTCTTCTGTTACCCATTATTCAGACAAAATACCTCCAACATACAGCTAAGAACAATCACCTTCTGTCTTAAAATTTTCCAGCCTTATAAGAGCTGAATTCCTCTCCTACTTCACACATTCTGCCATTATATCACTGCAGGTATTTGTGATATACACCAAGAGGAAAAAAGAATCTGACTCTATAATTACCATCTCCTTTTTCTACTTCATAGAGCACTTGTGTAATTCAAGAAGCAAAATGAAATCGAGGGTTTGGGTTTTGTTTTGGTGGGGGAAGGTAAAAAAAAAAAAAAGGAAAAAAACACATACTAACAGGAAATCAGAATCACTCAGAGACAGTGTTAAAGAAGTGTTAAAGAAGAAGGATGTGAGGAAGAAGAGGAGTACAGGTCCAGCAGTAAAGGGCAGAAGGAAGCACTCAAAGGCAGCTAGGGCCATCGGGACCACAGAAAGGCAGAGGGCAACACACACTTGCTGTGAGAAAAATGCTAACCTTAATTTTTAGGTTGTAGCAGCCAAAAAAATAAGAGCTTGTCTTTGAATCACTAAGTGTGATATGTGGTTGTGCCAAAATTTCTGGGAGGAGAAGGGGGAGCAAGATGAATAGCAACTCCAGAAAAGGCTTTTGATTTAACAAAATATACACAGAATAACTGACAAACCAAAAGGATGCACAATTCTATTACGCCTTTTCCTACAGATAAAATACAAAGTACATACAGAGTACAAGCATTACAAGAAAAGACCTGAAAGGTTAAGCATGTGCTCCCAGTGATAAATTTTAAAATATGCTATTGAATTTTCCTTTAGTCAGTCAGATAACTTCAGTTCATCTGGATGCTTAGAGTGTGTTTCACTACCACAGTATGTTTTTAACTACTGTTTTAGCTTTAGATTAGCTAAGCTACAAGCTTAGTTTTAGCTTCTTTATCACAGTTTAATTATTTTTGTAGAGTAATAAAGTGAAGGAGATATATCATTAAGCATCTTTAAATTCTTTGCTAAAATTATACTTCACTGATTATTATAAATTGAAACAATGGGAGAAATATCATCTTGTGTATTTACTTTATAGATTTGTCTATCACCTTCTTTTCCTATTTTACAAAGAAATTCTCACACAATGAAAAGAAATCTACTTGAAATGAAAAACCAGGAGATTTACAGTGAAAGCTGTGTGATAGGTACAGAACCTGAAATTATTAAACCAATTCTTTTTATAGTTTGAATGAATTGTATCCTTAGCATATAAGCATTTCTATATCCACATTCTGATTCCTGACACTGCAGCCAGGCAGGCTGAGAGCACAAAGCTGTTGGCACACAGCACACTCGTGTTTCCTTTCCAAGATGGGTTTTTGGAAATATACTTTTGGTTTCTGTTACCCTGACACGATCTCTAACTTCCTACCATTTATTGTAACAGTTTAACCTGATACCATGGCTAATAAACAAATCAATGTCACTGCTGAAACAACATTGCTGTAAAATCTGTCACTCTGGCTATGTCAGACTGCTATTAACATAGCTGTATTAGCACAGTTTTACTTTTAACTGTACCAGGAACTCTCACAATCTGTTGTGAGATTTTACTTCAAATTAAATTCAATTTCAACTCAATTAGTAGGGGGGGAAAAAGCACAGTAATTTATTACTACTCTGCACCACAGTTTTCTTTCAAATATTATTTCAAGATATTTTTCATAGATTCCTGTCAGAAATAGAGATAAAAAAGGGATAAGGAGGAGAAAGGGACATCTTCCCACATTAGGAAGTTATTACAAATATAAATTATCAATAAATTATTACAAATCAGTGATAATTTGTGTACTAGGCTACATTTACAACAGGCTGAAAACACACTTAAGGCAAAAAAGAAAAAAAAGATAAAGGAACACTATTTGCCATGTATGCATCATCACAAAACAAAAGGTGAGTGCGAGCACTGCAGTTGTAAAACACCTTAATAAAATTGCGGAAGATTATTACTCCTGCTAAGAGCTCTAACAGCTAGTAAATGAGACCTATCAATGAACAAGAACAAACAAAACAAAAGACATCAAAATCGGTTGAGGAAAGCTCGATATGACCCAGATACGATCCAGAAATGTGCACTTGAAGCCCAGAAAGTCCAAGGTGCCCATCAGCATCAATGGAATCCGGCCAGCAGGAAGAGGCAGGCGATGTTCCCTCTACTCTTCTCTCATGAGACCCCACCTGGACTGCTGTGTCCAGCTCCGGGGCCACAACCCATCAAACATGTTAACTGAGAAAGTTCAGAATGGCCATGGAGACACCAGAGGGGTAGAGCAACTCTGCAGTGAAGACAGCTGAGAGCTGGGGCTGCTCAGCCTGGACAAGAGAAGGCTCTGAGACCTCAGAGCACCTTCCAGTATCAGTGGGACCTACAAGAAGCTTTTTTACAAGAGCACGTCATAAAAGGACTAAGGGGAAAGCCTTCAAACTGAAGCAGGACAAGTGTAGGTTAGATATTGGGAATTAATTCTTTAATTCTAGAGAAGCTCTGGAACCTCCATCCCTGGAAGTATTCAAGGCCAGGTTGGATGGGACTTTGAGCACCCTGGTCTAGTGGAAGGTGTCTCAGCTCACAGCAGGGGCGTGGAAGCAGATGGTCTTTAAGATCCCTTCCAAACTAAACCCTTCTGTGATTCTATGAAGAGCATCTGTGGGTAAAGACTACATTATGGACATCTAACCTTTACGGTCAAAATTATTAAAATGGAAATATACAGCTCATCTGCACTTGCATCAAACAGCAATGAAGTACAGAAAAGTGCACATGAAGACAAGTTAAAGAGATCTTAAAAAATATTAATATATTCAGAAGCTTCTAATAAATCTTGCCTCAGTTTTACAGCATGCAGTGAAGATTCCAGAGCAGTTCAAATAAACTAGAATAAAAGTGAGAAACTTTTGATACAGTCACTGATTTTTTTCTTGTGTCCTGAATTTTTTTCCAGTCAAAAGTTTCTGCAACTCTAGTTTGCTAATCAGGTCTGCTAAAACTGGGCAAGGGGAGAATCTTTGAAGTTGTAGACAACCTGGCAGAGAAACAGTATGTTCTCAAAATAATAGGAAGTTCTTTCTTTTAATGAGGTTAGGTTTCCACATTGTTCCCTGTGATTACATGAAAAAAGGTATGAGACCCTGCTGGTTTTCAGCTGAAGAAGGTCTAACTTCAAGACAACTAAGTCAGTAATTAGACTTAATGCCTGTGAATAACTGAAGGTTGGGCCTGTAAGGTAAACACATAAGACAACTGGACTATTTTATGTTTCGAACAATAACTGAACAGAGATGATAAAATGCTTAAACAATATTTGAATATTATGTGTATGAGTTGGGTGACAAAGAGAAAAAACTACTCCTGTGAAAACAGAATTTTTAAAGCTGTTTCCTATGAAGAATGAAATCTTACTCTACACTTCTCAATACTTTGTGTTACACACAGTAACACCTTCACTGATCCTTTAGGCAAGACAACAGTAACAATAGTTACAGGGATAACTAGTACCAATAGGGATACTGGCTCCCATCCAGGGCCTGAACAAAGATTAGTCTTCAGTCTACTTTTCACAGCTATTTGGTTAGACTTTTTAACCAGAACTGGCTATACTTTAATGAGAAATGAGCAGGATAAAATTAGGTATTATGTTTAAGATTTGAACAACCAGTATTTACTTGAAGAATTACAACAAAATTGTGTATATAATCCAATTTTTCAATTATT
This sequence comes from Ammospiza nelsoni, assembly GCF_027579445.1. Lineage (NCBI taxonomy): Eukaryota > Metazoa > Chordata > Aves > Passeriformes > Passerellidae > Ammospiza > Ammospiza nelsoni. Next base: position 14,628,614 of record NC_080637.1, read on the forward strand.
TTATACTTCTGAATTTGCCAGGCCTCATTTTCCAGTCCTTAGCTCTTGCCATTTCCTTTCCTGCAAATCCAAGAGCCCTTCTGCGGGTCCTTTATTTTCTCCCCATGAATGCACCTCTACAGTCTTAATCTTCATGAAAAAGGGCCCACTTAATCACCCACTGTGACATGTATAATTGCATTTATTCACAGGTAACCACAAAACTGTTTTTATCTGTAGAGCACAATTCCCTGCACCATTTGCACAAGTACAGATTTGTTTGACACAGCTGCATGAATGCAAGAACAGAAACAACATTGGTAAAGCAATCCCAGCAAGGACACGGTCCAATTCCAAAGCTTTACAGTTTAGTTACCCTATTTCTCTGTTCCAGCTCCCCTAGTAACAAAATCATCTACTAAGAATGTAGAGCAACTGTGAGGTGAGGAGAATATGGCTTATTTAAATACCTGCTTTGGGGAAAAATAACTTAAAGGGAGGTTTAAGTCATCTAAATTTATGCACATAAATCTATAACGCATCTACACAATTTCTTTAATCAATTCAGTAAGCAAAACACACAAATTTGTTTGACAACACATATTTGCCATAAAAAGGTAATTGACTATCATTAATTCAGCTTTACAGCCCTGAATTCTTCTTTCAAATTAATTCAACTTGCCTACTATTTTTTTAGAGTAGCTTTGTATCTACTTGACATTGATATCAACAGAAATACCATCTCCTTTTGAATGCTGGAACAACCCAAGTTGGAGTTTCTCCTACCCTATTCAGTAAAGACCTACAAACTAATGTCTCTGGGAACTTAGCACTTTTGTGTAACATCCTTGTTAGTTGTTGGTATCCTTACTCTATGGAAGAACAAATTACCCTGTCTTCAAACAGAGAACAAGAGCACTTACTGAAAAGTCCTCGTATTCTCCATCTTTATGAACAATCTGAAACTAGTATCTTAATAAGTTTATTCCATGATAGGTGTCTTTCTGGTTCCAGTGAGTCATGGACATTTTTTTTTTTGCAATATTTTAGATTTTTTTTCATACCTATAATCTATATTTGCAATGCATTCAGTGGTATTTATACATTGTTTTCGCTTTGTCACTACATTAGAACAGGCCTTCAGCCAGGAGTACCCTCTCTATTGATTCCCAAAAAGTCAGTATTTCACAACCTAATATTGTCTTCTCAGCAAGGTTTCAGCTTTCAAGTTTGGCTAAATACATGTGCCCCACCTACTGAACAGAAGATCCTCTGCAATGGAAAATCAACTCTTTCCAAAATGAAACACTGAACACTGGGTCTATTCTCAGTTTGCCCTATGCATCACAACTTGCCACTCTGGCAACAAATGTCTTCCAAATCCATTAAGTTTGTTTATTATAAGAGAACACAAAATAACATTTCCTGTGTTAGAAATGGGTGACTGTAAAGCACTGGCTGCAGAGGACAAGTAGTCTACCAACACTGTCCTTCCACACATTTTGGAAACATGCAATGATTCAGTTTTTCTGGTTCAATTCAGTGGGCTGTGAAAGTAACATCTTTTGGGTTTTTTAGTTGACTTTTTTTGGGAGTCTAGATCTATATGCATTTACAGTTACTTCTACTGAAACTTCTCTTTCTATGATCCTCAATGGAATTTTCTGGAAATTATTTTTTACCACCATTATTTGATCTTCCGGTAATCATTCTAATCCAATGCTCACTTCTTTCCTTGGTCACCACAAGTCACCTGTCCATTTTAACCATTTCTATTCTCTCTCACTCTGCTGCTGAATCTGTTTGTTTAAAAAGAAATAAAAACCACTGTTTTGTCGGGCATACAATACTGAAGTGTTATTTCTGAATGAACCACGCTCTTCTTCTGTTCAACCACTGGGTTACACACTAATAAATGCTTCAGACCCAGCAGAAAAAAAAAAGATCAATATTAGAAACTGCTTTTCAGTGTTATTTCCCTGACCACTAAACAACTGATTTCACCATCAGCCACAGAAAAACAAAACTCAGCTACCCTCAGCCAGCATCACTAGAAAAAATATATGTGACATTTCTCTACACCTTTCCATGGACAAATGATCATCTATTGAACTCAAACCAACAATGTGATCATCTTAGAGACCACTACTCTAGTTCTGGGAGAACTAACCTGCAGTTTATTGAATGTCCGAGTATATAAATGCTCAGAGAGAGGGAACTTTTATAACAGAGAAAGTTATAAATGCCAATTCCTACCAGAGCTTCAGACAGTGCCAATGCACACTTAGCCAGAAATATAAAACTGAAATTTCCTTGCAGAACTTCCACCCAGAGCAGAACAGACAACTGGATCCATACTGTTTCAGATGTATCATTCCAGCTGTAAAAGGAACTAGAGAAGTAAATTTTTCCACTCTAGTCATTTGTGTCACCAATTTAAGAGCCCTAGCTCTTTGTTGTTTACTTGAACTTTAATGCCTGTTGAAACAGAGGAAGAATATACCACAAATTTAAAGATGACATCACTCTGTGTTGTTGATATCCCTGCATTCATTTACTGTTTGGAATTATGTCATTCAACTTGCCTTTCTCTTCATGACCATATACACACAGCTTTTGCTTTGTTTATGTAATATGTAAGTGATAATGCAAATTGTTTTCAAAGTCTTGCCATCTAACTCATACTCTCTACAATATACTTATAATTTACAAGTTGCAAAAGGATAATCTCTCAGAGATTCACCACTAACCTGTGTGTCCCTTCCATTCTCACAGTCAAAAGTATTTCTTTTAATCTTTTTTTTTCCATCTTTGATCTAGTCTTTTTATTTTTTTTAATTAATATGGAATTTTTAAGTTCAGTGCACAAAAATTATTAGATTCAAAGGCAGACACAGCTTGCAGACATCTTTTGGTCTTGCTAGTTTTTGTATGTCACCTGGAAACAGAAACCCAAGGTTTTCCTTTCTACTTTTAATTATGCAGTTCTATTGAATAAGTATGACTACTCAGTAACAATATTTTGTCTTAAAACTCCAAGATGTCATAGGATCTGTACTAATTACACAATCATAACTGCTTCACACCAATTAAAAATAAAAATAATCCTCTGAATTAGTATTTACCCTGTATTTGGCTGAACACAAGTATTCATAAACACAAGCTTATTTGTGTTGCTGGTTCTTTCATATCCTATCACATATATGTGATATGTGATATGTCTTATGACATACCTTAGCCAACAAATACAAAAATACTTACTAATGAAACACTTGAAAAGATCAATGGGTAAAGCAAAAACAAGGTCCAAACCTTGTTGCAATGTCATCCTTCTGGTGGGGAACAAATATGCCTTAACAGCAAAATAGAAACAGGTTTGGTATCACTCCTTACTGCTCTATAAGGATACTTTTAGAGGAGAGGGAGAATTTCATAATTAGAGAAACAGAACACAAGTACAGTTTTCAGATTTTAGAGTTACAAATTTGAATTCACTAATTTCAAAATAAAGAAACAAAAATTGGAAAAAAAAAAAAAAACTGAGATCTGACCCTTACATTTAAACCTATTAATGAAAAAAGATAGGATGGAGTAATTGCCAAGATCACCTTCTACAATTTCCCTGTTCATCACTCCTTCTATTCTTCCTTCCAATCAGTTCTTCTTTCAAAATTCCCAAGTCCCTTTATTTCAGCATTAGGCAACACTACAAACCCTAGATACAGCCTCTAGATCACAAAACCCCAGACCATCTGATGTATTACCACAGCAAATGGAAAACATTGCAGTTACAGTAATTTTAAGAAAAAAGAAGTACTGGCTTAATCTCAAACACTGAACTGAATGTGCTACCAATGCAAGCACCATTTGTGCCTCATGTGCCTGTCCATAGATAGACAGTTTAAATGCATAATAATTTATCAACTGCATGATGGGTGCAGTTATTCTGCTGTCCTGACAATAATTCATCTCCAAGCAGAAAACACTTTGTGGCAGTCCATCACATTTCCCCCCTCTCATTCCTTACTTATTGTCCACTATCATTTCTTTCCCACTGGAGCTCTCTGACCTGTTAGAAGTCAATAAACCAAGAGCTGTCAGGCCCAGATTTTACTTTGTACCTGCTGAAGCCTAGCTTAATGTAATACAGGCTACAACCAAAACTTCTTTACATTAGATCATACAATAAAAGTCATAACTGATCTTAATAATGAAATAGCAGAAATCAGATTTAGGGAACAGATGACAGGGAGCTGGAAAGAGTAAAGCTATTTAGAAATCTAAGGAACAAAAGGTGTAGACATCTGTAACTGAAAAAGAAAAAAGCAAAAGACGGAAATAGTCTTTGATAGACCTGGAATACGGATAAAAACTTTTAGAAATACTCCCCATGCTACAGTGAAAGCAACTTGAACACACCATAATTAACTTCTGACACCAACTTCCTACTGGGCTGTCAGTAACATATCACTTAGGAAGAGGTTAACACCACGATAGAAAGTGGAATACAAAACTCATTTTAAAACATCTGACACACAACCCTCCAACAAGGCCTATGTGCTTGAGACTAAACTTACCAAACACTTAATAGTATGGCAAAATCAAATTTTTTGAGTAGTTACAGCTAAAAGATTCATCTCATCAATACCAGAAATCAACTTGATGCTTACATGAAAAAATAGCTCCACTTAATACAGCAAACTTAAAACTTGCTTATGGTTGTTTAATGGAAACTAGGCATGAAGAAATCCCAGAATTACAAACATACTTTGATTCTTTTTCTTGAACTGTATGTATAAAGAAAATGAAATTCAAAACCCTGGTAATTTAAAGGACATGTTGAAAAACAAAACTGCAACAGAAGTTTTTTCTTGCATCAATTCCAACTTCAGTTTTTTCTGTCATGTGCCTGTAATTGTTTAGTGAGCTCTACTGAAATGCATACCAGAGATTAGGTAAAACACGTGAAATATTTATGTAAAATGCTTTGTCTAACATCAGGTTTTCAAGCTAGTAATCCTAGTTGCAGCAAAACAAATTTGATGTTAAAATCTGTATGCTCTGTCTGCCTTGCTCAAAGAAGATAAAGAGCTCTTACACTACTGGCCTCTTAATAATGAGAAATTGTATTAAGTTTTGAAAATCATTCTATTACATGCACATTAATTTGGTATCTTACAGTCAATGTTTCAAATTAATGAACTTGTTACATACAACCAAGAACGTACTTTATTTCAAAAGCCAACAAGAAAAAAATAACTTTCCCACCAGAAAGGGGTTTTTTTGGCCTGGAATACTAGAAATAAAAATTTGCACATCAAATTTTTGCATTATCTTCCATCTTATGGTAACAGAATATCACAAAAAACATAAAGCAAAATAAAAACCAACTCAACTGAAAGGAACATGAAATTGAAGAACATGAAGGTTACATTCAGCTACAGAAAAGCCCAGTATTTTTCAGTCCAGACCACTTCAGTCAAGGTCTGGCAGTATTACTGTTAACACCACTGGGGACAGAAGAAAAATGTTTTAGCAGGATATTTGCACTTCCTATGGATGCAGATGCACCACCTGAAGCAGTGGCACTAATGCAGATGGCTCTGAGCCAGTAATACAATTCAGTCATTCTCAGCAAGACTAATTACACCCCAGGCAAAGAGTCATGCAATCCAAGCCATGTAATTTCTATTAATCAAATCACTTCACTTACCCCTACAGAGCAATGCAGTGTGCTACTGACATGCTGTATTATTTTGGGGAACATTAGATATTGCACAAGGCAGCAAACTGTAAGGCATCTAAGTCTCTAAGCAAAAGTACCATGAAAGCAACACTCCCCTCAAGTTTGATGAGTGTTGATTCTTATGAGAGACTATGTACAGCAGTATTAGTACCACCAAATCCGTCTGCTCTGTGTACCAGCAGAGAAAGACTTCACTGACATGACAGTAGCCAAGTCCATCCTCACTTTAACAGCAGTCAACACAAGATCTGGCATGGCAATCATACACTGTAAATTACTGCTGGGAACAGAAGCAAAAAAAAAAAAAGTTCATGACTGAACAGGATACAGGAAGAAGGCGGCAGCGAAAGAGAGCTGCCACAGTATCCATGGCAGCTGTTCAGACAGTTTACCATGGCAAGTTTAGTAATACTTGTGTACAGACACATAACACATATTGAAAGTTACTGCAAAAACTGCAGCAGCTAAAATGAAACAGCTTTTAGACAACAATATTTAACCTGAGGAACAAATATTGCAGTCAGCCAATCTACAATCACTTCAGAATAAGTCACTGTGTATTAGCTAGACTACTTATGCTATTAAACACTCAATTAATAAGGTACACCATGGAAACCACAGGTAAAGGTATTTCCACCTTGCAATAAATAGGGCTAACCAGTATAAAATAAACTAGCTTAATACTTACCACTAAAACAACAAATTAAAACTGTTGTTTCCTGAATCCTAATTAGTAGTGCTTAGTATTTTGATAAACACATAACAATATTCATCACTCATTCTAAATACTAAAAAAATAAAAGAAAAATAAAGTAATATCTTTCTTAAAAAGTCAGACAGCTTGCCTTCTTTCCCAGAAAAGGGGAAAAAAAATAGATACAGGACACTTACATTCACACAGTCAGTATCACCTTCCTTTTCCTGCTCACTGCATTCTCCTAGACCAGACTGACATAATAGTTTTTGAGGGTCAGTTTTTGCAGCACTCAAGTAACACAATGAACTATGTGAGGTTTATGTGAATGTCAGTCAAAACCAGAAGAGAAGTAATTGTGTCAGAGGGCTGAGATGAAGGTCTTTGAGGAAATTTTTCTATCTCATCTAAAGGAATGATAAGAAGAGGCTGAAGTGATGGCATGAAATTTCCTGTCACACTGTTCTAATAATATTCCAGGTGGTATCTGGGAACAATGCCCAACAAACCAACTTATGAAGAACATTTTATATGAAGCATGCCAATTTAAAATAAAAAAAAAGCAAAACCAACCAAACAAAAAAATGGGGAAGGAGGGGAATATCTCCAAGAGACACAAAGGACTGGGAGCAGATCACCTCACTGAGTCCTCCCACTTCAAGGCAAAATCATCTCTATCTAATTATCCCTGCTTATTGCAGAGGAGTTGAACTAGATCAGCTTTAAAGATTCCTTCCAACCCAAGCTATTCCATGACTATATGATTTCATTCCCAGTACATTTTGTCTAAAACACTTTTAAAAAGGCTTCAAATACTGCTTCACAGCTCCCCTGAAATTATAATTTCTGGCACAACTCTTTCCTAATATTTCAGGAAAAAAATTCCTTTGCTTCATTTCAGGCCCATTACTTACTGCTTAAGTCACAGTGCATATGGAGAGCCATTTAATCCCGTCCCATCTGAAAAACCTTTGTTTATCTGAAGAACATTACTCTCCCTCTCACTCCCCTCTTCTCCAAAACACAGCCACATGCTTCCAGCTCCTTCACTCACTGACTATCCTCAAGACCTGCAGCCACCACTGCTGCTGCGCTTAGGAGCTTCTCTAATTAACATACATCTTCCTTCAATGAGGTGCTTCAAAAGGGACTTGATACTCTGTTTGAAGCAAGAACAAAAGATTATTTTCAAGTGTCTTGCACACAATACCCTTCCTTAGAAATATCAGCACAAACTTTATTGCCAACAATGTCACACTGCTACAAAATAAATGAACAAGTGGCTTGCACTCAATTTGTGAGGAACTATCAACCCTCTCAGCAGAACTGTAATGCATTCAGTCATTTCTGCTGTTCCCCTTCTTAAGTAGAACTATTTATTGTGAGGACTTGCATCTTACCTGATTTTATTTCTCTTTCAGACAAGTGCTATCTCCAATTCGCTAAAAATATTTTTCTTTCTAATCCTGTTTCCCAACATACCTCCCATTCTTCTCTGCTTGATTATTGCTAGCAAATTTAATAAGGATATATGCCATGTTACATCACTCAAATCATTAATGAAAATACAAGCCAGCTGCAGAACACGTTTTAACAACACCCTGCTTGATATATTGCTGGGTAAGTGAACAACAGATGAAGGCTTTTGGGGTACAGCTTTATCTGAACTTCTGCATTCACTGCATGACATTTTCATCTGGATTCTATTGCCAGTCCTGTAGTGTGACACGGTGTCAAGAGCCCTATTTAAATCAATGGTGTCAAGAGCCCTATTTAAATCAAACTACAAGACAGTCATTGATCTCTCCAGTCCCAAGGCCTGTTATGCTGCCAACAAAGAAAATACGGTTGGTTAAACAGGATTCATTCTTGATAAATCTGTGTGCCCTGCTATTTAACAGCACTCTTATACAGACTCGAACAAATAGTTTATTTGTTCTAGGGTTCCTTTGCTTAAGGAAGTCAGGTCAGAAAAAATCTGCTTCTCAGTAGAAGCTATTGTTTCTTGTCATTTCTCTAATTAACACATATTTCTACCTAATTCAAATATTTTATATATTTACCATAGCCTTTCTCATAACTGCAAAATAAACTTCAATACACAACTAAGTAAAAGTTGTGATGGAACTAACATAGATTAGCTACAGGAATATATGTTAAATACATGCCTAAACATGCACATTTGTGTTCCCCAAACATATACACATAGTGTAGCACTACATTAAAAAAAAAAAAAACTTGACAGTTATCTCAAGATTCTGCACAGAATACCTTAGAAGCAATGGAAGGTATCTTTTACCACAGCAAGTGCAAACTTTTACAGTAATATCACAGGGCTGAGTTTGACAAAGCACAAATTACTCTGCACTACATGTACAACAGAAAGGCAATAAACAATGGAATTATTTTTTCCTTGAACAAGAGATGAAAGGGATATTCAGGAATATATGGCTAAAACCACAGATCAGTGTTCATCTTGGACATGAAAGCAAGTCTCTGTGACTCAGAGGTCCCTATCCAATACCAGGCTTTCACACCACTCATGTCTACCACCTATTTACTACCATCAGATGTTGCAGCATTTCCCCAAAGCTTCCATATCTCACCAACTGAACTGCCAGCTCTCAGTGCTGTTCCATGCTTCCCACCCTCAGAGCACCACAGCCCATTTCCCATCTTCCTGAAGCACGGCACTTGCACAGCCTCACCCCAAGCCACCACATCCCCAGTGCTCTCCTGCCACACACCAACACACCACCACCACCCCCTCTCTGCTAGGGATCTCCCACCCCTCCCAATGCTTCCCAAGTCCAGAAGCACAGCACAGCACTTCCCCAGCCATACCCCACATTCCCTGCAGACATTGCCTTCCACAGCAGAACCCTGACCCATGCTGAGTGCAGCCCCCTGAGCTCTCCTCTCCTTGGAACAGAGCTACCCCACAGCCAGCAGTCACTGCCTCTCCACACGGGACAGACTCCTCCAGTTCCCTGCACCAGGGGGGTGCTCCCATCCATGCCATGCTGGGAGGCATGGACAGCTGGGAAGCAGGAAGAATGCAAACCAGCCAAGGGTGACAAAGATGGAGTGGTAAGAGAGAGAAAAGGAAGAAATACCAGGAAAGAAGATGTAGAGAAAAATGACAATAGGTAAGGTATTATACCTGGCCTTAAACCATCCAGAACTAAGGATGAAGGATTAAATTAAGGACCACAAGCCTTGGCTACCCCCATAGACTGTAGGATCCAATTCAAAAGGGTCGCCTAAGGGGACACATTTCCCTTCATGTTCAACAATAATTACTCAGACTTTGCTAAGCTTCAGGAAAACACCAATTATTTGAAAACAAGAAACTCAAAAGACTGCAGCACTTCAAGAAAAGAAAGTGCAAGGCCCTTTTTTTTTTATTTAAATGGTTGTTGTCATCTCATTGCATAGCTCCCATACCTTCTCGGTGATTTCTCATGGACAGCTCCTCACAGCACTGACTCTTTCTTCTTCAAAGCACAACCAACAAACTCCAACTCTCTCCTCACCCAGCTAACCCACTCTTTCGTAGCACTCTTCTTCTTATTGGACACAGCTGTGGCCTATTAAGGGGAGGCCTGTTCCTAATCTTTGGTGATCAGTACAGCTGCAACTCCTCAGGTGTGAGATTACCTTCTGCACCCTCTTTATTTTCTTACATTCTATCCCTCCACAAATGGTGAAACAAAAAAAAAAAGAGGAAGATGAGTAGTAAAAAGTATTTTCTATCGAAGAAAGAAACCTTAAAAACTACACTAAACATCTCAGATTTTACCACTAAATTGTACTAATTTGTTTAATAGGACCAAGGTAATCCAGGTAGTTAACAGATAGTATTATTTTATATATTCTGAAGATGTAAAAGTAGAGCAAAATGGAAAGAAAAGTAAAAATAATCAGATAAAATACTCAAACTTACGATGATACAATTGGCACTTAATTGCTCCAATCAGACTGATATACTAAATAAACACATAAATTTTCTGCTTGCAACACAGCATCTGCCAGTTATAGGACTAAGTCATTGTCTAATAATTTTTTGATCACACAGTATAAAAAGAGCAGTAGTGACAACTATGCAAAATAAACTTCAGGATGATTCTGAATGTTTGATAGTTTAGCCCTCCCACAACCTATTTTTGGAAGTTGGAATTTGAATACCATTAAATCAGAGAAGAACAGCTGGCAAGATACCATATACAACACCACTAACTGATCTCCAAGACTAATGGGATGCTCCTCACTGCATCCTGCAGCACAGTGTGGAATTTCCCAAGCTAGCCCAAGTATAGAAAACATTCTAGCAATGTAACACGAACCTTCATGAGAACTACCTCATTATTCTTCACACAAGGCAATAAAATAAACGGTAAATTAGTCACTACTGCACCAGAACACTTTCAGTATCTGAACTGGGTTAAGTACCTGTATACCATATCACCTATGGCTTTCATAAAAGTCACATGGCCAATATCTTTCTTTAAGGACATAAACTGCAATTTAAACTATGCTTTATTATAGTGTAATGTCTCCCAAAAACTAAATATATATTTGCTGCCTCTGAGTGTGTTTTATAGAAACGTAAACCAGTATGAAATTGCTTCACAAAGAAATTGTTGCCTAAAAGAACATAGGTTATTATCACAGAATTTTCACGTTATTAAATACCAGTATCTAGAGAAGTCATACAAAAATATGTAAAGGACTAATAAGTTCTGTCCATCCCATTTCTCAATTTAAATCGGGAAGTAGAAAGCAAGAACCACAGCAAAAAGTTTTGGGTGTTTCTTTACCTCAAACACTAGTGTGAGTCATGTGAGCACAAGCTAAAAATGTATCTAAAAGTAATTAAGAAGGACTCACCAAGTTCATTGAGACTCTGGGCAGCTTTTGTTATCTCTCTGCTTCCTCCTTGCAGCTGTCCTTGAAGTCTCTTACTGAGATACAAGATGCGTATTATCCTCCGCAGCAAGTCACAGGCAGCCTGCAGGGAAATTGTGGCATTAGGGGATATTATCAGTACATTACCATCACATAATACCACTGCTCAAATGTGGAAACATCTTAACCAAAAAAGGAAATGTGAATGGGAATAAAAACAAGGAACTTCAGAACACTGAAATCCCTTTCTTCCAAAATTTTTTAATATGATTCTGTGTTATATAGACAAAGACTTCCAGAAGCTGGTAATTATATTCATGGGGCTACTGAGATTATTCTGTCACTACCCACACAGAAAACAAAGGAAACTCAGAATCCCATGACAGAGGCCTGTTCTATTCCTAATTAAAAGTGAGTTTTATTTTACCTTGTACATCTCTCCTCAATACTCCTCCCCTCTTAAAGCTTTAGCCAAGTTAAGAAGTTGGCTTTGCCAATCAAATACTCATCCAAAAGAAGCAAAATGGCAGCACTTACTTCAGAAGACAATAAAACTTAAAGAGTAAATTGTAATTACAGATATTGACTCTTATGGTAGGCATATAAGTAAAAACTAATTCTCAGCAAAACTTTTAGAAGGCCAGTCACCTTCACTCACCCAACTGTTAGTTCACATTCTTTCATATGCTTATTAAAATACACGGCATTCTTGGTAAAAAATTAGGAATACGGACATTTACATAAATTTTTAGGAACCATATTCATGTGTGCTTTTATTAGCACCAAATTAGAATAACAGGCATTGCTGACACCTGAATCAAATATAATAGTTTCATAACTTTTCACTCAAGTAATACCTTGAAATACATGATAGAGGAACAGCAACATTCTGGAGTGGGTAACAACTAAAACAGAATTCAGAAATGCAACTCAGATTTCAGTACAGTCACAGATACAGTCCAAAATCTGCAATCAGATTAACAAGGGTGGCAAGTGAGAAATTTGGAACAAGTATGACATAGTTGTTTGGAGCTATTTTCCCTGGTACTGAAGGCAAAGTCTTCTGAAGTATTAACCTTATGGATATCCAAATTAATTTTAAATTACTTTAAAAAATATTTAGTATCCAACAAGAAGTAGAATATCTTTTTCAGACTCAAGTTCATTTATTGAAAAGTGAAGTTGAAGTGCACATATAAAAAATTACACCAGTCAATAATTTCAACCAATATCCACAGCAGACTTGTACAACCTGGCAGTCTCTTCCCAGTGCCAGCACAAACTAACAAATCCACAAATATTTACAGTTTAATTTTATCAAACATCTAGACAAAACAAAAAGGAAAAATTAGGAAAAAACCCACTGAGGCACATCAGGGAAAGCCCAGTTACTCTTGCTGCTTTGGGCTCTCTATCACAGTCTGAAGTGCAAGTTTTCTATGCCTTCTGTGATAACTTAATCATGTGATTTCTATTATACTTTGTGAGAGCTAAGTGGGGCTTATCCTGCTTTGAGAGATTAATGTATTAATTTTTATTAATTCATTTCTTTAATTAGAAAAATCTTGATCCCCATATCACTTTCATATCTGTGAACTAAATTTCTGCAAGACTAATCAAAAATAGCTTCTAGTACAGTGCACTATGCTTCACCAAAAGAGAGGGTTTAGTATTACTATCTTGCTTTCAAAATTAATTACTCTCTAAGCCAGTTGTATACCTCTGGCTAATATTTTTCCCTGAGAATTCACCTTCTGTTATTTTCAAACCTTTTACTTTACACACCAAAAGAGTATTTCTTTTTTTTTTAATTGTTGCTTATTTATTGTCCCAAGAAACAATCTTTTAAATAGAATAAGAGATGGGAGAAGTTACATTTAGATACAAGAGCAAAAAAATGTTTTAATTTTTAGCCCTGGGAAGTAGTAGGAGAAAAAAATCCAAAGACACTGAAGATGCACTCTAAATTTTGTAGTGATTTCTACTGCATTCTACCCTTGACAAAGATTCTTTTTCACTCAAGTATTTTCATTTATGTGAGCTGTCCAACTTGATAAAACTTCCCATCACAGCAAAGAATGCTATATGTAAGGACATGTAACAGAAATAAAGAACTGTATCTAATGGTGAGCTGTTCACAGATGCCAGATCCTCTAACCTGGCTACCCACATAACAGAAGTCTGAATTAATTCAGGAAACATTCCCTCCCTGAGCTGATCAAGTATGCTTTTCTAAAGGGGATGCTTTCATCCAAGAAGAAACAAATTCTACTGATCAAGCAAGAATTGGTTTGGAAAAGGCCAGTGGCCTCAGTCAGTCCAAGTCATTTTAAGTAAAATTAAAAATAAACCCTGATTTTTTTTTGAGATTACATATTAGTTATCTCCTGAATTTTAAACAACATGCCAACAATAACAGAAACTATTACTATAATTTGAGTCATTGAAAAGCTTCTAATCTCAAGTAATTTTAAGACATTAGTGAAAGAAGACCTAATTATAAAGAGTCAGTTGAAAATGTGCCAGTGTGTAGCTCATATATGCAGGTAACTGAATGGATATATTTTGTTGTTTATAAAGCCTGAAAAAAGTGGAGACAGCCCACTATCTTCAGACTATATTTACTATTTATTTACAGTAGCATCACAAAGACATCTGCTACTGGTAAATATTTAAAAGTAAGAATAACTTTAAAATATAGAATTATTGGCGTTTTTTAAAATGTTTTGTAATTATAAAGTTTTTCATACAGCAAGACACTGAAACAAGAGACCATGCAAAAACACTCAGTTAAACAGAGCTTCCCAGAAAAGAATCCTCTGAAGAACAAACTCCCTGTTGACCCATATCAGCTACTAACCACTCCCACTTAGCTTGTGATCAACTATGGAAAGAGTCAGAAGAGGACAATATCATTTAGAGCAGGAAGTGAGCTTTCAGTGTCTGCTGCTGCCTTGGGATGCCATGAGGCTCTAAGAGCACAGAAAGACAAAATATGTACAAGAACATAGCAGAGATTTAGAATTCAGGACTAGATTTGAAGTTTAACAACAAACTTGCAGTGAGAATGTTTATGAAAAAGCCAGACTATATTAAAAACAATTAAGGATGGCAAAATCTAGTTTTATGCAAGTCAAATATTCCTTCAGTTAGTGAGCAGTCCCACAGCAATCAATGCAGAGGTATTAAAAGAACACCACCACAACTCCAAGAGGCACTGAAACATCACACATTCCAGCAAAACATACCTGCCAACCCTACAGATCTTGACAGAAGGCAACCTCTTTTACTGGCTATCTACATCTACCAATTGTACATCAGCTGATAAAATTAGTAAGTTTGACAATGTCCCAAACCACAAGTCTTGCATTTGGGAGCAATTTTAGGTCCTAAGCCCTGCCATCACCAGGAATTCAATTGTTTGCTGTGCTGTGCCCTTCCTTCCTCAACAAATGAGTCCCTCGGGTAAAGGATACTCCAGCAGTGCATTTTTAGGAGGCTGGAGAGTTGAGATTTGACTCAACTCTCCATAAATTCAGCTTCATTAATGAATTCAGGTGTCCTGACCCTCAACTCCTCCCAGCAGTGCAGTGTAACATAAAGCACTCACAAAGTATCTGCCAACACAGAAGGGACAGCAGCTCTTGTGATGAAACTTTGACTCTCACTGGCAGAGAACCTGGAATCATCATTCCTCTTTCTACACTGATGCTAAAAGAGCAGCCTATCAGACTCCCACTCTCCACCTCTTTTTCCTGACTTACAGCAAAAAAAGTCAGATCTTACAAATCCCCTGGCACAGCCTGAATAATGCTGACTCTGGATGGATGCTGCTTTTACACCACAGGAAAACCCATGTAACAGCCAAGAGGAAGCATCCAAGAAACATCTCCTAAGTTCAGGGACTCCTTCTCCTCAGACATCCTTCTGCAGTCTGACTTTGTGTAAGGGCAGGCTACAAAACATCTTCATCTTTATTCCCACATTCCCACAACTTTTTCTACATGCACAACACACATCAGAGAACAACAAAAAAATCTGCACCTAACCTGCCACATGGAAGTCATGGGACTTTTGGCCAGTGGCAAAAAGAGTAACAGCTGGAGCTGAAAACAACAGTAGCATCTGGCCAAACTGGCTGCACAGAGTGTTAAGAGCTCCCTGCTGAACTTCACTGCTACTGAAAGTAACATAGAAAATAGAAGTTCAGCCAAGAGAGTGCAGCTGCTCCACTAGTCCCCAGACTAGAATCTGCAGCTTCACCTACTCTACAACAGCAGTCACTTGCAGATGGCAATCTCCTAGAGTGTACATCCACAGCTCAAAATTCAGGTAAACATGCAAAGAAAAACAGTTCCAACAATAACTCATTAAACAATTGTGGGGCCAGAGCTGTATTGCATTTCAAACCATACACTTAATAGAATGCAGATACATGACTCCTGAAGATCTATGGAAAAGTTTTCAACTACTATAAAATCATCAGTTAAGTGTTTGACACTTATCTCACCATCACTGTGATAAGCTCTCTCCCACTGCTATCCTCTAACAGACATTACATCCTTCTGTAGACTCCACTTATATTTAAAAGGCAGGCACAGCTATGCACCTGGGCTTACAAAACTCCACAACCACAAATAGCTCCTTAAGTTGCATCTTGGCTGTTGAAGAAATCTGAAAGAATTTTGAAAGAATTAATTCTCAAACTCTTTACTAAACTGCAGCAAAGCCTGCACTAACTTAGGGGTGAAAAGCATCTTCTACACAACAGTACCATAACATTAAATACCAAATTAACACAAACAGTTACGGGAATTTAATTAATCTATACAATTTATTTAATCTATACTCAGATAACCGTTCTCTCTTCCCTCCATCTCTAAAAAAACTTACTAAGCCAGTGCAAAGATCAATTTCCTACTTTCCTACTAAACACTTCTCAGTAGCTCTTGAAGAGAAACAAATACTGATTTTCAGAAAAATACTGAAAATGAACTAGAGGCTACTGGAGTAGAAAAACTCTACTCATGCCTGACAATTGTGAAGTAACACACATTCAAAGAGAATTTTTTAAAGGATATTTTTAATGCAACTTACTTGAAGTTTTGCTAGCTGAGCTGTGCGAGACACTATTTTGTTGTAGGGGTCAACAATTTTGACTTTAATTCTAAAAACAAGAAGAGAAAATTATTTATAGCAGTGTTAATAAATAGCATTATAGAACATAAGGATTTATACTTTCTAATTGCATAATGAATGTCATACCTATCAACAGTGCTTTGTAGAGCACCAATTCTAGTTTGCATCATTTGGAGGACACCTGCAAAATAAAGCAGATTTTTTACATCATTCATCAATTACAGAGACATAAGAAAATTATAGAAAGAGTTTTTCTTCAAATCATAGTAACTACTTTAGCATAAACTAAAAACAGTTTCCCCCTTTATAAAAGAGCATCACAGAAACCAAAATTAGTAGGCATATTGGGAAATAAAATGAGCAGGTCACTTACTGAATGTTATGGAAAATGTATTGGTAGAGAACATAAATCTGCAGAATAAATATCACTCCAAAATCCATCATTTGTGAAATTTCAAACACTATTTGGAGGATGCTACTTTCTAAGAGAATGTTGATCAGGACTGCAGTTCAAACTATACAACCTGGTATAAACATCTGACCATGATATATAAAAATGGCATAACATATTTAACACTATTTATTTAACATAGTGACTAGGACAAAGAGAACTGAGATGATAAATTATTCTATTTCAAGGTTTTCATCCTGTGCAGAAGGATCTTTAGCAAAAATTAAGGTATCAGTGTCATTGTAAGGTCATCTAATTTAGACTACAAGCAGAGCAAACTACCCTAATCATGTTTGTTCCGCATTAGTTTGGCAAAGCAGCACAAGGAAAGCCAACAAGCGTGCCTGTTCTTTTCTTGGTAAATTACAAACTAAGTAGTAGGGGACAGGAGTCATTTTTGCAATACAGAATCAGCCTGCTGAGAATTAATTAAGTTAGACAAACCCAGGCCTATGAAATTATTTTTGTTTCAGTTACTGTTAGCGTTCTAAAACATACAACATTTTTGTAAAGCCCTGTCTACAAGCATGCCATCATTAAATCAGATAAAACTGCAGCATGATACAGTGAGATGGAAGACAAACAAAACTACTACAAATAGTTGCATTCACGTTGTCCTGTACTGTGACTGTATCTCACTCATTTTATATAGATAGATAAATTCTCATCTTCTCCATATTTCAGAACTCGTGTGTTCACTGTTATTTATACATGTATGGCATGCAACAGATCATGAGGATGAAGATATGAGATACAGTGAAAAGCTGGCAAAATAGACTGCATTGCCCACCTTACACTGCAATAATGGGGCACAACATTGCTGCATCTATGGCTGTAACAGTGCTATTAAGCATCCAACAGCCCTCTTCCCAGAGGACAGAATAAGGATGGGAGAAAAGGCACTCTCCCTTCTCCATCTGCTGATACCTGATGATACAATTCAGCCTAATCCTAAAGTAAGGTGTAGCTCAAAATACCTACTGAACTACCTATAGAGAGAAAAGAATACGTAAAACAGAGCAGGCCTAAAAAAGAAAAGACTCTACAAGCTGGATGTACCAATTTGAAATGTTTAATGAGATTCACTTTCACACATCCAAATGACTGTGCATGCTGTGAATTAGCTCCATAATCTTCATTTGCTAACATACTTGATAAATATACCAAGAGCTATGCATTTTTAACTTCACAATTAAAAAATCTGTTGGCATTTATCTTTTCTTTTTCTTATAAATCTTGACTCAGTGTTTCTTTTAAGAGCATAACACTAAGTAAATGGAAAAATTTCAACAAATTTGAGGTGAATTGAATTTTATTTTTACTTTGCCAAATTAGTTGTAAAACATGCATTATTTACCACACCTGCCTGACAGAAATGTTTCCTAACTGATAGTTGTTTTGAAGTACATCATTCTTTCCTCAGAGCAATTTTAGGAAGAAATGCCTTCAGAAACAACCATCATTTCAGAAAACAGAATTCCACTGAGCACAAATTGCTGAAGATTGTTACAGGGAGGTATTTATCAGTCACAAGATTCACCACACATTCCTGTCTACTTCTTATTTGGAGAATGACACATATTTCAGTTTTTTATACTTGATTCTCCAACTGTTTAAAAAGTTATTCAGGAGCTACTGTTACTAGATTAAACAGCCATTTCTTTAATTTTACAACTATATGCAATTACTGACACAAAACAGTGAACCCAAGCAACTCCAAACACTACGGATACTGTCTGCACCAAAACCCACACTATAATACCAAACGATATGACACTCTCAGCAAAGTGACAAAGAGCAGAATGGCAGGTTTAATGAGCTCCTGGCATGAGAACAGTACACTGCAACCATCTTCTATACAGTCAATAGTTCCTAAGCAAGCCTTTGAAAATCAGCAGTTTATGTTAAAATCCACATCTCAAAGAGTAGAATAAAACAAAGGTATGTATTTAACTTAGGAGCCCTTCCCTAGTAAAAAGTATCTCAATGTGGTTTAGATGATGTGTTATAGCCTGTTTGGTTAAGATGTGCAAACTATGCAATACATGAACGTGCAACAGAAAATTGGTGCTTATGGCAACAGACACCTATCAATGTTGCAACAAAACTAGGCTTATTTAGAAAAATATATTAAAAGGTAAAAGAAGGCTTTATTGTTAAAGTTGCTCAGAACATTATCAAAATACATTTTCCCATTAAGATGCTGCCCCAGAGAAGTATCAGCCAAATCTTCTCCTTGGAGCTCCATCTACTGACGTAAGGAAAAAAAACTAAAATAAAAAAGCTGCCACATGTTAGTCCTCAGAAATCAGAGCTGGAGCTTTAACATTAGGGACCAAAGTTGGCAGTGAATGAGTTCCCTGCACAGATCCTAAAAGTGCTTCCTCCACTGTAAGGATAGCCAGCATAATACAACAATATTTACCTTCCAGGGATTCAATTCCAGTTGCTTGGGCCAACAGATCTTCATGTCTTGCAACAACCTTAAAAAAAAAAAAAAAAAAAAAAAACAAAATAGAAATCAATAGAGAAAAATGGGGTCATGAGCCTAAAAGAAAAAAGTATTAAATATATCACAATCATTCCTACATTAGGCATTTAAGTATCAGCACCCCTATATCAGTCAGATATAGGAAAAAGCAGGTACCTCTCACAGGAGAAAGGATTGTAACAACACAAGGTGTTTTAACTCACAAAAGCAGCAAGCTCAGAATGAGAAGAGGGTCAGAAATTAATTAAGATGTGCAGCAGAGCTGACATCTTAATTAGAGACAGCAGAGCACATTTCAACACATCTTGATACTTAATAATTGTAAATGTGAACTTACTAATCACACCATAATAATGTATATTCTTTTTTTTTTTTCTATTTATGACATATATAAACTAGTTCCCAAAGAATTTACTAACTGGGGCAGGAGGAGGGAAGAAGCAAGTGCTGAAACTACAGACAAACTTAGCAAGTGTTCTCATTACAATGTCTACTGTGGATTTATGATTTCTGCATAGAAGAAGTCTTCTATCTTAACTCAAAAGCCTTTCTGAAGGTGTAGAGGTATGTTAACATAGGTTATATCTGCCTAGCTAAAGGTAAGTCCCAGGGCTTATGCTGCTCTTCAGCACGTGATGTAAAGGTGCAAGCTCTCCCTATCTTCTCACAATGCCATGCTGAACATGGCCTAAAGTGTTTATGAGAGTTGACACAATCATTTGGAAAGAGTTTTCCTTCTTACCAGGAAGAGTAAAACAGAATACAGTGATAAGACTACAAAACCTGAAACAATACATGGCTACCTGCTAGGAGTACTGACTGTAGGCTTAACTGAGTTGTCCAACTCACTCCTAGTTTAGCTGCAAGCTGTACCTTTAGTAACTGCTTGCAGAGGAACTGGGCAATATCACAAATTACAAGCTTATAAGAACACTAAGTTTTTGACTAGTTTATATCAATCACCCCAGAATAACAGGTACATTTTAAACTTACTTGTAAATGCAGCTCTTTATCCAACTGACTAATACCTTGAGCAAGTTTAGCCAACTGCTCAGCTATCACAGCCTGATGGATGGACTGGGAAGTGTAAGCTTTCACATCAAAGTCTTCTCTGAAGAAGTCAGCATAGCATTCTGTAAAAGGATTTAGGATTTTAGGGATTTATTTTCATGGTTTGGAAGAATGAAATAATACTTATAGCCCTGCAGTGTACAGATCTCTGTCAATTTCTTCAACATAATAGTAAATGTTCTCTACATCACACAGTACAAACGTCGGAAGAGGGCACAATCATAAGAAACAAGTCTGGAACCGGTAACTGAGGTTCGTGTTTGTTTTGGGGATTTTTTTTTTTTTTTTTTGCAAATGGTGATAAAGTCACATGTTTCTTTATTTCCCACACCCTTCTCTTGAGCAGAATACACTAATAAGTATCAATATCTTATTTTCTCAAACTTTGCAGTGTAACCAGAGTGAAGCTGTTGAGCCTGTACCCATAGCCAAACACACGAGTCAGCTGCAAATCATTGACAAGTAGCATGAGACAAAACTTCATGAAATCAGCGGATTTCGACAACAGTTTATAAGTTTATAAAACAATTATGAAATAACACTGCAATTATAACTCTGGATCAACCAAGACCAGAGTTCCCAGACAGCTACTCTCAACTCAACCGAGCACCTTCGCCTCATGTTCCAACGCAATTTCTTTCTCTTTGGGAGCAAGCGAGCTCCAGCGCACACTCCGCGCACCCATCGCGGTCCCTCCCCGCACCGGGGCATTCGCTCCCCCGCCCGAACTCCCGGGGCTCCCCCGCCCGCCCGGCCCACCGCCGCCCTCACAGGGGACTCTCTGGCCCGCCGCGGAGGGCCCCCGGGACGGTCGTGCCGGCGGGGCTGTGCCCGGCGCTGCCCCCCGAGCCCGCGGCCGCGCCTCACCGTCCGCCCGCAGCTCGGCGAGCGCCGGGGCGGGGGCGGCCCCCGCCTCCTCCATGCTGGCGGTGCCGGAGCCCGCGCGTCACTCCCGGACGCGGCGCACGGCGATGATAGCGAAGGAGCGCGACGGAGCGGGCGGCGGCGGCACCGGCACGTGGTGAGCGGAGCCGGCGGGAGCGAGCGCGGCCCGGACCGGGCCGGGGGGAGCCGTGCCGTGCTGGGGGGAGCCGTGCCCGAATGGGCTGTGCTGGGGGGAGCTGTATCGTGAGAGGCCGTGGTGCAGGGGGAGGCTGTGCCTGGGGGAGCCGTGCCCGAATGGGCCATGCTGGGATGGGCCATGCCATGAGGGGCCGTGCCGGGTGAGGCTGTGCTGGGGGGAGCCGTGCCGGGAGGGGCCGTGCAGGGTGAGGCTGTGACGGGGGAAGCCGTGCCATGAGGGGCCGTGGTGCAGGGGGGAGCCGTGCCGTGAGGGGCCGTGCAGGGTGAGGCTGTGCCGCGGGGAGCCGGGCCGTGCAGGGTGAGGCTGTGCCGCGGGGAGCCGGGCCGTGAGGGGCCGTGCAGGGTGAGGCTGTGCCGCGGGGAGCCGTGCCGTGAGGGGCCGTGCAGGGTGAGGCTGTGCCGCGGGGAGCCGGGCCGTGAGGGGCCGTGCAGGGTGAGGCTGTGCCGGGAGGGACCGTTCCGTGAGGGCTGTCCCCGGCACCCTGCGGGGAGCAGCCTCTGGCCGGTCGCTTCACCAGAACGGCAGTGCTGTGTAAACTGTGCTGCTCTGCAGCACCGCCCGTGAGAAGTAGCTGAATGACGAATGTTTCAAACGCTGTTTGTTTTTTCCAGATGCTGCAAGGACTGTTAGTTATACATGATTGGTGACATCAGAGAAACTAAAGAATGCCAACTAAAAGATCCCATGGATTTGTTTCATTCTGGGCAAGTTGTAAAAATATGTGCTCCTATGGTCCGCTATTCAAAGTAAGTAATTGTCATGTCAGCTCTGTCATTTTCACTGCTTAGAAACTTGTTTCTCAAATTTATAATGACTAAAAATGGGTGATTACCTTCTTCTCCTTTATTTAAGACAGAGGTAGATGTGGGACGTGAACATCTTGAACATCCCCACAATACTGCATGTTAGAACAGCATTTTAGGGTAGCTAATCAGAAAAATGCCTTAACTATTTACCTCTTAATCTTCATGTGTCTGCAGGTTGGCTTTCAGAACCTTGGTTAGGAAGTACAGTTGTGATTTGTGTTATACACCAATGATAGTAGCAGCTGATTTTGTGAGATCTGCAAAAGCCAGAGACAGCGAATTCACAACAAACAAAGGTATTGTTTTTAATAAACCATTGTCTTGTCAGAATGTTTTATGTGATCATAAGTGAAATTGACCAGGTGAATGAAGTGAGTTACAAAACTTGACATCAGTTAACAATTTTGGTATACTGTCTGATTATAAAAACACAGAAATAATCTAGTGAGAGTAAGCACAGTCCAGTGATAGTGGGTGAAATTAAATAGTGGAAAACCTTGTCTTCACCTGAAATCAAGGGCTCCAAAGTGATTTATATCTGTGGGGGTTGACCACACATAGCTACTCACTCATTCTTCCTTCATTCTCCCAGCGCACGGGGGAGAATAGGAAAAGCAAATGAAAGAAAAATTCATTTGTTAAAATAAAGGCAGCTTAATATGTAAAGGGAAGAAAAAGGGAAAGAAACAAGTTATGCAAAGGCAATCACTTCCTACTAGCAGACCAATGCCTGGTCTGGACCACTGGAACAAAAATTCCTTGTCCCAACCCACTTTTTTTGTTTCCCTATCATCCAATTTCCTTGCTGAGCTTGGTGTTATACAGTATGGACTACTCCTTGTTTCTGTTCGAGTCAGCTGTCATAGCTTTGCTGCAAACTTCTTGCCCACCCCAGTCTGTTTGTTGGGGGTAGGGGAAAGCAAAGTGAGAAAACCAGGAAGTTTTGACACTGTGCATGTACTTTGCAACAACAGCCAAAACAGCTGTGAATTATCAACATTGGTTTTATCACAAAATCCAAAATGCAGCACCACACAGGCTACTGTAAATGAACTTGAAATAAATTTGACAAGTAACTCCATCACATCTAGACCACGTACCAAGATGACAGTAAGATTCTTTTTCTAGCAATTGTTTCATGTGTGTTTTAGAGACAAACACTCAGCTCATCCAGGAAAATTTTCTAGTCTCTAGCAAAAATAAGAGTGTTACTAAAGGTGAAAAAAGCAATAGACCAGGCATTGATACAGTGGAGTCAAGGACTGACAAAAGAAGAAGGGTTTCATATTAGCCAGACTGGAGGGTGGAAGGGGCTGTTCGTGGATGATTGAGGAAACGAGCATAAGAAAGCACAAAAGAGACCAGAGGTTTAAGCATGCCTGGGGTTGAGGGGGAGAAGCAAGGCTTCAGGCATGGTACAGAAACATAACCAGACCCTATAATAAGAAGTATGAGACCTATACAGTGTCATGGCTATAAAGAGATCTGAAGTATGTGGGAAGAGGTGACGAGAACGACAGAGATCTGTTGGCGTGAAGTGGCTGCAGCAGAACAGTGTGACAAGGAATGCATGAGCATAGGCTGCAGCTGGAGGAATGAAAAGCACCACTAACATGCAAGTAAGATCAGTGTAGGGTCTATAAATTGGGATGATTTAGTCTATTCAGGCCACAGAATTTGTGTTTTTGTAAGTGTATGTGTAATAGGGAAGTGTATTTCACTGTTTTAGCATTGGCTATGTGTTATGGTAATAAATCACCCACTATTATGGTGCATTATTCAAATAGAACAGAGCAATTACAGAGAAAATTCACATTGGAAAGCACAGGTAGACTCTCTTATGAGTGGAATGCAACTACAAAAAATCCATTAATAACTCATTGAATGTAAAAATAAATGAGTAAGAACATAACTGACTCAAAAATGTATGGGTCAAAGCACCACAGTTCCTAGTTTGCCCCCCTTGAATTTGCTTACACTTCTGATCTACACTAAGTATGGTGGCATTGAAGTTCTACAGCTCAGATATGGAGTGTATTCTGGGGAGTGCTGGGATAGGGAAAGAGGAGATGAAATGTCTTAGTGTTGTAAACAACATCCTTTTCCTACTCAGTTGCTTTGTGCTGTCCTTAATTTTACAGGCCTATGAAACACTCTGCTTCATGCTTTGACCAGATTATAGTATTTACATTATTGGCATTTATATTTTGTGTGGTTTTATGTTTAACTTGCTGGCTGTTTGGGGATTTTGTCTTCTAATTAGTGGGGTAGGTTTGCAATTTATGTTTTGCATTTTCTTCTGCATTCCTGTTTCTTTGTTTTGTATTTCTCAGAGGTAGGTGTTCTTTGTGGCTGCTGCTAAAAAAAATTTATGTGGCTAGACTTAGTATTTATATTACTTAATGCTCAACAAAGAGAAACTAGGCATGTGGGCTTATTCTGAAATATTAGGTATAACAATGTAAATCTCTTCAGCTAGAGCACTATTAAAAGGACACTTTTAAAAATATACGTGCAGGTTTTTTTTTTGCTTGCTGGATTTTTAGGTAACTTTTAGAAGTGCCTCAGCTTGATTGAGAGGGTAGTGGTGGCCTTTCTTACTTAATCTCCACCATTTCAATAACTACTTACTTTCCTCTAAAACAGAAAAATGTTTAGAAAGCACTTGTGGTCTCTTCAGTACAAGAAGTGCACTTGTTTTGTGCATTTGTTGGATCATCTCTTTCCATCAGTGCTCTGATACCACGCTGCTGCTTCTTAACTACAGCAATTGTTTACATGGAAAGTGAGTGCTGAGACTGCTTGAGATATTTGAGATGCCTTTAATGTAATGCAGTAGCTGTAAAAGAGGAACTCATGTTCCAAATGACCATCTGGCTCTCTGCAGGGGCTTAGTAAATCACAAGTAGTTCAGCAGACCCAAGCTGAGGGGCACTGGCACTTTGGTTTCTCACTAGAGACAAAGCTGCTAGAGATGCTCCTGCACACGTGTGCTCATTCCAATTCTGCGTGTCACGTTGTGGACAGAAAACAGCCATGTTGACACAGAAAAGGAAAATGATGGGCGGGGATGAGGAAGGGCAAAGCTTGTGGGTGTTTTAGTTCTTTCCTGAAGGATTGGTTCTGTAAGCAAGTTTCAGACCTGGCAAGACAGACAGCACAGCAAAGGGGCAGCATGCAACAAGAAGGGGCAGGCTAAGAGGGGAAGTGTGAAGGCTGCTGAAAATTAGAGAATGCCTAGTTTCATAGATGGTCTTTGTGAAAGGTCAGCAACTCACCAGTCAATCAGAAGGTGTATTTACAGTATGTACAACTGTGTAGTACACCTATATTTGTCTGAATTTCCACCTCTGTTAATAGACATACTCACTTAATAAGTAGCCCCTGGCCAGCTGCCTTTGTTTATTTGTGACTGAGGGCTTCCAGAATCACAGAATATATGAGCTTGGAAGGACCTCTGTAGGTCATGTTATCCAGCCACCCTGCTCATGCAGGGTCACCTATACTTGGTTGCCAGGACCATGGTCAGACAGCTGTACAATATACAAAAATAGCATTCAAAATTTAGAACCTGTTATTTTTATTTTCTGGGGATTTTTTAATCTCTAAATATCTTTTCATTGGCATAGGTGATCACCCACTGATTGTTCAGTTTGCTGCTAAAGAAGCACAGGTTTTGTGTGATGCTGCCCGTATCATCTGTCCTTTTGCAGATGGAATAGACCTAAACTGTGGCTGTCCTCAGAGGTAAAGGTTTGAACAAGCTGGGTAAATATGGGGAAATAATTAAGAGACTAAAGAATGCTGGTCTTCCTTTTCATCATAATTTCTATCTTAACCTAAAAATAGATTTCAGGAGAGTAAGAGCTTTTTAACCTGTCAGAAATGTCTGTGTGGTAAGGCACTGTTCTGAATGCTCCCAGCTGCCTGTCACCATGGTGAGACTACTGGGAAAACTTGTATGTATTTGCCAACTTGCCTTTTTTCATTTCTGAGATACTGAGTGTTGGCTCTGAAGTGTCCATCCCTTCTCAGCAACTGTTAAATGTGCACTACCAAAAAGAGCTTGCTACTAATAATTTGCAGAGTGGTTTGAATCATGATGAAGCAATTTCCAGAATAATGAGGCAAGTCCATGATGTCTCAAACTTGCTGCAAGTGAAGGATAGTCTTTAAAATAAAATTATACAGATAAAGTAGTGAAAATAATTTTTTCCATCTTTTATTAAATTTATAAGTATAGTGAATTAGTGATGTACTTCTCACCTAAATTGATAAAGATTTTGTCTTGGCAGTGAAATAGAGTAGTAGTTCCTAACTGGTTCCATTGAGAACCATCTATTACATGAGTGTCAGGCAATCTTTTTTTAAATAAAGACCTGAAAAATGTAGGAAAGTAAAAGATAATATTACAGTGCAAATAAATTTAATTTCTCTATTCTAATTAGGTTTTCTTGACCTAAAATTATAGTATTTGAGAAAGCCCTTCTGGAGAGATCTGAGGCTTGTGCATGGAAGTATTGGGGTTTTTTTAAGCTAACTACTGTTAAGTATGTAGAACTGTCTGTTCCTTTTAGGCCAAAAATGCATGCTTACATTTGAATCATTTGTTTCTTGTGCAAATTAGTTTCAAAATAACAAAAGTTGGTGTACTTTATGTGCCTCTATAAGAAAAAATATTTTAAAAATAGCTGCTGTTATGTGTAAGCAAAGGTTATTCTTGCCAGTCAAAATAGTGAGACCAGAATATCACTAAAATAATGTCCTCACTTGCACTTCAAAAAATCCTCCTTTTCAATATGAAGTTGTCATCTGTTTAAAAGAAATCTGTGACAGGGGGAAGGGGAAACATCAAATTATTTCTTTTATGCATGCACTGTAGATTAAATTTTAATTTATTTTCCTTATGAGTCTGTTTTGAACCTAAAGAAGTTGGTAGCTTGTCCAAAGTTCTGGTAGCACAATGGAGACTGAACCAGGATCTAAAAGCTATACCAAACTGCAAACAAATAATTGATCTGCAGCCAGTACTATCTCTGTTCACTTAACCTCACATTCTGAAGGTCATAAGGAAAGAAACTGATGTATGTAACTGATATTGATCTGCATTTCTTCAGATGTAGAATATGAGTGTTCTTTTTCTTTTAAAGATGGGCAATGTCAGAAGGTTATGGTGCTTGCTTAATAAATAAACCTGAGCTTGTTAAAGATATGGTGAAACACGTACGGAGGCAGATCGACAACCCTAAATTTTCAGTGTCTATTAAAATAAGGTAGGTCTAACTTAACTGCTGTTTGTGGTACATGGAAGAATCTCTTTTTTTCTTAAGGAATTTAGTGTAATAGTAATAATATTTATAATTCTGTTAATGCAATACTACACATTATAGTAACTTCCTAACATGTGAAGACTGCTGAGATTTTTTGACTCAAATGGCTAGGGCAAGTATTAGAAAATTTAGAACCAGCACAGCCTTTGACCACTTACCCAGATAACATACCGTGAGCTAGAGTTCTCTTGCAATCCAAACTACATGAAAGTACAAGTTAAAAGATGAGGGCTTCTATAAAAGAAAAGCAGTACACAGTCTGTATCACCACAAGGATTTGCTTTGTGAGCTATTAGAGAGCAGAGCCACAGTTGCAATTAAGTATAAAGGGATGGGTAACAAAACTGAGAACTGGTCCCACAGCTACTGTAAGGAATACATTCTGCTTCCCTACATCAGCATCTAAACTTCTGTAGACTTGTTTTTCATTGCTTTGTGTGCAGCCCAGAGAATAGAAGGCTCCAGGGGGACTTCACAGCAGCCTTCCAGTACCTAAAGGGAGTGAACAAGAAAGATGGAGACAGACTTTGTACAAAGGCATGATGTGACAGGACAAAAGGGAATGGCTTCAGGCTAAAAGAGGGCATGATTAGATTAAAAGAAATTAGGAAGAAATTCTTTACTGTGGAGGTGCTAAAGCACTGGAGCAGGTTGTGCAGAGAAATTGTGGATGCCCATCCCTGGAAGTTTGGAAGGCCAGGTTGGATGAGCTCTGAGCAACCTGGTCTAGTGGAAGATCCAGGACCTCCCCATAGCAGGGGAATTGGAACTGAATGATGGTTGAGGTTGCTTCCACAGTGAGCCATTCTATGATTCTATGACCATTCTCGATGCATTATTTAGCCATATATCCTACGTGCCTTTTGTTATTTGTCTTTTAAGTTGCAACTCAGTTTCCAGTCCTTCTGGAAAGGGGGACTGTTATAACTTAGATTTTTTTCCCCAAATTTTTTTCCCCACAAAATATGCAAAATAATGGCCTTGATTTTAGATTTTTTGGGTACCCTTGCTCAATCTTTATAAAATTTGCCATGTATATTACAGAGATGTGATATAAGTGGAAAATGTTAAATTAAATACCAGTTTCCATACACTAAAGTCATATATCTTAAAAACAGCTCAAAAATCAGACACTGTTTTTCAACTGTAATATTGGCTTTATACTGTTATTTATGGAAATCTGTGGTAATTCCTCCTTATGGAGGAGTGCTTTTTATATAGGCCAGGAAATTTACTACCTACTGCTTTCATTCCTTGCAATTTTAGGATCCATGAGGACTTAAAAAGAACAGTTGACCTGTGTCAGAAAGCTGAAGCAGCTGGAGTTTCATGGATTACAGTACATGGGAGAAGTATAGAAGAAAGGCATCAACCTGTACATTATGATGCAATTAAAATAATTAAACAAAGCATGTCTATACCTATTGTGGCTAATGGAGACATTAAATCTTTAAAAGATGCTGAAAATGTTCATCACTTGACAGAAGCAGATGGTAAGATTAAACATACTCTGTTTTCTAAGTACATTTACCAGGTTTCAAGGTATTTGCTTTGAATATAAGTAGGACATGATTTGAGTGCTTTCTCTCCTTGAGGAGACAAATGAAAGAGGGTATTTTAGATGCCTTAAAAAACTCATAAGCAGAATCATTGGTGATCATCAGAACACTAGAGCACTGCTATTCAAAGCCACAAATAATTATTTCTGAGGCAAATTACAAAAGCTCTGTAATTAATTATGCTATCTCATTACTCAAGTAGTGGAGTTCAGGGGGACCTTCAGACATTCTGTCTCTTTATGGAGCTGATAATTCTAAAGAACTGTAAACTTCCACTTGGAAATCTTTACTTCCTGCACATGGGAGCAGATTTCCTACAGTAAGTACACAGTGGAAAAGGAATATATTGTTAAGCAGATGGTTAACTTCAAGGACACAGTGAGGCATTGCACTTTCATTTCAGTCATAGAATTCACAATAGATTCCTGCAACTGTCTGTCATTTCAAGACAGTATGGAAATTTGGTATATGTTCTGAAAAGGTAATCTGTATCTACAGACTTTGTGTCTTCCAGCTAGAGAAAAACAGGAAAGAGAGCAGTACCTGTGGCAGGTTTCTGCTGACACTGTTGTTGTTTAATAGCTACAACAGAAATTGAACTGAGCTGCCATGCTGCTTACAGTGACTTTCCCCCCAAATACAGAGCAGAAAGGAAATGCATAATACAAAAAAAAATGTTCTCATAGTCCAGCTGACCTTGTTCCATAGCAAAAATATTAAGCATTCAGTTTTTTCTGTCATGGACAATAACAAAATAAATGTTTCAGTTTTGATCATCCTCATCCTATTTTTTAAGAAAAGACCGAGTGTGATAGATTATATCTTGATAGTGCAGAAAACTAGAAACCCTTAATCACAGAAAAATTACAATAGAACTTGTATGGGTTTGTCTGACAGTATTGGAGTAGAGTTGCAAATACACTACATGCTTGTTCAGAAAGATTTACTGCAGACCAAGAGTCCTAAAATGTACTTAATTGAGCCATTGAGCTCTTAGTGGAAGAAGAACAGTGAATAGACTGAGTTGCACAGAAAATTATTGGTCCTCTTTTGTCTTCCCATCATAATTTTATGTTACAAATCAATAAATGTGTGTAACGAATAAGAACAAAGTACTAATTAGTTGCAGTTTCAAAAGAAGGGAAGAAATGCTTCTGTGACCTGTGTTTTGTTTCAGAATTTCTGGAATGTGTGGGTAGGTGTTGTAGATGCTCTGAGGTTTGCCTTGTTCAATGGATTTCTCTGATACAGCTGTAATACTCATCCCTGTTGTTCTCTCATTACTATCTGTAAGCTTTGGGTGGGTGTCCTAAGGGGTGCTGTACAAACTCCACAGGAAGATTTAGCATAAAATTGAAACTAGAATGTAACTTACTGCTTTCATTTCCAATTTGAAGGTATCATGGTGGCTAGAGGACTCTTGGCAAATCCAGCCATGTTTGCAGGATATGAAGAGACACCTTTTCAGTGCATCCAGGACTGGGTTGACATCGCCCTTGAGCACGGAACTCCTTTTACGTGTTTTCACCACCACTTAATGTACATGATGGAGCGCATCACTTCAAAACAAGAAAAAAAAGTTTTCAATGTTTTATCAAGTACCTCAGCAGTACTAGATTATCTGAATGACCATTATGGTTTGGGGCAAATGAAAGTATGTTAGTCCTATGAAAACTTCTATTTTGCAATTGTCGATAAACTGTAAAAGTTTTCATTGGGTTTTTACTTTTTAGTCATATTTGTATATTGTGTAAGTATTTTCAACACAGCAAAACATTATTATTTGGATGATACTTTATATTTTTATGTCTCTTTTTTTCGCTCTAAAGAATATTCAGGATTCTACAAATGTGGAATTCTATTACAATGCATTACTACAGAGAGGATTGATTATTGTAAGGCCCCAATAATTTAATTTTTCACCAGATAATTGCTCACAGCAATATGATTACAAAACTAGGGCCTTTCTTACATTAAACCTCCTAAAATCAGGACTACTTATAGATAATGACAGTAATTTCAGACCAAAAGAATACAAAGGGAGCCACTGTAGAAGTTTTTGTTTTAGATAACAAAAGCTTAAAGCCCATCATACTATCCTTTTTTAAATTTGATGTTTCTTTTGCAGCCTAAAACTCTGTTATTTATAACTTAGAAACATTCCATACTTCTTAGAGCAAAAGAAGCACAGAATAGATAAACAATTATGGAAAGAAGGAAGAAGGAAAATGAAGAGGGAAAGAAAAAAGGAAGAGATAGTTTATGTACAAACTTAGCTGAATCTAATTACAAGACTTCAAGTTTAATCTAACTAAATTCAGGGGTTTTTATCTACCACAGAATAATTGTATACAAGATTAAATCCCCATCATCTACCAAACCAGAACTTTTTAGGTCAAAGAAAAGCTGACAGATTCTCTCAGTGGGGCTCCTGCAGTCCTTTCTGCCTGCTGGCATGTTGCTTATCAAAGCATGACAGCCACTTGGCTTTGAATCATTACATCGAGGTGAAATAGTGAAAATTAGAACAAGATAATAACATTACACACCAGCTGCATGTGTTCTGCAAGGGAAATTTCACAAAACTATACAGTACAATTATTTGTAATCAAATAATTTTTTTCTTTATACATTTACACAGAAATTCATACCAAAAATTGCCGAGTTTTCTGACTGTGATTGTTCTATGAATATACATGTGAATATTTCCAGATTTTGTAAATAAATGACTTGGTTTTGTATGCAGTTGTAATTTTTTTTATTGGACAGCAATCTGGAGGAGGGAAGCTTGCTTTTGATGCTACTCCTCAAATCTTTCCATAGTTCAGGTATCTTAAATTATCACTGTTTTTTTAATGCAATAGCATAAAATACTTGATTCTTTTTCATAATTAATATGTCTGATTTAGGCATATAAACAAAAGTTTGAAAGGCATGACCCAAGGCATCAGGTCCAGTTCACTATTTAAGGCAGCAAAGTTACGTAACTCTTCTGATATGATCACCTTCCCAATGTGCTAACAAATGGAAAACTACAGACATGCTTTGCTCTCCTAGGCCAATTGAGACAACCTCTGCAACCATTTTTGGTGTGTCCATTCCTTCACACAACTATTTTTTCACTCTTCTGGATTGTAATATTTTCTTGATGTTAGTTGGGCACAGTTCTGTTTAGCATTCCAGGTAAATTCCCAGCAGTGTCCTCTACAATTAATACTACTTCTAATACTTCACTTTTCCCCCACTAATATTTATCATGTAAATTATGAGCTCCCAGTTTTAGAGCAAAAGTTCTTACTTCCCAACTGCATGACTAGGGAATTTGTACTACCAAAAATTCCAGTATCAAGTTCATCCAGTTATGTTGCAATACTGTTCTCAGTTCTGAAATGCCCCCAGCCTCCTCTGAAGTAAAACTATGCAACTGAATTGTAGAAGAAAAGGATTTGTGAAAGTATTAACTAAGCCCTTTTTTGCCATCTTCTTAAGAGTTTTATGATTTGGCTAGCAACTACTATATGTAGCAAACTCCCATTAGCCTCAAGGAGCAGAGAAGATTTACTATATATAATCAACACAAAGGCTTTATTTTTTTTCTGTAGTATTGGGAAAATTGAATTTTAGAGGACTGTAAATACCTTGACCTATTTAGGAACTGAGTACTTGATGATTTTGAAGGCAGCAGTTGTTGTGCCTGTGTGAGATTAATCACAGAGATTTCTGCCTGAAGTACAAGACCTAGGTTGCTGTTAATATTGGTAGTAATTATGGAGTGCTTGATCTGGCCTTTTATGTATCATAAAAGTCAATGGAAGTTCATCATCCCTTTTCAAGGGTGAAATGAATTGTTCACCTTCCATTCTGAATTTTGTATGCATCTGAACATACTTCACTGTGTTTCTATAGAATGAACTGCAAAGTTGGAGTCTTTAAGCCATACTTTGAACACCACGCAGTTCCAATATACATAAATTGCTAAGGATGAGAGTTACTCAGCTACCAGTGTTGTTTTTATAATGTGTTCATATTTCTCATTATAAGATATTTGAATGTGGAAAAATACTAATTTCCAGGTTAAAATCACTGGATGTAGTCCTTCTGCTGTATATGTTACTTTTAATGTCACCAGGTGGTCAGTCTTTCTGTTTCCTAGTTTTTAAATGTTGTAGCATAAGTACAAAGCAAGTAATATAATATCCAAAGCCTTGTTTCCTATTTTAGGTTCTTTGCTCCTTTAACTGATCCTGTTCTTTATGTTAAACGCCCCTGCCATACAATACCATATTCTCATAATACCTCTATGCTTTTGCAACTTTTATCTTGCTACGGTAACCCCAGCACTTGCACACAGCCTGTACAATTCCATTTTCTCTATTGCCTATTGTTAGGCTTTTTAGATCTCTTGGGTTGATGGTTGGGCAAAAGCAGTGTGTGATGATAAGGCTGTCACAGAAGCCAAAACAGAACAAGTTTAAACTTTCCTTTTGTTTCAAAAGAGAATTAGTTGATTTCACTCCTCTAACCAGCCGTTAGTATACAGGCATTTCCTATTTCTGCTTCTGAATACTTTTCACTTCCCTAATGGCAGAGGGAGGTATTCCTTTTAACTGTGATTCTTGAAGGTTTGTGAATTTTTTTCACTAAAGCAGACAGCCATTATATAAATATATATATATATATAATATGGCATCATATTCATCATATGGTGGTTCAGTATATGAGAGACAGCCTTAGATGAACAACCCTTCTACAGCTTCAGTTAGAATTCCTTCCAGGAGCAGCAGAGTGCACTCAACAGGAAAAGAGAGGTCTCACAGAGGTTTGCAGGAGACCTCTCTTTTCTTCCTATCTCATTTTGGGTTGGTGGGGAACATGCATCAGCTGCAGGGAAGTGCACAGCAATCATACTCATAGTGAGCCTTTCTGAGATATTATGGAGCCCCTAAAGTGAAAAAGTGGCTCCAAGTCTCTGGCATCAGGGACAAGTGAATACAGTCCTACCATTATGAGGCTGTGCTACTGGGAGAGCAGCTTACAGTGCTGGAAAGGTGAGTAAGCAGCTCAGAAATGGAAACTGCTCTGTAATTAAAGGAAAGTATTTATTCACATTTTAACAGCTTCAGTGAAGTATACTGGCTGTAGGCCAATAACTAAAATGTAATAACCAGAACATTCTAAGAGGTTGTGTTTTGTCTATAGTGCTGATAATGTATGTTTATGAAAATGTGTTAGAAATACTACTTAAAACTGGGGCTATTCCTACTGTGTAGATTGGATTGAAATGACTCCTTATATCTCTCTCCAGTATTTGTTGTGCATAAACAATTATTTGGAATGTAACCTTTCATCCAGACATTGCTTGGCAGCAACTAGAAAAATGTTGACACACTGGCTCCATCCCCAGGCTGCAGACCTGGGAAAATAAGTAAACAATTTCAGATTGTGAGCAGCTGCAAACAGCTCTGCTCAAAACTGCTTATGCAAGAACTTCCCACCCCATGTCAGTTCCAGTGGATTAGAGTAACAAAGAACTACTATTCACAGCATTTTATGTCTCATGTTGATGGAACTTAATTGGGAATGAATTCCCCAAAGCAAGTAATTGTGTCAAAGAGTGCTGGTGATGCCCAGGTAGACAAGGTAACCTCTTGCACTGACAGCACCTCAGCATCTGTTAGGACCAAAAGGAAAAAGTGATCAGAGCATGGCCTTCTTATATAGGAGCAAAGAAGGAGAATTAAATGGAAATAATGTGCTTGGAGCCTTGGTATGCAGATAAAAAACATTGAGCAGGACCGTAGGATGGAACAGGGTTTTCTGAAGGAATTCTGTTTTATTCATGAGGCCCAAACACAGGCCTGTTTGAGACTGTTGTTGGATTGTTATTTGTGCTGTCTTTATGAATGCTGGACCTGTACTCCTTGAGAAAACTACTTACTGGGTCTTAATACATTTATGTCGTGTAACACTTGAAGGAGGGGATGGATGGACACACGTAGTATTTTAATTGAACTTTAGAAACTCATGATAATGTTGGAGAGCAGAGCTGAACTCCCAATTAAGCTCGAGTCATGGAGCGGTGGGATGATCACAGCAGCATTCCGCAGCAAAATGCTTACAACCAATTCCCTACACAGGAAAAAGATAATACTCTGTTGAACCCTTCTCAGCGCGTAGATCCACGCGTTTCCCAACAGAGGTGCGGCACCGACGAGTGCCCGGGCAGCCGGGCCGGACCGGGCCGAACGCGGCCTGTGCGCTGGGGGTGACCGGGCCGGACTCGGACTCTGCATCCCTCCCCCGCCCGCACCTTTCCCCGGCCCGGCCGGCGGCAGCTCCGCGCCGCCCCCGCCGTGTCACTCAGCCCCGTCCCGGCCCACATCCCCCGGGCAGGGCGGAGGCGGCACCGTGCGCGCACCGACACCCCGGTTCCCCGGCCGCCCCGCCCTGTGCCGGCAGAGAGACCGGTCCGCGCTTCCGTAGCCCCGGACGGTGAGGCCCCGCTCCCGCCCTCTGGCCGCCATCAGCTCCGCCGGGTGCCGGCGCTGACGAGGTTCGGAGGCAGGCCGGGCGGGAGGCAGCGGGAATGAGGCGGCCCCGGGGCTCCGCGGCCGCACGGGTGGCGCCGGCAGCACTGGGGGGCGGGAGGCGGCGGGAGGAACCCGCGGGGCTCTGCCCGCCAGGCCGGCGCGGCCCCGGGCTGTCCCGGTGCCCATCTCCCTGTCCCCGGGGTCGTTCGGGAGGGGAAGTCAGAGCCGCCCGTTCCTCCGCAGGCCGCCGGGACGATGACTTTCCAGTGGACGGCAGTGGCTGCCTTCCTGTATGGCGAAATCGGAGTAATTCTCGTGCTCTGCCTGCCGTTCATTTCTCCGCTGAGGTAGGAGGACTTGGGTGTGCTGAGCAACACAGCTTGCGCTTCTCACCAGTTTGGGTTTATTTTCATAACCACGGAGCTTTGCTGCATCCTGAACTAGTTGTAAACAAAGCCGAAGGAATGCTGTCAGGGACTCGAGTGTCAGGAGCTGCAGGAATCGCAAGGCTGCTTAAGGAGCTTTACGGTTTCTACGCAGCGCTGATTCATCCGGGGGCAGCGGTCGGGGTGCCCAGAGGAGCCCCCGGCTTTGCTCAGCAGGTGAGACGGCTTCTCCCAGAGCTGGGGAGCAGGCAGCGTAGAGAAAGGCAGTAATTAATGAGAGGACAGTGCGGTTTTTTCAGCAGTTTGTCAGATTTGTGAGGTGCAGTTTTATGTTTTGGTGTACGCTAGGCGTTGTGGGTGTTGAAGAGATAAGACGTCAGATACTCAAAGCAAGCAGCAAACTGTAACGGCTGCAAGAAGTTTGTGATCACTTGTTTAAAAAAACTGGAGTTGAGTTTGAAGCAGAAGGTTCAGGACTACTGGAATAAAGACCTCTGTAAAACTCTATAAAAACTCATACATAGATTAAGAAAATAGTACTACTTCTGGAACACAACACAAATATTAAGAAAATAATAAATTCTTGTAAAATAAATGCACACAGTAAGGGAAAGAAACAAAATTAGTTTATTACCTTTAGTGTTTGCAGAGGCCTGACTTACAGCATTATCTTGTTTCCTGTAAGTTGCTCTTCAAATTTGGTAATATTATTTCCCTACAGGAAATAAAGCTAGATTCTCTGCAGGAGGCAGAGAAGCAGACTTCTGCTTTCTTTTTAGGATATCAGTAAGTCTTCCAAGAGGAACCAAACCCACAAAAGAAGGAGTCTTAAAGTGAGAAACCACAACCCCCCAAAACGAAAAGCAGAACAAAACTTTAAAGCTGTCTCACCAATGCTCTGTAAAACTGTTGCATGTTTGTTTCCTGCATCTTTAGATGTATTTAGAATGATGTAGCATTTACCATCCTGTTAAGGAGCAAGAGTTGTTGTGGAAAGTCTGGGTTTAACTACTTAAACCTGTGGAGGAGTCTTGAAAATGACTGGCTCCTCCACAGCTGATACCAATGATTAGGCATGTGTCCTCAGCTTGAGAAATGGAGACTGTTCTGAAATCTAATTCAGCCTCTGGTTTTTTACAAGTTGACTTGCAAGGAGTTCAGCATTTCAACATAGACTACTGAGTTGTTGTATTTCTTACTGTTCTCTAAGCAAAAGTGCAACTATGTAAGAGGAGAGGAGTATTACGGGAGTCATAATCATCAGATTATTAATGGCTTATGTGAGGAAACTAGCTGCAAGAATTTCTGCAGGCTGATGTCACAAGCAGAATACTTTGGGAGTACTGAAATATGTTTTCACTTATGGTGCAAACAGAGTTCAGTGTTTGTGGCTGAAAAGCAAATTCCTAATGTGCAGCTTTACCAAAATTTATTCAAATATTAAACACAGTGCTTTTAATTCTATGGAAAGGATAGATTTGTATGCTTTGTTTGGAGCATATTCAGCTATTCCTCTGAACAGTGGTTTCTGAAAGAGTGAAATCACGTTATCCTTTATGGGGTATATGCAATTAACTTCTTAACAAAACTTGCAGGAATTTTGTGGGGTTAAAAATCAGATTTAGCTGCTGTGACAGTACCAGGGGGCAGCAGCTCTGCCTGACACATCTCAGTGGCCTGGGAGCTGGTTCTGTCAGCAGTAAGGCATGCATGGTTACTGACAGGTGGGAAACTGCTGTTCTTGGAAGTTTTGATTTACTTGGTTGTCAGTTTTCAAATGGATTGCTTCTCTCTCTTGTGTGTGCACATTTTTTAAATTTTTTTTTCAAATTTGCTAACAAGTTTATAAGTTCCTGGGGAACAAGTAAATTGACAGTATAAAAATGCCAATATACAGAGACAGATCAGATTTGTTCTACAAGGTGTAGTACACTAAGCTGGTGGCTAGTATTATAGTACAGAAGTTTTATATTTATATGACTTTTGTCACCAAAACCAAGTGTTAGTAAATGTGAATGTTAATTCTTGTTGAGGGAAAATAAATGTGAAAATACAGGAAGATTTTCCAGTAAAGAGATCCATATTTTTAGCCTGATTATAACTTGGCAGTGTAGTTTATCTAAGATCATACCTCAAAGAATCACTTCTGAACTGAAGGTCAGGATGGAGCTTGGAAAATTGCATGTTTAAAGAGTTAGTGAATTGGTTTTGTTTGAGCTCAAAGTAAGTTTTTTGTTTGATACAGACTGTGGCTGTCTGCTATAAAGAATTCAGATTATGCTGGAAGACTTCAATGAGATTTTTGCATGCACAATGCAAAAACATTTTAATTCTTTCTGATGGAGAGCTGGAAAGAGCTATAGGAGATGATGCTACAGTTTCATTTAAATTAATAGTAGGTTGACAACCACTGTTAGAGGGCGAACGGTCTCTGGTAAGCATAAATAGTCTTAACAAAAGTAGGAAATTTTACCTCCTATAATCAGATGGTGAGTGGTATGTCTGTGTTACATCCCTATGGCATGACCAGGTATTATTTCATTTGTGCAGTAGCACTGATTCTAACCTGCAGCAAAGGACAAGTAGGTGCTCTGTTATCACTTGTTTCAGTTCATTTGAGCACATCAGATGCTCTTTGTTTGTGCTGCAAGTGTGACTTCTGCTACAGCCCTTCATGCAGCAATATCAAATAGACAACTAATTGTTCAAAAAAAGGAAGTAGTCTACACCACCGTTGGCCTCACCAGAAGTCACTTCTGTAGCCAGCAAATTTATGCCTGGGAAAGAGATTTTAAGCCTTAACAAAATATGAACACAAGACTTGTATTTTTTGTTGTCATTACGAGTAAGAATGTAATAACAGTCCTTGTACTTCAGAGTTAATAGAGGTACTAGTGGTTAAAAAATAAAAATAATGGAAGTGGTTTTACAGTCTTTACCCTATCCCTTGTTATATTCAGGACTGAATACAATATATGAAAGCCAAAGTATAAGCTAAAATAAAACATATCTGCAGAGTATCTGCTATCATGCAAAAAATTTGCAAGTATTAACAACAAAAAAAGAGAAGTTAGATTACTGGATAAGTTAACATATACCCAAATTATATAGCAGTTAAAGCAGCTGTTCAGAGACGTTATACAAGTCCCTTATCAATAACAAGGCTCTCTTCTGTGGGGTTATAATGCTCTTCTTTTAGTGCTTAATTATTTTTGAATAACACAATTCTATTTTACAGATGGCAGAAGATTTTTATGTTTCCTCTATGGAGCAAAATGGCAGTATTTTGGAACAAGATGTTCCTTACAATAATAGTTTTGTTGATCGTCTTGTTTCTTGGTAAGTGTTAGATAATTTCTTAACAAATGGGTAAAAGAAACCTGGTACACTGAGTTTATATGAATAAACTAATGGAAAGCATTCAAGCCTAGTGTAAGTCAGCTAATTTATTGAAAAATTATACAATGAAACGAAAGAGGAGAGGGCTAATGCTGCATCCACATTGGGAATCCAAATGCAATTGTATTATACTGAGTGAATGAGAAGGAAAAATGGAGCTTAGGGAAACCAAGCAGCAGCCTAGACTTTGTCACACAGGTAAATGAACTTGTTTGACACCAGAATTTGGCTGAGCTGTACCTCATGCAGCAGATGGCACTCTTTCTT
Organism: Ammospiza nelsoni; assembly: GCF_027579445.1. Taxonomy (NCBI): domain Eukaryota; kingdom Metazoa; phylum Chordata; class Aves; order Passeriformes; family Passerellidae; genus Ammospiza; species Ammospiza nelsoni. The sequence continues at coordinate 14,668,454 of NC_080637.1, forward strand.
TTGGTTGCTGTTGAAGTAGAAGACCAGAATATATCAAAGCACTGGGCTGTTTGAAAACTTTTGCTCAGCACAGATACAAAACAGCTGCTGGCTCCATTTGTTATGGGTGGATCCTAAGGTCTGTGAAGTAAAAGTAAAGCTTTAGTGGTTACCATATGCCTGACTGATTTAATTTGATGTCTGTCCTGACTGTTGTGAGGTAGGCATCTTCTGTATTTCAGTGATGAAAGCAGTTCTCCTGGGTTTTGGGGATATTAAGTAGTTCTCCATGGATAAGTGTTTCCAGTGCCTTAGAATATACATGCTACTTAATTCCAGGCTACTTGGAATTGAAAGAAAAAATGCATGGTTTTATTTTCTGCTGAGGGAAACATATATAACTATGTCAGACTAGGCTATAGGACTATATTCTTAATATTTAAAGTACTAGAAATTCAAATAGACTGTTTTATTAATTTTTAAAGATTATGTTTAGTATTATTCTTAAAAGTAGGTCTTCAGTGAATGGCTTAAGATTGAGAACTAATGTATTTGATTTACTCTGTTGAACTGCTGTTGAAAACTTGGGCCAAATTTGCTTTTGACTTGGTGATGATCATTGGTTTTGTGGAAAGAGAGAACAGGGCTAAAGGGAAGCAGTGATGAGATACCTGCCCCATAGCAAGAAGTGACAGGTTACTGCAGGCCTAGACTCTTCCTATAGCACAGGGACATGCATTTGTTTGCTCCTAGTCTTTGAGGCATTGTTTGAAGCTTCATTTCAGGGTTTTTTTAATGTCCAAATTACTCAGACATATGAGAGAGACAGTAATGAGTGATGATAGTCGCTCATGGTTTTCATTGGAGTTGATTTTGCCTGCTTAGACAAATTCAGCAAAAATTTAATAACATCTGGCCAAAGTATTCTGCAAGAACATGTCATGAAATGACGATTTATTGATGTGCAGGAGGAGATTTAAGGTGCTGTATTGGTTGTAGGAATGTCTGATGAACTTATGTTTAAAGATAGTAATATGAACTCTTAACTGGGTTAGGTTTGGGGTTTATGTGGACGTAAGTCCTAATTAATTATTTTGTCCTTTGAAAGGTGTTTGCAGTGCACTGGCCCTTTTGCAGTGCTATCAGAAGTATGTGATGGATGAAAGGAAGCTGAAAGATGTATGAAAGGCAGATGAAAGCGGAGTTGTAGCTTTCCTTCTCTGATCTTTTTACAGTTAGTAGTTGCTACTGTTACTACTGCTGTGTTGCTATAGTCTTCCTGTTTTAATGGATATTAAAGAAATAATTTTTTCCCTCTATGATTGAAGTATAAAGTAGACCCTTCTGTCATTACTAAAACACTTGCATATCTTTAAAAAAACTCTGTGTAAAGCAAGTACTTGAGAAAATACTGCTTCGTTTTGCTTTTCTTTCTCTTTTCTCACTGTTTGTCCACTGGGGAATTTTAGCTCAGTTGTCAGCAGTGACATTTTGACACCATAGGGTCTTTGGTAACATCTGTAGAGTGAGTTGCTTTGACCTGATCCACTGGGTACAAGTGTTTGAAATACCTGTTCAGGCATATTTTGGGCAATGGTTTGTTGTATTTCTGGGTATGTGCTAGAGCAGTTCATGATTTATCAAGACCAATCTTTGAAATGTATGGATAACATAATTGCTGTCACTATTTGTCCTATTACTTTTTGCTGAGCAGAAAATCAAAGTACATATTTCTAGTACTAAAGTCTGGTTTAGCATGCATGCACACCCACAGATGTGAATAAGAACAGACTGTTTTTGTTTGCAGATGCTGTTAGAGAAGTCAGGAAATACTCATCTGTTCATGTGAATGAAAAGGCTGCAAATGTCAACAGCAGTGCCTTTGATCATATTCAGATGAAACTCTTTCGGTCTCAAAGAAACCTGTATCTCTCAGGTTTTTCCTTATTTCTTTGGCTGTAAGTATAACATTTTTGAATGTTTACATAGTATATTTATTACAGGAACTATTGCACAAAGTAATTGTAAAGTAAAGGTCAGAAACACAATTTCAGGAGATTAAAGAATTAATTGTTACCAGATTGGCTGCAAGGCAGGTAAGATCAGAGAAAATGATACCTTACAACTGTTTGAAGATTGGAAGGATATGTGAGCAACACATGGAAAGAAACGTTTTGAGTGCTGGAGAAAACATGTATTTTGCAGAAGTTTCTTTGGGGATTACTCACTCATTTCCTTCCTTAAACTTACACCCTTTGTTTTGCACATGGAAAACTGGAATAAAAAACTGCTCAAAAACTAAAGTACTGTTAAATATTGTTATTATCTGGCAAGCTGGTGTCATTGCACTCTGCTGTGTTAAGAATCAAAGCGTGAGCCTGACCTGACCCACTTCAGCTCAAGCTTGAAGTTAAGAACTGTAGGATAATATTCCAGCTTTCAAGGAAAGTTACAGTTGTATTTCAGATCAAACACTTTGTGGCAACTTGCCTATTATGATATGTTCTTAAGTCTGGTATCTCTTTCGGGATGTCTAAGTTCAGCTACTAAAACAGGGTAAGGGAAAGGGCAGTTCTGTACTGCCCTCCTGTAGCAACCAAGACTACCTGTGAATCAGTAGGCACAACAACCTGCAGATCTTATCAGTTGGGCTGGGAGCACATGAAATCACTGGACACAGATAATGTGAACAAACAGAAACAGACATATTGGTCTGATGGTTTCCATTTGTACATTTTTCTGGTGGCTGGACAACAAGTGTTGGTCCTCATAGGAGTTCCTTCAGTGAGCTGCTTGACATTGCCTCAATACTCAAGAGGAGCACAGGACGAGAGAATCAGACTTACAACAAACTTCTTCCCCTTTGAGTGATGTGTGGCTGTTTTAGCAGACCATCCAGCATAAAAAGTGTTAAGGAAAAATGAATAGAAAGCCTGAGCAGAAAAGCTTTGGAAAAAACAATGTGACTGTAGCCTTGCTCAATAGTGGCAGGAATACATCAAGTTCTTTGTCTTCCTAGAGAGAGGTTAAGTAAATATGCACAAATATGTTTTTAATCTCTGCTCCAGGAGGAATAGCTAGATTGTGTCCTACAAAAGAATTGGAAGCTGATCTCTCAGGATCCTATTTATATTCAGCTTCCAAAGAGGAAAACTTGTCAAGTGACCCCAGTAGATTATTTTGTATAAAAACTCTGCTCTTGAAGACATTTGCTTGAGGTTTTTTTGAGCTGCTGGCCTTCCCCCAGATTTAAGAGAAGTAAGCACTCCTCCAGTAGTCACTACATCAGAGGACTTTTCTTAGTAGAGCTGGTTTGCTAATCCATGAAACAGATAAAATGTCTGTCAGAGAAGTGAGGAGAAAGTGTTCCTTGGCTTGCCTTACCCTGTACTGCTATACCATCACCCAAACAATTTGAGACCCCATCTAGTGTGAATGGGTAATTGGATGCCTCTAGTTCATTCTTTGGGTCAGTTTTGGTTCATTTTAGCACATCAGCCAATAGGAGAACTCCACAAGAATGGTATATGGAGATTCAGAAAATGGAGGAGGCTGGGAGCTTGTCACTTCTGGCAAGACAACAGCATTGTGGGGTTCAGGGATTGCAGAGCATTGGGTACAGGTGAGGAAAATTACCTGTCAGAGGGGGCACTGGGGCCAGCTGAGCCTCTCATCTGCAAACTGTGCAGAGAAGAGGAGGGTCACAGCCCCTGGAGACTGTCCCCTGGGTGGGACAAAGGCACCCATCTCTAGTCTGACCTGGTCCTCTCTTAGCCCGTGCTGAACCAGAGAGGGATAAAAAGGGCTGAAAACTAAAGAAAATCTCAAGAAGCCCACTGCTCACTGGTGCCTTCTGGGAGAGTCAGCAGGGTATGCCACATCATCCCAGCAGTGGAAGATGCAGCTAGGGAGTGCATAGGCCAGTTGGGCATATAAAAGTCTGTGACATCCTAGGATGGCAGAGGGAGTTGGCCAATGTCATTGTAAGGCTTAGTTTGAAAGATCACAATTCTGGGGAGAATCCTGGTGACTGCAGAAAGGCAAACATTGCACCTGTCTTCGAGGGCAGAAAACAGGATGTAAGAAACTAGAGACTGGCTTCCCTGGAAAGGCTTTGAAGGAAATTTTACTCAAAGACATCTTCAGGGACATGAAGGACACAATGACTTGGAATACCCATCACAGATTTACTTAGGAAAGATGATACCTGAACATCCTTGTTGCCTTCTGCAGTGAGGTGAATGGCTGTGTGGATAAAGAGCAGAATATCCTTTTTGCAAGGCCTTTGACATAGTGTCTTTTAGTAACCTGATAGCCCAACTGTGGAGGGATACAGGCTAAAGAAAAAAGCGGGTGGGAAATTCCCTGGACCTTTGGGCTCAAAGGATAATAACAATGTGAATTTCAGCTGGTGTTTCTCAGGGGTCCGTCCTGGGCTCAGTATTGCTTAATGCCTTTATTAATGGCATGGATGATAGGATTGAGTGTGCTCTCAGCAAACTGGTCACATTTCCAATTCAGAGTGGTTGACACCTTGGAGAGCAGTGCTGCTTTTCAGAGGGAGCCAGAAAGGTTGAAGAAATGTGCTGACAGAAATCTCATGAAGCTCAGCAAAGACAAATGCAAAGCCTGACATTTTATTGGATAATCATATACGGCATCCAGGCTGGAGACTGGCTGCATGGGTGGGTAGGAAGCAGTTTTACAGGAAAAAACCTGGGGATCCTGGTAGAAAGCCAGTTGTGTATTGAGCTGTGATAGCAAGGATGCAGTTAGCAGGTCAAGGAAAATGGTTATTCTGCTCTGGAATAACACATTGAATGCTGCAGCTGCAGGACTGTGTCCAGTTTTAATTCCCCAAAATACTGGAGTACTGCAGTGGGGTACAGAGAAAGTTGGAGGCTGAAATACATGACCAATGAGGAGATGATGAAGGAGCTTTGCTTTCAGCCAAAAGAGGCTTTGAAGGGAAAATCCTATTGGTTTCTGTCTGTCTAGTAGTAAAAAAGATGGATGCAGTTCATCTCAGTGGATGCAAAAAGGAATGACAAGAGGTAACAGGAACCTGAGATGTTCTGACCTGTGGTAGAAAAGTGCTGCTGCTGTCAAGAGCAGTTAAGCACTGGAACAAGGACCCTGAAGGATGGTGGAATCTCCCATCACTGAAGATGGTAGGAACTCAACTGGATAAACCTCTGAGCAATCTGCTTAACCTGTCCTGCTTATCGTGAGATGGAAGCCTCTTTTGACTTGATTCTGTGATTCTCTTTTAGTTTTGATGTTTTAATGACTCCTGCATTTGTAAGTTAATAAGCAATAGTAAATTTGCTAACCTGTGGAAAAGTAGTGACATAGGGGCCTTAGCTTTTATATTAGCCCCCTAAAAAAGTAAGGAAATGAAATTTCACTGAAAAAGCAAGGGGTGGAAGGAAGCTTAACTTGAAAAGATCTGTTAATACTCTTTCAGTTATGAAAAAGTCAACTACTTAGATTTTCAGATTTTTTTGAAGAGCAGCTGCATAGTTAGATTATAGGCATTAATTTAATTCAGTGTTATGTTGCTTTGATTCAGCAACATTTGAAAGACTTCATGATGAATAATGAAAATAGTGATGCAAAGAATCAAGCAAAGTATTTGCAAAGCTTAGAATTGAGGTGCCATATCAATGCTGACATCCAGACATGTTCTATTTAACTGTATTGACAGTACTTGAAAGATTATTATGCTCATACTGTTAATTTTATTCTTGCAAGGCTGTTTATGAAGTTGTGTTATTTTTTTTTTTCTTTCTTCCCTATACTCATTACCATAACTTGTTTGGTTCTTGAGTTTGGAGATCAATCCTGTTAAAAATACTGGGTCATAACAGTATTTAAACAGCCTTTAAGCAACCAGGTCTCTGACCCCTTAATGGCTGTGGGTATTTAGGATGAGGGAGGTTCTGTATCAAGTAAAAATCAGAATGTCAGTGGATGAAAATATTTTCTGTCTCTCTTGTTGTTATTATTTGTCATGTATGAGCCTGGATGTTTCCCTCTTCTGGTTTTGTTTTTACATCTGGTACTGAGAGAGAAAAGGGCTTGTTTTGGTTTGTTGGATTTTTTGTTTGGTTTGATTTTTGTGGTTTTGGTTTTTGCTTGTGATTTGGGCTTTTTTATTTATGCTGTAAATTACAGTTCTGTTCACTTTTTTTTTCACCAGTGTATTGAGACGTACTGTTACCCTTCTCACTCAGTTGGCAAAAGAGATGGCATCTCATGCAGCCCTGGAAACACAAGTAAATGATGCTACTGAAGCAGCCAAAAAATACATGGCCGAGAACGAAAGGCTGCAGGAGGTATCTTTGAGCTTCTTCAGTAACTTTCTTACACAGCAAGTAGTTAGTGCATTGTACTCTGAGGATGGTTTGCTACACAATGCTTGTTCATTTTATTCATTTTATTCCTTCTGGTTGAAAAAAAAATATTTCTATAATATGTAATTCAGAATACTGAAAACAAATTATATTAGCACCTTATTAACAAAGGAAACTGAAGTAAAACAAATAAATTAAGTTCTCTTTCCAGTACAAATTTCATCAAAGTAGTAATAGATTATAGTAATACCTCTCTGAATTTAGTCATAACAAAGTAGAGGAAGACACTAATTTTATTCCTTTTATCACAAACAGTTGCCTGTTTAGGTTAAGGCTGTAGCAGTCCAGGATGACAAAACCTACTATATAACTGTTTTCATGCTGACTGTTTCTTCTTAATAGGATTTTTTCCAGTTCTGAATGTATTTTTTCAAGTTGTAAATTAATCTTTTGTATTTGATGAATTTTGTACTCTTCTTTTTATGGGAGGTCAGCCAATTTCAGAATACTTCCCTTTCTTAATAGACACTACTGTAGTATTAATGAGAATACTACCAAATATTTCTTACTTAAAAAAACCACCAACAGATTGGAGAGATGTTATTTTTATGTGAAGAATGATTAGGCTGTGTTTCACTATGTAACTATTCAGGAAGGAAAGGCATCAAAGATATAATTAAGATAAATGTATAAAATCTTTTCTTGTAACAGTTTGACTTCTGTTTGAAGAGACTGAACCCTAAGCTGAGTTCAGACATCTAGACATAGGAAGGCTTTTAGAGTACAGCACATAGTTAAAACTAAATTTCCTGTGGGTGTGTACAGGTTTCCTTCCAGTTTGTCTAAAGCAGTGTCTATGGTTACTGGCACTGTCAATTTTGTAATGAATCTTCCTATGAAGACTCTGGACAGAAAGTACTAGAAGGGATAAAAAAATCCAGTTGGGAGGTATTGTAAAACAAGGATCACTAGTCTGTGCTAGGTGTTTCCCAAGTATAAAATGATCCAAATTCTTCCCTCAGCCATGGAATTTGTCTTTTTGCTGGTTTTTTTTCTTCTCTGTCCTGTTGAGATTTTGCCAAAAGTCCTCTTTTTTGTTCTGCTTTCACATTCTCTTAGCAACACATTCTCTTAGCCACTTGTAAATGATAGCCAGAAATTGGAAACTGTAGCCCTATCTGTTTTTATTTGTGTGCATGATTGCATGGTTTTCAAAAACACAGGTAGGCACAGGTACAGGCAGCATGCTGTAGCTGGATCTCCATTGTAATGGACACAGGAAATGCTCAGGGTTGGAATATTTTAACTTTATAGACATCCCGTGGTTTAGGCTTTTTTGTGGCTTGGCCCCTGCATTTGTGTTTATTTACAAGTGTGCTTCGTTCCACCATTGGAGAGAAGTGAGAGCAATTGTGCATAAGGCACTGGCTGCAAGTATAAATTCTGTGAGTTTACTCTGGTGTGCAAGGTCTGCACTGTCACCTGTTCAGAGGTTTCATGGAGCACAGGACTTCATATAAAAGTTTACAGAAATAGCTATTTGCATGCTAATAGAAAGAGGTTAGCACAAAGCAAAGAAGACAGTTGGCTATGGTTTTGTTACCAGCAGTTAAATGTCATCTCAGCTTTTTGACTAAATAGCTTCTGGAATTTTTTTTTTCATCTCTTTTCCTTGGATTGTTTACCAATCTTTATAAACAGTTCTTTTTCTTTTTCCTGAAATAATCTTTCCCCTTTGCTCCTGCCTGTGCCTAGTAAGCTCTGATATTTCTAGTTCACCTAACAGCTGTTTGTCTCAGTTGTTTTTCTTTTCTTTTTCCCATTAAGCATTTACCTCTTGTTTTGCTTTTGCAGAGATGATGTGTGGTTACATAGTAGAAGCTTTATGAGAAAAGGATCTTGTTATGGGATTTAATCTTGCACCTTAACAGGGTGCATAAGTATAGTAGTGCCAACATTTTTGGCATGCAAGGAATATATTGCTCTTCTGTCAGCTGTTTACAGGGCTCTTCCTGGATCCTTTCCTAGTTTTTGTCCTGGATTTCACTGGAAATCAAATCTGGATATTGGAACTGTTCTGAAGATTGAAGTAGCTGCAAACCTACAAGGAGAGAATTAGAACCACTTGCTCATAAACATGGCAGCATTTTGTCACTGACAGTCCCAGTGTGTGTAAAATCCATTTTATAATCTAAATGAAAGTTGTGCACTTGATGCAGACATGAAAAGTACTTTTACGTAGGAGATAACACTGTTCTATTACAAGTATGCCATTACCTAAAACACTGAGCTTGTTAATTTCCTTTTTTTTTTGGGCGGGGGGGTTGTTTGTGGGTTTTTTGGTTTTGTTTTGGTTTTTTGTTTTTTTTTTTGTTAGAGAAGATTTTTGTCTAGAATTACTTTCTGCCTGTGTCAGGTTGACATTTCATAAAACCTGATGCTTTGCAAAATCAGGGCTGACATTCCCTGGCTATTTTGCATTAATATCAGACTAATGAAAATAAAGCTAATTGTAGCAACTGTGTTTTTTAATAGGCCTTGAGTGGAAAAGGAGATAGTAAAAAGAAAGTGTCAACAGATGCAACTGAGGAGAAATTGAAGGAGGAAATTGAACGTTTGAAAGCAGAGCTACAGAAGACATCAAATGGTGAGTATTAGTTAGGACCTCTTTGCAAAGAAGAAAAAGATTGTTTAACGCTGAATGTCAAAAAAATATTCTAGGTGTAGCATGAATTAACTTCATCTGTTTCCAGAACACTTGGCATAGGGTTTCTTTACATTTGACTAGGAACTGATAAAACATGCCATTGCCATCCCAGTATTTTAGTAAATGTGTTCATTATGAAAATATGTAAGGTGTAATTGGAACACCTTAGGTTGTAATTATTAACAAGTTGGACTGATATATTTGAGTGGTGTTGACTTGTCTTCATCAATGAAATGACCAGGATATGGAATCATTTGCAGGTTGCTTTTAGGTATCATTTTGATCTTTTATGTCATACATAGCAGCCACTCTCCCTGCATAAAATGGAGAATGTATTATGGTTGAGGTTTTTTACTACCATAGGGTTTCTGTCAGACAGCAGAAAAGTCCTTGACTACTATTTTAAATTTATATATGTTCTGCAGCTGAGGTGTTAAGATGTTAGCTGTTTAATATTTTTTTTGCTTACAAGGAAACATAACTTACAATTTGTAACATACTACTTTTGTTAGCAGCTTCCGTGTTTAAGGTTTAGGTTGTCAAAACTGCTTTATAGGCAGCCCAAATTGAGATAGAAGCAGATTTGACCTGTTTGGTTCTGTCTTACTGGGATCTCTCAAGGTGTGTGATGCCTGTGAGCACCTGCTGATCTGAAATCAGTGTTTTTAAGATAACACAGCCTGCGATCTTGTAAACATTAATCAGATGTTCAGACTGTAACAAAAATACAAATTTTCTTGGTACGAGACAGTATGTTATCATCAAAACATAGCCCCACTTTCATACTGCCTGAGACTGCTACAGTGCTGCAAGAATAAATTTTTCAGAAGTGTTTCATGAATCCTTTTTTCCTGTCCACTGGGAATTCAAATAAAAAATGTAAACCAGCCGTTTTCAACTGGACTTGAAGCAACAAGAATCTTTAAATAGAGAGTCTCATTAGTTCACATTCTCAGGCATGTTTGATGGTGGGTTTTCCCTCTCCTGCTGTTTTCTTGAAGAAACCTGGTGGGGAGTGCCTTTGAAGTGACAGGATCAATGGAAAATTTAAATACTTATGTCTTATTTAAACTAACTGGTGGTATGTAACACTAATATAATGTAAGCTTTTCAGTCAGGAATGCTAGAGAAAGCTAAGGAATAAATAGATTTACCTCATGCTGCTTCAGTTTCATTCTCCCCATGATATGTTGTCCATCCAAGAGATGTATAAATTAAGGCATGCTTGAATCTTTTGTTAGGGCACAAGTGGGAGAGAGGGTCTTTCTAAGGAGTGAATAGGAAAATATTTACAGCCCTTCTCCTAATGCCACCCCCCTCATTGCCAATAGCCCCATGGGTGGTATGGGAATTACCATGAGCAGCTAGGTGGTGTTGAGGTATGTCTGTCTTACCTTCTTGTAAGTTTTCTTGTATGTTATTCTGAGCAAATTGATAGCCAGAAAGCTTGAAGTACTTGATAAGAACAACCACATCCTTAGACACAGCTCTCTATAGAGTGTTAGAGGATGTGAAGTTACTGTGTTCTTTTGAAATTCCTGCAGCTGGTCAGGTCAATGTTGACTGTCATGTTCACTAAGTGTGAGCAATGCATTACACAAAATGCAAGCTGACATTGGAAAGTTTTTTTTATCTCTTCTAAGCAATTTGTTTCATGCTACTGAGCTCACATGACCAAAGTAACTTTTTCTTTGTGTCTGTAAAGTCCAATCCATGAAACTGTGGGGGAAGAGTGAAGAGCTTAAAGGGTGTCACCTAATCATGAAACAAGACAAAACTCAAAAAAATTAAAACTTTACTGGTTTTGATTTTTGAGGTTTTCTTACTGTTTGGTTTTCAACTATGGTATTAGTAAGAGTCATAAATTTGGATATTGTTCATGGTTGGTTGGGGGTTTGTGTTTGGGTGATTTTTTTGCTGCTTGAAAGGAAAAACTTTTTTTGTTTCAAATGCAGTTTCAAATATCCATTGCTCTGGTCTGGGTCACTTATTAAGCTGCTGATGCATGGTAATATATTATTTTAGAGTAGGCTATGAGTTGAAAGGTGGGTTAAGTCAGTATAGTGGCAGCCAGGAGGAGTCCTAAATGTACACCTGCTTCACATTTAAGAAAACAGTTTAGTTTCAGATTGGTGCTGTGACATCAAAGGCTATGCAAATTTCCTGTAAAGTTTTGAATCAGTATTTACAGCTGGAAGAGGAAGCACTGTATGTCTCCTCTTCCTGAAATTCTGACTAAAATCATAGTGTAGACAGATGATTGTAGACTTTCAGGAGACTTATCTCTAGTTCTTCAGCTTTCTTTTACAGAAAACACAGACTACTTTTTTTTCCTCACTTAACAGTGAAATCCTAAGTTTTCCTGTGCTCTGAATAGGTGGGGAGGAAGAATCAAAATAAAAGACTGAGCACAAAAATTAGTAACATCTGAGGAAGGGTTGGAAATTAATTTTAAGGGTTTTTTACCAAATTTGCTTTTTTTCCAAGCTTGACTTTTCTATTACACTTGATGCTTTTTTTTGCTTTATTTTGGAAATGAAGCAAAGAAGGCTAGTTCCTCACAGCTCTATTGCAGACCCACATATTGTTGTCAGGGCTTTATAAGCACCCAGCAGTGGGGCAAGCACTTTGAGAGCCTAATCCATTTTTAGCATACCTAGACATGTAATAACATGACTGGTTAGAAACCTTCTGAGATGGTATTTTATTGATACACTTATATATTATGAAAATGTCTCATTGATACCTAAAAATAAATATACATATTTCTAGCAATACCCAGAACAGATGTGAGAATGTTTCTCCTGCTACACATTAGACATATTTCTAACAAAATATTCTGATAATTAAAGGTTCTCAGTATGGCTACTGGCCTAGGACCAGTAGGAATTTTCTGGGGAAAGAAGACATGCCCATGATATTGTTTCATTTTGATGGTTTGGAAGACTATTCAAAAAACCACAATAAAACAATTACCTGCAACTGGGCATGAGATTAGACCTAAGAGAAGTTTCATAACTTTCCATTTGTCCTTACAATGGTCCTTGTGCTGGGGCAGGAACAGGGCTTCATTAAATATGTACTGGCTCATCAAAGTCATTTAGGTGCTTTTGAACTTCAGTTCAACTTTTTCTGAAAATACTCTCTTTATATATGGATGGGGCAGGAGGAAATTCTAATGGAACCTGGATGCATCATTTAAAGAGGTTTGTTTTGTGTACAGACTGACACAAGTGTTATTTCATGGTTCCATAGTGTTGTAGGAGACAGGAGGAGAGCAGCAATTCATTTGGAGGGCTGGTTTTGGAATAACTTCTAACTGTTGGCTGTTCTAGAAAGTATGCATGTACAGATGTACAGCTCTCACTTAAACCTGTTAAAAATAGAGACTTTGGGAATACATTTCATAGAACTGCTGCTAGGGAGAGTTCAGTTTGGCCTTGGTGTTGCTGGGTAGGCTAGTGCCATGTATGAAAACTACACTGAGCTTCTCTGATGCGCTCAAGTTTTTAAAAACAAACAAGTTTAAAGAATTGGTCACAGTCTTGTTATTTGGCAAATGGCAGAGGGAAGTTGAGGAACAAGGTCTGTCTTACTTAACCTTACTTTTTACAAAACTGAGATGATAACCAAGGGTGGGAGCCATTGAAGTGCCACATGCAGCAAGAGCTGATACTCACGTTTGTTGATTAGAAGAGATGGCTGCATACAGCAAGCATGGGTTTATTATACAAGGCTTTTTATGCCATCCAATGATGCTGTAACATCCCTTCTGTAACAAAATTTTATTTGAGGTTGCAAAAGGTACTTGAAGAAAATTTGTAAATTTTTTTGGCCCTGCCTTCTCATTTTAAATTCTGACCATTGTATCTTAAGAAGAGAATTCAGAATTAGCATGGAGGTACTTGACTGGAGTTGAGTTCCCAGCCTTACAGCGTATTTGTTGGCAAATCTCTTGTGCCGTCAGTGCCTAAATTCTTAAACGTGAATAGCTCTTTTTTCACTTGAAAACTCTTTTAAGAGAGGGCTCTTTTTTACTCTTCAACTAGTCCAAATCATTTGGGTTGTAGGCTTGTATTGTGAGCAATGCTAATGTAAGTTCCAGATGGTTTCCTTAGTAGCAAGCACTGTAAGTCAAGTGATGTAGTCAAACCAGGACTAGTAGTTGTGCAAGGAAATGCTCACAGAATTATTAATTGTTTTTGTTGGTGTTTGGTTTTGGTGTTAGGTTCTCCATGGTTGTTGAAATGAGAAGATCATAGAAATGCTACAGCTACTGGGCTGTGGTAATGTAGCTCCTGAGAGCAGTTTTATTCCTCACCCTTAGAATTCAGAGCAGTCTGAAGTAAACTGTCTCTCCTGGAATAGGACTCAGAGAATGTTTTGAAAGGACATGTTCTTTACTTTTCCTAGATTATACATGTTACATTAGTTTATGGACCTTCAGTCACACATAAGTGCAAAGTTTTCCACAAATGTCTTCCATTGAAACACTGCCCTAGGAATAGTTTGTTGATTTTTCTTGGTAAGGGACAGAGTGGAAAAGGATTGCCTACCTCTTACAGTACTGAGGCTGGATTCTGTGTTTGGAACTTCCTGATTGTTCCTCTCAATGGGTGCATGAATGTAGCAGCAGCATCCTCATCTGCCTGCTCCTGCATTGACTTGGTGGGAGGTGTCAGCTGTGGGAGCTCGCTGCTGCCAGTCCAGCTGTTGTGCTCCTGGGAGGCAAAGTAACAGGCCAGATGGAAGTCAGAAATAATAACTGAGTGTGCTGTGCACACAAAGGATCTCCTGTTTCCTGCTGGATCTGTGTTCATATGATAGGATCCATATGGCAGGCAGTGTACCTGATGAACTGCGCTGCAGTGCAGTGCTCCCAGCAGAGGAGCTGGGCACTGGTGTGGGGACACTCTGGTGCTTCACAAGGCATCAGGGAAATGGGTGCACTGAGGAATTCACCTTGTCAAAGACGTGGTGCTCCTTTTAATTGTGTGGCCCCAACAGGAATGAGTCTGGATTTGGTGGTTTATTGATGTTTTGGGGTTTTTGTCCATAGCCAACACAGGTGGAAAGGACAATCTGTTCTTTGCTTTTTCTTCTTCTAGGGTTAGGCAAGATATTTCTGTCATACATCTGTTTTGGTCAAAACACTAAAACAATGCACTAGCTTGTTTGCTTTCCTGACTTGTAGATACTTCTAGATATTTTGTTCATGTGTTAAAGTAGTTTTTAGTTGCAACTAAAGTACTGTGCTATAAATAACTAAATAGTGTTAGATCAATAACATTGAGTTACAACTTCTTCAGAAGTGAGATCTTATTACTTTTTACTACAGCATGTACAAGAATGTTCAAACAAAAACAAGCTTTATCTTTCTAATTAGCAGATTCTTGGAGAAGTGAAATAGCATATGTATTTTTTTTTTGTCTACAACCTAAAATTCTATCCAATTGTCACAAATTTATTAATATCAAAATTTTACTATTGAAAATGTTAAACAGTATGGAGATCAGAGAGAGAGTAAATGCAGTGGGGTTGGACTTGTCACATGTGTGGAAATCAAAGTTATTCCAAATACCAAAACCTTCAGAAAATCTGTATTGATGCTATCAAAAATGACTTAAAGGATGAAGAAAAACTGTGTAAGAGTATGGAAATGAAAGAATGGAGAAAATAAAGAGAAGTTACGATGTTTTAATCATGTTAGAATCAATAGACCAAAGTGTTATTGACTCTAGTGAACCAGAATTTCAAGGTAGGTGCAAGTCCTGTTACAGGAAAACCACTTGCAGAGTTCTGAAATGAGAATTATTTTCATCTGTACATTCAAATTAATTATTTAAAAATAACTGAAATTCTGGGTGAAGGAGTTCTCCTTCTTGCATGTAGGAGAGTGTTCAAATCTCATTTCCTGATTTGAACAAATCACCCAAAGCACCCAAAGAGAAATCTGCTTCCTACCAGAGTGCTTGTAAGTCAGTGCTTAACAAAAACCACATCTAGCTCCTCATCATTTCAAAACAGGCTTTTAGCGGTGCTGCAGTTCTTGAGTGCAGTGGAGGTCTCTGGGAAAGAAATCTCTCTCAGGGAGTTCACAGTCAAAGGATAGATTCACACTTTGGGAACAAGGAAATTTGCTAATGTTCTTTTTTTAGTTTTAATAAAATTTTTATTTGGTTGTTTGGGGTTTCTAAGTGGCCATGTGAGGTGGCCCTACTAGGTCATTAACAATTAACATTTCTTTGTTTTCACATGAGTAGATCAAGATTTAGACTATGCCTGTGCTGCTGAATCAGAGAAATACAGCAATCCCTGAGACACCTGTAGCAGAGGAATATGAAAATATCTAAATCACCTTACATAGTAGCTTAGGACTAATGGCTTTATGGCACTTTGTGCTGTTTTATCCTGCATTGTAAAATAGCCCCAGTGGAGTCCTAGGCTGTTTGGTACTGCAGCGTAGAGGTGCTCTCAGTTTGTGTTGAGATGGAGTGGAGTAATAATTACTTTCTTCTCATGTTAAAAACCTGTTCAGAGTTGTTTATCCACCCACCACCATTTCTGCCTTTTCATCTGTAAACTGATGCTGCTAATCAATTAATTCATGCATGGTAAAATTCAGAACAGGGTGGAAAGGTGAGGTCTATGCTCCTATAATCATGTATCATCTTCCTCCTTACTGTGTTTTGTCGATGGTCTCAGGTGCTGTGTGAAAATCTTGCCCAGTGTTTGAGTTCCCTCCTCTTCTTAAGAGGTCTGACAGTTTTGATTTTGGAGTTGCTGAGTTTTGTTTTTCTAGAACTGTCTCCTGCAATGTGACAGAACACTGCAGTCATCACTAACCTAGTCCCTGTTTCAGGAGTTTATTGGTCTCACCCCTACCTTTCTTAGAGGCCCTTCCTGTTCCTCGTGCTGATCTCTCTGAACATTGGCCATTGTCTTTCTGCTCCCTGTCCTCAACTTCTCAGTTTCCTGTGTCCATCTGGGATGCTGTGTTTTAAATGCTAAGATATTTTAGAGGAAGGACTGTTTACTGCAGTGAGCCCTGATGCACATCTAGGGCTCTGAGGAACTGCAGGGATACAAGTAATAATTAAAACACCAATTCTGGTATTTTACAGCTTTCCATAAGGCAAAAACTGAAGGGGCTGCAGTTAAAAAGCAGTCTGAAAGCCTTAGAAGAGAATATGACCATCTGATGAAGGAATTTGAACAGCTTCAGGTAGGTGGCTCTGGATTGCCATACAAGGACTGTGTTTTGAAATTGTATCAGCAAAATTCTGTTTGTTTTGAGAGAATTTACCAAAATCTTTAGGATAGCATAAAGTTACAACAGGCAGCATTCCTTAAACTACTTCAAAATAGTAGAATTTTGTTTTGCAGAGTTAGTAGCATTTTATTTTTTGCACTTCGGTTGACAAAGCTCAGGTTATCATTAGCTTCCATTTTACTGTTGCTTGGAAAATAAGATTCAGGTGGTTTTGCACGTGATGATCACTGAAATACTGTAAGAAAATTATAGGAGGGGTGTGGGTGGCGGGGGGAGTATATACATGATTTATAAAAGTAATTTTATTTTGTTTGCTCTTAAAACATGGTTTTGCAATCCTAGATTATAAATGTTGCAATACTGTTGATACACAAGGATAAAAAAACCCAACAAACAGCCTAGGTTAAAAACAGGCTGCTATAAAATTCAAACTGAAGTACAAAATAATTTTTAAAAACTAAACCATATTAAGCAAAAGTTCAATTAGCTGTTTGAGTTTCTTATGTACATGGCTGTAATACCCATAAGATACACAGTAAGTATCAGTAAATAGAACTGGGAGTTTGTATTTTTAAGTTGTCTGACAGATGTTCATATGCTCCATACCCCACATCTGTCTTGAGCAAAATTCAGTAAAAATTAAAGTTAACCTATTTACAAGTAGTGGTCTTGGGAGAAAATAAATTATTATTTAAATTACGGTGACCCGCTTTTCACGAAGAGTTGTTCAGCCCTGTATTGATTTTTAAAAAAGGCAGTTTTGACCTGGTTATAATATTTTTTCCTGTATTCTGTGAAACCACTAACTCATTCCCAGCCTCACCCTGTACTTCGACAGATTGCTCAACTGATCTCTGTGTTCAATTCAAGACCACCATGCATGTCCTGTCCTTGTTGTGCTTCCCTGTGTAATGAGCCATAGTAGTCCTGCTGCATTTCTAGCAGACTTGTGGTCTAAAACACACATCCTTACCATCTCTGTTTACCTCTGAGTAGAAGGAACAGAAGGTACTGAGCACACAGTAGATTCAGCTCCCAGGGATAAATGAGTTGATAGCAGAAAATGTTTTATGCTGAGTTTGTTGCACAGCTCAGCTGTAAAACCAAAGGGAGCAGAACTAGGTTGCACAGCCCTGACTGCTGGCAGCAGAAGCTCAGGGGTTCTGCAGGGTAGTGTTGGTGGGAACAGCTTAGAAAGGTATGTGATGAACAAATCAGGTGTGACTGCAAAGGGGCAAAATTTGGCATCTGGGCTCAGTGGTTTCTGATCTTGCCAAACTGAAATTATTTTTCATCTGTCTCTTTTCAGCAACGTTTAAATAAAGCAGAAGATAAGAAAGACCTGTAAGCACATCTGGGACGGATGGCATCGCTACAGTTGCTTGAATGAGAAAAGGCTTGTGCTGTTGATGTTCCTGATGCATACCTGAAACAAAACTTGATTTTTCTGAAAAGCACATGCATTGCAGGTCACTATTCAGATTCCTCTAATATATCGGTTGCTAAAATGTTCTGTGTTGCAAATAAAATGTTAAGTGGCTTACCGGATTTACCATGGAGTTTGTCACTGCTCTCGTGAGGAGAAACTCAAAAATCTTTCAACTCCACCTGGAGCAACCTGTGTACCAAGCTTTTTCCTCCATAATGGTAACAGATCACCATTGCTTGTAGCATTTGAGTGGGGTTGTATATCACACTAGACCATAAAGACAATTACTTAAACCTCCTTGCAGCACCTGCTTGGAATCTTAGAAATTCAGTTCCCAGTGGGTTGAAGAAGGCTGAAAACTTATTTATCAGGGGAAAACTGAATGACAATCAGTCTAAGGAAAATAAAGAAAGAAACATTGCCTTTGCAAATCCACCTCACTAGCTTGTGACTTTCACTTTAGCCACATGGATTTGACTGTATTTTAACAAACAATATTTTGCATGCCTCTGGTTTATTTTTCTTTAATATATTGGAATATTTCATTTTTGGGTTGGCTGGTATTAGAAGTCTTTATTTTTACACTGTTTACATTGGTTTACTCCTTATGTACCACCTAACTTCTTTAGCTCGCTAAGTAAAAATCTTTTTAAATGTAGATAGTTTGGTTTGTTTTGTTTTGTTTTCATGGATACGATACCTCAAATAAATGTGCACTGTTTTGCATAAGACCTTTTTGGTATTCAGAAAGTTGTTTTGAGCTTATTTGTTAGTTGGTTCCAGTTTATATTTGAAAGTTTGATATGTTTGTTATATTAAAGGGATTGTTTAAGTTCATGGTTTCTGGATTTTTTTCTTGTAAATCTCTCCCAGTGTGCTGTCTCATCATAGTTAATAGTTATATACACCAGGAACAAAATATACTTCTAACTTGGTGATGTTTAACTCTTCTTGAAAATACAGTATTCATAGTGGTGGTTTTGCTTACTCTGGAAATCAAATTTGTTTAGCTCAGAATTTCAACACAGCTTATCAAGTATAATAACATATAACATAATAACATACCTTCCTATTTAATATGCCTCATATTAAATAAGAAGGCATCTGTTTTTAAATAATACTTTATCCTTGCTGAAGTAGTACAGAATGTGTTTTCAGAGATTCTGTGACACTCAAAAATTTTTTTTTATTCATATAAAAACTTCCAGGAAAAGTTACAGACTTTTCATACCTGCATACACGTGTTTTGAAGATGTAGGTGAATGCATCTTTGTTTCTTTTTTTCTCCACCCCTTTCTGAAATATTTAAAATTGTGCTGGAATGTTATCTCTGGTCAGATCCAAAGGCTGTGGTTGGAAACTTTGGAGGTATAACAAGAAGTGCTGGTTTTAATAAGAGAACAAAAAAAACCTCACCTATGTTTCTTCAAGACACTGAACAAAAGCAAATAATTCTTGCTTTTTATTTACTGTTATCTACTCAAACTTCAAACTCTTCTTCTGCTAGTATAAGTAGATAATGGGGTAGAAAATTAGAAGCTTATTACGAATTATGTTGTGCACTGTCCTTTTCATCCTTAAAATATTATCTTAAATAATATGGAATAAAAAACAGATGGCTGTGAATGCAGTGATAAAGATATTTCTCCTTGAGAAGGAACTCTGAATGGTTTACACAGTTTCTTGGTGTAGAGCATGACTGAAGTGTGAAGGAATACAGGTGGTATGCACTGTTTCCTTGGAGCTGGAATGAGGCTGGGTATTTTCAGACATGCAATGTACATTCAACACACAATAGATCCATGCTGTAATAGATTACACAGAAAACCTTGATATGGGGCCACAGGGAAATGTTCCCTGCCTTGGAGACTGCTTAAACACACAGGCTGTATTTTGTCTCCATTCACTTCTTCTGTCATGTCCATTTCTTGGATCCTTTGTCAGGTTTCCCTGTCACAGAGCATGACCATCATCATTTTTGTACTTGGCTGTTGTGGACGGTCACGCATTGGACTGAGTTGCATTATCACAATTCCAGCTCTTGGGAGTCCCACACTTGTTCACAGAAAAATAATCTGTTATTCAGATTAAAATTTTGTAGATTCTGTGAACTCTATTATGTAGAACTCTATTCTTGGAAAGAACATGGGTTTTGTAAAATCGTAAGTCTAAATAGCGTATATGGAAATTCTAGTAGATGGCAGATCCTTGTGAATACTTTGCATTTGCAGTGTTTCACATGATATGCTTTCAGGGCTTGTGAGAGTCTGGGTTGATCAACTTTAGGTTCACTCCCTGTTTTTGTTTTAAGTTATGGTTGATATACAGGGAAAGAATGAATCAAAATTTCTTGCTTTTATCTCCTGATCTTTCAGGCTGTTGGGTCACATTTTGGTCACATGTGCCTGTGTTGTGGGAAAGAAGTGGAAAAAAGTTAAATCTCTGCTAATACTTTTGGAATCAAAATAACTTTTGTACTGATGTTGGACAGTTAATTTATTCTGAGTATGTCTCCAAAAGTAAGAATTTGGAGCTCTTTATACTCTAAATAATGTCAAAGTAATTGCCTGGTTGTTTCACTGCCTTTTTTCCCTCTTTACAAAAGTACAAATGTGCATTTTCCGTACTTCAGTGAGGAAGCATGGGAGAGATTGTTCTAAAAATATTTGCACAGGTTTAACTGACAGTAGTTTTCAAAAAAAACTTGAGGGGTGTTTCCATATTTTTTTCATAAACCCCTTTTTCTGCTGAGTCAAGAAAGCAGTGAGGTCATGGTGGGTGCATGAGAGCTGACCTGAATATTAATAGACCTGGCTGCATGCTTTGGTGTTACCTTAAATGAAAGCACCTGTAGCTAGGCAGGATGTTTTTCCCTGTTTTTATTTTTGCAACAAACATGCAACAACACATCTTCCTTGATAACATAAATTGTGCAGAGTCTTTTCTGAAAATGTAGCCTTGCATTAGCACTCCCTGTGTTTGCTGCTACAATAGTCCCTGGCTACATAGCCTCATTGAAAAGACGCTGTGCTTTCCTAGCTTCTTGTAAAGGGTGAAAGCTCAGCTTTTCTCTCAGCATTGAAATAACATGTTTTTCCAAATGTGAAGTTACTGTAAAAGTACTACATGGCTGCCTCAGTTCTCAAGTGTCCCTTGAAATTCTGAATTTACTCTTTGGGACAGAAGCCCTCATTTTGCCATGTCTTTGGACAGTGCTTATCCCCCTGTCAGCTATAATCTGGCTCCTACTACAACCTGATACAAGTCATTTTACAGATAAGTTGGAAAATCAGCTCTCAGTTATGTCATTCCTGTCCTTCAGTACTCTGTGCTGTGTATTGCTGTGTGCATTAATTGTGGAGTGTCTGAAAATCTAGTTCTAGAACTGAGCATCCTCAGTTCAGGAATAATATGGAATGTTTTATTTTCCATTATAAAATGTAACATTTGTGTTTTGTTTATAAGGTAATGTACAAATAGGGACAAACATTGCAAGGTGTGTTTGTGAGGAAAACAAGAGTCCCTCTAGTTTTGTGTCCACTCTGAAATGCAGCTGTGGTCCAAAGGAAGTTTTTGTACCTCCTGCAAGGGCAAGTGCCCTGAAAAGGTTTTGCTCTTCTGTCTCTAGCTTTGGGAGAGCTGAGCAGAGAGGGAAGCAGGCTATACAGCCCAGGACTATACATGCTAAAAGATTCCCTGGAGGTGGTCTTGGTCTGCATGAAGCACATCTGGGATATTTGAGTTCTCAAACATACTTGCGTGCACCAGGGTTTAGCGAGTGGGAACCTCCCCACTATGTTTAGTGACTAGCAGGAGTTAGATATTAGTTTTAGTGTGTCTGTTGGAAGGGAGGAGATGCCCAAACCAACTACCAGGGAATGTGAATATGGGAAGGATCCTTCAAATGAAATTTGAAAAATTTCAAATTTGAAATTTCATCTGGAAATTGGACACCAATTACTGCTGTCATAAAAGCACATCTGCAAGACCCTTGACATAAAAAGCTGTTGCTTTAACCCTTTATCCTGCTGCTTGAGGTCAGACTGTCTGTTTAGCCCGATTTGATTTGTTCTTGTTTTTGAAAACACAGCCAGAAGAGGCAATAGCTTTGGTGATAATTGTGTTTTGCGGATTGTGTAATAACTTCTTACCTCAGTGGTGAGACCATATGCTACATCTTACTAAGCATGAGGTTTAAATCCCTGTTCCTATGACTATGGAAGAAGAAGGTGCTAAACTACTCCTTTCTTTGTGAGTTTAACAGGGTATGGAATGGACAATGTGAGAGGAATGAAGAGAGGAACTGTTATTCTTGGCCAGTAAGGACAAAATCTTAGGCTTTGATTCTTCTCCAGACATGACTTGGGCATTAGAGGTCTAAGGAAACAGAGCATACAGTGAAGTAGAGGTCTTGGAAACAGGCTGTGTGTCTGTCCTAGGTTGTTTGTTTCATACCAAGTACAAAGTGAACATGAACTAATTAGAAAATCATAACAAATAATAAGGTAAACAAAAGTATACAGAAGACTGATGCAGATTTTAAGCTAAAAAATACCTGAACACCTTCCCTCCAAAAAATAACAGAAGACCCTCCACCAAAAAAAAAAAAAAAACCTACAAAAAACCACAACCCAACCAAAACAAACAAACAGAACAACCAACCAAATAAAAAAGCTGAAGTTGAAAAATGAAAAACTAAGAGCCTGCCTTCTGGCTTGAAAGGTAAAAGGAAAGGAGGTGCATCCTGACTGGGGTCAGCAACATCACAGGTCAGAAACACTTTGCAGCTGATTTGACACAGATGTGTCTCTGTGTATGGGATCCATTCTGAGCTAGGGTTTACAGTCTTTAGCTTCTTCCTCAAATAATTATCTTTTCAAATGCATTGTGTTATACAGATAGAGATTTTTTTTTTCTTGAAACCTCTTGTCCTTGAACTTGCATACTTCTGGCCTGCAAAGATTCATGGTCCTACAGAGTTCTCATCTATACAACACCTGCAGGTGCTCCTACCATATATCATCACCTGAGGTGCTGAAGCTTGGAGTACTGTTCAGACAGATGTGCTGCAGGAAAGAAATTTGCAAGGAGTGTGAGTTACAGTCAATTCAGATTCTTCTGACTGTACCCTTCCTGTGTTAATTACTTGTTCCATAGTATGTCTTTTCCTCTTGGTATCAAGCACTTCTCTAAAATCCTAGTTACATAAGTAATAACATAAATGTAGTTTTGTGGATGTTCTAGGAGAAAATAATATGTAATACACAGCCAGTCCTGAAAACTTGAGTTTATGTGGTAAGTGTAGGGCATCTACATTGGTTTCCTGCAAATGATTTTGCTGTTGCTCTTTGCTTCTATGATTAGCCTAGAAGCCATTATACCTGCTGGAGTGATTTCATTGTCTTTGTATTGTATTAATTTTGTATTAATTGTATTGATTTTAGAGCTAAGTGTTTACTAACTAATTTAGAACTAAGTATTTGTTAACTAGTTCATACTAACTTGTATTCATTTCAGAACTAAGATAATGTTACTACAACAGCTTTTTTAAGTTAATTTTCAAAATTGCTTTTCATGGTGCTCCATTTTTATCTGGAGTGGATTCTAACCTAATTATCAAACCACATTACTCAGGTTTGATGCTAGCTCAGTTTTCAGTATGTGCTTTAGAAATATGTCTAATATGTCTTTTCCAATATGACATTTATTTCCCCATAATGTTATCTGCTAATGAGAAAATCTGAAAGTTTCCAGCCCTGGATTAAGTAACATTTACATCAGACCACTTTCCTTGCTCCTCTGAAGCAAGACAGCTTTTACTGACTTGAGTGCCATGCCTACAGGTTTCTGCAAAACGCTGGGACTTGTTTTGGGAGGCTGGCTGCTTCAGTGCTGGATACAACATTGCTCAGATCAAAGCAGTTCAGCAGTTTACCCAGATTTCCTTACACTGCAGCAGAGGGGAAGCCAGTTGCAGAACTAGGAAACCTGAATTGTGTTAACCCTACAAAAATACTTCAGCAAATAGCTTCTTTCCATTTTAGTAATGGAACACTTACTAAATGGAACACTTACTAAAATGAAGTTAGGACTTAATTGCTTTGAAACCAACTCCATGCCTGAGTAGGTCATTGAGGAAATACTTTGCTTGATGCTGTACCCTCAGTGTGTGCCCTGAACACCTCTTTGGTGTTGGCTGACACACTGGTACTGATTCTTACTTCAGGGAATCTCCTAGGTGAGAAGGACATGCTTTGCTTCACTCCTGCAAGATCTGTGCTAGGGTGTCTTCTGTAGGTAAGGTAGAAGAGCTGAAATGTAGCCAGCAGTATTCAGCATGCAGGACTGACTTTTTCAGCCCCAGTCCTATCTGTTATACTAAATTACAGCAGGACTGCCAAGAAACTCATTCCCTATGAGCCTCCTCCAGCAAACCAGAAGCTGCAGCCCTGGGCCACCTTCTCTCCTTTCAGGTGTGACACAAAGAGCCTGTGGGGCCCGAGCCACTTCTTCCCACCGAGGCTGCTGCATGAGCTCGGGGTGGTTTGGAGAGCAGGTGCTGTTTATTTAGGCATTTATATCTATGCATGGAGACGACTCCCAGAACTTGGGTCATGGGACGCAGCAAGGCTTTGGGAACTCCAAGGAGGCTTCCGTGCGGGCCAAGCAGTGTGCGAGAGTGGCCGGTCCTATCTCACTCCCTCAGGCTCGCCTTAACAGCGAGCACTTCGGCGGCCGCCGGCGGGCAGGTGGCTCTGGGGGTCAGATGCTGAGGGGCAGAGGCCACCACCACCTGCCGGCGGGTTCGTGTGCGTGCGGCCAGCCCCGCTCCGCGCCCCCGGAGCCCTTCCCGCGGGCCGCCGCCTTTGAAGTGCAGCCCCCGCCTGAGGGCACGGGCGCTGTCGGGGCGGTCGCTCGGGAGCGCCGGCCGGAGCGGGGCTGACCAGGGGGCACCGGGGGGAGGGCGCACGGAGGCGTCGCCCGGGCCGGCCCGGAGCCGGGTCTCTCTGTTTCCCCGTAAATAAAGCGTCGGGCCGTGGGCGGCCGTATAAATGCGGCTGCGGCGGGGCCGGCTCGCCCTGCCCCAGGCCGGGGAGCGGGCGCAGGCAGAGCCGCGGTTCAGGACGCGGACAGCGCTGCGGGGCCGCGGGCGCGGCGGGGCCGGCAGGGGGGGCCGCGCTTGCCGGCTCAGGCGGGGCCATGGCCGCGGGCGGGCGGGCGAGCGAGCCGCTGGCCGAGCTCAGCCACTACGTGGTGGCGCGGCCCATCTACAGCGAGCCCGGCTTCCAGGAGGAGAACGAGCGGCGGCCGGCGCTGCCGCCCACGCTCCGCGAGCGGGCGCAGGCGACCTGCAGGTGGGTCCGGGCGGCGGGAGGGAGCCGGGGGCGCGCTGTCCCGGCGCCCGCAAACTCCAGCCGCTGAGGGATGGAGAGTCCCACACGCCGGGCGCATCCCGGCTCCCCTGCCCCACACGCCGGGCGCATCCCGGCTCCCCTGCCCCACACGCCGGGCGCATCCCGGCTCCCCTGCCCCACACGCCGGGCGCATCCCGGCTCCCCTGCGTATCGCACTGCCCAGGGCGGGCTTCCTCAGGGAGCGCGCTTTTGACACCACTACGTGTCCCGTCCCTTCTGGCAGACAGGGCTGTGACAGCCACTGCCCCTCAAATTTAAATGTTCATCAGCTCAGCTCTCCGCCACTTTGGGGTTCTTGGGGCGCTCCAATCGTAGCTCCGTGGGGTGTGTTGATCACTTGTTTTCTCGCAGATGTTCAAGGAAAAGGGCCTTTCAGATTGCCAAGTCCTTTCTGCCCATCCTGGAGTGGCTGCCCAACTACCGGGTGAAAGAGTGGCTGATCAGCGACATCATCTCGGGGCTCAGCACCGGCCTCGTCGCCACCCTGCAAGGTAAAGTCAGGCGAGCCCGGGGCGTCCCCATAAGGGAGCCGGCTGAACACCGGGACGTTTTGCAGATGGAATTACAAATCTGAGGCTTGTTATTTAATACTAGATATTAGGTATTATTTTGCAATAAATAATTTATGGTTTTAATTTATTCCTTTTTCTTTCCTTGGCTAGAAGATTTAAATTTCCTGTGATGTGCTACAAGGATGTATTTAACTTTTCTGCCAGGCGTTTTACTCAAAGAGCATTTATTTTGATATTTAAAATTTTAATTACATTGTGATAAATCAGATAGGTTGTGTGGTCTTATTTCTCTTTCTTGGTTGTCTAAGCCTATAGTTCTTCTGCAACTGCCTGCAAAAATCTAGTTATTCCCCTAAAATAATGCAACCTTGATATCTAATCCTCTTTAAAATTCATCTATCTCATAAGGTTGTTCAGGTCTCTGCAGAAGACAACCCTCAAGGAGGTCGTGATGTATTCAGATTTTTAAAAAATTAAACTTGATGGATATTTTGAGTACATGGCTTGCGATGTTAACTTTTCCTTCCTTCCTTCTTCCACTTGTTAGTAAAGCTTTTGGTAGATGAACAAATAGGAAAGTGTCAGAAATAAGTAGAAATTTGTTCAAATAAGCTACTTAAGGAAGACTCAGAGACAGAACCAACCTGCCTGAGGCAGCATCCATCTAAGACAGGACTGACTATAACCCTGATACATCCAGTAATTTAATCTCAGTAAAGTTCTTACACTATTTTCACACTTTTTTTCATGACTTCAGCAGGCAAAACTAGCTGTGTGAACCCCACACTTTCCCTCAATGGAAATTCAGTGTTTGTGGAAGAGGACAAAGATTTACATGGGAACAAAGAAAGCAGTTTACGCATTCCCGATTAGACACAAGTATTCTCTCCTGTCTGTTCCCTTGGAGCATGCCAGGAAGGCAGAGACTGGCAGGAAAAAAGCATTACAAACTTCTGCCCCAGGCAGGGGGTGACCTGAGAAATAAAGAAAGTGATTCTTTCCCAAAGAAGAGTGTCAGAGCTGGAAGATCTTTGCTGAAGGTAATGGCACAGTTACAGAATCCCTGTGCCTTTTTAAAATGAAAGGCTAGATAGAACTTTCATATTACTTATAACACAGCTATTGTGCTCATACTATAACCTCCTTTTTTTTTTTTCCAGTGGTCTTTTTTTATCCTAAATATAATCTATTTGTAAAACCAATTTTAAAATATACTGTCTGGTCTCCCACCTGTGCATTAAAAAAAAAAAAAAAAAAAGCAGAAAAAAAGGAAAAAACCCAAATTAATGCAAATCTACACCTAGATATAATTAAAAAAAAAACCACCTCGAAATTTTAGAACATGAATTGCAGGAAAAATTGGCCAAAATATTTGCAAAAAATGTTGGGGTCTTGAGGTCCCTGAAGTCCCTAATTCCCAGCAACTAAGTGTGTTGCTTGCAGTCCTTCAGTCAGTCACAGCAGAATGACCAGCACTTCAGGACTTGTCATACTCTGACAGGTTTTGGAGAATCTTTGAAGGAGAACTCTGGCTAACTGGGATATGATTTTGAAAGCAATTTTTTTTTATTGCTTGCTGGATTTGACAGTTTGCACAGGTATGCAAAGGAAGAAGAACCAAGGCTCTCAAATTTATGTGACTTACTATTGGTAGATTAGTTTTTACTGGGAAAAGAAGTGGTCCTGTTTTCACAAGAGCTGAAGATACCGAAGTGTATTTGTTGTGCAATAACTCAGACTTATGCTTGACATTTCTGTCTGAAACTAGAACCTTCACACATCCTCCTTTTCTCTCAAGGACACTCTTGCAGCAATGTTCCCCACTTAGGTTTCTGTCTCAGCCTGTGTATTGGGCTACCTATGCAAAGATTGGAACATCTTTCAGTACTCACTCAGCTACCAGCATGGGATGTACAGTCAATTACAGGCCCTGATACTCACTCACATGTGTGCCTGTGACTGACTTACAAAACAAAGCATATTCTCAATTGCATCTGGACCACAGCAGTAAATCTTTCTGAAAGTCTAATCTAGACAAGGTAGTAGATTGCTGAGAGATTTTAAATATGATATTTTGATGATCTATCATTTCAGGTTTGGCATATGCTTTGCTGGTTGCAGTCCCTGTTGGATTTGGTCTCTATTCTGCTTTTTTCCCCATCCTGACATACTTTTTCCTGGGAACATCAAGGCACATCTCAGTTGGTAACTGCATGTGTTCAAATAACAGTGATTTATCTATTTCAGTGTTAATCCTTACAGCAGATGTTCATATTTCATACAATATAACTACTTTCTGAAACAAATTGGCTATGGTGAATATTAACATTGGTAGATCTCGGGAAATTAAGGCTTATTTCTTCTTTATACAGGCAATTGTTAACAGCTAAGTTTAGGTATGCCACTGCTTTTTGCTTGAATTTGTGCTGAAGTTTAAATCTTGTCTTTGGCTACACTCTATGCAAGAAATCACAAGATCAAGGCCTCAGCAGGCATGACAAACATTTTGTCTACCAGCTAAAGCTCAAGATGGCTAAAACAGAGCTCTTTCAGTCTTCTCTACAAGCCTTATTTGTTGCATCCTTTTTTCATTACTGTGAACAGTATCTTCTTGCCTGTTGTGGAGACCCAGAACTTGTGTGTCCACTCCAGCCTCACTGTAGGGCCTCACATCAAGGCCATGGGTAAACCTGTTGATTCTTTCTGAATACTTTCTTTAGAATATGAGGTTTGTTTGCTGTCAGTTCTCACACTTAAAATTCTTCTTACAGCTCGATCACTGAAGTGCCTTTTTCTTCATTCTAGCAAAATCTAGTCTTTTCTTCTTCCTATCTACCAAGAACACATTGTTTTCCCCTCCCAGAGCTTCGGCATGATACTACACTTTTTCATCAGCTTTCTTCTCTGCTGCATCAAAACATTTGCATCAATGTTTTCTCAACTTTGTTAGCCTCTTCCTACCCTACCAAGCAGCTCACATTTGCTATCCAGATCTGACTTGTTATGTCAATTTATGATGGCATTCCTACTTTCTAGATTATCAAACACTCCTTTTTTATGCTTTTCCCAATGCTCTTATTCATGAAGTGTCCTTTAAGGTATCTATGAAATTAACTTAACCTTCTTTAAGACATTTTGTGACATTTTCCTTTCCTGCATAATTTTAGTAAATAACTGCAACAAATATGATTACTTTTAGATTGTGTCTTGCTGGCACAATGATCACTTTCTCTGTATCTTGCCCAAAGTACAGTTTCAGTCATCTTTAGCCAATGTAATAGCACAATACTGCCAAAAGATGTGGTTCTACCCATTGGATCATGTTCCTGCCACATGTGTGTTGTTGGGAACCCTGCTCATGTGGCATGCTGGATCAGCTGAAAACTAACCATGACAAAAAAATAAAAAAAACAACCAACAAAAAACCAACCAACCAAACAAACAAACCCTAAAATTCAAAGAAATAAATGTTGCTTTCACCTGGGTCGGTGATCTGTATTGTCTGGTTGTGATGCTGATAGAAGGGAGATGGTTGGAGTGTGTTGAACATGTTGCCACTTTTGGCCTCGCTGCAGCCCTAAATTGGCTCAAGCAAAGCATGAAACTGCTTATCTGTATGTACAACACAAGTTATTTAAAGAAGGTGCAGTATTTTTGTCTCATGTATGCAGTGCCTGTGGCTCTTGGCCCCCTAATACTACCAATGTACCCCAATTACAATATTGCATGATTTTTTTGAAGTAGAGTTCCTTGTCTAGTCTGATAAATGTTGTTTTTTTTTCACTGTGTGTTAAAGTTCAGTGTGTTGTGTTTGTCATTACAGGTCCATTCCCAGTGGTCAGTTTGATGGTGGGATCTGTTGTACTGAGCATGGCCCCAGATGAGAATTTTCTCATAGAAGGCAGTAATGCTACAGGGACTAATGTCACAGGGGCACTGATAGACACTGAGTCCAGAGATGCACAGAGAGTGCTGATTGCAAGTACTCTCACATTCCTGGTTGGAATTTTACAGGTAAAATAGTTGACTTGAATACACAAGGTTGACACTGCTTTAATGTTAATGGCAGAAAAATGCCTACTACAGTAGTCAGATATTTTCCTGTAGTAAAACACAAAAATGAAGGAAAGTTATCACAAACTTTAAAGAGCTTCATATCCTGTATGGAGTCTCTGACAGCATGACTGGGAGCACAGAGAGCAGAACAGCTCTGCCATTGCAGACCAGAAGATCTGCATGAAACTGGGTACTAATGGTGCATATCCTGGGGCTTCCTTTCACACGTTGCTTCAGGTCTCCTTTATTTCCTTGGATGGACAATACTAAGCTACACTAAGCTGAAATGGGGCAAATATTGTCCTAAGACTCTGCATCAACAAAGAGAGAAAACAAAGCATAAGAAATTTCCAAATAAAAGTGTACCTTTTTGTTATTTAACAAGCTGATATTCTTCATGATTTTTCTAGGTTATATTTGGAGTTCTCCAGATTGGTTTCATTGTGAGGTACCTTGCAGATCCATTAGTTGGGGGATTCACAACTGCAGCTGCTTTTCAAGTGCTTGTGTCACAACTGAAAATAGTTCTGAATGTTTCAACTAAAAATTATAATGGTGTCCTTTCCATAATATATGTAAGTATGCCCTTCTAATCGGCTTTGGTTTTATGACAGATATTTTTATATAATTGTTTATCTTCTGCTTCCATTTCACACAGGGATCGTTCATATATATGATAGTAAATATAGGGCATTCCTTTAGTTCTCCCTTTCACGAAGATCTGCAGCTGTTTATTTTTAGCGTGGTGTTCTAAATAGCTGCCTTTGGGGTTCCTCACACAGAAATTGCCATCTTGAAGTCTTTTTCAGACAGAGCACTTTTTCACATGAGGTTTAAATGCCAAGCAAAACAGTTTTTCACTTCTGGAGACTACAGTTTGTCCCATCCCTTGCTTTTTCACTTATTGTGAAGGACATTTATTATTATTTATAGGACATTTATTATTATTATATATGTGAAGGATATTTATTATTATTGTGAAGGACATTTATTAACCCTGTCAGGTCATCTCCCAAAGCTCTTTACACTTAAACCAGCAGATCATTGTGGTAAAGGGCATTGTTCTCCATTTCCCACTGTAGCCATGTATGTGAATTCCTAAAGGATACAGATTCCCACCCTTTGGCCAGGTACCTATTGGTTAGCAAATGTGAGGCTGATTGTTGCTGTTACAACTCCATTTGTTGATTTTTTTTAGAAAACACTCAAATGGAGAAATGTTTTGGCTGCATTACAGAAATACTGAATTCCTAGAGGTCTTGTACTACAGAATAGTATCCTTTCCCAGGAAAATTATTCAGAGTATTGTCACTGACTTCAGCATGAAACTATCTAGGTTCACAGCATTTTAGATGTTCCATAGCACTTCATATTTCTAAAAGAGGCTGTTTTAGGGGAAAAAATGTATTTGGAGATTTTACATGCCAGTTCTGGCAACCAGATTAGGAAAAATACAGCAGGCATCTAGATTAACAATAATAGGATGAATAGAACTATAAACAGCAAGGTAAAAATTTAAAAAGAGATCTGGAGGATTATTTGTGGGGGTAAGAAATTATTTTCTTAACGGGCCTTTTCAGAACAAATGAAAACTCTTCCCCTCAGAACAAGGAAAGTTAGATGAGACAAAGTACTTACTGTATAATATACCTTACAGCAAACCTGGCAGAATGATGGACTTGTTAATCAGCATTTTTTTCCATCTGTTTGTTTATTGAATGAATGGTATAATTTAGTATAATACATTTTTTGAAAGGACTGCATGGTTCTTCCAGCTCCAGCAAGGCTGAGTGGGATGCTGACTTTCTAGGTTAAAGTTCAAAGCTTCTGTGTTCTTGCAGGTGAGCCAGGTGAATGTGTTTGCAGGTGCATGTAGAGCAAAGAAATTGTTATTTCTTGTTATCTGCTCAACCAGTGATTTGCTGTGTCTGCTTCAGCAAGTTTTGGACTTGCTTCAGTAGTGTTTAACAAACTGCAACACCAAGCATCCAACATTAGCAGAATCTGCAGCCAAAGTTAGGAATTTACTGTTTCCCTGTGGAGTGAAGCAGTGCAAGAGGTGCTCAGCCATTCTCATGGGATCTGTGGTAAACAGAAGAATGGGCAAGAAATGGCTTGTCAGCCAAGGGAGGGCGTCTGATTCAGTGTTTCAGGAAGGCTTCTTAACTTAGAAAACATAGCCAATTCAGCACTTAGATGTTGTATTTCCAAACCAAAGTCTGTTCAGAAGGGTGGGAGTGCTGCTGCTGCAAGCCTCCTCTTATGTTTAAACCAAAAGCTCATTACTGGGGGAGCTAACCAGGATGCAAGAAGTCTGTTTCCAGCCCCTTTTCTACCAGATGGTTCTGCTACAGCTACTTCACTATGCATGGGATAATTACATTTTCTTGGAGACAGGAGGCAAGTGAGAACTACCCTGATGGTTAGGAGTGGGACAGAGTAGTATTTGCGACTTTCTGTAATCATCCCTTCATGTTTTCTCTGTTCAATAACTTGTAATAAACAATAGGATCAAGCAAGGGCACAGGAAGGGTAGAGAAGGGAGCAGCCTATTGCAGCCCAGTTTGAGTGCTCCAGTCTGGGCTAAACTCTGCTGGGAGGCTTAATTTACTGTAGAGTGAGGTGTAGTGGCTGCTTTTCTGAAGTGCAGGATTCTCCACAGCCTGGTATGACCTGTGTGTTCACACTCATCCTCTGTTTGTCAGCAGTGGAAATAGGAAACAACTAAGGCACAGACCACATGAACTGGGCATGAAGTGAACCAGAGCTTTGCCCATGGGTCTGCTAGCTCTCTTTAGAGAAATGAGGATCTCCCTTGCTATTTGTCAAAGTGAAGAAGCTCCAGATCTTCCCTTCCTTTCTCTGATACAGGTAGAGGTAAAACACAGAGAATTAGCCCTTTTTACTTAGTATTAATTGACTAAAATTGGGAAGCAGAAGCCCCCTATGTGGACAATTCTTGCAGTTATGCTTTTTCCATTAAATTCACTGTTAAATCCATTTACAGATAGCACCTTGACAATACATTTTCCTCAGGCTTCTCTAGGATTGAATGAAGTTACTTGGCCTTCTCCAAAACCCTATGCATCTGGATCATCTCATGAGTATTTGCACATCCTTCAAATGGACATGGGCATGTTTTATGCTGTTATTTTTGTTTTTCAGACTCTTGTTGAAACATTTGAAAAAATTGGGACCACCAACATTGCAGATCTCATTGCTGGACTCCTCACTATTTTTGTCTGCATGGTAGTTAAAGAAATAAACGATCGCTTCAAACACAAGATACCTATACCTATACCAATAGAAGTGATTGTGGTAAGCAAGGGGGCATAACAAAAGCTGAAAACAGATAAAATTGATGGGTCTAGCTACAGGAAGACAGGAATCTTTTTAAGTCTTAGAACTCTTGTTTTATCTTATTACAGACAATAGTAGCCACTGGCATTTCCTATGCTGCAGACTTGGAAAAAAAATACAATGCCGGCATTGTTAAGAGCATTCCAAGAGGGTGAGTTTCTTTGTTTTGTGGGGAAAAGGTATTATTTTAATTGGCTAAAAATTACTGTAGTAAGAGAAAATGCATAAAAGAAACATTGAGAGCTGTAACCTGAGTTTAGAACTTAGATCTGGGAATTTTCTGAGTTTTACTTCTGGCTCTATCAGTTATGCCACCCAAATGTGTTGCCTAGCTTTCCTTTTGTAAAATGGGCTTAGGAATGTCTGTCTAATTCATGAAGTCCATCTGAAAATTAATTACTTCCTGTTCATGAAGTGACTATGGGACTGTGGAAAATGGTTTTAAAAAATAATAATTTTTAATAAAGAAATTCTGCATAGATTTAATTTCTGTAATCCTGAGTTATCCCACTGCAGTTCACAATCCTGCTGCTACTGTTATCCCAATCAACTCTGTCACTTCCATACTCATAGGAACAAGGATGTTGAGGATTACACTCAGAGAGACTTCCACTTGAAAGATTCAGAGCACTTCACAGTAGTAACCTTCACATTCCATTTAGTATTCAGGGCTTAATTAATTAAAATTTGTGGAAACACAGTAGGGGATGCTTCTGAGATCTTACTGAAGAAGTATGCTAACAATAGTATGAAGTGGCATTAACATATTTATATAATTCATCACACTATTCAATACATTCTTTATTCGATGCTTCAAAAAATGTAGTTTTTCACTTTGCTATCATAAGGCCAAATCTCAGTCATGCTGAGAACAATGGGAACTTTGTTGCTGACTAATACCATCAGGATTTGGGCTGGGGTGAGCTAGATAAGCGTGTTCTGTATGTCAATGGGCTGTTTCCACCTTTTTATTAACTTGAAACATTACACTTCATATTATAAGCAACCTGTATGCCTCTGCCTCAAACTCCTTGACAGTTCTGGTAAGAATGGAATTCAATCAAAGTTGGTAACACCAATATATTTTCTGAATGCTAGATTTTTGCCTCCTGAGCCTCCAAATGTCAGCCTGTTTTCCCAGATGATTGCAGCCTCCTTTTCCATTGCTATTGTTGCTTATGCTATTGCTGTGTCTGTGGGGAAGGTATATGCAACCAAGTATGACTATGCTATTGATGGAAATCAGGTATGTATAACCAAAATAGTTTATAAACATAGTGATATTTATAATGTAAAACATGCTGACTTATGTAGCCAAATGAAAGAAACACCATTCACATACATTTTTCAGACAAGCACTGAAGTCTGACAGGAGAAATCCTTTCAACTCTTGAAAAAAAATAGCTGGAATGGCCACATAGAGATGAGCCAGATCCAGCTGCAGTATGGGCTTTTCATACTATTTCATTCCTTCTTTATTGGTCTAGTGACTGCAGTAGCTCTGAAAGGGCTGAGCACTGTAAAGGGGAATTTTCTGGTGATGTCAAGTTGACATGGCCTAGCAACCTACTTTCCACTTCCACTTGTAAGGCATATTTTGAGGTGGGTTGCTTGGGCAGATGAAGGCAATGTTAAGCTAAGAAGTTGCTCTGGACAGCTTTATTTAGGCTTAGACTTCATGCAGGATTTGAATCAGCTGAACTTTACAGTTAATAAATTATTATACTTCTCAGCATGACTCCAGTAACATCAATGTAACTGCACCTGGAACCTAACAGATCAGTCCTGCAGCTTCACACAAGTTACACACAAGTGCCTACCAGCATTTGAACGTGCTGGAGTAGCTGTGTGCACTAAATGGCTGAACTGCTTTAAGCATTGGTTTCTAGGGGCACAGAGCTAGAACGTGCCATGAGCTGTGCATCACAGGCTGTACAGGATTCCTGCATTTGTTCAATGTCTTCACTGGGGGTTATGTTGCTCGCCCGTGGTGTGGAATTAAAATGTCAGAAAGCTTCCTCATCCTGCATCTATGCTAATTTTTAATTTTATCCTTTGAGCATATTAGAAAATGCCCACACTACAACCAATAGATGAGTATTTTGTTTATTGAATCCTTTATTTTAGTCCTAATGGATTACATAAAGTTTGACTTTAGAAACACTGCTTTGCTGTATATAAGAAAATTATGCTTCTGTTTGTCAGTTTACAATCCTCAAAGGTCATATCTGGTAACACTTGGTCTTAAAGGTGACAAAAATGCACCAACTTTCAGTTTAATAAATCTCAAAGAATAATACATAATCCTAGAAGTGCTGTTTATGCTGTTCTGTTTAATATGTTGTTCTGCTAGCAGTGGTGTCCTTCAAAGATACTGATTAAATATTGTAGTAGAAGAATCAGTTTATAAAAGCAGAGTGCCTTCCTTTCATTTCTATGTTATGAATTTTACATGTAGCAAAGGTTAAATGCATTTCAGGATGATGAGCAAATAGTTTAGTTGATCTGGAGAAGTTAAAATAACATCATAAATGCAGGTAGTAAAATAATTTTGAAGGACAGGTTGATATTATTATCTATCAGTGTCTACATTATCTTCATAGATACAGATCATTAACACCTAAGAACACTAGGAACCATACCTCCAATATTTTCTCATCAGTCACAGTGGTTACATGGGAATAGTCATGAATCATTTAGATCTGTTACTGCTCTTGTGGTTGAAGCTAAATGAAAACTTACAGGAAATTTAATTTTGTACAAAAGAGGGGAGACAGCCAAAATCAAATATTAAATTATATTTTAAAAAGCTTGCAATGAGTGAAAAGCTCTTGTGCCTGTGTCAGCTTGGTGAAAATAAGGTTTCTGTCAATTATATGGGGTTGGTTGCAGACAGCTCCCAAATTCTTGATTTCCCAGCAGAGGAATGGCCCAGATCCCAGGACATAAAGCTCCCAGGGTCTTTGTCACTTGAGCAGAAAAACCAGCATCAGTAGGTGCTGGCTTCAGTGACCCTGGGGAAATCTATGAGAGTGCTGCCTCAGACTTAGTGTGAGTTCATTAGGATGCTTAGAGTGAAAATTTTCTGACTTAGCAAACTGGAAGTTTTCAGTGAAATTGTGCATTATTGCAAAGTTCCTTAATAGTTCTACTGATAATACAGTGCTTTGCATTAGTTAAAGTCTTGTCTAAATTCAGACTATTGTACTGAGTTTAGTACAATAAACTTGTTTAGCTTATGATACCTGGAAGTTAATTTTTTTCTAATACTCATTTCTTGATTCAATTATTCTAGTGTAATTCTTAGAAATGTTAGGTTTGATGACATTGATGGAAGTTTTAAACACCTTTTACTCAGATGAGTATGTCCACTTCAGGGGGAGTACACCAACTTCTTTGTGTTGGTTTCCAAGCAGAGGTAGCTGCACTGGCACGAGAGGCACTTGTGTAAACATTTAACAGCTATAACTAGTTCATACTTTTCGTAATATTATTGTGCTACCTACTTTATCAACTACTGCAGAAGCTGCTGCTGTCTTTCTCCATTGAAAAACTGTCTTCAGGCATCTTTATTTACAGCAGTATCCAATTATCTTTCAGGAATTTATTGCCTTTGGGTTCAGCAACATCTTTTCAGGTGCCTTTTCTTGTTTTGTTGCAACTACTGCTCTTTCACGGACTGCAGTCCAAGAAAGTACTGGTGGAAAGACTCAGGTAATGGCCTCTTCTTATTAGTACTGTGCAGAGGTAAATTTAATTTTGTGTAGTGCACAGATTTCCCTGTGAGATGAAAATTGTCCTTAAACAATTGCGTTGCTGGCGCATGGAAAGCCACGGCTCTAGTAGTGAATCATTTTTGTAGCTCTGCCAGAAGAGGGCAATCAAGTTTTACATAGCATGAGTTACCTTAGGGGTCAGAAATCTTTTAACTCTAGTGCCCCAGAATTTTATTTCCAATTAAAGGACTGAGTTTATCACAGTAGGATGTGGGAGGAAATCTCTCCCAGCTGGCTATGGTATCTTTAAACTCCCATGTGCTGGCCTGAGCAGCTCTGCCATTTGCCATCCACCATCAGCCATGGAACATCTTCATCATGATCATAAATTACTTTCTTCTACCAAACTATAGCTGTGTGGTTCTTAATAGTGAAAAACTGCAGGTTATCCAGCAGCTCCTTTTCCAGCTTACACACAGACGGCTCCATTCATCTGTCTTTGTAACATAACCCCTCAAGAGCTACTACCCTGTGTTTGTTTAGACTTCCTGCTTAATTGAATTCCCTCTGTGTTAGCTGAAGTGAATAATGGTTGCCCACATATGCCTAAACACAATGACACTTTGGCAGGTCTCCCTGTTCCTAAAGAAATGTAATGTGCAACTGTTTGTAGTTTTCTCTTTGTAATCCTAGAAACAGATGATAGAATCATAGTAAGTTCATTTCCTATAAACACTGTTCTTTGCAGGTTGCTGGTATAATCTCAGCTGGGATCGTTTTGATTTCCATTGTTGCCCTGGGGAAATTGCTAGAGCCCTTACAAAAGGTACTGTACTCTTCTGCAGCACAGCCACATCAGATCCACATGTTCAACTATGATGGGCAAGATTAATATCCCACTTTAAACTGTGGTATCTGATTCCAGACAGGGCTGTGGTTTATAGTGTGTGATGCTGAGCACTATCTTAATATGTATCTTTGCTTCTGAATACCATTTTTTCATTATTTTTCTTCACAGTCTGTGTTGGCAGCTGTAGTCATAGCTAACTTGAAAGGGATGTTCATGCAAGTGTTTGATGTTCCCCGTCTATGGAGACAGAATAAAGTGGATGCTGTAAGTAACCTAATTTTTTTTCTTCCTGAATGTTTTTGTCCACTCTTGGTGGTTTTTTTTACCTTTTAATGCCATCCAAGTTTCTCTTAACTACCACATAAGCAGGATTTTGTGGGGTTAACATCAGAAAACTTCTATGTGTATCCTCAAAATGCAAATGCTATAAGGTCAGTAAAAAATTCACCATTTTTAGGTCAGTATTCTGCTAATCTTCCTTATTTCCTAAACCCTGCTGTAAGGGTGCCAGTCAGGGTATTTGTGTGCATTGATAACTCCTTCATAGCCATTTCCATAGTATACAGCAATCTTGTGTTGATATGGCTTCAAAAGCAGATGGCCTGCTGCCTCCTTTACCATTCTGATTTTATCTTTTGCACTGTTAAATGAGTCAGAGACCTTTCCTTAATTCATGCACATACATTTCTGTTGTACCAGATGAACATCCCATTTGCCTGAATAATCTCATAGTCCTCAGGAAAAATGGTTTTTTGTTGTGGTAAGACTAATCCAAGCTAGGATGTGGATTCATTTGGCATGCTAAGGGCTGTATGAAGAGACTTTTCTTATGAACCACTATAACCATATCTTAGGGTACTTCTCACATCTCCCACTGTGTATTCTGTGGAGCAGACCTTCACTGTGGCTCTTAGGGCAGGAAAAGATTGCATGGAAGACATTTTTCCCATTATTTTACAGTGAGTGTCATTGGGCAGTGCCTGCCTTAGACAGAGCTCAGATATTTTAGTCAATCATTTAGTGATTTATAGACGAAAGATCCCACTGACTTCAGTGAGAAGTGCAAGCACTCAGCTTTTAAAAAAATTGAGTCTACTGCATGGGCAGTGATGTAGGAAAGAACTGAGGAGTGCACTTCAACTGTTCTGCCTGAATATTCAGTGGAGATCTTAGAGAAGTGCCATCAACCTGTTAATATGAAATACCTCTCTTTGCAACAGTTCTTTCTGATTCTTAATTGTCACTGAGAAATCCCCTTCCTTCCCTATCTGTCTGCATGGGGGGCACCTTACAGTATTTTACATCTTGGTAAAATAAAACTCTTTCCAATTTTAAGAAAGATTATCAAAGATTGCCATCATCAGAAATAAGTAAATACAGTGTTTAACTGTATCTCCTTTAATTTCATCAAAGGAATCAGATCCTTAAAAAATATTGTTATGTTGAAAACCCCTTTATTTCCTAAAAAGCTAACTATGCCTAATAATCTGATGGATGAAAGCATCTTGGAGGAAGAAGACAACTTCTGAATGGAAGTCAGCAGATTGCTCGTGTGCTACAATCAGTTCCAAAGTTAAAATATGCTTCTTGTATTACCTGCTCTAGTGTTTCTTTAGTGTGACCAGGAGTCATATGTTAAAATGAAAATATTTTATGTTTGTTATTTCTTCTCCAGATGATCTGGGTTTTTACATGTATAGCATCCATCATTCTGGGACTTGATTTGGGATTACTTGCTGGCCTTTTGTTTGGATTGCTGACAGTTGTGCTGAGAGTTCAGTTGTAAGTAATACAGAATCAGCAATAATTCTTAGTTTTATGTAATAAAAAAGGAAGATAATATGCTAAAATGCAAGATGATTTGTGACAGAATATATATTTGGGTTTACAAAAATTTTGAAATGAAAAAAATCTGTTTCTTTTAGAACAAGACACTCTTTGTGAGCTATCATTTATTTACACTGGTAAAAGAGAAGCTGCATTATTTGATCAGTATTTTATATCATGTTGGCCACTCTGGTGGTACTTAGCCATATGTTTTATGTGCACCCACATAGCTGAGTTCTGAAAAGGGACAGGAACATTCTAGATCAAATATAAACAGATGTATGGCTTTTGTAGTGAATCGATCATTATGGTAACTCTCAGCAGGTAATAGTACTACAGTATGTTGCACATGCCAATAACCTTTTCACTTATTGCTTATACAAGACTGATTGTATGGCTGTAAAAGAAGAGCAAGAGAAAGCATGAGAATAAGAAAAAAATTGTGCTTCTGGCTGATTTGTTGTTGCTTAAAGAATATGGGAGTGGAATGGTGAGAAAAGGTGGATTTGGAGAATATTATTCAGACATCTTTCTATTTTTCATTGACCTTTTATCTGAAAATACAACATAACTTCTGTCTTTCAGCTTGGAGTTCAGAGAGTATGGTAAATAGCATTACCAAGGTATAATTGCACTGTCAGCAAATGCAAAAAAATAAAGCCTTGTAAAAATTGTTACACAATAGTACATTATAAAAAAATGAAATTTGAAGAGCCTCAAAAAAGCATTCCCAAATTCAACTCAGATGTTACCAAAATATAAAGGGGAGATGAGGCCTTACAAACTTCAAAACAATTTGCTTCAGCTGTTAAATATATATCTGGAGACTGCAAAACATTTTGGTTTTGTTATTGACTAAAATAAAAATTTAAAAGGTTGGACAAGAATATTTACATAATCTGAAAATAATGTAAATGCATTTCAGTTGATTTAGAATGAAATTCTTTTTTCAGTGTAAAAAAATTGGTTTTTCAAACTTCAAGCAAATTTATTTACTTCTAAAATATTCTTCTGGTTTGGGAAACCAATTGAACAAGTTGTTCACTCAGCTCTTAATTAAAATGGTGCATTAAGTAGGCTGAGACCAAAGTGCCTTGTTTTTATAAAGGCTTGTTTACTATACTGATGCAAAATATCTTCAACACTTTTGCAAGTCTGTTAGTTTGGCATTGGAAAGCAAACCACAGGAGTCAAAGACACTTTGTATGCAGCAATCCCTTCAATTCTGTGAGTGCCCATGTATGACATTTACCTTCACTGTCCTTACTTCTGCTAGTCCATCATGGGGAGGCTTTGGAAACATTCCTGGCACAGACATCTACAAGAAGGTCAAGGACTACAAAAATGTAAGTCGTGGCTGGATTGTTTTCCTTCAGTCTACACATCAGTGTAAGAAAAGGTGGTGCCTTGCATACTGCACACAACTTGAATTTGGAAGGGGGGGTCTTCAAAGATATCAAATTTCAGCACCCTCTTCATCCAAATAGTTGGTCCATCTTGCATGCTGGGGTTGTAAACTTCTAAAAACAGAATCCCCTCAATCATCAACAAATCCATGCAATTTTTTAAAATTAGATATGTAACTGAAATAGTTAAACTGCTTCTTCTTGTCAAAATGTGGCTGTTGCTGTTTAACCTTATATTCTTTGGCAACAGGTTATAGAACCAGAAGGTGTGAAAATTCTCAAGTTTTCAAGTCCAATTTTTTATGCTAACATTGATGGACTGAAAAGCAGCCTCAAATCCACTGTAAGTGATAAGTTATTGGTTTGGAAGCTTCTTAACTGTCCTCGAGATTTCCTCAGAATTATACTGAGTTAAATTAAATAATTTTGGTCTGTTTTCTGTAGGTAGGATTTGATGCAGTCAAGGTATATAATAAGAGACTCAAAGCACTGAGGAAAATACAAAAGCTAATCAAGAAGGGGAAATTAAAAGCTACTAAGGTAGGTCTTTCTAAAATTATTTATGTCTATTTTTTTTCTCAAAGGGTTACTGTTGGAACTTCTTAGTTAAGGTTTAATTATGAATTATTCTGTACTAATCTTTGAAATAGAGATGAAAAGTGTGACTTACTACATGGTAGCATACAGAATTTATAATAAAACTTAAGTTAACTTACAGTTTTAATCACCCAGACCCTAACTAAAGTTAGAGTTTCTAACTACCTGGACCCCCTGCAGATCAGGTGAGATCTTAATCCATGGTTTAATGTATCAATATAGCAATCATAATCTAGACTTAAAAATGACATGAAAGAAGTTGAGTCACCAATACAGAGAAAACAAAAGACGGTGCAGGCATCCCTGGCCCCTGGGGGTGTCTCACTGTTAGCAGCAGTTTTGGTCCAAATTTCCCACACAGGACTTGCCATAGACAGGGCTCTGTTGTGGCAATTCCTGTGTTTCACTTCCCT
The DNA here is from genome assembly GCF_027579445.1 of Ammospiza nelsoni. Taxonomy (NCBI): domain Eukaryota; kingdom Metazoa; phylum Chordata; class Aves; order Passeriformes; family Passerellidae; genus Ammospiza; species Ammospiza nelsoni. Next base: position 14,710,350 of record NC_080637.1, read on the forward strand.
TTTCTCTGATGGGGTCACCAGCTACACCTGGTTTGCCCACGTGCCTGGGATCTTCAAGGCCAACAAGGAAGGGAGAGATCAGCCTGGTGCCCAGGAACCTTGAGGCAAGCAGGGAGAGGAAGAAGAAATTGATTTGGTTTGTGTGATTGGTTCACAGGACCTTCAGGGCCTGAGAATGAGGGAAAAGGGAACAAATACAGGATGTGTTTAGCCATAGAGAATGGCTCCTTGCCTTATAAAATGGCATTAGTTATGCTACCCACAGTACCAGGATTGGGAGCAGGGGATACTGGTCACAAGTGTCTATGTCTTGTCAATTCCTTCAACATAAGGTACCACAGGATGGTATTTTCTGTAACTCTCAAACTTTCCCCATGATTAAATTCTATATTCCATATATTATCTGTGCATTAGAATGGCATCATCAGTGAGCCTGGTATTAATAATGAAGCTTTTGAGACTGATGAGGAACCTGAAGACAACCAGGATCCTCAAGTTCCCACCAAAGAAGTAGAGATCCAGGTGGACTGGAATTCAGAACTCCCAGTCAAAGTAAACATCCCCAAGGTGCCCATCCACAGTCTCATTCTTGATTTTGGAGCAGTAACCTTCTTGGATATTGTAGCTGTGAGATCAATAAAAACGGTAAGGGCATTTTTTTCTGATGTTCTGTGAAAATGAAACTAGTCAATAGTATGTAAATCCAGAGCTGTTAGCTGAAATTAATTTCTGAGTTTTAAAAAGAATGTTGTTGAAAAATACCATGAAAATATAAATATGAAAATATCAGCAAGAAATAGAATATTAGTGGTGTGTGTATTTAAAGTGGGAAAAATGCATTAAAAGAACAATATGAAGGGTGCATAGTCAAGTACTCAAAATAATTAACTGCAAAATGTGGTCCCATTATATGCATATATTATAAAATATTCTAGTTATATATTTTCTTTCCACATGCCTCCTGCTTTAATCTGGGCACAGGATGATGCTCACTCAAGTTTTACTACAGAGGTAGTAAAAATTTCATCTTACCATCCCAGTTCAGTTTTTAACCAAAAGATTTATTTATTCATTCCTTCATTTATTCATTCTTTTTAATTATGGAGGATGAATGATTCATTTCTTTGTAGTATTTTCTGTGGCTAGTATCAAGTGCTTCATCAATGTTCATTAATTAATCTTCAGACTCGCAGTACATAATAAGGAGATTATGTGTCTTCCTAGGAAGAAGGAAATGAGGTGTAAAGATTAAGGCCAAGTATTTCCATTATTTTTTGGTGCCCAGTTACAAGTGTGTAGGACCAGATTGTTCAGTCCTCATTTTTTTCTGATAGTTTGTATGTTCAGATTAATGCTTTCAGTAACTTAATTTTGCAGTTGGGATCACTTAGCCTATCTATAAAAGCAGATCTTTCCCGTGACTCAAGTTTATCAACTAACAGAAATAGAATTAATAATCACCTCTGAAAACACTAATCTGAGAGACTTGCCTGCCACCAGGGAGCCAGGGGTAGATTTTAGTCCCCTGCCTTTTAACAAAATGAAATACAGGAGCAGTGTGTGCCTTGCACCAGCCTCCTGCCTGGGTACATGGAATATGGGGTTTGTTGACATGACTCTCTCCATATGTAGCTTTTTCATCCAAGGACAGGTCCATCTGTGCACTGCATGAGGGAAAAATCTGTGTAAAAATTCTGCATGTGCCAGTGAATGAGTGTATCATATCACACATACATGAGGGAAACAAAGCTCGCTCAGCCCCCGGTGGTCTCCCTTGGAGAGATGATTATTTGAATTTTGAGAACAGAATGACAGCCTTAATTGGCAGCAGTGCTTGTGCATGTAAAATGGGTACTTCCACTTACATAGCTGAAGAGAGGACACTTCAGCAATCAGGTACCTGACTAGTGGATTTTCAAGTATAGCAAAGTATAGCAGTACCTTAATTATGATGAATAAACAGAATGTACTATGTGGAATGAAGACAATCAGAAAAAAATGAAGTGTATGTGCCTATACATTACACAGACATACACACAGATATGTATTTTCTCCTTTCAGACTTTATTTATTGACGTCTTTGTTGCAAACTTTTTTTTTTTAGATAATTAAAGAGTTTGAGAGAATTGATGTGAGAGTATACTTTGCTTCATATCAAGGTAAATATGCAAGTATTTCTACTTTCACTCATGCAAAATATAAAATGAAGGTGAGAAGGGATCTCTAGATGTGTCTGTGTAGCATCCACACTAATAAATATGTGAACTGTAACACTGATAAGCATTGTTGGCTCTGCTGGGACACAGAAAATTGTGGGGTGCAAAGGAGATATGGAAAGTAAAAGTCAAAACTAAACTATAATTGATGGATTCATTTGGATTCCCTTGATTTCTGACAGTTGCAACCATTTATTTTAACTTTTATTTCTTAAATACTTCATATTGTATAAACAAGTTACAACTTACTTTTATTCAGACAACCTTATATCTCAGCTGGAACGGGGTGCCTTCTTTGATGACACTGTCAGGAAAGACATATTTTTCTTGACTGTCCATGATGCAGTGCTCTACATAAGGAATCAAATGACATACAGTGACAACCAGGATCCCATATTTGAGAAGGTAAGGATATCCAGCAGTACATTCCCTTTCCTTCCATCATCTAGCACTCATTCTGGAAGTTTCTGTGGCACATTTGAAATCTAGACTTAGAACTGTAGTACCAAAAAAGTGGGAGTGTAGTAAATTAGGCAGTTCTGTAGTACATGAGTATTTTTGTAGGTTAAAGGAAGGGTTTGTCAGCTCCAGGAGCTTGTTAGTGAAAAGAATATGAGAAACAGCACATATGGAAAACACTTCATCCTAAGACACATTTTCTGATTTCTGACTACTGGCATCTTAAGAACCTCATCAGCTGGAGACTGCATTTGGAACATGATATTTAATTGCTACAGATGGAGTTTTCTTAAATGTGTCTGTAATACTTCTTTAGGAACCTGTGACACTATACTGTGGAGATGGGTTCTCTAATTTTCAATTATATGGCAAATATTTCCTGCTTGGTTTAGGCCTGCTGGACTTCTGGATTGTTAGCTGCAATGAATAATTATTCTCTGCTCCCTTTCCCAACGCTCCATAGACTTCTGATCAAAGCCATAGTCTCACTCTACTAGGCATGGATGTGTACAGAAGCTGTTCCACACTAGTGTTAATTCCTGCTGCCCTTCTCTGTGCATTTCATTATTGTATTCTGTGTTTTTTTCAGATAACCAGAACACTCTGTAGCATTTAAAGGTTTGCTGTGCTCTGTAGCATTTAAAAAGCTCTAATTAGGAAAATGGTCCTATAATGTCCTCCTTTCTTTTCACCACAATTCCTTTCCTAGCAATCACTATTACAGTATTAGGAATAAATAACAATTAAAATTAATATTACTGATAATTAACTAGGCTAGGACTCTTATTTTTATAACTTTTTCATACTAATTTTTCTGCTAGACATTAACATTTTCATAATGCTATACAGCAGTTTAAAGATAGACTTTATTATTGTTACAAAGCCATAACTAGTCATATGAGCAGAGACAGGCCCAAAGGCTCTGCAATTTTTAAGTTCCTCTCAGCTGAAGTAAATCATCATCTTTGTCAAGAAACAGTAACCAAAAGACTATTCTAAGATGTGGAAGTTATTTTAAGGTACTTTAGAGTAAAAAAATAAATTTCAATTATATGGACAACATGTAACTCATCATGTTTCTTAATTTCTTTCTACCAAGATTTCACTGATGCAGGAGTCAAAAGAACCCATAGAGTTCACAGAAGCCAGCCAGCCTGATGATGAACTTGATGTTCAGGAAGAGGTAAGAACTTCAGAACTGAAAGTGTCCATCCCTCTGCCGGTAGCCTTGAGTCATGCTGTGGGAGTATGGCCCTCAGCAGGTACCTGCTCCATAAATACTTAACCCTCTCTGGATACTGAACGTCAGTGCTACGTGGAGGAAGTCACATTTTTCTTGAGATGGTAGTAGATTATATTTGCTTGATTATCTCCTCATCTCTCTTGCTTTAGGATTACTTTTGCCTTACACAGGCTTATCAGTAGATCTAAATATAAGCTGGGCACCTGAAAGAAGACTTTGTAAGGCTTGAGGCACCAGAGCCCAAAATGATGATCAACCTTCTCCTTTCGTTCTTCTTTTAACACAGCAGACAGCTTCTTGCACAACCTGCACAGTTTACAGAAGTTACTTTCTTTGTACTTTCACTGAGTTTTTAGTTTACACAAACATGTCATTTTCCCAGATGGTGTAGGTACACTGAGAACTAACCACAGCCTGTTTCTCTGCACCTTTCCAAACCCATTTCTCTAGGCTATGCGCCGACTTGCCTCCTGAAGGACTGCTGGTACCGTCCTGCCTGTGAGAGCACAGCAATATCCACCCACCAGTACTATCCATACCAGCATTTTCTGCTATGAAAACAATCTTTGCACTTGAAGAAAACCCTGATTGTTTGTCTGAATGATACAGATCTCTATAACTCTCCAAATTTTAGCTAGCATTATCCCAGAAATATTCTGGACTTTGATTCTGCAAGCACTTTCTGCTGTGATATATATTAATAAAAAAGAAAATCAGAAGACCATTGTGAAAGATGTACTCAGTTTTGGGACTAGTCAGGCAGAAGTTGCACTACACTTTTATCAGTGTGTACAGGATGAAAAGCTGCTCTGTGGCCTGCCCAAGAGAGTGGAAGAGACCAAAATCTTTGGATGGCAAGCCTTTTGTTCAATATTTCTACAAAGCCTAGTAAAAGGGCTGGAGTTCTAGCTGGCCAAGGCTTTGAATTCAAGAACATTTGTGTGAGAATATGTGCTGACAAGCCTTGAAAAATGTACCATGATCATTTTTTTCAAGCAATTCCTTAAATTGCTGCAGGTAGTTAGATCACTGAAAGAGGTGACAGGTGAAACTGTCACATGAATAGGAAACAGCACTGAACTATAGTAACACTTCAAATAGGAAAAGTTTCTAAAGACCCTTGGGTATGGGTTCATTAGATCTGTGTTGATCCCATTGTAGCAAGTCTTGCACTCTATTAAGGATTGTCCCTTAAATAAGGGACAGAGAAGGTTATTTTGGCTAGGTTACATAATCTTCATGTAGGCAGATCATGACATAAATTAAGGAAAACCTTAGTGCCTGGGTACTTAATGAAATCTGTAAAACAGGCTGATACTGAGTGTAAGCAAGAAAGTCAGAATGTGACCTAGTATTGACATTAGGGTTTTTTAAATGGAATATAGGTGTATTTTTTGTTTAATGAATAGTTATATTTTTATAGAGATTTTTTCTTTTAATAGTCTACATCAAACTGCTGCTGTTCTTTTATATATGAAAGTTCATAATGCACAAGTGCAATAATTCACAGAAGATAAAGATTTGAGCAGCAAAATTTTAATCCTTAACTAATATTCTTAGTTTTCATGAAGAAGAAATGTATTTTGATGGAAAACTGACTGCTACCTTAATTTTTTTAGCATTACATTATTTTTTAAATGGGAAAAAAACCCTGCATTGTAAGGAAACAGATAAAAACTGAAGTGTAAGAAATGTCCAGGTACAAAATGCCTTTAAGTTCAACAATGTGGAAAATTACCTTCAGTATATTTAATTCTCCTTACTTGATTCCATCAGAGAAATTTTCTCACATTACACTGAACAGAGATTTCTGCTGCAGGTAGCAGTGAAAGAGCTAAGCACTAAATAAATTATTCTGGCTTCAGGATCCTAGGGAAAAAAAATCAGGGAAAAAAAAATCCTACAAACTTTGGCCATTTGGACAGTATCTTAAATAATGGGTAACAGCACCAATCTAAAATCTGTAGTCTCTTGTTAAGGCACAGACTTCAGCCTTCACAACAGTGAAATTTCTCAGTACAGACACTTGAATTTAGGTGATGCTGGTGCTCCAGTCCAAGCCAGCAAACAGCAGGATTGTACTCACAATGTACACAGGCTGTGGGGTGGGCATCCACACCATCTGAGGATGGGGCAAGTGTTCAAGAGACAAATCAGACCACTCTGCACCTCTGCAGATGGAAACATTCATTTCTATTGGCACCAGTGCTTCAGCCCAGTCTGTGATTTGCCAATTCATGCTTTTAACTCTGCCTGTCCTCCTCCTGTCCCCTTGCCAGCCTCTCACAGGAGGCTGGCACCTCAGCCATGGCCCCAGCTCCTGTTAACGTGACTACTGCAACAGCTGCCAGTGCACAAGGCCAGTGACTTGTTTTTTAGAAGCTGTTCTGCTTTTCTGAAACAGATGTACATTTTAAGTAAAAAATAAAATAATCTACTTGGTAAGTGAGCTTTCAGCTAATTGTTATGCAGGACACAGTCTACAGAAAGATGGTAAAAAAATGGTAGTGGTGTTTTTTTTCCCTCAAGGCAACATCGGCACTGTGAAGTTTGAGTACAGATTCTTACTTGACAGACACATCATTACATTCTTTTTTGAACTTTCTCTAGTTCTTGTCTGTACAGGTATTTAAAAAGCAATTAAATACTCAACAGTCTTCCAGTTCTTTTCCAAACAGGACATCTGATCTGGGATTGTGTTAAAATATGATAAAATGCACTTATTCTTGGCTCGTGTATTTCTTCCAGGCATGGTTGTTCTTAATTTAACAGGCACAAAATATTAAACATTTTCTGAAAAACAGCATTTCTCTCAAAGCCTACAGTGGCACAGAAGAGTAAGATGAAGTATGCAGAATGCATTCAAATGCCTTTCTCAGTGGTTATGTGCTTAATTTTCTATGTATCCATCAAAATTAAGGATACCAAAATAATGGATTTTGCAATGAAGCTAAAATTCTCTACAGTTTTGTACTAATTAAAATATCTTTACGTAGTGTAACTAGATGTGCTTAATTTTTTCCAGTAGGAAGAAGTGGTATTTTTGTATGCATTTTGAGTATTACTGTTCTGTCTTTGCATGTCAGATATCAAATTTGGAGATGTATTTTAAGTTTTTTTACACTTCTAAAAAGCTGCATTTGAAAAGTAATTGTACCCATTAACTATAAAATAAAGTTGTGCATACTGAAAACGTGCTCCTTGTGTCTGTATGTTTGGGGGTTACTTCTTTAAGTTTTGGGTTTTTTAAGTCTTCTCTTTGTGAATTCCTATTATGGGGAGAGAAAGCATATTTATGAAGGGATCAGTGTCACTCTTCCCTTGGGTCTGTTCTTAGGATCAACAAAGACAAAAGGGAAAACCTGTTCCCTCTGCCTTGTGCGGGTAACACAAGAAATGCTAGACTTTAATGGCAGCCTTTAAATGTTAAGGCTATAAAGATAATGAGAGACATTGTTTGTAGGGGCAAAAGATCCCAACCCGGGAGGCTTTTAGTGAGACAATCACCCTTGTGAAGCACATGGAGTAGAGTTACCCTTACTTCAGGGTTGTGGAAGGACTGCTCGAGGCCATTTGCTACTTAAAACCTATGACTTCGTTGTACTTTTATTTCTTTCCTTTCTTCAGTGCTTTTCTTCAGCATCGCACTGAATTACACATTCCCGTGTAATTACAAAATGCTAAATTTAACATTTAAGTCCTCTCCTGAGCTAGTGAACTCTGTAGCTGTGAAGCTTCTGGAGATTCACTGTTCCATCACTTGTACAGGGTGTCTGCAATGTGCCATTTCCATGCCACAACTTGAGGCTGACCAGCAGCAGCCGAGAGCGCGATGCCGCTCGCACCTTCCCAGTGCCTGAGGCCCGCACGGCACAGGGGGCGGCCGGGCCCTCCGCGGCTCCCGAACGAAGAGACCCGCTCATGTTGTCACTCCAGCCTTCCCCCCAAACCCAGGGGGCCGCCTCCCAGTCCCAACGAGCCGCGGCTCCGCACGCCGGGGCTGCCGCGTTCCCGCCCGGCCCGGCCCGGCCCGGCCCGGCCCGGAGCGCTCTCCCTGGGCCCGGCCAGCGCGGCCCCGCCGCCCGCGCCCCGCCCGCGCCACCGCCGCTTCCGGCCGCGCCCTTCCGCTCCCACAGCGCCCCGCGCCGCATCATGGACCACAATGGTGAGCAGGGGGAGGCCGGGGGCCCGTCCGTGCCCGGCCCGCCGGGCCCGCGCCCGCCGCCGGCCGGGGAGCGGCCAAGCGGGGCCGGCGGGCGCGGGGCGGCGCAGGGGCGGCGGCGACGGGCCCGGGCCGGCCCCCGGGAGCGCCGGCGGGGCTCGGGCGCGCCGCGGGGCCTGCTCCCTGCCCGGGCAGGCGCGGCGGCCCCGGGGCCACCTTGGGCCCGGCGGCGCCCGGCGCTGCCCCCGCCCCGAGGGCGCTCGGCCGGGCTGAGGGGCCGCTGCCGGCGGCACGGCCCGGCCCGGCCCGGGCGGAGCGGCGGGCGCTGGTGGTACGGCCGGGCCGGGTGCCGGGCCCGCAGCACCGGATGCGGCCGTGACGTGCCGGAGGTGGGGCAGAGACGCTCGTTTGCCCGCGGCGTTTCCCGGCATCGGTGCCCGTAGTGTGTTTCCCATGTTTGTTTGGGGCTCAGAGGAAACTTGCTCGTGTGCTTAAATTCGGTGGTTTGAGTGCCGTTTGCCGGTGAGCGCGCTGGCGTAGCTGGGGTCCTTTGCTGGTTCATGCGCTGGCGTAGTGCAGTGAATAAATGAATGGACGTGGGCTTTGTGCTACGGTGGTTTTGGAGGTTTTTTCCTTTCCCCTACAAAAGATTGTGTTATGACTCTGTCTGTATAAAGTATTTGGGCTGTATTTTTGAATTTTAATAAAGATTGAAATGCACAAATGAAACTTAAGTTGATGAAGGTGACATTTCAGTAGGTTGCATCACCTCTAATTAGAACTTCTTTAGGTAGTCTCAACAAGTTTGGTATGTTTGTCGTAGTTTTTTCTGGACATAATCCCGCATATTATGCTCCTGCACAGTGGAATTTATTATCCTTCCATGAAGCATGAGTGACTAATAAACTTCCTAGTTTGGGTTAGTTAAGCAGCTAACTTATGTAAATATTCCTGGATTGAAAGGATATAAGGAGGAAAAGTGGCAGAACCTATTTGGCAGTTCAATGGATTAACTAATAAATAGGTTTTTGATTTTTAAAATTCTTTTTAGTTATCCCTGTTTGCAGATGGACTGAGTTGCTGCAGAGACTGTTTGTGGTTTATAATGCTGTGGTTTTGTGTATTCTGGTAGAAAACAGAATTTCCCAACATGTGGAAAACAAGTGGCTTTACCTCTGATGCTTGGTCAAGCACTCCCTGGGGATGCCTGATGACATAGCTGAGTGTTTGCAGGTTCTGGACAGCTGAAAGAAATAACAAATGATCAGAAGTGACAACCAGCTTTATTGGTTTTGCCTTCTTGTATATTGCCTTTTAGAATGAAACTGTCAAGCATAGTTCTAAGAGGAGTTTGATCTATCTTAGGAAACTGAGGGCTTTTGATTTGGAGGTACAGGACTGTCAGGGCACAGTACCACTTTGAAACTGACACATTTCCTAGCTTTGCTGGTAGCTGCTGAAAAAATGAAAGCTATCCCGCTTTTTCTTGGTTTTCCTTCTACTTGTTGCATTGTGTGTGGTGGTTACAGGCTTTGAGAGGCAGCAGTTGGTGAGGCATTGTGCAGAATTACACTGATGGACCCTAATTTCAGCATCCTGCACTGCAGTCCTTTGGGGCCTCTGCAGTCATTCCAGGGCTGTGGAACTGCAGGGCTGGAGCTGCTCGGGGCTCACCCCTTCCAGACTGAGCGTGCCCTGCTTTGAAACACCTGTGGCATTTTCACTTAAATCCCAGTGAACTGGCAAGATTTGTGAGGGATGTAACTTCATTTTTGTATTAATGAGATGGTGTGAGGTGGTTTCAGATAAACTCGCTGGAGGTTGAGGGAGTTCTGTCTCCTCATTGGTGTTGCTTGTTGCATTGCCTGGTCTGTGCTGTCTCTTGGAGCCTGTACCTGCTGATGCATGTGTCAGGATATTTCTTGCTTTGTTCATCCTGGTACTTAGATGTAAATCTGGTTAAGGAGAATTTTGTATATAGCCAGGAACAGTAATTCTCAGTTTAGGAAGGATGCAACAACATATTCCTAAGTACCAGTATTTTTGTGATACTTTATTATAAACTTCTAAGTGATATGTCAAGATGTTGAGTTAATATATGAACAGTTAATATGAATATATGAGTAGTTTCCTTCCTACTTTAATAAACAATATACATAAATTGTAAAAATTATATTTTCACATAAGAAATTCTGTGTAATCAAGGTTGTACAAAGAATTGACTCTCCAGTGCTCTTCACACTGTGAGAAGAGCTATAAGGTTAATGTTGCTGTTGTGGAGAAAAGTGTAACTAGCTAGGTTATTTTAATAGCTTTATTTTTAAACTAGATTTCCTAAATTTGTTGCTGTTCACAGTACAGTTTTTTGACATGACTTCTGGAATAAATTGTAAAGATAGCTATTTGTAGTGATTAGATTTTGATATGTTGTAGGAATCTTAAGCAAGCTTTAAAAATAATTTTTCTTAAAACATTTCTATTAATATTTAGCCTCTTCAGAGACAATTAGATAACTGAAAAAATCTATACTTTTTAAAATTTTCTTTCACAGACAATGATTTGCAAGGAACAAATAGTTCAGGATCATTGGGTGGTCTTGATGTCCGTAGAAGAATCCCTATAAAGCTTATTTCAAAGCAGACCAATAAAGCCAAACCTGCGCCCCGAACTCCAAGAAATATGAACAGGATGCCTGCGAAGACACAAGCTGGTGATGAAGGTAAATTCATGTAAATTCCCTGTAGTAGGGAAGTGTATTATTCCACAGCATTGTTTAAAACTTTACTCAGAGACAAGAGTCCAGGGTGCTGTCCAAACACAAAACAAATTTCAAATCTCCAAGTACTGCTGCACTGTAGGGCTTCAGTAGTGCCCATTTCCAAAACAGGCTGTCTTACTACTTTGCCTGTACCTTTCTGTAGAATGGGCTCAGCAGATTGAAGTGCTGTGGCATTTTTGATGATTTCAGTAAAAGTGACCCATGCTCTTAACAGCAGCTGCTGTCAGTTATGAAAGTGTTGTGGTTGGCTCGTGTCTTTCTTCTCTTTCTCCTTTCCACAGAAGAATTTGATTATAACAAGGAGGAGCGATATGAATGTAAAGGAGGTGAAATGTTTGGCAACCAAAGGAGATTTCCTGGACCCATTTTTTGGGATTATAAGGTAAAGTAATGAATCTTTGCCTGTGTTTCATACCAAGTTGTAGATAGTCCTGGTAGATACTTTGTTAATTAAAAGTTTTTCAGTTATTTTTGGTCTAACTAAAATTACATCCTCTGCTTTCTCCTGTTTGTGGCGTTCTTGCTTCCTTTTCAACTAATTCAGAAATAATGGGTGTGTTGATAATAATTGAAATGAGAAGCTTTAGTGATGTTGGGGTTTTTCTCACCTCCTTCTCTGTCCTACCAGATAAACTTGCTGGGGGAGAAGGATGATACACCAGTCCATTTCTGTGATAAGTGTGGATTGCCCATCAAAATGTATGGACGCATGGTGAGTGAAATTACCAGGGGAAGATGCAGCCATGGTTTCCCTTTAGATAAAATGAGGTTTTACTTGAGGCTTCTAGAGATCACTGATTTCAACAGGCATCTGAATAAACAGCAGAATAGTACCAGGATGGAGCTGGAGGCCTTCATTGCTCAGGTGTTTTTGTTCCATCTGTCTGACTGATTTTTCTTTACCCCCAGATTCAATAAAGTAAACCTGAAAATGTTAAACAAAAAACAGAACACCATCACAAAGAAAAAACCTTCAGTTTCTGGGGTGTTGACCTTACACTACTTTGGTTTGAAAATAAGCTTTTTATCTCAGTTGAAGACTTGAAGTGAAGTTAGAAAACACTGTTCACTTTTATGTACCTTTAAAAATCCCTGAGATTAATTTAGATTTGTAAGTATGATGTAACAGGCTTCAGCATGTGACTTAATGACAGTTAATGCTTTTAAAACTTTTCTTCCTTGCCAGCAAGACAAGTGTAATCAGATTGCATGTGCAGCTTCTGGAAAGTTCAGTGTTGGTAGTAGTGCAAGACTCAAACTTCTGCCAGTGTTTCTTACCAACACTTAACTCCCAACAACACTACCCCAAAAAAACCCCAAACTCAGCATAAACTGTTCTAGAAGGTTTCTGTGCAAAGATGCTGTAAATTGTTAACCACTGCTATGCTTCTTCACCTCATAGGTAACTTAGTTACTTTATTATAAGCTGTGTACTGGAGGGAGGAACTGTATTCTGCAGAATGACATAGATATTTATACACAATGTTTTAACAGAAATGTTTTATTTTAGATACCTTGCAAGCATGTTTTCTGCTATGACTGTGCTATACTGCATGAGAAAAAGGGAGACAAGATGTGTCCAGGGTAAGTTATCTCAAGGTTTGTTATTAAAGAAAATGTAAGAAAGTAACTTAAATATCTTATTTCAGATACTCTATTAAACATGACTCTTATTTATGTACATTTAGCAGAGGCAGTAGAGTACTCTGAACTTTCTTGTTCCTATTCCATATTTTGGGATTGTAAGAGATCAGTGTTTACTTTGTTGGTTTTGGGTAGGTAACCTGTTATTGCTGTAATTTGAAAAGGAATTAATGGCAGTTTGATTTACTGTGAAAATGATCCATGTTATGTTTTAATGCACAGAAAAATTTGTTTGAGAGATGCTACTTAAAAATTTTACTTCATAACATTTTTATGTTCTTTCAATAGTTACATTTCAATATTTATAAACTAGGTAAGCTTCAAAATCATTGAAAAGTTTCTTTCATTGCTACAGTGGGGCAAAATTGTCAGTTGTAATTTGGCTAATTACATTAGCAAGGAAGAATGCATGTTGAGCTCCCTGTGATGATAATAAATCGATATTCTCTTTTAATGTAGCTGTAACGAACCTGTGCAGCGAATCGAGCAGTGCGTCCGAGGGTCTCTCTTCATGTGCAGCATTGTTCAAGGATGCAAGAGAACTTACCTGTCACAGAGGGACTTACAAGCTCACATCAACCACCGCCACATGAGAGCTGGCAAGCCCGTTACCCGTCCTGCCATCGAGCCCGTGCACCCTCCCATCGCCCCGCCGCCGGCCGAGATTCCCGAGCGCTTCATAATGCCCCCCGAGAAGCACCACATGAGCCACATTCCGCCCAAGCAGCACATCATGATGCCGCCTCCTCCTCTGCAGCACGTGCCGCACGAGCACTACAACCAGCCCCACGAGGACATCCGTGCTCCTCCCGCAGAGATGTCCATGGCCCCGCCGCCGCCCCGCCCCGTCAGCCAGGACACCTTCCGCATCTCCACGAGGAAACACAGCAACCTCATCACTGTCCCCATCCAGGATGATTCCAACTCGGGCGCTCGAGAGCCGCCCCCGCCGGCGCCCGCGCCTGCTCACCACCACCCCGAGTACCAGGGCCAGCCGGTGGTGTCGCACCCTCATCACATCATGCCTCCCCAGCAGCACTACGCGCCGCCCCCGCCGCCGCCGCCGCCCATCAGCCACCCGCTGCAGCACCCTCCGCAGGCGGCGGGCACGCCCCACATGGTGTACAGCCAGGCCCCGCCGCCCCCCATGACCTCGGCCCCGCCGCCCATCACCCCGCCGCCCGGACACATCATTGCCCAGATGCCGCCCTACATGAACCACCCTCCCCCGGGACCTCCCCCTCCGCAGCACGGCGGCCCGCCTGTCAATGTCAGTGCTCCCCCTCCCCATCACTATAACCCCAACTCTTTGCCGCAGTTCAGCGAAGATCAAGGAACTCTTAGTCCCCCTTTCACACAGCCTGGGGGAATGAGTCCAGGGATATGGCCAGCTCCAAGGGGGCCGCCTCCACCTCCGAGGATGCAAGGGCCTCCCGCTCAGGGCCCCCTTCCTGGACCACATCACCCTGATCAAGCCAGATACAGACCCTATTACCAATGATACAAGCAACTGTATGAATAGAGAATGCCATGAAGAGGATAAAACTAAATACAGAAGCCTTTTAATTAATTGTTTTGGGGTTATTTTGTTGTGGTTTTTTTAAGAATACTGTCCTTTTGACTGTAAAACATTTTGAGGTTTGAATCTTAAATGATTTTTAAGCCTTGGCCGTAGGACTCTTAACTTCAAATACTCTGTAGTGCTAAAATAAGTGGCTTAGTAGACCACAGTTGCATTTTAACAGAACTCCTGTTGCTAGTGTGGCTAAATTGTCCTAAGATGATCACTTGTAATATTATTTCCTGGAGAAGATGAACACGTGTTGTACCATTCTGAATATTGTTTTTGTTAAACCCAGTGTTTTTGTTAACCTGTGTACAATAATTAAATTGAAATATGGTTGTAAATGTGGTGAGTTTTTATATGAAGTTAACATACACATAGTTCTGGGACACCATTTCAACATGTATACCTTCCAAGCAGCAGTGTAGTGAAATATTAAAGGAACTTTAATATTTCTCCTACTGCCATTTACCTTTACTCATGAGGATTTCAGGCTGCAATGAATTCTTGGCACTAGAAATCAGGCATGCAGAATTCTGCATTTACCACATTTCAGCTTTTCCATTTTTTTCTTTATGCATCAAAATGAATCTATCAAAGATAGAGCTTTGGGCATGACATGAAACCATGTTTTGTGGTTTTTTTTGTTTGAGTTTTTGGAGTTTGTTTTAAAGCTAGTTTTGATTCAGAAGGTTCTGTTTACATGTAAGCTGCTCAGTGGAGCTGAATTCAAACTCCTGTGTTTACCTATGGCTGTGTTTGTGTGGAAGTGGCTGTGAACTGGCTTGCCATGTCCATGAAAAGCAGCTTCTTTTAGGCAGGGAAGTCACACTTGCCTCTCTCACTTTATATAATGTGTACAGTAGGAGAACTTCCTGTTTGGATAATATGAGAAAAGTGGTTTGAAATCCCATGTGTAGAAATAAAAAGGTACACATTATTTATCTGCTTTGATTTTGTGATACGGGTTTAGTTGATCAGTCAGTCATTAGGTGTTTTACTTTTCTCAAAAACTAGCAATATGAGCAGGCTTTTAGTTCTGTTTTTGTCCAAAATTTTTGTTTTATGAGAATACATTTAAAGAGAAGCATAATATAAAATGTGAAAGTTCCTTCTTAGTGCAGCTGGTAGCAGAAGCAGACACTAACAAGACAGTACTGTCTGTTGGTTGGAGTGTTTATCTTTCCATTTCTTGTAAGTATTTGCACTGAACCATTGTTTTTCCAAATGCCACATTTCTGGCAGTGGTGCTTTTAGATTAAGTCCTTTGGGATTTTTTTAAAGTTTGTAGTTTCCTACTGTTCTCAAATAATCTGAGCCATCTTAAAGCCTCAGTGTTACTTTTTATTTTGTAAAAATTATTTTCCAGAATCAAAAGTGTTAAATTTATGAAAGAGCTGTGACAGTGCAACATTCCAAATTTTGTATTTTTATGTCTAAACTTCATATTTTTAATTGATAGAGCAAGGGCTCTTTAGATTTAGTCTGTTCTTGACTGCCATTGATATCCTTGTGACCACAGCCAAATCTTTTAGACTGCCTTTCAAGTAAAAACTTCTTTAGAGACAGGAACAAATAAATTCTGGGGTATGCAAATGGCCAGTAAGTGCCAACTGCTTGAAAATCTGCTTAGCTGTAACATACTTCTTTCTAAGAGAGAGTTATTTGGTTTGGTTGCTCTGAAAACAAAGTAATTTTAAATAAAATACCGTGGTGAAGCAAAAGAGGCTGATTGTGATAGTGTGCTATGAAATGGGCTGGTTGAAAATTTAATGTTCCTATGCATATGAAGGCAAAATTGACTCTGCCAGCATTCTTTTCTTTCAGTAACTAACAAACACATGAGGAATTTTGAGGACCCCTTCTGTCACTGTGAGGTTGCCTGGGAGGAAGCACTTTTGTGTTACAGCACGTGACTTCATCTGAGGAAAGCTGCATGTCTGATCCTTGTCCTTTGGCTCTGCCCAGCCGAGCTGAGGCCCAGCAGCACAGCTGTGTCACAGGGGCTCAGGGCTCCAGCTGCCTGTGCTGGGACACACAGCACAGTGAGGGCTGTGCTCCACTTCAGCCTGCGCTGGGTTTGGGAAAATCAGGCATTCTGGAATGAGCCACTGCCCACGGTCACAGGTGCTCAGGAGATGAGGCCGCTCTTTCCACCCTGCTGGGCTTTTGGAGTAAGTCAGGCTGCAAGCTTCTGTTACATGTTCACCCATCTCTTAACCCACATGAACAGTTAAAGATATTTCTGTGTCCAAAGCTATTCCTGAAGTGACTGTTAAAGTGTTTTCCTGAAAATGCTGAGGCAGATTGATTAAGGGAAAACAGCAGTTTTTGCTCTATCAAGAAGCACAGAATATGAATGTATCTCTGTCATTGTCACTGTAGACAGTGGGTGAGAATTTTTTTCCTCTGTATTTGAAACAAAGGTGACATAAGTCATAGGGACAATGATGTATTACCCAAAAAGTCAGTGGGATCCCTTGAGCTGGTTAATGACCATGGACCAAAAGTCTGTGTTAGAGAACTTAGCTGAAAAGTCATCCTATGTAGGCAGGTCTTGGACTTGAGTCAAATTTCTATGTCGTCTTGTAAGAGGAAGACTTAAATATATTTTTTTAATTATTAAATCTGGATATAAATCTATTACCTAGGTAACTAAGGGCACTGTTGATGTTTCCATATTTACAAAGTTTAAAAATGCTTCCTCTGCTTGAACCCCTATGTTAACTGTCTTTTCAATTTATTTATGGGTTTTGTGTATGTATGTTTTAAGGTGTTTTTTTCCCTTGATTTGTTGGTTGGGTTGGTCATTTTACTGAGAGGTTACAGAATTCATGTGTTGTATTTATTTGTGTAATTGACAGAGTTAGGAATGGTGAGATGTTCTTTCTTTGGATTCCTTCTTACTGTAAAGGCAAACATTTGAATTTAATTAATTATGTTTATTTTGAATAAATCTACTTGTCTGTGGCAGTGATCTCCTTCCCGAAGCATTGCCAAGCAGATCTCAGGTTTTAAAGAGAACTCTTGGAATTTAAGTTTGTCAGCCCTAGCAGGTTCCTCTAACAATGTAACATAAGTAATGAAAAAGAGTTTGAGGTGGTTTGTGTTCACCATGGAAAGAATGAAAGGACACCAGCAGATGGCCTGAAAACACCCGTGCTTTAGATTCTTGTCTCCTTACACTTTCTCCTTGATCCTATCTCTAACTTTGCTTCAAGGGTTGCCTGCAGCCATGCATACTTTATAACCAGAGACCATTGTGTGAACTGTACTTTCTGTTTGTGGTGGGTTTTTTTAATGCTGTTAACTTAAAGACTGGTTACCTACATGTGATAAGTCATATTTTTCTTCCAAAAAGAAGAATTAAAACTGTGAATTATTTTTTTAAATCTGATCCAAGAGAATTATGTGGATCAAGTCTCAACACACCCCTCTCTTCTTAAATTGTTTTCTGCTCCGTAAAACTTGTGTCTGAATTCGAGTTGTTTCTGTGTGCATTGCTGGGCTGCTGACAAAAGCAGGCCCAGGTTCACAGCAGGTCCTGTCAAACCTGGGGAGCTGGAGGAGCACTGTGCATTGGAGCTGCAATGGAATATTCAATGTAAAGGAAATAAGTGAACTTTTTGTGTGTATGACACAGAGTCCAGTACAGCAGAGAAATGTGCAAGGTTTGGATTAATTTTCATCCTGATTACATTTCTAAAGTAAATATCAGTATTATACAAGTTGTATTTCCCTTTGTATTTATGGTGTTAAAACAATTCTTAGCAATTCATAAATCATCTTGATACAGTAATTGTCCCTTCACAGTTTTGAGCTTTTGCTCTGTGTTCAGATGTGTTATACTCACACTAGTGATTCACACTGACCAGTTTGCAGGCTGAACTGGCTGAATTTCTTTGGGCAATGTGAATGAAAATAATTATGTTTAAATCCCCTTTTAGTCTTGACTTAGCCATGAGACAGCAACTTTAGAAACTTTCCCTACTCTAAATGGGATCTCTATTCTCTTGAGTATGAGGCATTAATTTGTTGGTGTTTTTTCTTCTTTTTTTAAAATTTATTTTCAGTGTAGACTCAGTTCATGAGTGCAAGAGATTAAAGTATTTAAAAGTGCAGCATACATCCAGAAATGTGTGGATGGAATAGCAGCAGGAAGCTGGTAAATTAGCTCAGTCATGATGAAACTTTAGTGAGCAATTTTGATAATACAATTGAAGTGATTCCTGAGTGCCAGTAAGGCTCATTGTAACACACTTCTGGTAATGGGAAGAGTGCTAATGTCTGTGGGCAGGCAGGAATGTTTCCCTTTTTGTGCAGTAATGTTTCACAAAAGAACTTCAGCATAACTGCTTAGGGAAAAAAAACCCAAATGAGTAACTAAATAGAAGTAAGTATGTGTCAGTCATCAAGGGTTTTCTTCAGTTTTGTTTGTGAAAGTCAATGCTTGAACACCCCTCCAAGATAATTTATGGTGAATTATTTCCTCCACTAAATAAAATCACCTAAGTGCTGATGATTGTTGCTCAACTTGTCCTTTGCCATTTCTGGGCCAGGTAAACTTCCAGGCATCTTCTTAGGAAGCAGAAGGGAGCAATGCATCCAGACTGAGAAAACAAATTCTCCACGTTCAGCACGGGGATGAGGAATAGGGAACTGTAAGTAGCATTTCAGTAAGGAAGTTCCTAAGAATACTTCCTTAATAGGAACTTAGTTTGAAATTGAAAAAAAAATTCACATTTGTGTGTTATAATCCACTCTCCATTGGGCCTAAGACCTTGAATAAACACTTCTAATTTTTTGTTTCTGTATTTCACATTGAACCACAAAGTGATAATCAGCCTTTAGAGTAGCCTTGAGCATCACTGGCTCTCTGGCTTCTCCATTTTCCATCCCTCTTGATGGCTATAAAATTGTTACTTAGTTAAAAAGTCTCTGTACTGTGCTGATGAGAGATAGGCTTAGGATATGTGATGAGAAATTATAAACCTGTCAGCTCTCCAAAAAGCAGGTATGGAATTTGCCTTTTTGCTTAATTCCTGAGTCAATTACTAAAATGCAGTATATGGTCGTATTCTAACTGAGCAGCAACAGCACCCAGTGCAGGATGTTTAGAAACCTCAGTAGTCAGGTTTCTGAAAGTCCCTGTCTCAAACATGAAGCAGTAAATCTCCATCAGCACAGTATCCCACAAGGTGTTATCATCTGCATGAGAGTGAACTGCCCAGAAAAACACTGGTATTGGAATAACAGAGAGTTACAGTACCTGGAGGGAATCTCTCATAAAGCATCAGAAGTACAATTGCTGCTGGTATCAACATTGAAAAAGAAGGAGTAGGGTGATTTAAGAACATGGCAAGTAGCTGGTAGGGATGGGTGCCATGGGAGTGCAAAGCTCTCTGGCCAAGGCTGTCTATGTACCATGTCCATTTAAGAGAAGGTGAATAGTTTTGGAAGGGGGATTTATCTTCTGTGGCACTGTGCTGTGTCAGAAAAGTCATTAGTATAGAAATTAATTGTTCTGAGATGTGCAACTTAGAAAATAATCTTTTTTATTAACTTGAAGCCTGTAAAAAAATCCCAAGTGGTTTTGAAGTGCAGTATGTGGTATTCCACCAGATACTGCACTTCATACATTGCTTTTGATAGGGATGTGTGCCTGGGTCTGTGTAGGTGCATGTGGACACAGGACTGAAAAGAGCAGCTGGAGTCTGACAGTTCAGATTACACTGGTATGATGGTATCATGATTTTCATGAACATGTTTACATCTCATCCTAAAAGCAGTTTAGTTTTTTGCTCCTCTTGTTCCAGCTGGAAAGGATCTCACCATTGTAAAAA
This sequence comes from Ammospiza nelsoni, assembly GCF_027579445.1. Classification (NCBI taxonomy): domain Eukaryota; kingdom Metazoa; phylum Chordata; class Aves; order Passeriformes; family Passerellidae; genus Ammospiza; species Ammospiza nelsoni. The sequence continues at coordinate 14,730,260 of NC_080637.1, forward strand.
TGAGGAACCATCTTCTAATATCTTGTTTAAGTTTGGCCAGTTGGTTTTTTCCCCCTTACAGGACAATATTATTTTTTTTTATCTTGCATAACTTTTCTTCTGTCCTAGGTTAAATCCCTTTGCTTTTTGCCAGTCCTTAAGAGCCTTACAGGCTCTTCATTTTACAAAGATCCTCATAACAATTTTCTTCATTTACATTTGATTTCATCTTTCTTGAACTGGAGATCTCAGTCCTGAAGTTCAGACTATTTAGAGTGAAATTTGCCCTGTGCATTGCACAGATTCACAGAATCACAGAATGTCCTGGGTTGGAAGGGACTCACCAGGATCATCAAGTCCAACTCCTGGCCCTGCACCATCCCTGCATGTCACCCCATGTGCCCAAGAGCACTGTCCAAACACTTCCTGAGCTCTGTCAGGCTGGTGCTGTGACCACTGCCCTGGGAGCCTGTTCCAGTGCCCAAATAACCTCTGGGTGAAGAACCTCTTTCTAATATTCAACCCAAACCTCCCCCCAGCACAACTTCAGGCCACTCCCTCAGTGTCACTGTCACCACAGAGCAGAGATCAGGGTCTGTCCCTCCTCCTGCCCTCATGAGGGAGTTGTAAGTGCAGTGAGGTCTCCCTTCAGTCTCCTCCAGGCTGGACAGACCCAGTGACCTCAGCCACTCCTCATGTGGCTTCTCCTCAAGATCCATCACCATCTTCACTGCCCTCCTTTGGACACTCTCTGATAGTTTAATGTCTTTTTTATATTGTGGTGCCCAAATAACTTTCTTGTTCTGGAAAGATCTATTGTGTTTCACTCTATGTTTTTTGGAAGGCTGCATTGGAAGGGCACTTTGGCAGTGTGCTAATTGCACCTGTCCTCAAGCACTGCTGTGCTGAGTATCTGGCACAGGACACGTACCCTGTGGTGAATCTGCTGTGGCACACTCAGCAGAGCAGTGCTTGGTGTGAGCAGCTGCTCACCTCCCCATGGTGTCTGCAGGAAGCAGCATCTCTTGATGCCACCCAGGGCCACGTCTCCCACACCAGGGCAGGCACATGATCACCCGCCACAGAAGCACAGCTTGTTGTCCATCTGCAAATGCATCAGTGTTTCCTGAAAGCTGAACTTGTCCACTTCTGTCTTCAAGCTCACCTAATTCTTTCTACATTCAACATCTCTTCAATTTTAATACTGACTCCCAGCTTGGTTCTCATCAGATAACTCCAGATTAAAAAAAAAATTAAAAAAAAGATGAAAATATTTAACAGATTTTGTTTTTAACATCTGTATACTATGAAGATAAAAACTGTAGTGCAGAACACTTTCTCTTTCCCATCAGCCCTTGTTCAAGTCCAAATGCACATTTCTGGCCACCCAGCTTGACTGAAAGTTGAAACTAGGCTTTGAAAACTAAAAACTCTTGTGATTTCAGAGTGCTGTTTCTTTCAGACTCTGGGAATGGTTCCATTTTCCTCTAGGCTGAAGATTTTTCTACCTCTAGCACTTGCTATAAGAAATTAAAAGTTTTGTCACTGTGGGCATTGGGTGTTCTCCTCTGAAAGTTGTGATGTAGCTCATCTTCAATCCTTAGACTTGAAGCAGGGGTTAATTGTCAGCAGTTGTGCAGAGTATCAGAGTAGACTCTTTGAGCTGAAGCTGTTTGCCCATGTGTCCATAGATCCAGGCAGTTCAGCCTGCCCACCTGGAGCTCCACGCCCACAGCTCCCCAGCCAACTCCTGGGGCAGTGTCTGTCACAGCCTGGTCTCACTGCCTGAGCTACCCTGATGTGGCATGGACAAACGCACACACTGTCACTGAAACCATGGTGGGTCACTCTCTGTGTATGTACAATGGTTCACTACAGATGTATCCTCCCTTGTGCACTTTACACAAGCCCAATCCAAATCGATGAATCTTGTTTTGATCTGAAAATCCTGTGTCTTTCTTGAACAATCTTCGTAATTAGATACATTAGTCACTATGTACACTGTAATCATGCTTGTGGTAGTAAGCTAAGAGCAAGTTTAACTGAGTCTACTAAATATCTTACAAACCATCAAGAAAACTTTATTCAAGTTATATACATGATGAAGATAAAATATCAGTCCTAACTATTATTCTGTGGTATCCAAAACAAGATTTCAAATATTTATAGATTCTCAAGTAACTGTACAGGTTGTCTACAAACTGTGGTATGAAATAAGAAAATCTGTGTGATTTTAGCCTCTCTATATAAATATATATATATATATATATATATGTATATATAAATACATTTATACATACAGAGACACATAAAGACTAACAAGCCCATTTCAAAGCCTGGAACATAACTATATGTAGTAAATCCTTCTTAAGGTATTTAAAAGCATCCTTCTGTCTTCATGCTCATCACACATTCATCTTCTCTGACATTGTGTTGCTGGAGGATATTATACTTAGGAAGTTACATCTAAAATTTTGTTTCTGTTGGAATCTGTAGGGGAAAAAAAAAAAATTCCACATTCTGTAAAGAATAGCCATGGTAGGTGTCATCTGGTAAATGATGTGTAAGTATTTGATCCCCTAAAGCATTTGGGTGGGAAGACTGGGGTCTGACATTTCCTCCTCACAGGGTTGCCTGTGCTGGATACTGCCCTTGTCTGTGCTGAAAGGCTGCATGTGTCCCTTCCTTATCTCCGTCTCCAGACTCCCCTTCTGCCTGAGACATTTAGATAAACTGGACTAACATTGACTTCTCTGCCACAGGGCCATTCTACCAGTGACTTTATCATGGAGGAGCTGTGGTGGAAGGTGAGGATACCAGGTGAGGCAGGTGGTGAGGCAGCCTTTGCCTGCCTTCCCTCTGCCCCGTGCACACCGCAAGGCTCGAGAGCCGACCCCATCCCTCTTACCCGATGAGGCTTTACCCTAAGCCAAATCCCATCAGTAAACTGTCTGGTGGCTTTCTGCCTGGGCTGACACAAGAGCTGAGGTATGAAGAAGCTTTTTTTATCTGACCTAGCCATTCCCATGAGCAGCTCTTTTGGGCTACACTGTCTACAGGGCCATAGCCAGAGCTTACCGTGCACTCCCGGTTGCGCAGTCCATTCCTGGGGAGGATCACATAGTCACTGCTTCTACCCTTCTCCTGCAATGAGCACCAGAAGTTGTTGGTTAGGAAATGGATTGCTTTTCTTTGTCTGATCATCATTTTTTCACGTTAAAGAAGGTCTTGATTTTTAAGTCTCTGGAACATGCCTGGGATGTTGACATGGAAGAAAGGAAGGTCTCACTTGTCAGGCTTTTATGACCTCCACCGCATCTCTGGGTCAGTGCGGAAGATCCGGACCAGCTTAGTTAAGTGGGAACTGTTTCCACATGAGCAGCATTCTGAGTCTGGTACATTTAAACACATTCATTGTATACAGGATCCTTTCTTGCTCTTGATTTAAGAACACTCCCAGAAAGGCCATTACCAAATCTGGTGGTACTAATTTGTCCACACTACTTTAGCACTCCTTTTGAAGACAGACAGGACTGGAAAGCCTATGTGCAAGCAGCATAAAGTCTGCCTTTCAAGAGCCACTGCAGCAAATTGAGCAGTCTCTGCTGGGTGGGTGACCACAGAGGTGGATGGTGGATGGGCACTGTGCTCTTCCCAAAGAGGTGACTTGAAGTCCACAGCCAGGCCAGCCACCAGTGGGGATTATTCACTCCTTTCACAAATGGTTTTCCACACACCTGAACCAGGAGCCACTCTTGTTCTTCAGTTTGATTGGAGACCAGCTGAGATTTAATGACTATGTTTTTGAAAATAGAGATTGGTGGCACACACTGCTATAGCTGTGCAAGGCACTGCAGGGAGCCTGGCAATACTGGAAAGGCACTAAAGTAAGGAAAGATGAAGACTGTAGTGTTACCTCAGCAAGCTTTAATTTGGGGGAGTTGGCTATGTCCTTCTTCAGCAAAATGTGTAAAACTGCATCATGAATGGTGAGGAAAAACATGGATGGTTTAATCTCTTCATCAAAAAATGCACTTCTCTCCAGTTTGTCCAGGAGGCCCTCTGTGAGTGAACAAAATCAAAGACAAGTGACCTGCAGGCCTTAAAAAGGAAGAAATTGTGTATCCTGAGCATGCCCACTGACTGAACACGGGAGCTGCTGGCATAATGCACTATTTTATTTACTAGAGCAGATGGCTTTATGGATATCAAGAGGATGGAACATAAATGCCTATCAGTAGTTCCCTGCTCTATGCCAGACAGGAAGGAATTTGAGCCCCTTTTCTTATTTAATGCCTAGCCCAGGGTGCATGATGGAGGGTCCTGCAACCCAGAGCTGTACAATACAGCAGTGGCCATAGGTAAAAGGAGCCATCACACATGGCCCCAGCCTTTTGGGGACAGCATGGGAGGGTCAATTTCCCATTTGGTGGGACCTGTTTGCTATCTGTGATGGTGTTCACGGGGGTTTTTGGATGAGGGAAGAGATGAAGGTCTGACTCCATGTTTCAGAAGGCTTGATGTATTATTTTATGATATATATTACATTAAAACTATACTAAAAGAATAGAAGAAAAGATTTCATCAGAAGACTAGCTAAGAAAAGAATAGGCAAGAATGATCACAAAGGCTTGTGGCTCAGCTCTCTGTCAGAGCCAGTTGGGCTGTGACTGGCCATTAATTAGAAACAACCAACATTGGCCAATCACAGATGCACCTGTTGCATTCCACAGCAGCAGATGATCAATGTTTACATTTTGTTCCTGAGGCCTCTCAGCTTCTCAGGAGGAAAAATCCTAAAGACAGGATTTTTCATAAAAGATGTCTGTGACAGTTATCCAAGACTGGAAGGTAAAGCTGGGTGATCCTCCACAGCCATACTCAGAGGTCAGCAGGGGACGCAGGGGGATGAGGCATCTGTGGTGATGCCAAAGCAAAGGCCAGTACTCACCGTATGCCCCAGCAATGTAAATGTCAATGTCGAGCCGGACAAACTCTTTCAAAGTCTGTTAAACCAGAAGGAGGCACCATTTAGATTCTGCTGGGCTTGCTGATTGCCACTGTAGTGATTAGCCACAGCAAACATACCAACCACTCTATGATATTTAAGTTCTATGATGGTAAGTGGATCTAGACTCAAACTCTGTTGCACACAGAGGCAGGACAATCTCTTCACATGGCTGCAGACAGGGGTGCCCAAGCCTTTTGAAAAGAGGCAGTATTGAAAAGGTTTAGCTCACAGAGAAGCAGGTGATCTTTCATAAGTTGTATGGCTTTGTTGTATCTACATGATACATTATGAAACTAAAAAAAAAAATACTTCACAATCTTCTGGGGGAGATTTTTGTAACTGGGAACTTGAGCAGAACTAGAATTCCCACTGTCATGGTGGGTCTTTAGTTCCTATGGAAATACACACCCTCTGTGTCTCCAGACTGTTAACTGCAGCTGCTGCTGTTGAAAATGTTGTGCCTTTTGCCTTGTTCAAAGTCATCTGGGCAAGCAAAAGCAGGAGTTGAAATGGGACTCCAATGTTCCAACTCCAGCTGGATGTTTAAAACTACATTTCACATCTACATTTCTGCAAAGCTTCCCAAAATCTTACCAGGTGAAGAAAGGGTACCACACCCAACAATTTAATTCCAAGACAATTTATATTGACTATTTAAACTATTTCCTAAACATTTTCTATAGAAAATGCACATTCAAATTTACACAAACTCAAGGTTTGCCACTGGCCATCCAGTCCATGTAGCAATGCCTTTAAGAAGCAGACTACAAACACAGAATAGAATCATAGAATGGTTTTGGTTGGAAGGGACTTAAAGATCACCTTTTTCCAAACCCCTGCCCTGGACAAGGACACTTTACACTGGAGCAGGTTGCTCAGAGCATCATCCAACTTGCCATTGAACAGTTTCAGGGATGGAGCATCCACAGCTTCTCTGGGCAACCTGTTCCAGTATTTCACGATCCTCACAGTAAAAGATTTCTTCTAATCTGGACCTGCCCTCTTTCATTTCAAAGCCATTGTCTCTTGTTTTATCACTATATACCCCTGTAAGAAGTCCCTCTCCATGTTTTTTCATAGGCTCCCTTTAAGTATGGAAAGGCCATACTCAATAGTACAGCCTTCATAGCCTTCTCCTCTCTAGGCTGAACAACTCCAGCTCTCTCAGCCTTTCCTCACAGGAGAGATGCTCCAGCCCTCTGGTCCTTCCCATGGCTCTCATCAGGACCTGGTCTAAGATGTCCATGTCTTTCCTGTGTTGGTGACCCCACAGTTGGTCACCTACCTCAGGTGAGGTCTCATGGGAGTGGAGTAGAATCTCTCATGAGAATGGGAAGAATCACCTGCTGGTCACACTTCTTTTTAAGCAGCCCAGGATATGATTTGCTTTCTGGCCTGTGAGCGCACATTGCTGGGTCATGTCCAACTTTTCAGCCACCAGAATCCCCATCTCCTCCTCTGAAGAACTGTTCTCAATCCATTGATTCCCCAGTCTGTGTTGATAGGGGGGATTGCCCTAATCCACCTGCAGCACCTTGCACTTTGTTGAACTTGGCCTTGTTGAACTTCATGAGGTTCAGGTGGGCCCACTCCTGTCCCTCTGGGCACCATCCTTTTGCTCATGTGTATCCCTCAAGTGTAACTGCATTTGTAAGAGTTTCTCTCATAGGATCACTGTTTGTCTCATGAATTGTGATTACCTTTCGGAGGACTGTCATGGCAGAAAAATCCAGGAAGGACACTGATGAGAAATCCAGAATGATGCTGTGGATGTTGACCTGGGGCACACTGATGCCAGGGGGGAGGTCGGTGCTCCAGTTGATCTGAATGGGCAAGTCTGTCATGGTGGTGGGCTGGTCCAGCTCCTCTATCTTGTTGTTGTCCAACTCTTCCTCTGACTCATATGTAGGGTTAGCCATGCAAACCAAGCCCTTCTGTGTTGACATAGAAAAATGTCCTAATTAGTTCTCCTCTTTAATACCCAGCCAGGGTAGTGGTACTTCTCACACAAGGGCAAGAGTGATGGCAATGCACAACTGGTCTTCCCATGAGACAGAGCAGGGACCACCTGAAAAGTTCTGTCTCTCCCTTGTCTGGAGAAACACGGAAATTATTTAATCATCATCATAATCACTTAATGATGGCTTTTTATTGTTTCCTGAAGCCAGTTGCCAGACATATTTTTAATTCAGTAATTTTTGAACAAGTCACCAAAAGGCATGCAGGATTTGAGGTGGGAGAAAACCAGCTTTATCCTACCATTAATGCAGAAAGACATTCACTTCTGTGGGATCTGATTTGTTATTTCTTGCCAAACAAAGCTCTATGGACGCACACAAGCTCTGCCCATGGTAAATCTGTAGGTCTCTAACTGTGAGAGCCATTTAAAATCTTGGTTTTTAAATGTGTTTATGTCATGAAGTGGCAGCTTGGGGAGTGGTATATATAATTAAGAAGAGAGGCTATGAGGCCCTTCTCTGCCATGTAAAACAGGGAGCTGGTTGGTTAACTCCCCCCTCACCCCAGGGGTTTGCCTGACATACCAGTGTCACTTGCAGCTCTCCCTTCTTCAGCATCTTCCTGATCTTCCTCAGAGCTTTATTGCGTTTCCTCAGGACTCTCATGGGGTTGAAGCCAACCTGCAAAAACAGCACTTTGAATAATTAAACAAAAAAATCCTCAGTGACAGCAGGGAAAGGACAAAGCATCCCACAAGGTTTTTGTTACAGTCATGATGACCATAGATTGAACTTGATGTTGTCTGCCACTTTTCACAAACTCAAGCAAAGGCTTATTCCAGTTTGGAAGGATGTCTGTGGGAATGGCTGCAAATGAGGCAGGGCTATCTGTTCTGCTTTAGGACACCAGCATGGACAGCATTACAGCAGTGACAGTGCTGTGCATCTCCAGTGACAGGTCAGCACCTCCAGCAGGCTGGCACAGTGCTGGCATCTCCTACTCATCTGCATTATGGGGTGGTCACCCAGGTGGCCAAGATCTGAGAGCTCATGGTTTGTATCTGCTTTGTGCCTCCTGACTGCAGCGTGGGTCAGTCACCCACTCTTTTTCCTGAAGAAGAAAGCCAGATTTTATCATGTTGCCTGCATATGTCTCTTGAAACTCTGAGCTGGTATTAATAAAATTAGATGGCAGGTAAATTAGGCTAATAATCAAATTTGGCTAAAATACTAAATTCCTGCAAGTCTTCTGCCTCATCCATCTAGTGTGTAGAGGAGAAAGGCGTTAGAAGTATCTGAATTTCTAGAGAAGGAGTGGTGTGAACATCTGCACTCACAGAAAAAAAGCTTCAGGCTCTTCTGAGGTGAAAGCCAAGCACATGGAGAACCAAATGTGTCAGATTCCCTCATTCCTCTGCCAGTGTCAGTTCCTCATGTGAAGAACAAACTGCTCATTACGAGTGCTCAGGGAGTCACTGCCTATCACCTCCCCACTAAGAGCAGCAGGAGGGAGAGGTTATGGTGCAAGTTGTGTTTGGGCTGGGGATGGTGAGCCTCATTCACACAGGGGGGGCTCAGGGGTCCTGGATCTCTGTGCTGGCTATGGAAACACTGGCTGCATTCAGCAGTTTGTTATGAAAGATGTTAAGACCTCTTTGAGAGGATGATTCCATTTGGCATTCTTCTGACTGTTGTGGTTATGTTCTTGGGCCAAGACAAGTAAACTAGAATTTATTGTGTGTAAATAGTACAAGAACAAATAAAATAAAATAAAATAAAATAAAATAAAATAAAATAAAATAAAATAAAATAAAATAAAATAAAATAAAATAAAATAAAATAAAATAAAATAAAATAAAATAAAATAAAATAAAATAAAATAATTTTTCCTTTTTATTATCTATGTTTACATTCCTTTGTTCTTGAAATATGTATTTTTATGGTATATGTATGGTATAGACATTGCTATGGTGTAAGTACAGCATGAGTCAGGCAGTTATGTTACATATACATGTTATATTAGAGTAGTGGGAACAGTATAAAGAAAATTCACCCTTGAACTGTGGAATGACTGCATATGTAGTAATTATTGGGAAACTCTATCCACCATAATGTGTCACACAATTCATATGTTCAGAACAGACCCAGACACTTACAGCAGTGATGAGTTTCTCTCTGAAGAATTCAATATTAGCAAAGAAAATTGGAGAGGAGCATCTGAAAATCTTCACTCCCTCTGGCTCATAGATCTGTAAAATGAAGCAAAAGTGCCAGTGGCAATGTTTGCTATAGAAGCACAAGTGCAGCAGGTGGTAAAAGAAATGAGACATTTCTTACATCAGTGTAATCCTTCCTGTTTCTGTAGATGTTGCTTCTCCCAACATTGGCCAAAACAGTGCAGCTTGGACTGTGAACAAACACACACACAGTTATTTGTGTCCCACATGGGAACAGGATCAAATGAAACCATCTCCGCTGGGGTGGCACACTGAGGCAAACCCCACATCCAAAGGTTTACACCTGTAAATTATTTTTCCATGCACAGTAGCTGGACAGACCAAGGCACAGACAGGGCTGTTGCCCTTCTCTGTACAGAGGGAGGCCCTGGGATACCATTGCACTGAACAAATACTCACATCTGGGAGCGGATCACCACAGTCAGCAGCTGGAATGCCACAGCTGCTGCTAGTCCAATGTCCAGGCCAAGAAAGATGGCAGATAAGAAAGTCACCACCCATATAACCTGTAAGGACACAGTGGATGGCAACATTAAAAACATGTCAAGAACCTGATGAAAATCCAGCAGAAAGGCAAGATTAGAAGTAAATCAGAAATCTGTAAAGTTGAGAGTTTTAAGTGCGCAAATACAGGTGCTGTGAGTGTACATGACGATAAATTACTAGATAATGCTGAATAACTTTTAGCCACAGAGCTCAAAGCATTTTCATGGGGCAAATAACTATTTGATGGCTGTAAAAACTGAGGCCTGGAACTATTTGTGAGCCTTAAATTTTGTGAGAGGTAACAAGTCCTGCTCTCTAGCCACAAGCTTTACCATTTCAAGTAGACCCTTCAAGTCCCAGTTTTCATTTGTTTGTTGCTGTGATCTTCCATATGACACATTGTGTGATTGTGAGAAATGTCCCTAATGCTTAGTCAATGCAGTAGATATTTGGATATTTTCTGTCATTTAGACATTTTCTGTAAATATCTTCTCTATTTGACTTAATAAAATGCACTATTTTAATAGATTTTGATGAAATGGATGAAAATGAAGTTAAGAGTGAGAATTGACTCCAAATAAATGGGACAAAATGGAAAACATTAACAAGGGATATTCCAGTAAAAAAGGCATGCAAATATCATACTTACTGTTTAGTGAAGTAAAACTGGGATTAAAAAAAGAAACATTTGTATGATAGATTACTTTTTCAGAGCGTTTAACTTCTGATGCTTGAGAAACTCACACAGTCATACTTGTCCTTTCTCCAGAGGATGCCTATTTCCTTGAACTGCATGAGCATTCCTTTCAAATTGCCAAGAGCCAAAGATGCAAGGACTGACTGTTAAAAAGACCAAAAGACATGTTCCTTGTTTTAGTAAGCAAAGGAAATGTAAAACATTAGGAATTAAAAGATCATACAAATAGGGCCAAGGAACAGCTGAAAGGCCAGGGAGCTGCTCCCAGTGCACACTGCTGTTGGAACATCCAACACTGCACTATGGTGCAGTGCAGGTGTCTGACTGAGACTGTAAATCTCACTTATTTTCGGCACCTGAAAGTTGGTTTTTGGTGTTTGGGTACTTATGTCCCCTTTGAAGGACCAGATGTAGGGATTCTTTCTGGCATAACGTGGGAAGAAGAACCAAGCTATTCAAACCTTTTTGGCTCCCACTGAACACTCTCAGTGTGCTCAGAGAGCAGCCCTGTCTTTGGGAAGCAGGAGGAAGCAATAGATGAAACCAGGGAATACCTTCTGTAATGGTGCCAGGAGAAACCCAATGGCCAAGATCACAACCAAAACAATGACAGATGAGATAATGCCAGCAATCTGCATGAGAGAACAATTCCACAATGAGTAAGTGCCCACAGGCATGACGGCTAGCTAGGAAAAAAGGAGCTATCTTTCATTAAATGTCATCATGATTTCTCTTCTGTACCTGTGTTTTGCCTCCTGTGCTCTCCTGCACACCTGATCTTGACAGAGCAGTGCTGGAGGCAAATCCCTTGAATGATCCACCAACTATATTACCCAGCCCAAAAGCAATTAGCTCCTGAAATAAAAATAAAAGAGATTGTTCTTAAGAGCTGGTTTGTGACAGCTATTCACAAGGCAAAGCTTTCCTAAAATGACTTATTTCTCATTGATGAATGCAGTATATTGATCTCTGTGTTATTGCCTACCTGGTTGCCATCTATTGGGTAGTCATGCTTGATGGAATACACTTTAGCCACAGAGAAGGCTACTGCAAACCCAACGATCGCAATGGAAATGCCATCTCCAATACAGTTCTGGAGGATGCCTGCATCAGGTGCAACAGGTGCATGAAACCTGAAAAACAAAATCTCAAATCATTAAGGAGATGCCTAAGGGTCTTTTGCAGATCCTAGGGAGAATTCCCTTCTGAACTTCTTTTTCTCCCTCCTTTTTTTCCAGTGAACTGAAATCTGAAGAAAGGAGGCTCATGAGCAGAAATAGCTGTTGCTCTGCAAGCTTCACCTAGTAACACCCCTGGGGCTGCAGAGACCACCCCAGACTCACTCTGCTGTCCCAGTAAATGCTTTTCTCCCTCTTTTTAAATTGACATGTGCCACCTGATATTCTATATGTGGAGAAATAATCTTTATGTGGATATAGCTCTGGATGGGCAGATGTTGAGGCCTCTGGAGGATAATGGTGCTGAAGAGATGCTGATGGCTGGTCATGGGGCCAGGGAGGAGAATTGTGCAGTGTCCTGGCAGCTTCCCAGGGCTGGTGGTGGCTGCTGAACTGTGCATGTGCTGTGAGGGAAACGGAGGAGTTCAGGAGTGAGTAGTTCAATTAAAAGGACAAACATCAACCTCCTGCTCACCAGCTATCTCAGAAATTGAAGTACACAATTATTTCATGTCTCAGTGTTCTCCTTGATAAGTAGGAGATGTGCTCTAAGTGTAACTTTTGTGTACTGAAAGTGTATCATATCATTGAGAGAAAAATGTTTATTTACCTACAGAAGAAGATGAAGCAGATAATTTTAATCAGAGACACAGCTGAACTCGTTCGACGCTGCCGAACTAAAGAGAACGTCTTGCTCCGCTGGTGAATTGTAAGTCACTTACCCTTCCTCTAGTTTTCCAACAACAGCTACATCAAATTTTTCTTCCAAGTTGACAAAATGGGAAATCAGTGCTGCTAAGATTGTCTGAAAGATAATAAACCACATCTCCATTAGGCACATTAAAGCAAGAGTGTGAAGAATCTCTTACACACTGTCCAGCCTCATCACTAGTACCAGAATTGTGCCCCAAGTTTTCACATCCCTTTGCTGTTCAGATGTCATTCCTGAATGACCTAACAGGTATGGGTTTACATTCACAAATCACACAGATTGTAACAGAATATCTTACTAACAACAGAGATCATCCCACCCAGTAAACCAGGTATATTCTAACAAGGTGCTGTAATGACCCTGGGGGAAAACAAGTGCTGCTTGAGTCTTTACATCCTCCAGGATTTTAGGGGCTTGCTGCCCCTGTGAAGCTTCTTCCACCCTCTGCTGCTCAGAGTGGGCAAAACCTTCTGCTGCTGGAGGGCAAAATAATTTTGTGTGGGGCCACAGATATCCAGGATTTCAGTGGCTGCTTGCAGGTGTGGTGCAGAGGGGCCTCAGCTGTGAGACTGCAGCTGGCTGCTGTCAGAGCCTATATTGTCCAAGGAAAAAATTCATAGTTTATAACACCACAGATATGTCAGTTAAGAACACCTATGTGGAAGTAAAGCATCTCACAATAGCTCCTGAATGCTGTAAATTTTTCTTTATAGGTAAAATGATAATGCATAATTTAGTGGATAAAAGGAGAAGAAATAGTTAAAACTCTGCTTCCTGTGTCATAACATGGAGCAATTGCAAAATCAAAGGAAGTGACTCACCACAAGGAGTTCAATGGGGATGGGAGCCGGTAACTTTTCCTTGTATCGATCGTTCATTTCTTTCACCACAAACACGATAAGCAAGACAATCAGTGATGTGACAAGGTCAGCAACGTTTGCTTCTGTGATCTGGCTGAAAACGCTCTCCAGAGTCTGCAGAATCAGGAAGAGACACGTGGTGCTTCAGAAACAGTTGTGCCCTGGCACAATATCACTATCCCTTCCGGAATAGCCTGTATCTGAGCAGCTCTAAGGACTGTGCTGTTCGGGATTTATTCCCTGTGGGATGATGTGGACTGCAAACCCCCTGAATGTATGTGCACCTGCCAAATGATAGAAGCATCTGCAAAAGACCTTTTCCACAAACTTGTGACCCTCTCCTCCAGATTTGACCCCGAGGGAAGGTTGGAACAACAGGCAAGTTTGTGATAGGAAATGTGAGCAATGGCATTGCTGGGCAGGTGCCTTTCTCCACTCCTTCCCTCCTGTTCTTCTTGCCCCTCCTTTCTCATCCAACAGCCCTCACAGAGTCATATGCAAATTAAATATGTATAATATCAGTCCAGTAAAAATGAATAATTAAATCCTTAAGGCAGAGTTGAATGCTTATTTGAAATATGCCAACACAATGTAGTATTATTGTATTATCTAATACAATATAATTATCTAATAATTATATATTATCTAATTATCTCAATAGGGTGTAACTTGGTGGTTGGTAATAAATTTAAAGATTGGATAAATACTAATAACATTTTCTCATTTTTTTCTTGTTTTTCCTCCTGCTTTGCATTTTTTTGCTGAGTTATTATTACTGCCTTGTGATACACAGTCAGAAATACATCCCAGGTACATCAATAGCATTAGCAAATAATGAACACCTAGCACTTACATAGATGATGCCAAATGGTACATTAAATCCAGGGACAGATAGCTGAAACATGAATTTCAGTTGAGATACCAAAACATGGATAGCTGCAGCAGTTGTGAATCCACTGATTAATGATTGTGATAGATAAATAACGATGAATCCAAACTGGAAAATTCCCAGAAGCAACTGAAATACAAAATGAGCATATGTTAGTGGGATTCATTTGTGTTTTAAAGCAATCTTTGAAAGAAAGACAACCATATTTAATGAAAGCAAAGATTTTCACCTCATCCCATCCATCCAGAGATTAAGGAATGTACCATCACCAGACTTGCTGACATATAGCAACAGAGAGCAAAATACTAGTATGAATAACTGCTGCAGCAGTTAAAACCCATTCTTTTTATTTTACAGCTAAAATATACATCCTTACTTCTAGGGTTTTCAGTTCCTATATTTTCACATGGTACAAGGGTTTCATGAAGCAGCAAATATATTAGTATGTTAGGAGGGAGGAACTGTAGGAATCCTTTATCAGGGAGTAAGGATAAGTGGGTTTTTTTAAAAAACAAATCCAAATATTTTGCTATTGCAAGGCAGAGTTTGTACTACCATTGGTGCATCTGCATCGTTCACATTACTTTCACAGCTATTTTTTTCCTATCCAGCAGATTGTTTTTTGCTGTAGGTGTAGGTTGCAGCTGTGTAGGCTGTGGGCTCAGGCCTGTGCAAAACCAAGGGTTTCACAGCACATGAGTGAGTGCCTGGTCACTGGAGGGAAGAGATGTCTCCTAATCAGTGAGCCAGGGTCACTACATGTTAAGTGGAAGAGGATTACTTTGGTGACTACAACAGTAGAAACCAGAGAGGAAGGTCAGGCCACCCTCCATCTATTCACACAGGTGTGCACACACACATGCATTTACCAACCTGAATAACCCCAGAAAGGAAGGTTACAGATGCAGCCACCATCACCCTCTCATCATTTATTGCTGAGGTATTGGTGGAATTGGCATTTCCAGTGCTGTCATCAGGGACCAGCCTGGTGACGACTCCTCCCACCATGAGGCTCAGGACAGGGAAGGGACCTGAGCAGCACAAGGCACTTGTTAAAAGATCTGAAGAGGCAGCATGTAGCTCCTCATCAGTGAGGAGGGTAGGTGGTGTGCCTGAACTTACCCACTGAGATATGTCTCGATGTGCCAAAGATAAAATAGACCAGGACAGGGAAGAATGCTGCATAGAGTCCATAACTGGGGGGGACATTCACCAGCAAAGCAAAGGCCAGACCTGCAGAGACAGAGGCCCAGGGAAGGTGATGTGTGTGCTGCAGGCTGAAGCCAGCAGTGCCTTGGCTTAGCAGGCTGTGTCAGGACACACATTTCCCCAGGGTACCTTGCAGCACAGCCACCAGCCCCGTGTTGATGCCAGAGATGATGTCATTCAGGATCCACTCTCTGAAGCGGTACGCTGGCAGCCACGAAACGACTGGAAACAAACGCAAAGCAATTTTTTTGGCCCTTTGTGGGGAGCAGCTGCAAAGGCACAAGGGAACAAAATTTTGTCAGTGAACAGCTTGGCTGAATTGCAGCCTGTTTCAGAGAGGTGAGGAAAGGGGAAGGATTCAGGTTCTGGATGCCAGAAGTCAAAATCTCACCCAGACACAGCCCTGATCAACCTACACTGCCTTCTGTGCTTCGAGGTAAATCCAGTGGCCTTCAGAGGTCCTTTCCAAACCAAATTCTCATAGAACCCTAGGTTGGAAAGGAACCTCTGTGGCCATCTAATCCAACCCCCCACTCCAATAAGCAGGCATGCCACCCACTGGGTCAGGTTTCTCAGAGCCCTGTCCAATCTAACCTTGAACATTTCCAGGGAGAGGGGATCCACCATGTTTCTGGGCAACCTGTGCCAGTACCTCACCACCCTCATCATAAAAAAATTATTCTTGATATCCAGTCCAAATACACCTTCTTTCAGTTTAAAATCATCATCCCTTGTCCTGCTGCAACAGGCCATGGTAAAAAGCCTGAGTATGTCTTTCTTGTAGGACCCCTTTAAGTACTGAAAGGGTGCACTAAGGGCTTCCTAGAGTCTGTGCTGCCAAGGGCCCAGAAAAAGAGAAGCTACCTTAGATACAGGTGTAGGAAGATTTCTAAGGGTAGCAGCAGTCAAAATCCAATAGAAAAATCTAACATTGAATTTAATTAATGAATTTTCACTTGCTATGTTGGTGATGGACACTGTCAAGATGGAGTTCATGCTGTCCAAGAGCAGTCAGGACTGCTCTTAGATCTAATTTGAAAAAAAAAAATCTCCTTACCTAAAATAGAGTTTCAGGTGATCCCAAAAGGTTTTATGGTATCTGTGCAATTTCTCATGCTCTTCATTGAATGCATTCTCCGAGTATACAGGTCTGGCTATAACATAATGGTTACCCACAGGTTCAACCATTTCTCCTGAAATGTCAGGATAGGATAATTACTTGTGTGTGCTCCTCTCTGCTCCAGGTGCTTAAAAACCTGAAATGAAGAACAGGCTTAGCTCCTTATGTACTGTGGGACAGGTATCCATAGCATAGCTGAGTGAGCTCCAAACTGAGCGTTACCACCTTTGAAGATCAAAAGAGGGATGGTTGAGACACCCGCTGCACTTTGCCAAGGTGATCTCCTGCCCTGCTCCTCCTCCCACTGCAGAGCAGTGTTTCACTGGAGCATGAAGTATTTCTTTCTAAAGATGCAGCCAGAAAGTGAACAAGATGGTTTCTGAGTTAATTTATCTCTCACTCAGCCGTGTACAATCAAAAACTTCCTCCCTCAAAGGAAATTAATTTCCTAAAGAACAAACAAGCAGATCCCAAGCAGTTTCTCTTTGTGGCACTGCTGGGAGGGCTGGGAGCTCACTATAACCCACACATGAGGGGAAAGGCAGAGCCCAGGCAGGGCTCAGCCTGGATTGAATTCAGAGACAAGGCTGAAGGTATTGGGCTGGATTTTTGTGACAAGGAGATCAGGCTCAGGAGTAAAAAAGCATATTGCTGCTTGTTATTTGTAAGATTTATTTCCACAAATTGTCTGGACTGCTTCTCCTCTGCTTCATGTTCACAAACAGTTGTTGCAATGTCTCACCTGTATGCTGTTTTCTGCCTTGTCCCACCCCACATTTGCATGTTTGTGCTGAAGAGAAACTGTCCTGGGTCACTCCAGAAATGACCCTTGGAGCCCACATTACACATGAGAATGAATCTGCTCATCACTCACTTCAGTCAATACCCCTGGGTATTTTGCAGCAATTACTTGATGCCATCACTGTGCTGCTCACTGTGCTGTTATGTTTCTTATTATGCCCACATTCTTCCCACATTAAATTCACCTTAAACCTGTACTGTTTAAAAATATTTCTCTCAGTTGAAGCCACCATTAAATGTTTAATATAGTACTAGTCCCAGACAGAAGCTGTGGAACTTGCTCTTTGCAGCAACAGTTGGACTTGATGATCATTGTAAGATCCTTCCAACTGGAACTAATCTGTTTGATCCTGCTCTATTTTGTTTTGTGTCAGAAATTAAGATGTGCTGTAGGAAGCAGTAGTCTTTCAGGACACTGATAATAGAGGTTTTTCACTTATTTTCTCTCCCTTAATGAAAATGCTCTATCTAAGCTCATTCAAAACATCAATCCAAAGCCAGTTAAAATAATACTCTGATCTATAATTTTACACTGCTGTCCCTCCCTCTGTTGGGATCAGAGCTCCAAAACTGAGGCTGATAAAATTTCAATGAAAAAATTAGTTAGTTCAATTTATTCCTTGATAAATCGTAGTTACTGAGATTTGCAAGAAGTTGTTTTATCTATTAAAGGTTTTTAAATTGATCTAGTCTGTCTGTCTGCCTTTTAGACTTCATGTCACAAAGAGGGATATTGCTGAAAGTCCTGTGGAATAGTTTTGTCCATTACATTGTAGGGTACAAGATGTACTATTTGTACCCTTTGAAAAGTTCCTAAGCCATAAAAATGAAAGAAGTGTATGGGTGACTCTTTCATTTCAGATTTTCCTCAGTGCTGCAGCTGCTGAAGCTTTTGAGAGTACTTCAGTTGTCCCTGCTGCCCCTTGCCCAGGGAGGCAAAGGGGCAAATTTCTTCAGGCCAAATTTACTGCCCCAGTCTCAGGGAGCATACAATATCTTCTGTACAACTCTCTAAACATCCTTTGGTTTATTAGTGCTGGTCTTATTGAAGGTGTAAGTGTCTTGCATGTGTTTTTTACCTCCTGAATGCCCCCAGTTTACAGACTGCCTTGGGGGCTGATGGCTTAGGGCTGCAGGGGAGGCCAGGAGCCTTGCCAGGCTGAAGTCTGCATTAAACACCACAGTGCCGTGCTTCAGTGAGGTTTAACCAAGCCAGCCCAAGCACCTGCAGGACAGTGGAAGGTGCCTTCAGCCTGCTCCCTGGCAGGTAAGCAGGACCACAGGGAGCTACCTTGCTGCAGATGGATGACCATTGCTGCTGGGCAAGCTTCTCCTGTCTCATTCCCTCTGCCAAGGCTGGCAGATACCACAAGTGCAGCCAGTATTGCCTTCCTCTTGCTCACTCTCATTTCCTTCCCATATATCTTTAAAAAGATGGGATGCCTCAGTATGGGGAGGGTTTTTATCAGTTAGACATTACTTATTTTAGCTGTTTTAAAGAAAAGGAGGATATTGTGAAAAGTACCAGCTCCTTCACAAATTCCTTAAAAGAGAAATCTGTACTCCAGTAACCCACACTGCTTTCCAGAGTGCCTTGGGCTCCTTGGGGGACAAGACCAATTTTTCTGATGACTCCTGTAATGTGTCAGCATGGACCAAGCTCACACTGCTCAGCTATTGAGTGGTTACAATTATCAGTCACTATTGACCTAGACTAGATCTGAAACAGAACTCCAGAGACAACATTCTGGTTCAGTTTTAATCCATATAGCCTCTGGTCCTGTTCTCATGGTCAGCAACTAACAACACTGGCATTTCTCACACGTAAAAATCTCCAAATCCACTGCTAATCCCTCAGCTCTGTGAAATCTTGGAAATGTATATTTTCATATGTGCCATTTTGTTGAGAGGATTAACAAAAGGATATTTTTTTCTTTACTGATTTATCCTAAATATTGACTAAGAAGAACATAAAAATATGTAATTTTAATTGAATAATTAAATATTAACATAGTCCATCTCACTTTTAAATCTATGTATATCACACACAAATTGAACTTCTCTGCAATATAAACAATTGAAAAATACAAGAAAATTCCACAAAGGAAACTTTAACATTTTACAAAAAATAAAATACATGACTAGAAGCATTTCATTTATAAGCATCACTTCACATATCCCATACCTAAAATGACAATTTTAAACTGTACCTGTTATATCTTCCAGGAAGCTCTTCAGAAGAAATGACACCAAGATTTTTTGGATTAAGATGCCCCTGAAATTTTCATAGGCAGTGCAGGTATCTTATGCTCTTCTTCACTTCAGAACCTCCCTAAATACTGCCAGCACTTTAATAACTAACTTCAGTTAACTTTTACAAGAAAGGAAGATTTAACTGTGGCCTTGACCATTGAGCCTATCTTCAGGAGGGTGATAAGGAGTAATTTCTTAAAGTTCTCTGGGATATTTCTTATCTTTGTTTAGTGAACTGTTTCTGATTGGTCTGCAGAGATCATATGGGAAAATAGGGGTGAATAAGAAGGACTGTCTGTTGCAATCCTGTTGCTGAGCTGAAGAGGGAAGTGTGGACAGAGCTCAGTTATGGTATCCTTCATTTCTGAAGAGGCCTAAGTCATTGATGAGGGAGATGGGCAGCTGGGCATGCCAGCTCTGAGCAAAGCTTGCCTCCCCAGACATTCCTCCAAAGCATTTTTAACAGTCCCTAAATTGCCTTTCCAAAGGCAAGTTCTGGATTCTCAGATTATTGCCAAAAATAATCTTTGCAGGGATTTCCAAAGGGCAGCTGTGACCTGGTGGAGCTGAGAGCTGTGGCAGCCCATGGCAGACAGTGGAAGGCACAGACCTTGTGTCTGGCCATGAGCTGTGGCAGGGATGGGTTGGACTGAGCTGCAGGTTCCTGCTGCCCCCACTGTCCACAGAGCAACCAGGGGGATCATCCTCCCCAGGCCAAAGTGAACCTTTGTTAACATTTCCCTGAGATATATAAAACCTCCTGTTGATTAGGTCCTGGTGACCTAATGATCTCCTAAGGAGATACACGACGTAGCATTTTGAGGCCTCAGGTTGCAACTTCAGTTCTGGGCGCCTGCATTCATGACAGCAGTGAACCTTCAGAGCTGAGGTGCTGAGAACACTCCAGCACTGATGTGCCCTGATGAAAACCATCCTTACAAGCCTTTGCTTAAGCCACACTGACATGAACACCCAGCAATGCTTCAGCTGTTGATACCCATGTTGTGATGAAGACTGTGGTTTGCCAGGCTCCTTGGGGTACTCCTCGGCTCTGGAAGTCAGAGCTTGACTTAGCCTCTGGGGATTTGAAGTTGCAGGCTCTGCCCCTGAAGAAAGTTTACTTTATCTAGTGAAAGGTCGCAACATGAGGATGGGTATACCCTTAATGCTCTGTGGGATCAGTCACACACAGGGATCTAGGAAAAGAGGCAGGAGGAGACTGGAATTCTGTCCTCAGGTGGTTTGCCCCCATTTCAGTCAATTATTATACCAAGATATGATGAAGCAGGCAGGACGCCAGTATCCAATCTCACAGGGCGTGACCTCTATTAGACCATTCAGCAGGATTTCTTTCTTGTTCTTTAGCCCCCTGGGAGTTGTTACAGACCTCAGGTTCTTTTGAAAGTTAAAGCCACATTTCTAATCAAGACCACAAGCTTGTCTAGTCAGTAGAGATCCCAGGTCACTTCCCAAACTATTGTGAGTACCTTCTCTGCATCAGCAAGACCCTGTTTTGGCACCTGCTGTTGGCTTAAGGGATTAACTGCAGTTTGTGAAACTGACACAGTTTCGTTATTAACTTATACCATTAAAATAACAAACATGTTAAAAGCGGTAGAATCATAAACTATAAAAAGCCCCATAAAAACCATAAAACAGTTTAACAGCTTTTAGCTTCCCTTCTCACATGGTGTGATTATAGAAGTACTTTAAAATTTTAAATTCTTTGTATTCAGGATCATCACAAGAATCTGCAACATAAACTAGAAAACAGCTTTTTAAATACTAGGTTTAAATGCAGGAGGGACCCTTGGCTCTAAAGAAGTCAGTAGGGTCCTGTCCTTGGCTTCATCACATTTACCTGTAAGTGCTTTACTCTTGGATTATTTCCACTAATTCACTGGAGAAACGAGGTGGAATGTGAAGTGACAAAGGGAATAAACACTTTGACTTTTCTGTTTGCAGCAGTAGTGTTAAAAACATGATTTTCCCCTGATGGTGCAGAAGAGCTTTCATGCACAAAGGCCACACAGGAAGGTGGTTTCCTGTGTCCCACACTGCAGAAGTTCAGCTGTGCAAACACTTTATTGTCCTTGTACTAGATACTCAAAAAGCAGCTAAACTAACTAGCTGGGAAAGTGTGGACTTCTCCACCTAGGCAGAGCAGAGGAGGAGGAGGAAATGAAAATTCCTGATTGTTTTGTCTCTCAGGTAGCCCCATAAACACAGAGAGTTCAGAGATGCAAATCAGTCACATCCTGATCCTTTGCCAAGCCTCAAGCCCTCTCAACTTCCCTTTGTTTTCATGGGAGCTGAAAGCCACCCACAGCTCTTGAAAGCCCCTCGGTGAGCTGAGCTCTGAGGGGCTTTAAGCGTGCTGCCTCTCACCCTGGCCAGGATGGAGAGGGAAGAAGCTATACTTCACAGAGAAAGAAGAAAACAGTTTTGCTGGAGACACAAGATTTGTCTTGTGAAGTGCTTAATATCTTTGGTCAGTGTTAAACAAACACCAGTATCAATACTGGGAGATTAGCTGGCTGAGAACATGAATAACAGCATCAGCCCATCCAGATTTCTAGAGTTTCCCAATGTTTTCCTTCACCATGTGCTGTATAAAACTGTTCTCCAGTGTAACTTTCTGGCAACATCCTGTCTTCTGGCCAGGTTCTACCCAAAGCCTTAATAAAGTTTGCTCACAATACCATCTGCTGTGGTGCTAGAGGTGCAAAACACCCCAAACTCAAGTTCTTCCAACCATTTAAAAAATGACACTGTTCTGCTTGGACAGTTTAACACGTAAATGTATTTTGCTCAGTGGTAAGTGCAGCAGGCAGCTTGGGCATGCACCTCTTGTCAGTGCCAGTTCCTCTCTCATTTTTGGAGGAAAGACAGGGACCCATCCTCTGAATGCATCCTTAGGAAGATTTGAAGCTCCCACTGAGGACATCCAAGAAAGAAATGGAAAAATGCTTGGCCCTGAGAGGCCTTCATGGAAAGCAGAGGTGTCACTTGTACTCACAGTCTCAGGACACTGATGTCAGAAGGAAGCATAATGTCATTTCACTTTCCACTTCTTATATAGTCTCTACTACTTAAGTTTTTTACAACAAATTTCTTTTACTAGCACCCTGAAGCCCAACTCAAATCAGTCACGTTACTGTGTCAAATTCAGCGGTGGCACCTAAAACTAGGATGAGGATGAGTAAGTTTAGTCAAGATGCAAATATCAGGCAAACAACATAAGAAATGAAAGGGCAGTGAGGTTGGGTGGGAAGAGATGAGTTCCATTAACAATATTTCTTGATTGCTCTGGCTTATTGAGATCTGTATAGAAAGAGGGTTGGAATTTTGCTAAGTGCCTTCAGAAGAGCTGACACCCTGCTAGGATGTGAGTCACTGAAAGTTATCACTCCTTTGTACAGAGCACACTATAAGCAGGAGCACACTGTGCAGTTACTCCAGTGTATGGTGAAGTGGAACTGGAAATTTCCAATAAAAGATTGGTGCCATATTCTCATACCTCTCACTTTTTATTCACACTTCTTTTATTATACTTCTGTGATTTTATTATTCTTTTTATGGACTTCAGAGTTATTGTGTCCTGAAAGCCAGCAACCATGGCATCAGTATTGGGTGTTTATAGGATTCCATTACACCATAATGAAGAGCACAAACACAAAATCCTGCACATTGCTTTTCAGAACAAGTTTTGACATCCTTCTCTTCCAACATTAAAAATAGTGCTTGATTCTTCAATACAAAAGTATCATACTTTATTCCAATGTTATTTTCCCTCTTATGAACTTTCTGTATTTTGCTTAAGATGTCAGTAATTTGTTTTCATTTAAAGTTATCTCTTTTAGCTTGATTAAGAAAATAAATTAATCATTTTCTCACATCAGAGATAACCAACCAGTTAGAGTTGTCAATTCAGCATTTGACTCTACTTTCACAGTTGCTGAATCTAGCAATCCATTGAGACTCAATCAGGCTGGGAATCACAGGGATGGGAGGGAGCACAATCACAGGGATGGGAGGGAGCACAATCACAGCGCTGGTGATGGGTGAGGCAGGGAATCTGCAGTGTCACAGCCAGACACTGCTACAGGGGGACTGCTACATGAGCTTGGAGTTGTGTTTAACACAGACTGCAGCGAGTGTTCAGATATCTGAAATAAAGCAGAGATGTGGACTGTCTCTTTTTGTGCTGTGCTGGAATGGGAGGCGCAGCCTTGCCACTCCACCCTGATGTCCTGTCTGCTGGCTACAGGAACACCTGCCCCAGAGATGCTTGTGAGACCCCCATTTGCAAGGGGTTTTCAGCCATGTGAGAATGTAAAAACATCCTATGTTCCACCAGGCCAAAGGAGACAAAGGTGTCCACCTCTGGCTTGCAATCAGTGTTCATGCATATTCCTCCCCAAGGCATATCCCATCTCTGGGAAGCCAGGGTCAAGATAATGGTTCTTGAAGACCACAACAGCAGTTACCTACATTTCAATCAACCCAAAAAATACTTATGTTACATAGGAACAAAGTCAAACTGCCATGAAAGCAAAAGCAAAACCAAAATAATTATAAATGGCCAAAATGCTGCCTGGTAGAATATGACAAGAAACTTCCATGAATGGGTGTCAGCACAGTATTTCACAGGTGAGCCCTGACCACTGTTCCCAGTTTCTTTCCTAAAGTCCAGCTGAGCACACTTTTACTTGCTCATCCATTTTGAAATAACCTTAAAATAAACTTTTAAAAATAACCTAAACAAATAATATATTTCTAAGTAGCTGGTGGAACATTAGAATATATACAAACACTGTCAGAGACATCTAGTAATCATTTATGTTTGTGCTCTAGGTTTCCCTGTGTGATGTACCTTTGCAGATACTGCTGCAATAAAATACTCCACTATCTCCAGATACTTTAGACTGTGCCATTCCTTAAACTGTGTGAATTATGCCTGGAGTTTCCCTCGGGTAACAGCGACGTAGAAAAATGTCTTTCCTAATATTTCACCAGGTCTCTTATCAGTTCCTGCGTTCCTATCAGCGTCAGCTTGTTTTGCAAGAATGTGCAAAATGAAATTGTCTGAGGTTTTGCTCATGGAGCAACATTGCTGTGTTCATCTAGCAGAGGGATTCACCCACCTGCAGGGTCCACAAATCTGGGGTCTACAATCCCCCCCCTTCACCAAGTGTTGGTTCCAGAGCTATCCAGGTGTGCATAGTGCCTTTGAAATCACATCTGGATTTGGGAATTTTAAGCTGAACTTACTTTTATCAAGAGCCTGCTCTTCCCCTGGAATTGTACACAAGTTGCCACGGGATATGGAGTATTTTGTCTTTTGATCTTACATCTGGATAGTTTCAGATTATTTAAGGAGCCTCATTTTCCTGAATAGTTTGGTAATTGTTAAGAGTTCCTACATTGCAATGATTTGCTGCTGGAATTCCTTGAAATTCTTGATATTTTTCAACATACTGTTAACATAATTAACTTCTTCCATTTGTGGGCTCATAAACATTTCCATACAGATCTTTCAAGCGTACATTGAAGTCTGTCATAGAGAAGTCTGTTTTCCTTACTCATGTCATAAAGATCCTTAGAAGTAAAACACTAGGTTCAAAGACCACATGCTGAATATCAGTGGCCTAGATTAATTTCCAGATTAGCGCTAGCAAACTTTCACTTCTTTAAAGTTTGCTTCCCCATGTCATAGAGGTATACCACATTCTTTAAAACCATATGAAAATACATTAAGCAGTAAATAAAATCTGAAATATATATGTATATTAAATGCTATTATAATAAACACAAGTAGTACAAATTAAGGGTAAAATGCAGGAGCTGAGTTCGGTTGTAAGAAGTTAAACCTATATCTGTTTGTCCCTCTTAATCTACAAATGAAGTCTCTCTCATGCTGCTGAAAAGCTCCACAGTACCCTCTGCTGCACTCACACCCCTGAATATTCCTCCTGTTTGTTTGCAGATTAACCCAGAAAGATAATGAAATCTTTATACAGATTAGTAGGTGGCTTGACGTGGCATGTTGTCTGCTCAGGAGCAGGCAGAAGTAGGAAAGTGGTTATACATCATATCATATCATAGTATACCATATGACATGATATCATATCATATCATGTAACATAGTCCCAGCTGTAGCTCTCCTTATTAACTGTGCTAATTTGAGGAGGTTTACAAGTATGACAACTGAGAGATGCAGGAGAAAAAAACATCAAAACAAAACAAACAACCACAAATGCAGCATTTGAACAAATTTTCATTTCCCACTTGTTGAAGCAATGTGAATTTCCGTGCTCACAGTCCCAAACTCACCCATTCTGGGGCTCCTATCCACAACAACATCTCTCATTTTAGCCCAGCCTTGACCCCTAGCTTTTTTCTTGCCCCATAGAATGATTGTAGCTCATACTTTGGCCTCCGCTTGTATGAGGGGAAACCTCAGTGCTCACGAGGCTTAGCTGCGACTTGCATACAGCCAGTGGTTTCAGCCTATTTCTTTTTTATTTTTAGTGCTTCTTCTTTTTTTTTTTTTTTTTAGTAAATAAAGAGGTTTATTTGCTCACTGTACCAAATCTGAAGGAAATGCGGCCACTGAGAACTGTAATCAGGCCCACAGTTTTCGGTTCCCAGAGAGGCCACAACATTATTAATAAAAAGAGCTGCACTTCCTCCAGCTGGGATAAAAATACTGCAAAACCGCAAATCCCAAAGCCAGGTGTGCAAAGTCATTTTGCAAACCGTGGGCAGTAACAGCAATGGGAAAACCCTGCAGTGCTTGGTGGTGGCACCTTCTCTTGCAGCAGCCTCTGGCTGGGGAACAGCTCCTGGCCACAGCACCTGCTGCCAGGGCTGGTGCTCCCCTTGGCTCCTCAAAAGACTGCTTCTGGCTGTAATCGTGCCCGACCAAACAAGCCAAAAATGCTGTGACTAATCAATTTAGGATAAGGCCATCTCAGAAAAAATAGCTGCTCAAGGAAATGAGCTTCTTTCTCAACAGCTGGCATAATTCCCAGCGAACCACCAACAGGGCTCTGAGCACTGGGCTACAGAAGTGAAGAAAAAAAAAAAAAAAAAGAAAATAATATTTTCAGATGAAAATAAGGAGGGAATCTCATCCACACTAAGCTTCATGCAAAAACAGTTAAAAATAAGGCAATAAGAAATTGGTCAGTCTGAAGGGCAGCACTGGGATTGGAGAAAACAGCCATAATCCTGGACACAAGTCCCCTGAAAACAAGCATTTGAGGGATTGGAGGAGGGCAAAGGGGAGTTGCCCATTCTCACCAGCCAGTTACCAAAGTCTCTGAGGAAGGTAATTTAGAGCAAACAAGAGGAGGATAAAATAAGAGCAGGAGGATCAGCAGGGCTCTTCCTGGAAGGGTGAGGAGGCAAAGGCTCCTTGAGATGGGAACCAGCAGCACCTGGCAGTCTCCACAAGCACAACTGTGTGGTTATCCCGGCTGGGGCAAACAGAGTCTGCTGGGTGGAAAGCTGGAGCTCTGGGGAGGAGCTTTTGCAAAGACAGGACAGACAAGTAAACAGTCCTTATCAAACTCTCCTTCACATCTTGGAAATGTCTTGCCTGTCTCACTTCCCAAGATGTTTGTATGAAAAAAAGTCAAGCAGTCTATGTTTTTGGAGTGAGTGTATTTGGATGATCCAGTCTAGTTGTTAATGGAAGTTTAATACTTGTTCATGATAATGCCATACACTTTTGTGTTTCTGGGTCTTAGAGCTCAGTCCTGAAACAATATTACAAACTACCACCAAGTCTGAAGATACCCCTGTCATATCCCTTATAAAGGTATTGTACATTTATGATAATAATTACAACTAACTTTTAAAGATTTATCACTGTAAATACTGTAGTATGCTTTCATGAAAAATGCTTTAGAATATCCTAGTATTCTATAAAATATTATAGTACTGAAGCATTCTTTTTATTATCTGCCTTTGTGATAAAAAGTTAATTATCTTTTACATATTGGCTGCACTTGCACAATGTAATATTTTCCAAGGTCTTCTGGAAAGCTTTTTAATTTATAACTTGGGATGGGCCCAAAATAAAACCCATGTGTCTAAGTACATCTAATAAAGATGAGTTGATTGCAGTCTATGTCATAATCAGGACAACCCCAATGAAATATCCTTTCTCCTCGAAAAACAACCACGCAAATGTGTGCATTCCCTCCTTTTGTTGAATAATTTAGCCAATCCAGCCCTTTATTTACTCAGCTATCTTCTCAGAGCCTGACTGAATCAGCACTGGGGAGTCAGATTACAGCTTGTTTTGGACTGGCAGGCTTCACCATCAGGATGAGGTGGGCAGGGACTGTTGCCTGAGTTATGGATGCAAGGTATGCTGCACTGCTGTTCCCATTGGCACAAGCTTCTGATTAACAAGCACAATAAATAAAAGACACACAGAAAATTTTGCAGACACTCATGACATTCTAAAGTGCTGTGTTGTTCCAGTTTGGATTGCAAAGCTGCACCACCCAGACAACCCTGGCTCCTGATGGGCTCTGAGCAGCCCATGGTGGGAAGAGACATCCTGTTGTTAGTGCTGGCAAGCCTGAAAAGCATCCTGCCTCATCTCTTGGGTGTGAAGTGAGGCTTTGCCAAAAGGATTCCCATCTCCACAAGAACCACTCTGCCTTCCTAATGTACTTTAAGATGTTCTTTAAGTTTCTGGAACAATTTTCTTCCACCCGGAGGTAAGTATTAGTTAATTCTAAGCAACTGGGTTTTAACTCCAACTCTCTACAGTGAGACATACCAGCAATGATGGAAATTATCAGGGTGAAGCAAAGGAGACAGGGCACATTTAGGAGGGTGCAGGTGGAAATGCCCAACTGCAGATGGGTTAAATGGCTGAAGTAAGCAGGAGAGGCAGCTTGCTGGGGACACTCTATACCAGAAAATACAAATTAACCTATGGAGGTCTCACCCTGGTACAGAGGGCTGCCTGTGTGCCCTCATGGAAGGGTGACCATTCTGCAAGCCTCCTTTGGAGGGCTCAGCAATCAGCCTTGCTGAGGAAGAGGAGCAGGGAGATGTCCCCACCACCCTGCTCCCAGCCTTTCCCCTCCTCCTATCAGCCCACAGGAGAGCAGAAACAGCTGAGCACTTGTTCTGGGCTGTAAAGAGATTATTCTGGGCTTCATTTAGCCTTATGAGTGTAAAAAAAACCACTTCAGGACAGCAGACATCTTCTCTTGCTACCTGCTTACACATCGGAAAATGAAACTTCGTTGTGTATACACGAGGTCACTGAAAGGCAAGATTTTTCCAAACTGGTGTAACCCAATTGCAGAACATTGTGCTCAGCCTTGACTGCCTGGTGCACCACAGAGCATTTTGTTAATATTTAAACTCAGTCTTTTGAGTGTTATCCCAGAAGCCGTGGCAGGGTTTGGGGTTTAGGCAGCTTGTGTAAGCAATAGCAGGCCCTGGTGGGTGTGAGCTGCTGAACGGCAGCACTCGCTGCCAGGCAGGAGCTGCCAAGGGCCGGGGGTGAAGGAGGCGTGTCCCAGGGAGCTGCAGCCAGCACAGTAGCCTGTGGGCTGTCACATGAGAGCCGACCTTGAGAGCCTTGCCAGGAAGGAGCGCTGGGCTGCAAACAGGAGCCCTGCGCACGCTGTACCGTGGCTGCAGCTTGCTTGTCATTGTCCCCACAATGAGGGAGCAGTGGGAGAACCATGGGGAGCCAGGGGCTCAGCTGGGCGTGCAGAGGTGAACAACTAAGGGCGGAGTGCTAAGGGCGGAGTGCTAAGGTCACACGTGGTTGTGGAAGACCCTGTGTGATGTCCTGTGCCCTCATATACCTTGTACTCAAAAAACCCAAACCCAAACAACTTGTATAGTTTTAGTACTCTGCAGGCAGTTTGGAGAGGATAAGAGCATGATGTCTGTGCCAGAGGAATAAGGTGCCAGCAAAATGTGTAGAAAGGATAAATGACATGTGCAGAGTAGGGGCTGCCTCCTCAAGTCACCAACAAATTCATGTCTAAATTGTCATCAGGAGAGATTGAGGATGACTACCCCAGGCACCCTACTCTGATTGATGCAGCTACAAAACCCTGTTTTTCTTAAGAATGGATATATAAAACTCTCCCCTCAGTTCCTCTGACATAGGACACACATGTACCTCTGACTGCCTATGACAGAGTATTTATGTATATGTGTATGCAAATGAATACCAAAAATAATTCCAAATCAGCCATTAAACAAAATTAACAACCATGCAAACACAATTATTAGACTGGCCTGGTCGTACAGGAAAATGAGTTTGGGCTCTTGTGACCATTCTTTTTAATAAAGTGACATTTTATGGTAGGGCTATAAATATATATATATATATATATATATAAATAGATAGATAGCATTTTCCCCTGACAGTCTAGGAATACAGGATATGAAATGCCATTGAACTCCTTTGTTCCTGGTTTTCTGAAAACTGATCCAAGATAGATTTTTTAGTCAAACATTATTTGATAATGCATATTTATGCTGATAACCCTTAGACTCTCTTAAGACAAAGTGTTTGTAAATATGCCCCTTATTTAATCACTCCAATTTTTGAAGATAATATTTCAATCAAAGGAGCAGTAACTTGACTAGAAGAATGTTTAATGCTTGCTTAAATGCCATTTTTAATACTAAATCCTCATTCTACAGTTAAAAATTACCTGAAGTATCTCACTCTTACTGTATTTATGATGTAAGAACACTTTTCACTTTATAGAACCTTCCACTCAAGATTCTTTAATTGCTTTATGACTGTTAGTGTGACCCTTTCCTTAGTAGACAAACATCTGATATTTGCTTTACTTAAAATAACTGACACATGTAAAATTCACTCAGTGCCATATCAAAGGATGTTGAATTGATAGATATTTTTGAAACTTCCTTTGCAAGTATATCTTGTCCTCTGACAGCCCAATGTAGCTCTTGTTAAAGGCAGATACCAGCTCATGGCAATTCTTCACTCTGCATTATTCTGGAATTAAAATGACCTGGACTGGGAGAAGCCTTCTGAAAGCCCAACCAAACTTCAAATTATTTCAAGGGGAAAAATAGTGTCCTTGTATTTTCTCTTACTCCTACTTCAAGTCTGGGGCAGATCCTTGAGACTATTCTAGGTCTTAAAGTTCGTGGGCTGAAAAGCCTTTCCCTAGAAATCTGATTCTGCCTTCAGGCAGGGAAGCAAGCTGTGAAAAGAAGAATGGGGATGTTGCTGGCTCTTGCTGGCCTAAGAGGTTTTGCTCTGTGTCACAGTCATAGTGGGGCTGGATTACTGACATGATTTTCCATCTTCCTCACCACCAACCAGCTCAAAATCACCACTGTGTCCCTCAGGAGTCCACACTGATTTGCTCCATGACCAATTAGCTGGCACAGGGCAGGCAGCCCTGTCCTTGTGTGGGTTGTGCCTCACCGGGGTGACCTGAGAGTTCAGGTCCTATTGTTTGTGTGCTGCTGTTCACAAGGATGTCTTGTCACATATTTTCCTTAATTGTTTCCCAACAATGTCTCTTTAATCCATTTTAGTTATTGACTAGGCCACCAGCAAGAATACCAGAACTTCAAGAACTGTGGTTGACATTGTTTGGGAGGCCTGTGAGGGGCATTGCAGGTATTGGTTATTAGCTTGTTAGACATTAATATGACTCTGTTCCACAAATATGTTAAGAATGAAGCCAAACAAAAGGCTCATGTATCTCTGTGCAAAGGACACTTTGAGGAGCAGTTCCCGGTCTCTCAGGCTTTCACTATTAGAAACAAAAAAATGTAAATTAAACTACTAGAGAGAACAAAATTCAAAATCAAAAAGGGAGTCCTTTTTCTCTGAGTGCCCAAAACAAGGTGATGTTCCTGCCCTACAGAGTCATCGAGGCCACTGCTCCAACAGGAATTTAGCATGCAAAAATTAACTACCACACTACTACAGCTACACTGCTCCATGCTGTGCTGCAGGTCTTTGCAATAAAATCCAACACATAAAATCTGCTTCAGGATGAACTCTGGGATGGTTTCAAACTAAATGGTTCGGGTATTTCTAAGAGTATGACAAGTTTTTTGCCAGATTTTATGTGTGAAATGTCCACAATTCAACTTTCCTCACTCGCTCCATGCTGTGAGCCTCAAGGTTGCAGACCTGCTGAGGAGAAACCAAAAATAAGTCAGGTATCTCATCTCGTGATTTCTTATCATTACTTTGTGAAAGCACCCAGAAACAAACACTAGTTAAAGCAAACTGTTAAGATTGCAAAAGCATCTCAAATTAGGACATGACAGAATTTGAATGTTTTATGTGCAAATGTATTGCACATAGGCAGTAACTGTAGGATCTCATGTCTGTGCCCCATGGGAGCCTTGGCTCTTCCAGATCAAAAGAAGAGAGATGAATTGGGTGGCTCATGGAAGAAAGCTGATGTGGATGCCCATAGCTGAACTGGTCACAGTCAGCTGTCTTTACAAAAGAGATGTCTTTATGAAAAAGTTCCAGGCTGTGAAGAGCCCATCTTCCCATGGTGCTGTCTATTGGAGGTGCCTTGTGAGTATCTGTAAGGGCATTAGAGGGAGAAAAAAAATCTTGGAAATAGATTCCTTAAGCCTGCAGAAGCAGTAGATCTCAAGCCCTCACATGGTCTTACAATGTACTTTAGGCTACTGCTTGGTGACATTGGGATATTGAAGCATCTGGTATCCCAGCAGGGCAGCAAGGACAAACCTGCCCAGCAGCTGGCACAGGAGCATTACCTTCCGGGTACTGCTTCTTGGATTCTACTTGAAATCAGCCTCAAAGATCCTCAAAGACCCTCAGACTTTCTCGTCCTAAAGAAGCTGAACCTCGCTGAGCTTATCCAGGCATTCCTATCACCCTGAAGCTATGTTTAGGAGCATGGTAGCACTTCACTCTCACTCACGTAGGCATACCAGAACTGGATGAAGAAAATGTCCTTGTGTTATCAGGACAAATCCAAAACATAGCCCCATACAAGCTACTATGAAGAAACTCTTTTCCCCATATCTTTATCAATTACAGTTCTTAAAGAGCAAACTGCAGATCAGCATGGGGCGTGCACCTTGGTTTTCACAGTGTCAGTTGATTTATTGTGCTAGATCAGAACATTCTCCCATCTAGGTGCTGTACAGTGCCTATAATCTCAGCACTGCAGTGAACTAGGGTGCAGAAACTACACTGTGTTTATCACCCTGTTATTGCTGAGAAACTTCCAAACTGCACAATGTCATTATGCTTCAGGGAGAACTTTGACTTTCATAAAGCCAAGGTGACATAACAATGGGAATGTATTACTTCAGAGATTCTGTGCAGGTGCAAAGAAAATGTCACTGGTTTCTAGTGCAAAATTTCCTGCTAGCCACAATTCTCCCTCAGAGGGTCTAAAGGTCAGGTTGGGAATTAGGAGAGCAGAGCATGAGGAAACCTAACCCCAGAGGAGAAATGTACCATTTCTTTGATGTAATACATATCTCTTGAGGTGTCTGTGAGTGAATTGTGTATCTGACAGAGCTTTTGGAATTGAAGAAAATTAAATTTAATTTTGAAGAAAATTAAATACTGCATAGTTGCTGCATTTTTAATGGCCTTGTTTGAAGACAAGTTGAGATTTTAGTTAACATGAAAACTTTTGTGGAAACTTTCCACATCAGTTTACATTTACATGTTTTCCAACAATGGAACAAATTGATTTTACAGCTATCTAAGAAATAGAAAATATTTGTAGTTTTTGGTTTGATTTTTATTGCAAAACGGAAAATGTAACTGGGAGCTTAAAACAAATGAAAATGGGGTGGTTTTGCTTTACATGTGAAAATTAACTGGCACTTCATGATCAGCTCTGGTATGAATGCTTATGAAGAACTTTAAATTGGCATGACATATCCAGCACAGAAAAAGGGAGCCAACAATCACATATCTTTCTAACTCTCATTGCAAAGACCTTGAATTATAAGTGTTGGGCAATTTTATCCTACGGTGAATAATTTATTGCATTGCCTTCTAGGAAGAACCCTGACTTTTTCCTGTGAACAAACCAGGCTTTCATATACTGCAATGACTTTATCCATAATCTCCTTTCTAATTAACTCACTTTTCACAAGTGTAATGTGCAGGGAACAGAATTTTACAGGGTACAACATGTTACTGATATGCAAAGCCACCCACTGCTATTGCAAAATAATTGCTACCCAGAGGAAAGTCACATGGAAGGAAATTGGAGGGAAGGACACCAGACACAGACCTCCCACTGTCTTTCTGCAATACAAACTTGATATATCAAGTTAAGCAAACTGATGACTAAAGGGAGGTTCATCTCTGCCTCCTTTGAGGGGCAGCAGCACAATTGTGTCCCAGCGATGCTGAGGGCAGGACTCAATCGAACAGGCTGAGATGCCTGAGTTCTCCAGGCCTCTGGAGACTCTCCTTCATTAATGGGGTGAGCTTTTTTCTCATCAACTTTGACTGTATCAAAATTAGATGTTTATGTAGGTCACCTGTGTTCCCTCTCTGCTCAGCATGTGGCAGCACTAGAGGTGGCCATTGGAGGACAATGCTTTACACCCACCTTGGGATAGGATGAGTAACTCTCTCAGTTTGCCAGTCTTTCTGTATGTCCCATAGGAGCCCAGAAGAAAAGTTTTCTATTAGACCTGCTAAACCAGATGTCCAACCCTGAGAACTGCAGTAAGTCCTGCAATGATTGCTCACTTTCTCTGTGTAGTAAAAGCAGAGGCAGGAATCCTTGAAGGCCCCAAGGAAGATTGCCTTGGCCTTGGTGAATGCATGTAAGACAGGCAGATAGAATCTCCTGGGTGCTTATTTTCAAAGACACCTGCTGACCACATAGGGAATTTGGATACTTGCTTTAGGGGAATGGCTTCTCTAGGTGCCTAACATTTAAATGCAAAGCAGTATCACTCCCTCAGGTGAGGCAGCTGGTTTCTACCCCACACACAAACCACTGCCAGGAGCAGGGTGCTGGGTGTTTAACCACGGTATGTGGCAAAGTCTTCAGTATATAATGGTTCAGCTTGGACCAGTGCCCTTTTCTGGGCTCACCAGGTGGTGTGAGAGAACCCAAATGTGTCATGTCACTAGCACCAGCTGTGCCTTTGTAGGGTCTGCAACTCTGATCTTCTCTTTGGCAGGAAAATGCTTCAAGCTTCCCAACCCCTTCTTGCCTACGTGTGCTCCTTTAGAACTCTAACTGACAGAGGAATGTCCTGACTGCTTAACTCTCCTGCTAGCACCTGGGAGCCACAGATCTTTGTAAAATACCTGCACAACAGAGCAAATACCAGGTCTCCTGATATGCTCTGTCCTACCTTTTCAATGAATCCGAGGTATGCTGCTATTTTGCATCTGGCCCCGTTTCACTCACCATCTTTCCTATTATCCTACATATTTATGCAGAACCTCAAGCAGAGATCAGTGACTTGCTGTAGTTTTCTCTGCACTTCTCATCTTGCTTAACTGGTTGAGTGATAGGAAGCTTTTCTATGCAGAGCAGTAAGCTGAGCAGTCTGGAAAGCAGTGCCCTGCTTTGAACAAGGATGCAAAACAAAATGCCACCCCTGTTTCTTTCTGGATACACTTTGTCCTGCCTCTCACAAAGAGAGGAGTTTACCAAAAGGATTTACAAAAGAGAGGAGGAATAATCTGAAAATGTGCTTTCCTAATAACAGCTTTGCAAGGTACAAGACACTGATGGCCACCATCCAATCCTTGAATGGAACGTGGTAGGTATTTTAGTTCTGTTTTCTCAAGTCAGATCCAGTGTTATAGTCTGTCTAGATTGATAGTCTCAATGTGTACAAATAAACATGTGCATAGGTATGTATGCACACAGAATTTCAATGTTTAATGCAAGAAAATATTCAGTATTTCAAAGAAATAGAATGCTCTACTTCTCTCTAACACACCCTTGCAGCTCTGTCAGTTTATGCAGCCATATTGCCCTCTGCTGACTTCAGCCTGTCCTGGCAGCTTTCCTCTGGCTCCAAGTCAGAGGTGACTCTTACTCTCAGAGCAAATAACCATGAAGCAGGTTTTTTCCTGACACAGACTTGCAGAATGGTTGAGGTTGAAAGGGACCTCTGGATGTATCTGATCCAACCCTCTTCTCAAGCAGGGCTGTCTAGAGCTGGTGTCCTAGCATCATGTCTGGATGACTTTTGAGAAGCTGCAAGGAGAGACTCCACAACGTCTCTGGACAGCCTGTACCAGTGCTCAGTCACCCTCTCAGGAAAATAAGTGTTTGGAAGGAACTTACTGTGTTTCCCTTTGTGCTCACAATCTCTGGTTCTGTCAGTGGGCACTGCTGAGAAGAGCCCAGCTCCATCCTCTCTGCACCCTCCCTTCAGGTGTCTGTATAACCTGATGAGATCCCCCTGAGCCTTCTCTTCTCCAGGTGAACAGTCCCAGCTCACTCAGCCTTTCCTTACAGCAGAGGTGCTCCAGCCCCTCTGCCATCTCCATGGCTCTTTGCTAGACTGTCCCCAGTATGTCTGTGTTTTCCCTGTAATAGAACCCCAGCTATGTTTCCCCAGTGCTGAGCAGAAGGGAAGGATCACCTGCCCCCTCTTGCTGACAAGATTCCTCCTCATGCAGCTGGAATCCTGGGAGCCTGCTTTGCTGCAAGGAGACATTTCATGAGTATTCATAGATGCAATAAAAAGTAGAAGTGTAAACAGATACTGTAACCTCAGTGTTCATGAAAGGAGTGCCATAACCAAAGCAAGCATGAAAGGAGTGCTACAACCAAAGCAAGGTGAGGCAGAGTCATGCGAGGAGGAAGGGAACAAAAAGTACTCAGGTGTCCATGGTTTACAAGTACCACAGTTCTACAGAAAATACTCTGTCTTTATGATCTTTATTACTCAGAGTGTAAAACCTCAAAAAATAATTTTAACAATCTCCAAACTTCAGCAGAGTACCCAGGAAGGTTCAGAACATTTGTCCCAGATACTATGACCCCAAGGGACATGCAGTTAAGGGCAAGGCTGTTCAGAGGTGACTACCAGGGCTGAGGTGAATGGGATGGAGGGATGTAACCCTGCATTCCCTGTGTGGCCCCTTGCCTTCCCACTGTCCCCATCCACTAATACACACTTTAATGCTTCCTGCATTCCCCCAGGCTCCCTACACCCTCTTGCCTGGGTGCTGAAGCAATAACCACACAAGCTGCCTTCCCTTTGGTGGCCACAGTAACCATCTGCACTGACCACAGTAACCACTGTACTGACCACAGTAACTGGAGGCATCATTCAGAGCCTCCAGTCATTTCTTGTTGCAGAGGATGGTCCTGTTCATTGCTTACAGTAAACACATTTTCATGGCATTCAGATTTGTGTCCAAAAACTTGTAATTTCCCTAGAAATACTCATGTACTGCCTGTGCAGTGGGGAGAGCTCCAGTACCCCGATGTGCACCAAGACTGGGAGGCCATGGAGAATTAAAACATATTGGCTGAGTACTTTCAGTTAGCTGCAGCTGGAGCAGTTTTGGGTTTTATTCTCTTTGGCTGGCTCATTAGTGAGGGCAGGAGGAAATGATGGGGACACTGTACTATCCAGGATAACTCTGGGATGCTTCTTCATTAGAATCACAGAATATTCTAAGTTAGAGGGGATCTACAAGGATCATCAAGTCCACCTGGAGTGAATGATCAAACCCACAACCTTGGCATTGTTAGCACCATGCTCTAACCAACAGGGGTTTAAATATAAAAATATTGGGCACATCCAGCATTGCTAAAGGGCTGATCAGAGAAATCCTTATGGAAAAAGATAGAAGAGGAATTCTGCCTGCTGAATACGGCGTTTTACCCTGGCTGTGCGGGAAGTAGCAGAACGCTGCCCCCTGATGGAAATGCTGACGTGTGCAAGAAATTAGTACCTCTAGAAAACAACCCTTTCACAGAAAATATTTTCAATTTCCGGCAAGGTGGGAAATCAATAGTATTATCTATATTATATATCACTGACATAAAGCTACATTTAGATGTTTTTAGCATAAATTGAACAGAATGTATATCCTAAATTACATAGAATCCACTATAGAATTATTCACTATAGAAGGAAAATTATCCTGGCCCATTGTTGTTCTCCCACAGGCAATGAAGGATTTATGTTTTAAAATACTGACGTGCTGAAGTGCAAATAACAGAGGAATGTAGGGTGTCCAATCTATTATTCTAGAAGAAAATACAATTTATTTTCCAGAAGAAAATGTGAGTTCTGGAAAAATATACATAGCGTTAAACCACACTAATTATAAAAATGTGTCAATATTCTAGTTCAATTATTTTCTTGATTAAATAAATCGGAAACAATTATTCAAAGTCCTTCCAAAATTATCCTAGATTTTACATTTTTTCATATAAAAAGATGTATGGGCATTTCACTGTCAATTAGATGGAAGAGGTTTCTGTCTGAAATGTAATTTCCCTTTCTCTGCTTGTGCCCAGGTGTTGTTCAGGACAGTCAGTCTGGGACTGGGGGCTGCTTTGCTCACCCCAGGGTTCATTTTGGTGCCAGGGGGGTCTGTGACCTCCCAGGTACCAGCACAGATTGGGGTCTGACCTACTGGAGAGCAGCTCTGCTGAGAAGGACCTGTGAGTCTTGGGGGGTGACAAGTTGATTCTGAACTGTCAGTGTGCCCTTGTGGCCAGGATGGCTGACCAATGGTGTCCTGGGGTGCATCAGGAGCAGTGCAGCCAGCAGGCCCAGGGAGGTGGCCCTCCTCCTCTATTGGGCACTAGTGAGGCCACATCTGCAGTGCTCTGTGCAGCTCTGGGCTCCTCGGCACAACAAAACCAAGGAGGTGTTGGAGAGGGTCCTGCAGAAGCCACAAAGATGACAATGGGACTGCAACACCTGCCTTAAGAGGAGAGGCTGAGGAAGCTGGGCTTGCTTAGTCAAGAGAAGACTGAGAGGGATCTCATCAATACATACAAATGATGTATTAATTAGCAGTGCCCTGGCAGCCAGGAGGGCCAATCATGTCCTGGAGGCATCACCAGCTGGGCCAGGCAGGGGATTGTCCCACCCTGCTCTGCACTGGGCCAGTGTAACTTCAAATCCCAGGAGCGGTTTTGGGCATCACAATATAAAAAAGACATTGAGTTACTAGAGAGCATCCAAAGGAAGCCATGAGGATGATGAAGGGTCTGAAGGAGAAGCCTTATGAGGAGATTTATGAGCCACTTGGTCTGTTCAGCCTGGAGGAGACTGAGGGGAGACCATATTGTAGTCTTGAACATCCTTATGAGGGGAAGTAGACAGGCAGGTAACAATTACTTCATTCTCATGATCAGTGTCAGCACTCAAGGAAACATCATGAAACTGAGTCAGGGGAGGTTTAGATTGGATATCAGAAAAAGTTTCTGCACCCAGAGGGCAGTTGGGCACTGAACAGGGTCCCCAGGGAAGTGGTCACAGCACCAGTGTGACAGAGTTATAGAAGTATTTGCAAAATGCTCTCAGGGGACAGAGTGAGACTCTTGGCGTGTCCTGTGCAGGGCCAGGAGCTGGATCCTGATGGGCCCTTCCAACTTAGCACATTCTATAAGTCTCTGGTTCTAGAGACATCTCAAAAACTGATTCCAAGAGGATGTGCTAGATTCTTTTTAGTGGTGCCGGCGACAGGAAGAGGAGCAGCGGCCATAAAGTGAAACACAAGAAGTTCCACCTCAGCATGAGGAAGAACTTCCTTACGTTGAGGGCGGTAGAGCACTGGAACAGGCTGCCTGGGGCAGTGGCGGCGTCTTCCTCTCCGGAGACATTCCGAACCCGCCGGGATGTGCTCCGGTGTCACCGGCGGCAGTGACCGTGCCCCGGCAGCGGGGCTGGCCCACAGCGCGCCCAGAGCTCGGGGCTCCCTCCCGGCCCTGAAGCCCCGGCGCCCGCCTGGCCCCGCCCCGCCCGGCACTGCGCCTGCGCTTGCGCGCGACCGCGGAGTCCTTGAGCGGCCGGGGCGCGGCGGCACCGCCGACATGCAGCGCTGGGGCCGCGTCTCCTGCGCGCTCGCTCGGGTACGGCACCGGCAGGGCGGCGAGGCGAGGGCAAGGGAGGGGACAAGGGACGGAAGCCGCGCCGGGCAGCTCGGGCCTGGGCTTTCTTCAGACCCCTTAGCCCGCCGGGGGCGTGTGTGAGGGCGGGCGGGGCCGGAGTGGCGCCTTGAGGCGGGCGCGGGCCTTGGCCGCGCTGCCCTCCCTGCTCCGCTGTCCCCGTCCCTCGCCGCTCGGGCGAGTGGTGGCAGCGGTGGCGGCCCTCAGGGTCCGTGAGCGGCGGGGACCAGCTGTCGTGTGCGTTATCGGTGTCCCGCTGTCCCAGCCCGCGGGAGGCCGCGGCCGTGGTGGCTGCAAAAGGCGCCGCCGTCAGCCGGCCCCGGCTTTTGGGCTGCGGTGCTGGGGACTTCGCAAATGCTTCCAGGGACATCCTCTGCTCCAGTTACAGCGTGATCGGCCCTCGATGTGTTTGTAGCAGCTGCTCTGTGCTGTCCCATTACTTTTTCGTAAAGGTTAAAAAAACTTGCCCTCCCGAACCTCCTATGAGGTCCAGCTGCCTGTTCATAGGAAATGGCTGAAGGGGTTGGTTACAGAACAAGATTCTTGTGGATATCTAATTTATGTCATTATGTGGTGTGAGAGTTGAAAGAGTTTTGTAGATAGAGGTGAGCCTGAGGTGAGAGTGACCTGAGAACAGGTGTGATGACAGACTGAGGTGACAGAGCAGGTAAGTGGCAGAGCAGCTTCTGCCTCTTGTTCCGGTCAGTGCCCGCTGTGCTTCAGTCCTGCTGTTCCTGTTTTGGTTACTGGTGACATTAACTGTATATTCATCTCTGTGTGGCTGAATGCTTATTTTCCCTCAGGGATAGACAGAAACTTGTAAAACCAAGGGGTGGTTTTTATTAATTTTTTTTCCTTTCTAGAGAAGCCATTTTGATCGAATTCATCATGGTCTGCAGGGAGTTTGTGCAGTGCCACAAAGATCCTATGCTGATCAAGGTAATTTCTTGTGAGAAACCTGTTTTGGACAAAAAAACCCCCACCAACCCAAACCTCCACAAAAAACAAAACAATACTTCAAACTCAGAAATCAGCCTTCCAGATGAAAACTGTGGTTTATTTTCATAATTTGATTACAAGTTAAAGCTGTCAATAGAAGTTGAACTTCACCATCTCTGTTCTTACATTAATTAATATTCTAAAAGAGATTGTGGTTACAAGATATGGGCTCGGTACAAAGTTCATAGCTTCCACTGCTTTATAATCAATAGAGTTTGCACAGATAACTATTGCAGCCATATTTTCCCCTTTATAAATTTGTGGCATTCAGTAAGCATTTATGATTGGTGCTAAACATCAATAGAACCTATGTGGAAAAAATGTTACAGTAAACTACTGAGACATCTTGGGTTAAATTCTTAAAGACTTTAGAGCAAGAAGGATGGGAAATTCAGTTTCTTGATGTCATTTTACATTATTTTCCTTGTGAAATTTAAGTCTGGTTATTTTTCTTGTGGAATGAGTACCTTTAGACAACCTTTCACTGTGTCCATAAAGTTACTTTCACATATGAGGTGTAGCTTCCTTATCTAATCCTATTTCATTAACTTGCATAGTTCTTAATGCACAGTTATTCTGCTGAAAAGCAGTAACCCAGCTGTTCTCTGTTTCAGTTGATGCCGATGTCACCGTCATTGGCTCTGGGCCTGGAGGATATGTTGCTGCTATCAAAGCAGCTCAGCTTGGGTTTAAGGTGAGACCTCACTCACATAGCACAGTACTCATCCAGGTTAAGTTCAAAGGTATCTGTGTGACACTGTAATCCTTCTGGCACGTCTTGGGCCACCAGATGCTGTAGACATCTTTTGCTAATCTTTCCTTTCCTTTCTTACCTGCATCCTGCAGAATTTGAAATGGAGATCTGACTGTATTACTATCTATAGCCCTGCTACTGACAGAGCTGCTTAGGACAGCTTACTTTTGGTTGGAACTGGTAATAAAATAAGGTGGGCTTATACTCCTGTGAAAGAGAAGGTGGGAAAACAGTGCTAGGAAGGAATTTTTCTCTCAACAAATGAAAAAATTAAGTGATCATGACTGACAAAAAGACTGGTGGAAAACTGTTTTGAAGAACAGACTGAGGGAGCTCAGAAGGAGAAAAAGCCATATTCAGCTGATATGCTTTTTGAATGTGATTAG
Organism: Ammospiza nelsoni; assembly: GCF_027579445.1. NCBI lineage: Eukaryota > Metazoa > Chordata > Aves > Passeriformes > Passerellidae > Ammospiza > Ammospiza nelsoni. The sequence goes on from NC_080637.1 coordinate 14,771,912, forward strand.
TGGAATTCTACTGGCGTATGAGAATTTTAGAGGCAAAAGAAATACTGTACTATCTTAGTTGCATTTATTTATGTTCATCTCCATTCTGTCTTGTTGTCTTTGAATGCTTTTCAGAAGAGGCGATTTATGCCTGATGTGTATTAGTGGTGTCATTTCATTAAGTATTGTGAGAGTTGTATGTGTATAATATATGTCAGGTGTTCTTAAACTTATAAAAATACAAAATGTGACTTCAGGATATTTCTTTGCCTTCACTTCTTAATATGAGGCCAGCTGACACTTTTGGTATTGCATTATTGTTCTTGTAATTATCTGGAAAGAACTCTGAGAAGGTGGTGCTAGCATTCTTGAGCAGGTTTCTGCTGTTTTGTATGTCACAATGTTTCTGAATTACCTAAAATAGACTTCATGACCAAAATGAACTCCTGGTGATGAGTTCCAGTGAGGCACAGGAATGGGGGGCCTATGCAGTGTGTAGTTTTCATCTTTCAGTATTTTCAGAACTTGGCTGTACAAGGCCCTGAGCCATGTGATACATCATGGAATCACAGAATGGTTTGGGTTTGGAGGGATGTTAAAGCTGGCCTTGTTCCAACTCCCCTGCCATGGACAGGGACACCTTCCACTAGACCCTGTTACTGAGAGAGCCATCCAGCCTGGCCTTGAACATTCAGGGCTGGGGCATCCACAGCTTCTCTGGGCAACCTATTCCTGTGCCTCACCAGCCCCACAGTAAAGAATTCCTTCCTTCAGCTTAAGGCTGTTTCTGTCACTAAATATCCTTGTGAAAAGTCCCTCTCCAGCCTTCTTGCAAGCCCCCTTTAGATACTCCAAGGCTGCTGTGAGGACTCCCCAGAGCCTTCTCAGCCTGTCTTCAATGGGGGAGGTGGTCCAGCCCTGTGATTAACTTGGTGGCCTCCTCCAGGCTTGCTCCAGCAGGTCCAGTTCTGTGTTGTGCTGGGGGCCACAGGGCTGGACACAGTACTCCAGCTGGGGTCTCATGAGGGCAGAGAAGAGGGGGAGAGTCACCTCCCTCAATGTCTTTGATGCTGACTGTGTTTGGACAAGGAGGTTTGAGTAGATGGCCTCCTAAGGAGGTCCCTTCAAACTGAATTTACCTGTAATTCTGAGTGTTGTCCCTCATTGGTCAGTATTCCCAAAAATGGGTGTCAGTAACATCTTTTTGGGCATCTTTTAGCCTTCTAATATGTAACTGTATCAAAATATAAGTGTTTGAGATTCCATTAGGTTGTACATCTGCCTGTGACCTAGAGCAAAATAACTGAATTGTCTTTGCACATCTTTGTGAATTACTATTTTGTCATGGTAATTACTCTTGCTTCTGAAGGTATGTGGTTACTTAGCTAGTAAGCTGAGAATAAAAGGTGCTCAGTGATGCAGGTTTTAATAAAGATTGTGGCCTTCTGCCACATGAGTTCATGTTTGATTATTCCAAAGCTATTTTTGTGGCTGGCTATAAAGCAGCTTTTCTTGGAGCAGTACTATCCTTGAGTCCTTCATATCTGTGATTAACAGTAGGATACCATGCACAAGGGGGTTAAAAAGTGCCCTGGATTCTCTTTTTCATAATAGTAAAAAATAATTCTCTTAGACTGTTTCACTACTAGTTAGAGAGGGGAAAATGCTTGGACATACTTGTGCATGTCACCATAATCATTGAATAAACATGTAGAATGTTTTTAGTAGACTGGCAAAAAGATTGTATAGTTACACCATCCATGGAAGAACCTAATTCTGCTCTACTGAATTACTTAGATTTCAGTTTTAGTGCTATTTCTATTGGCACAAGCATTGAGCCCTTGTATCCACACTACAGCATCCCATGTTGTTGCCAGTAGTGTTCTCTGGGTTTTGGCTTCCCAAAAGCTTTGTTTGGCCTTGTCAGTGAAGTTTATGTGAAATGGATGAGGCAGAACATCCTTGTTGGGTAAAGATAGGTGCAGTCTGGTGCTGTTTGATCCATGATGCAGCTTTTAAAGCCCTTGTGTTGTGTTTCATGTATTCATGTGCTTAAAACAAGAGGAAGGGGAGGTAGGGGATGAGCATGTCTCAGAATGTTCCTGTGATTTGATTTGGTGAATTCTGCTCTTCATGTTACCGTCACCTACCTTAGCACAAAAACAACAATTTAAAGAAATTGTGAAAGGTTTTCACCTAGGTAGTTGCCTCTCAGTGGACTGGAGCTCTCAAGAGTGTGAACCAAGGTTACAATTATTTTGAATGTGTGTGCCTTCCAAAGAAGGAGATGACAATTCCTTTGCTTATACAATTCCTTCTCTGAAGGAGACCTTCCTTTGCTCTCCTTCATTTTCTCCCAGTGATCTGTTTTTAAATGAAGTTTTGGCAGTTGTTTTTGTCCTTTGCACACTTTGATGTTGTCAGCTTAATGAGAAGGAGATGAAATATTTTCCATCCCTGTTGTTATTGACCTTATTTTTGTTTGGTTTTGCTGTACTTCATTTTTGTTTTTTCTTTCTTTATAGGTGGTGGTACAGCTTTATAGCAGCAGAAGGAAATGTTGTTTGTGGCTTGGGGGTTTTGTTCTGTTTTGTTTTCTTGGAAGAAAAGATAGCTTCATGGGATTTTAATCTATGCCAGTTCATTTACCAGTTATTTTCTTGTTTTTATGAATCTTCACATGACTTACATGTTTTGTTTCTAGCAGTTTTTTCTGTAATTGTTAGGGGAACATCTTTCATTGGACTGAGTCTTGTATTTATTATTTACTTTGTAGATTTTTGTGGTAGGATTGCAGAAGTGCATGAAAGTAGCACTTGTATGAATTGTGCAGTGGCTGTTGTTTGCAGACAGTAAACTGGTGCAGTTTGGTAGAGAATTTGGTTGCAAGGAGTTATTTGGGGGGTTTTAAGTTAACAAAAAAATGAGAGAAGGGAAACATGAGCTGTAAAATAAATCTAGGAATTAAATTAATGGGATACTTGTAGAGGTAGAATTACTAGACAAGTAGCCAAATGTCTTTGTCATCAATTCTGCATTGTGAGAGAGCCCATAAGGAAATGGTGACAGAGTATTACTAAAAAGTTTTTTTTTCCCTCTGTTGTTTTTCCTCAGACTGTCTGTGTAGAAAAAAATGCAACGTTAGGGGGAACCTGTTTGAATGTTGGATGTATTCCATCCAAGGTAAGTTGCATGTTTGTCATAGCTTCATTAAAAGCAGCTGACATGATGTGCTTTGCTTGGAAGGAGAATAAGAAGGAGTTTCTCAAGATGGATGTCCATGTAAGAGTGGCCTGGAGGGTGAGGCTGTGGAGTGTGGAGTAATACAGATGTGGAGAGAAAGAGCTGAGTCCAACATATGCACTCTGAAAGAAAGGACAAGCAAGAAGAAATCAATAAGAACTTCCTATTTGACATTGTCAGTCTAGTTTAAAGTAATTTCAGGCCTTGGCCTTTGTAAGGACAGTGCTGTTGCTGGGGAAGCTGCCTCAATAGCACCCAGCAGGTGGAGGAAGACTCTGCTAAGGCCATGTTTGTGATGGCTGTAGTAACAGACATAATATTCTTAGCAAGATCCCTCCTAACTGTGTTGCTGTTTCTAATCCTTTTGCTCAAGAGGTTCTGTTAGCATGGGAGGAGAAAATACAGTATAAATACTAAAGGGTTTTTAAAATTTATGTTAATTTTTCTAAACATTTAGTAATCATTTTAATGAGGTTCTGAGTATCTTAATATATTGAAGCACCAATGAAACATGTTAATCCACACAGTGCTACCTTGAAAGTTTGAAACTACTGCTGGGATCTGCTTCTCAAGTACCCTATTATTTTTTTATCCTTTAGATTTCTTATGAAAATACTATTGAACCCATGGCTAAACTTGAATGCTATCTAGAATTCATTTGAATTGCAGTAAACTTAAAAAGAGGATACGTAGGCTGTGTACACCAAGGCAGTAACAAATGATTCAAATATTCTTCTCCAGAAAACCACCCAAAATAATACCTTGGGCATGGATTTTTTTTTTTCCTTTCTAGTTGCTAAAGTCTTAAGCAGTGGCTGCATCTTTTAAGTAATGTGAATGTTACAGTTTTGGGACTGGGACAGTTATGTAAAGTAGAGAAATTACTTTAAAGACAGTTGATAAAAATTATAAAAATAGAATTATCTTATTTTGATAGTATTAGTTTTACACAAACATATGTAGATAAGGCAAGTATTTCAAAATGCCCTTTGAATCTTTTACTGTGCTTACTTTAGATTTAAGTCAGTGCAAACTCACACTGCTGTCCTTGCAAAGATATAGATAATTTCATATTTGGGGTGGCTATAACAAATCAATTTTCTTAGTAAGATCCTACCTTAACTATATTGTTATTTCTAATCAAAATACAATTATCAAGCTTCTGAATTTGAAGCTACTAATTTCTAGCCATCCATATAAAAACCATTCTAATTTTATCTAAGAATTTGGAAGATCCGTGTACCGGAGCTAGCTCCAAGCCATCCAGCTTCAGCTTGGCTGGCTATGCAGTTACAGAAACTTCAGCACAAAACCTCAGAATTTAACTCATATATGTCTACACAGGTTAAAATCTTAACAGGCATTTTACTTCAGCATTGTGTTGAAGTATAGATTTTCCTCATCTAGTTATTCTGTATCTTCTCTTTGGCCATCAGTCACAGTGATTTTTCTCTTCCTCTATTTGGTCTGTCCTTTTTTTTTTTTTTAATCTCTGTGGAGTAATTATCAGTTTCTATGGTGAAGTGAGCAAAAAGGATAGGTGTTGATTTAACTGTTTTCTATTTCTAGGTAAAGTATGTAATTTCATTGAATGTTTCTGTAGGAGCTACTGTGTACAAGTTCTGTGATTGAAATACACCTTTTCAAATATGTAAATATCGAGCAATAGTGAGAACATTTTGCAAATAGCATAATTATTTTTCCTTATAGTAAATACTCTTTTATATTATATATGGAATGTATGTCCAAATCCACATTTTTGTGTGTCTGTTTTAGGCCTTGCTGAACAACTCACATCTGTATCATTTGGCCCATGGAAAAGATTTCGCTAATAGAGGAATTGAAAGTGAGTAAAGAGCTCTCACTAACTGTTGCATAAGTGGTTTCCACCAAGAAGTAAATTTAGTCTTTCAAATCTGATTAGTATGGTTTTCTGGTCAGAACATTTTTAGAGTTATAAATAATATCCTTTATCTGTCATTTGGAGGCTTAGGAACGTGTCTGCTCTTTGCACTCTGAATATTGGATAGATAAGTTATAGCTGAAAATGCAATATTGATTTTCAGCATAGCAGTTGTTGAAGGTAACCTTTAGCATGTAGTGGGGCCATTCAACACATCTTTCTGTGCCAGCTGTTAACTGTGTTGAGGTTAGCTCTTTTAACATTACATGCTTGATGTAAGTTGTTTTAATGCTTGATGTAAGTTGTTTTGCTTTAACTTTAGTTACAGGACTCCGTTTGAATCTAGAGAAGATGATGGAACAGAAGAGTAGTGCAGTGAAGGCCTTAACAGGTGGAATTGCTCATTTATTTAAACAAAACAAGGTTAGTTTGGATTATATACTGAGATATATCCATTTTTTAAATCTGAATTTCTTACTTTTTACATTTTCTCATTGCCACATAAATTAGAGTGACTGATATGACAAGGGCAGAATTTGGATGCTTCTCTTCCAGAAAACTTTTAAATGCCTGGTGCCTTCATTCTTAATCTGCTTAAAGGAATAGTATACCATTACTATTCCTACTAGTATGCAGTTACTTTGTGATTTGTACCAGATAGAGATGCAGAGAGATGTTTTAGCAGCATCTCTAAGCATTAGTGAGATTCAGATGAAATGCAGCCTAACTTACTTGAACCTGACTTCACTGTTTTCTGATTACTAAAGGTTGTACATGTATCTGGGTTTGGAAAAATAACTGGCAAAAACCAAGTCACTGCAACTAAAGAGGATGGCAGCACACAAGTTATCAACACAAAGAACATACTCATAGCCACAGGCTCAGAAGTGGCTCCCTTCCCTGGAATTACTGTACGTATTTGAACTTAATTGTACTTCCTTTTCAGTGTCTCATAGCCACACAGTTTAATGTGTAATAATGGTTTGCACCTGACTGCACTTCATGTTGTGTGTGTTTTGTATATAGTATGTAAAAGGTGTTTGGTATAGAATATGTAACAGAGATTGCAGACCTCCCTTTGTGCATTTCTTTGTCATTAGATTGATGAAGATACCATTGTGTCATCCACTGGTGCGCTGTCGCTGAAACAAGTTCCAGAAAAGATGGTTGTCATTGGTGCAGGAGTCATCGGTGTGGAACTGGTGAGAGGATGTTTAAACCACTCAACTTTTAATTTGTAAAGGAAAAAGGTGTATTTTTTGTGGCTGTATTTGATGGTTTTGCTGTGCTTTAACAGTTCAGCGAGTTGTAGTCAGTCTGTTCAAACTTCATAGCCTGCTAGCTCCATTTTTTACCAGAAAAGCTGGGATAAGTGTCTGTTGGGTCAGTACTTCTGCAACTGGTTAGATAAGCAAAGAAATTAGAGAGGAACATCCAGGGTCTTGCATAATTATTTTTCTCTTGTGGAGGGGTAGGGATGTGAGGGAATGCCAGGGTAATCAGGATGAATTCTTGTGTTTAGTAGTTAATCTCAAGAGATGATTAATGTGATCTGGTAGTACATATTCTATCAACCAGAAGCGTGGAGACTTTGTAGTTCATTGTGGTCTGAGTCCTTTTACCTCACACCTACACATTTCAAAAAGAATTTATATTTGCTGGTCTTGCAGCTGCTTGAATCTGTGCCCATCTGCCAGGTGGTTGCTTAACCTGCTGACTAATAAGCTGGGAAAGAGTAAGCAAAGTGAAATTCTGTACTGGGTGGATGTGGGTAACTGTAGGTAGATACCTCCAGGGTGTACATGGGTTTTGTTGGTGAGGCTGATGATCATGGTTAAGGTTATAAATACAGACAGGACCAGCAGAGGCTCCATTTTGTTGTGTAAAATTTCCTTAATGTGATACTGTTTTGATTAATTAGTAGTGGTATTAGGGCACCACAAGCAATTCCCTTTGGGTTTTCCTTTCAGATTCTTTGATTTTAAATTTCTTCTATACCTGTAGTATAAATAAAACATACATGAGTCATATTTAGTGATTTTGTTAGCTATTTCATTAAAAGCCTAATTCCCTGAATTCGATCATGGAAGTTTTGTGTCTGTAAATAAACAATGATAAATCTTTTCATGGAAAGGCTGGGGGAAGTTGAACTTGTTTTATTTTACATCATGTTTGTAGAAACTGATCAGTTTGCTGTTACATGTTATCCTGCTTTAGAAGAGTTTACAGTCTGTTGTAAATACTAGAGTAAAAGTATCTGAAATCTGCTTTTCAAAATCTCTTTTTACTTGCATTGTTGACCTGCAGGGTTCAGTTTGGCAGCGCCTCGGTGCAGATGTGACAGCTGTTGAGTTCATGGGCCATGTTGGGGGAATGGGAATTGACATGGAGATCTCTAAGAACTTCCAACGCATTCTTCAGAAGCAGGGATTCAAGTTTAAACTGAACACCAAAGTCACTGGTGCTACCAAGAGACCAGATGGAAAAATAGATGTAGCGTAAGTGTTAAACATAAAGCTAAAGGAATGCAAAATTTATTCTTCCTCCCAATTCATCAAACCTATTTAAAAATACAATCTGATATTATTTTTTAAACAGGAATGAAAATTAATTCTCTAGTGCAATTAAATGTTTATCCTCCTTTAACAACTTACAGAGCTCATAATTTTGGGTTTATTAAGTCCTGAGTTGCTTATACGGGAGAGGTTCCATTGACTTGAGTTGAGGGCATTCTGGCATAAAACCACTGTTATAATGAGATCAGTAATAAAAACAGAACTCTAATTTGTTATTTTCATGGAAGATATTTGCTTCTAGTATAACTAGCATAAATACCATGATTGTTCATACAGTTATTTCCAAGCCATTAATTCTTGACTATGTGCTGTAAGGTCATCTTGTCTTAGGGTAAGCCTGGCAGAGATATTATTGTTCTTGAACAGAAATAAATGAAGCTATACAAAGAGTTTATTTTAGTGGTCTTACTCAAGACCTTTGAAGTTTTATACATGAACAGTTAATATAGAAACACATAAAGCAAATTTGCTTTATTACAAGTTCATAAGTATACACTAGTTCTGTTTGTGTTTATGGATTCTCTGTGCAGAAACTGTATTTTAAAAAATTGCTTGATGTTACGTCACAAAAAAAAGCTTAAATGTTTTTTCACTGGAGACTAACTATGGAGACTTTTACTTGCTGGATCACTGTAGCTTGGGACAGTCTGTCATCCATCACTCTAAAGGTCCAGGGTTTGGGCTTCTTTGCATGCCATACTCATGCTGGCTGAATCTCTCATGTAGTCTGTTTCTGCTTTTAGGGTATCATTTTGGTTCAGAGTGTGCTTTTGAACCACACTTCCAATTATCCTCACTTCCCATGCTTTGGTTCTTGTGCTCTCAGAGTACATGAACTGAACTTGCTCTGGGCACAAGTAATGACCAGATGCACTTGAGGGATGCCTGGGATTCATGGCAGCTGCTAACAGGTGTTTGGTTCCTGGGCCAGGAGAAAGCTCACTCAGAATACATGGCCCTACCCCACCCCAAGTATATATACCATATACAAAATATATATACTTTGGGTGGCAAGTGCTCAGCAGTGATGACTTTGCTGTACAGATTTGATCCCATCAGATCATGCTACTTGCTGTTGAAAATACACCCTGATTTTCTCCCTGACAGTTGTTGGGAAATGTAGTAAGAGGTGTTGCCCCTTCCTCCCTCTTCCACTGCTGAACTCTTGCAAGGAAGAAGCCTGGGGCAGGCTGAGTGAAATGCTTTGGACCCAGCCAGGATTTCACCATCTTCGGTCTTACTAGTTACTAGCCAGGGAGAGATAAGGCTACAAGTTTACAGCTTAGCATTTTTGCTTCTTGTTTTGCTGTAGTGTTGAAGCTGCTGCTGGTGGCAAGGCAGAAGTATTAACTTGTGATGTGCTCCTAGTGTGCATCGGTAGGCGCCCTTTTACAAAAGATCTAGGTCTTGAGGAAATGGGAATAGAACTTGATAAGAAGGGAAGAATTCCAGTCAACAACAGATTCCAAACCAAGATTCCAAAGTAAGTAAGACTAATTTTTTTCCTGTTTTTTTTTTAATGCAGAAAACTTTAAAAATACGTTTAACTTACTGAAGCACTTCTGGTTTTTAACAACAGAACATATTTTCCTTTTCTGAAAAGAAAACTCAATATATCCTATCATTTCAGTAGCTAAAAAAATTTAGTCACAAAACTCCAAAACTTTGCAGTTTTGTAATTTAAAAGTCACTGTGAATTTCATGTCACTAAGTACTTCTTGAAGTGTGGCCATTCTGTGGAAACTGCTAAAATGAAGTATTTTAATCTGTTTTGATTAGAGTTTTCAGTAATATGTTTCAAACAGACTGTTATGTAAGGTGTGCTAGGATGTTTTTAAACAGTGTCTTATTCTGTTTCATTGGTCTGATAGCATCTATGCTATTGGTGATGTAGTTGCTGGACCTATGCTGGCCCACAAGGCTGAGGATGAAGGCATTCTTTGTGTAGAAGGCATGGCTGGGGGAGCAGTTCACATTGACTATAACTGCGTTCCCTCTGTGATCTACACTCACCCTGAAGTGGCCTGGGTGGGCAAGTCAGAAGAACAGCTGAAAGAAGAGGTACTGTTTGTTTTCTTTTCCAGCAAAAATTGTTTTTCTCCTTTGAGCTTGGTTTCATTCCCTAGTTGTTTACCTAGCTACTTTATCTAAATTTCTGCATTTGAATTTATGGGTTAGGGTGTGTGAGTGAATGATGCTCTTGTGCATGCCACTCTCCCAAGAACCACAGTTCTCATTAATGCATTCTGTGACATGAATATTGTTTGCAAATTAATATGTTTTGTACATTCTTACACCATTTACAGTGATAGTTTGTGTATATTCCTGTGTCTCCTGTTTTAGCTGTGCCTTGCTTCTCCTCATGTGTGTAACATTTGGTTACATTGTTCTTGTTGGTCATTAAGTCAGTGACACATCTCTTTTGCAGGGTGTAGAATACAAAGTTGGGAAATTTCCATTTGCTGCGAACAGTAGAGCAAAGACAAATGCTGACACAGATGGCATGGTGAAGATACTTAGTCATAAGTCAACAGACAGGATGTTGGGTGCTCACATTTTAGGCTCAGTAAGTATCATCAATTGTGCTTTCTTAGCCTTGTAATGTTCTTTTTATTTAGTGTTGCATAGTTGTTGAGTTAGAAGTGGTGTTTGTAAACAGGAAGGTTTGAGTTCGCCATACTTATATTTTTTTACAGTTCTGTTCCACACCCTAACCTCCTTCCTACTTTTTAGTTCCTTAGGTATAACTAAAAAAAAAAAAAAAGCCCAGCTTTTTTTTTTTTTTCTTTTTATTTTCTTGAATTGCTGTGGTTATTTATTTGGTTTCTTTGGCAAGTTTTGTGTGGTGAGGTTTTTGGTGATGGTGTTTGTTGTGTTTTTTTTTTTTTCATTTTGTTTTTATGAATACTGCCAAATACTTGAGAGAACAGCAGAAATTGTTGATTGATCTTTTGGAAGTTGGAGGAGCTGAAAAGACTTTGTCTTTTTCATTGGTGTCTTCTTTTTTCCCTTCTCTCCAACTAAAGACCTCAGCAAGGGTGGTAATCTTATGCTGCAGTCACCAAATCTGGGATCAGTAATTTATGGAATTTAGAGTAAAAAACCTTCGGGATTTTCCCTGTCTAGGGGGTTTTTGTTTTTTGTTTTTTTTTAAACTAAAGTTAGACCCTAATCTTTCTCTGTTTTGTTTCTTAGCTGTATTTTTTTTTTAAATATGTTTGCAGAAACGCTTCCTTACATTTTTGTGTACAGCTTTCTGTACACAAAAGTTAAGCCAAGTTAACCAAATTGTTCTCAATAAGATTCTATTCAACTTAATTTCTCTTGCAGTTGTAGTAATTTAGAAACCAGCATGCCTTAAAGGAAGCACAACTTTGTCTCATACCAGCAGATCTAATTTTTAATTTTCTTCATTGGGAAAGGACTGGGGGAAAATCTTATGGTTGTGGATCTGATTGCTAAAAATCTAAGAGGAGATTTAACTATTTTTGACTCCTCAAATATATATTCTCTTAGTAAATATGCATAAATACAGCAAATAAAAATGAAGGTGTAGGTGTAGTAACATGCCTTTTTTTTTATCTAGTTACCTCTTTTAACTTTTCAGGGAAGCATTGAAGTTTTGGGTAGGTTTCCTTTCATGGAAAAATGCCTAGCTTTTGCACAACTCTCAATGTTTGGATTTATGCTAGGTTTGATCACAATCACTAAATAGAGTACATTACTTACATTATAGCACAGATGAAGTGCTGGTTAAACCATAATTTCTCTTTTTTAGCAGAAAATGCTTATTTATAAGCTGCTACTAATGCAGCAGAATGTGGACAACTGCTTAAGAATTTGTGCTAATTGGAAGTACCATTAAATTACAGGGTGCTGGTGAAATGGTGAATGAAGCTGCCCTTGCAATGGAATATGGAGCATCATGTGAAGATGTAGCCAGAGTTTGCCATGCCCATCCAGTAAGTTAAACTAAAGGGGCTGTTAAACACCATTACACAGACAGGCTGTTATTCCATGTAGCTATTTATGACTTCCAACTTTTTGTGCTTGCTCCCTACAGACGGTGTCAGAAGCCTTCAGGGAAGCAAACCTAGCAGCATCCTTTGGCAAAGCTATCAACTTCTAAAATGAAAGAGCAAGTCTTTGTACATACATGGTACATCTCTGAAAATGGACTGTGGGCCCTTATGGAAGGCGGAATCTGAGGATTTTAGGACTGACTTAAGTGAATATCTTAATTTTAAACATCAGATATTTAAACAAGTAGAGTTTGGAACAAGTGGAACTATCCCGTCTCTGTAAATTAAAACATAAAATTACATGTTTATTTACACAATGAATGTTGCAGAAAAGCAGCCTGACAGAACTCTTTTCTTTTTGGAAACCAAACATTTTGCTGCTGCATGGGATTATCAGGTTTGCTGGTCAGAACTCTGGATGATTGTCCAGCATACCTTGTATTTTCTTATTTGAAGTAGTGTTACAATAAACCAGTTGAATACTGGCACTAAAAATGCCACTGGCACTTAAAATGCCACTGTCACTTCCGCACAAAAATGTGTTTCTTCTGAAGGGATTAACTTTGGTATTTAACCTACTTCTTACATATGAGTACCAAAACTTGTTTTCACCTAGTAGTATTGGGATGTTGGGAGAAGAGGGGCTCGTGTAGATCAATTAAAATTATACTCACTTTTTAAAGAGAAAATTACTGTCTGTGTGATTCTCCACATCAGGTTTTCATATTGAAAACTCTTAAGGGGAAAAACTGAGTGCTGATTGAGAAATGAAAAATTGAAGACAAATTCATTGTACTGCTACATAATCCTTTTTGGTTTTAAAGCTTCCATTGTCCAGCTCTCTTAAACTTGAAATGCTAAAACTTGGGTAGTGAAGCAGTGTTTGCTGTTAAATGCTATGGCATGAGGGTTATTCTGCACCTTCCACATGTAAGGGCTGCAGTGTCAGCTCTCCACACAATTAAGACATACTTTCTTCTCTTCTGTTTTCTATTTTGTTCTCTCTTTCTGTCTCTTCTGTAGCAAGAGAGCATAATAAATACTTGACACGGCTGGAGGGTCTTCTTGGATTTTGTTTGTTGATTGGATCCTTGTAGTGTCTAGGTTGTTGATTATGTGGGCAAACTCACAAACAGATGGCACTGTTGGAAGATCTGTAACCTGTGTATGGAGCATGCCCAAATCCAGTAGTTAAAATTAACTTCTTTTCCAAGGTGCCATTTCTTCTCTTTTGCCAGGCCCTTCTGCCTTGAAGAAAACCTTAATACCTGCTGGTGTTGTGCATGTCCTTTTTCATTATGCCACTGGACTGAGAAGTGCACATTCAGAAGGTGGTGCTTTTTTTTTGGTGGTGCTAATCAGCAGAAGCCAGTCTTCTTCATTGTGATTTATTTTCTTAGCTTCTACTTTAAATGTAGATGGAGTTAAACCATAGCACCTCATTAAGCTTATCAACATCAGAGGTAGTGAATTAATGTGGATCTGCTTTCAGGTGTTAGTAGGAAGCTGCTGAATGGAAAGTGAAGGTGAGACAACAGAGCAGAAAAGCTTGATTCTTCCAATAGATCTTGGCATTTCAGAATCACTTCTAACTTAACAAAGGTGAATGTTAAGTGTTAATCATGTGATTTGCAAGTTCTTCCCAGAAGCCTTCTCTTTCAGAAACAGTTTGGTGTCTACTCCCTCCACCCCTGAATACTTGTAGCAGTCTTACTGCAATTCATTCTTGAAGTTCATAAGTTAGAAAAGTTTGTATCTCATTTTATGTTAAATGAAGCTTAAAAAGCCAGGGAAACTTATAACCAATAATACTTCTAAGTTTGTACTGGAGACTGAGTTTTCCAGACACTTAAAAATAAAAGTCAAGGCCTTAAAATTATTTTTGTTACTGCTCTAGCTGTCGTTCCCATTCTAGTTAAGTATACAAAAAAGCATAAAAGTAAAATGAGCTCCTGAGCCACCTGTCAATAATCTCATGGCAGTTAGGCCTGAGTGGTCCCAAATTGGCACTTTGTAGCAGCTGCTGAGTGTACTGGCAGTGAACAGTGCATGATACTGCTGTCATGATCAGTTCCTTCAGAATTTTTTTTTTTTTTTGTTGTGCTGTTTGTAATCTCTGGAGCTTAGGGGTAATTATTTATTTAACCAGAATGCCCTTCAGTTTGCTCAGGTGGTGCCATATCCTGCTGTCCTGATTTTGATGATTCCACCTGCTTATCAAACCGGATTTCCTTTTATCACAAGATAACCCACATAGCTGGTCAGTGAAGCCACCTGATGTACCCTTTTTGGATTTCAGCAAAGCTTTTGATACTGTCTCTCATAGGATCCTTCTGCACAGAATGTCCAGCACACGGCTGGATCATTGACTCACAGGTTGGGCACAAAGGGTTACAGTGAATGGGTGGCATCAGTGGGGACCTGTCACTAGTGGGGATCCACAGGGTTCCATCTTCAGTCTTGTGCTCTTCATCTTCATTAATGGCTTGGAGGCAGGACAGGAAGGGCTACTAAGCAAGTTTGCAGGTGACACAAAACGGGGAGGAGCTGTTGAGTTCCTCTAAGGCAGAGAGGCCCTGCACTGAGACCTTGACAAATTACAGAACTGGGCAGTCACCAACCACTGAAAGTTCAGCAAGGGGAAAGTGCCAGATTCTGCACCTGGATGTATGGACAGACTGGGGAATGAGAGGCTGGAAACAGTGTGGAAAGTTGAATTATGAGTCAACAGTGCCCTGGCAGCCAGGAGGGCCACATCTGCTGGGGACAGCATCACCAGCTGGGCAAGGGAGGAGATTGTCCTGTTGTCTGCACTGGGGCAGCCTTGAGTGCCAGGGGCAGTTTTGGGCACTACAATACAGAAAAGACATTAAACTGTTAGAGAGCATCCAAAGGAGGGCAACAAAGATGGTGAAGGACCTTGAGGAGAAGCCACGTGAGGAGTGGCTGAGGTCACTGGCTCTGTTCAGCCTGGAGGAGACTGAGGGGAGACCTCACTGCACTTACAACTCCCTCATGAGGAGAAGAGGAGGGGCAGACCCTGATCTCTGGTGACCAGTGCTGAGGGAATGGCCTGAAGTTGTGTCAGGGGAGGTTGATGTTGGATATCAGAAAAAGGTTTTTCACTCAGGGGGTGGCTGGGCACTGGAACAGGCTCCCCAGGGCAGTGGTCACAGCACCAAACCCAACAGAGTCCAGGGAGTCTTTGGACAGTGCTCTCAGGAACGTGGTGTGACTCTTGGGGTGTCCTGTGCAGGGCCAGGAGTTAGACTTGATGGCCTTTGTGGGGCCCTTCCAACTCTGTTTATTTTGTCAGTCCAAGCTTGAATTACCATATAAACTTGGTACATTCATACTTTCAGTGCTGACCTCTGTTTTCACTCTACATATCAAGGATACATATAATTTCATAATCAATAACATGAAAGTAGTCTTAGGCCTAACTGGGTATCATGCAGGGGCTACACAATCCTTTTTGAGTGCTGTGGCATAACAAACTACACATGGATGGTATTTCTTCACTCACTGGTAATTTGGTCTGAGTCACCATATTATGTTTTATAGTAATAGTAACCCTTCTTTAGAATTACACAGCTCAAGCCAAGTTTTTATTAGATCTCTAACCAATGTAAGAACAAGACTTGCTAAAGGATTAATTGGTGTACCATTGCAGCTACTGAAAATAGGCAGGAACTTAATGAGTCATACTAGGTACATACAGTGATACAAAAGTACTGTTTATTTTCAACATCAAAAAGTTACTTTTCTTTGGTTCTGTGGTTTTAAAGTCAATATAAAACCTGTTCACCTTTTCAGGTCTTAATGTAATGTCAAAAAGAACTAGTATAATACTTGTAAAACCCATCCTGACCACAAGCACTTCCCACTCCTGTTTACAAGCAAGTGCTGTAAACAGCAACCTTCTGGCTGATTGTCTGTAAGAGGGAGCGAACTGTCTCCTCCAGCTCCACCAACTGCTTGGCTTTGTCTTCCAGAACTTTCTGATTGTTTTCATATGTATTTTCCAAATCTGTAGGCAAAGGAAGGTGAACAAAACAGCTTAATTGGTGGTGTTTTGATGCATGTAAATCATTATAGATAAACTACTATTAAAATTTATTTCTAGTGTGGAAGATATTCTGATTGGGGAAAAAAAACCAAAAAACAAACACAATCCCCCAAAATCAACAAAGGCTGGAATGACACCTTTTGTTTCCTTAACATAGGGATGAAAAGGAACAAAGAAGTTATTTTCCAAAGGTGAAAATCTGAAAGTATATTTTGAGGGTTAAAATAATTTTACTTCTTTGCTCTATGGTGGCTTTTACAGAACAGTGAAATGTTTTGGTTTGTGATGATTAAGACTACTCAGCAAGTCACAGTAACTGTGCAGCAGAAGCAAAGAGGGGAAGAATGAATTCCTGGCCTGGCAAAACCAGAAGGAAAATTTAATTCTGTCTCTGCTAGCCAGGGGCAGATTGCCTTGTTCTGGTTCAATCAACTTTGTCAACAGTAAATGTTAAATTAAACTGTGAACTGGAACTCCTGTGTCCTGATTAGCTTTTGTTTTAAGAGCTTTCCGGGGGGGTGAGGGGAGTACTGTTTGAAGATGGGGGTCTTGCTGGTAGAGATGAGTCCTTGGCCTGAGCAGAGTAGTTTTGCTCCTTCCCTGTGGTGGTTCTGGGGACAGTGAGAGATGCCTCACCAGAAGTTTGTGTCTTACCTGTAAGTTTCAGCTTATTCTATAGAAATCTTTGCTTCAAAAGACTGTATTATGTCCAGAAGAATAAGGAAAGCAGATCAAGTCTCAGTAACAAAAAAGTACCTTTTTTTTCCCCTTCTGCTAATGAATAGCTGGTCTAGCAGCATGAAACTGCTTCATATTCTAAGGTGCCAAATGACCTCCTCAGAAGAGCCTTACCTTTGAGCAGCTGGAGTTTGCTGTTTGCTTGAGCCAACAAGGCTTTAGCTTCATCTTGCAGCACGCCTGCTTTCCTCCTGGCCTCGGCCGACTCCTGTGTCTTCCTGGCAATGAGCTCCTCCACGGTTCTGTACTTGCCGCTGAGCTCGCCGCTGAGCACCTGTTCCCAATGCAAGCACAAGGTGGAGCTCACACAAAGCCAATACAGCGGGAGTCGGCATTTCCTCCCTCTGTCCTTTACTAGTCCAGCTGCCAGGAGAGGCTACGCTGGCAGCTCACTTAACAAGGGCAGAAACGGTGTCAGGGTATTTCCTACTTTCTGTCCAAGACTAGGAGCTGTGGTGAAGTCTCATCAGTTGCTCTTCTGCACATCTGTGGCTGTTTTACAGCTTCAATACTGGCACTTGGCAGAGATTTATGGGATTCAGTTCCAGGGTTCTGTAACTAATGGAAACCATGGCCCCTAGAACTGCTGGAAAGCTACACCTGGCACTGCTCCTGGCTGAGTGGCTGCATCTGGGGAGGAATAAATACCCCTGCTACCCTTTCAGCAACAGGAACTGAACTAGCTGCCCAGCTGGTGTTAGTGAAGGTGCTGGCAAAGTCATGAGGTTGGTTTCTCAGCTGTGCTTTTGTTGCGGGGTTAAGATTAAGAAATCCTATGGCCCAACTAAATTCAACCATTGAGCAAGATAACAAACCAGAGCAGCACGGGAATTCTCTTGTGTTTACTTGACAGCACCTGAAATTCTACTTAATGTTTGGATATTGTTGAGTTGATGGATAATGCAGCTCTCCTGTCAGAAAATGGCTCTCTGGAGATTGGTAGGCTAACTACAGACAAGAGATGGGAGCAATGAAACTTCCTTTGGCAGATTGGTCAATTGTTTTGTTAATGAACATTCTTTTGCTATTACAAAAGTGTGTAGCAAACATTGGGAGTAATGCCATATGTTCACAGAGAAAAATCTTGCATCTCCGATATTTAGCAATTACTTCAGTTTTTTGTTAGGATAATTATTTTTCCTGTTGCTTGATTCTGTATATGCCAAATTCTGGTTTGTTTGTCCTGAACCTATCATTGTCATAGAACCATAAATACTCTATACAAGTGGAAAAAAAAATTTCCAGTTCTCCTATGATATATAGTAAAGCTGAGGAACAGAAACCTATCTGTGAAAGGCTGACAGGTTCCCTGCAGCTATTTCAGAACCTGAAAACTTCCCAATAAATCTCTCTCAGGATCTGATACCAAAGTAAAAAGTAGCTATCTTTGGTTAGAGCATAAATGTTGGAGTATTTTCTACCCTCAGAATATGAACAATAAATGTGATGGATCACATGGATTCATTGATCTCCCTTTAGCCAAACATGGGGAGTTTTGCTGGCTTCCCTTTAGGATTGTTCTTGAGCTTCTCACCTTTTGAACTTCTTCAGCATTTTGTTTTGCACTAATAATTTTGTCTTCTATATTTCCCACAGTCCCTGAATTTGTAGCAGCCTTTTGTCTAAGGTCTTCAACACTCTTCTCTAGATCAAACAGACGTAAGGTAGCATTGTTCAGGGTTTCTGCAGATGCTGCATTTTCAGATTCAATCTAAGAGAAAGAAGAATGAGAGTTAGACTTTCAAAGGACAATGGATATAATACTAAACTTTCTCCATAAACCCTGCTCAACTAACTAGTTTGTGTCCATATATCTGAGTTAAAAGCAGTGTTTTAGTTTTGCTAAAAATGGCCCATTGCAGCCAGGGTGAAAAAGCTCAGTGCTTGAGAATGGTACATATGGGGCTGCACAACCATTAAGGAACATGGTCAAAAAGTATTTGATTGCATTATACACGCAAGAGTTGACTAATCCACTGACAAAACTTCAGACATTTGACTCCATCATGTGATAATGGACTTGTGAAGCTTCTAAACTGGCCAAGCTTCATAAGTATAGATAGCACTGTGGTCTCATGAGGCCTTTGAGATGAAGTCTGCAAATACTTTATCTGACAAGATTGTAGCACTTGGCACTTCAATCCAGCCTTTCTTTATTTTAGTTTGGTGCTGCAGCGTGGATGACACTGAGCACACCAATGCACAACCAGTGTTGCTGACAGGTGTGGCTTGCCAGGGGTCTTGTCAGACCTGCTGGTTTAGAGGGCTACAATCCTGCTCATTTAACTTGGCTGGTGCAGGATACGGGGTGAGAAAAGCCTTATGGTGTTTGTTGTTGTTGTTCTCTGGTTTGGTTTGTTTATGAGCAAAAAGTCCCCACTTAAAAGTTGATGTGAAGGCAGGAATGGTTTAGATGGATTTTAACTGCAGCCTTTGCTTTGCAGTACCCAAGAGCTTTCTCTAGACAGGCTACATCAGTTTCTGAGCATCAGACTTGGTGCTGTTCTATTATGTTAAGAAATACTCGAAAGAACTCACCGAAGTCAGCAAGTCTTGAGTTCCTTTAATATCTTCATCAGCTTGTTTGATGGCTTTTTCAGCTGCATTTTGAGCTTTTTCAGCTTCTTCCAGTGCTGCTTTCACCATGTCTGCAGTGACTTTAACATCTGTTGCCCCTTTGCTGTGGAGCAAGATTGTTAATGCTAAAAATGCTCTTACTTTGGAACTGGAAAAAGAACATACGCTGCAACGGGCTGGTTTTGCCCCTTACTGAAGGAATGAGAATTTACATCAGGGAAAGTTAATCTGCATTTTCTGATGCAATGAGATGAAACAGGGCTGCATACCTTGCTCTTTTAGCTTCCTCCAGTAGCATTTCTGCTCTGGCAATGTCTCCAGCACTCTGCTGCAGAATGACCTCAACATCAGAAAGGCTTTCTACACGCTCACGAATATCTTCTGTCAGGGCCTGCAGCTGCTGGGGAGTGCTTGGCATCTCCATGTTCAGCACTTCATTAGCCACTGCCTCAATGCTATCCAGGTCAGCACTGTCTTCTAGCAGATGGACACAAATGACAGAGATGTGAGTAAAAGCTTCTCTCTGTCACATCTCAGCACTCAAATTCTGTTCAGCTGTTTCCTTAAGAAGGAAAATAATGAGAAAATTTCCTCCCCCAGATGTATGGAAAATCAAGGTGTTAAAGTTACTTCCCAAGGTGAAACTTCCCTCTCAGGAGAGGCCCAGCAGATGTATAGGCCCTGCTGGCACAGCTCTCTTGGAAGCCATTTGAAGATCTTGGTGCTCAGCTGCAGCACTCTGGGGAGGACCCGAGCCCACAGGAAACAAAACCAACAGCTGCACGTAGATTTATTTGTGCTCCCAGCACAGTCAGCCCTGAGCAAACAGGCAAGGAATGGGTTGCTGGCAAACAAGACTCTCATTTAACCTTTACTTGCTTTCTTACAGGGAGAGAAATGCAGTTTCTGACTCCCTTCCCCTTTAATACTACTTTGTCTTTCTAGCCAGAACTTACAGACATACTTGGCAAAGTACAGCAGTACAAAAGCCTCAGCTGAAATGCACACAAGAACATGTCACAGTTTGCTCTCACTTTCTTATTATCTTGGTTTTCTCTTGTTTTTTCTCATGTTTCCAGATTTCATCATACACACTGTCTGTCTAAGGGAGGTGCGGGGAATGATGACAACAGTTGAGCTAACTCTTGGAAGATAATACAGATGTGTAAAGCCGGTTTTCACAAACCCAGAATTAAAATATTATTGAAATGTAACGTTCTTACGCATTAGGAAGTCTCTAATCTGTTTAATAAGATTTCTCAGATCTTCATTGCTTCTGTCCACTTGTTCTTTTGTAGCATTGGTTTTAAGCAAAACTGCTTGTGCATTTTGTTTTGCTTCATCTGCTCTCTGTTTTGCCTCAGAAACCTAAAGAAAGGAAAATGGAAGGCTTGCTTGCTTATCTTCTTATGCTTTAGGGCTTGTTTTAAAACAATTCATCTGGAGTCAGAAGTAATAGTAACAAGGAATGCTTTTTTTCATATAACTCACAGAACACTTGGAAGCTGGCCCTGATCCATACCACCAGTGCTAGTTTAAACAACTCAGGCTGATGTTTAGTTATGCATGAAGCTTCACTCTAGCAAGCTCCCTTTCTGAAGATATTTACAAGCATGATGAAGTTATCAACCAAAAGAAGTATTTTCTTCAGAAAACCATCACATACTTTATCAATTAGAGTCTGTGCTACAATAGACAGATTTTCCCTTTTCTTTTTTACTATCTTAACAATTAATTTGGCATATTACCAT
Source organism: Ammospiza nelsoni (assembly GCF_027579445.1). NCBI lineage: Eukaryota > Metazoa > Chordata > Aves > Passeriformes > Passerellidae > Ammospiza > Ammospiza nelsoni. The sequence continues at coordinate 14,792,770 of NC_080637.1, forward strand.
TCTGGAGAGTTGCTCAACTTCTGCTAATGCACTGAGGATGTCTCTGTCAAAATCCATAGCCTTCTGCCAGGCATTGTGAGCCACGGTCACCAGCCCGTCACAGCCGGGGCCTCCACACTTCTTCTTGCCCTCGTCTGTCCGACAGCTCAGCCCCCCGCACTCGGACTCGGCACATGAGGCTCCCGGGGCACTGCCACACGTCTGCAGGGACACAGGGGAAGCAGTCACAGCCTCATGTCCATTCCATTGCCTGGGGGCTGGAGTAGGACACTTCCACCACAAAATTTCAGAGTCAACTTCTTTTCCAAGAAGCAAAACTATTTCTATCGGCAACACTGTGCTGAGAGTTATCCACTGCTTGGTCAATTGTTTGGTAATGAAATAACACAGGAGTTGGTTTAAGCAGAGGGAAAATTAGAAAATTCCCTGTTCTTGTGAGGCTCTTTTACCTTTTCATGCCCCCCCAAACCCTCCTTTTGCCAAATGATAGTCACTAACTCAGGTTTTGCAGCCAAAAAACCTCCCTGGAAAAACCTAGGGGCTGAGCCAAGTTAGCTGCAGCTGTCTTCTGTGAAGTGTAAATGAGTCCCTCTTACCTGTTTGGCACGTAACCCAGCAGTAGCTAGAAAGCAGAAAGATGTGTCTCTGTGTGTGTGTGTGTGTGTGTGTGTGAGTGTCTTATGATTACACCTCCAAGCAATTCAGTATTTACTGCCTTGATAAACATCTACCCAAGACTTCAGTTCTTAAGAACAGTCGGGGCAGGAATGTAGGGGAAGGGAAACTAAACAGAAAGATGTCTCTTTCTTCCCTTCAGAGAAAAAAAGGAGGGCTGAGGGAGTGGGAGGGATGACTGGTTGTAAAGGACAAGGGACAATCAGAGTGTGAAGAACTCACTCTCTACCACAGGCCTGGCCTCCCTGGGGGAGTTAATGAGGGGTGCCCTGCAGCCTGCCTTCACCCCAGGGTTGTTCAGGGATTGTTCTCTGAATGCAGCTGGCCAACTTCAAAGAGAAACTGAGGAACACCCAGCCTCTCCCAAGAAAAAGCCATCCTTAATCATATTTACAGATGAGCAGGCGCCTTCAACAGAGAAAATGCCCTTTTGACTCCATCTCCCTGTAAATTCTGCTTTGTCTCGAGCAGGAGGATGAGCCTGGGGGGATGCTGAGGCCCGGGGGTGTGTGCAGAAGCACAGCCTGGCCAGGCACTGTACAGGCACAGAGTGCATCTGATGGAGCTGCAGAAGGGAAGAGGGGAGCCTAGGGAAAGCAAGCACTGAACTCAGGATAGGTTGAAGAGGATGGCTCTCAGCCCAGCAGATTTGCCACACTTTCCTGCACGTGGGAACTCTGTCCCTAGCAAAGAACATTGGATTAGAACAGGGGTGATGCAAAAACAGGTGCTCTGTTGGGGCTGGGAAGAGTGGGAGGAAGACCAACATGAAAGGCTGGTCTTTGAAAGCCAGTAGTGGCAGAGCCCACCAGTTAAACAACCCAGTTCCAGCCCACAAAACCGAGGGGTTGCTCAACCAAGCAAGGTGCATTTCTCAGGAACCAACTGCACATCTCACACTGCCACATCCCCTACACCTCCTCCCTGCCCCTTGCTTCATCACAAACCTAATTTTGTTTCTGCCATGGGTTTATCCCAGCCATTCTCAGCTGTGTACCTTCTCAGCCACCTCAGAGAGATCCAGGCTCTGCAGCTTCCCAGCGAGTTCATCCAGAAGGCGTGACTGCTCCTCTTGGTTAGCCTTGAACTGTGCCTCCTTCTCGTTGATCAAGTCTTGCACTTCCTGCCGCGTCCGCGCCGACAGCTCCACGGCGCTGTCGGGATCAACGGTGGAGGCATTGACCCTCTCCTCTGCCTCCTGGGACATCTGGAAATACTTGGTGATACTGTCCAAGGCTCCTGCAGAAATCAGAGGGAGCTAATGAAAACTCTGTTGAGTAACCCAAAGTAATGTATATGACAGATGTTAGCAGATGACACATCAGGATTAGTGATATATCACATTAAAGGAAACGCTGGCCTTGGCAGCTGTGCCATTGCAAGGATGACAGAATTTGGCCTCTTGTAGGAAAAAAGTTTGCTTCTTTGCTTGGTGGAGAGTGTCAAGTTGGTCTTTGAAGTTAAGCCTTTCTCTGACCCTAGTGACTGAATTCTGCCTGCCCTAAGGGCAAGAGGAAATACAGCCTTTGAAGGTTTTTAGGGGAACAGTTTGTTTTCTAAGGATTCCCTTATCCCATCAGTTCTTACTGCTTGCCCTGGGATGTCTGGCTTATGGAGTCACTGCTTGGAAACTGGTCAGAGCTTTCCTAAGAAACAACTGCTTGATGAAAGATGCTGATTTATGGAACTGTTGATTTTGGACAACTCCTGGAGATGCCTTGTGGGTGTGAGGGACCCTGTGGAGGTGGCTATACTCTGCAGCTTGGGGCAGCTTTCCTTTGCCAAATGCCAAAAGTCAGGGACTCCCCTATACCCACATGCTATTCGCCTCAGTCTGAAATCTCCCATGTTCACTGGAAACAACCTCAGACTTCCTGAAAACCAGGAAACATATAAGAAAAATTATAAATACTTTCTTTGAAGTCAGCTTTCCAGATTTCCAAATAATTTTGTGACATTCCTCTTCCTCCAGCAAATTTTGATTCTTGGCCCATTTCAATGTACCAGTGGACATGCCAGGCTTGGGTGGGTCAGGAGAACTGGACCATTTACCACAAGCTCTTTTTTTTCACCCAGAAATAGCAATTTAACAGACTGAAGGGAGCAAGGGGAATGTCCAGGCATATCTTGAAATCAGTGGTGCACTTTCTTCTATTGTGTCTCATCTACAATGTGTTCAGCATGATACCTTAAGACGATTCTGTGCCCCAAGAATTTGAGCCAGCTTTGCAACATGAAGAGGAAGAGAGACCAGATGAGGGGGCAAAAATTCCTGCTGCATCAGCAACTCTGCTAATGCACAGAAAGAACCTGTCCCTGAGGAACTGTGCTTTGTTACAAGTTAGAAGATTAATCTGGTACTGAAACCCATGCATCAATTAAATCTTTGGCCACCCTGCTGCTTTCTCCCCCTCCCTGTGACACTTACCCCGAACATCAGAGATCTTGATGAACTCTAGCTGCTCTGCAAGCTCTTTCACGACGTGGTCCAGACTTTTGGCATCTGTCTCCAGTGCACTCAGGTCTGTGTCTGTGCTATTGCTCTTTGCTGATAAGGCTGATAGGTTTTCTTCTATATCAGCTATCTTAACTGTAACATCTGCTGTCAGCTTTCTGTAAAAGAGGCACAGGATTCAGCATGGGGAGGAAGATGGGTCATACACCTCATACTTCACTGGAGCATGGTGGCCAGAGATGTACCCAGCTTCTCCCATGGCAGGACCTGTCCTCCCTTAGTGGAGCTCCAAGTGATTTGTAACAACATGCCTACCTAAAATACGGTTATGTTTCCTTTAATATACAAACCTACCTTTTAATCTACAGCACATTTATAAACCCAAAGTGCCAAATCACTCAGAAAACAGCTGCATTGTGTAAGATTAACTGGAGGGAGATTCCAGAGGACTGGAGTAATGCTCTTGTATCATGGCAACTGCATAGGTCAGAGTTGACTACTATGATCCATACATAATTTGCTCCCCATCCCACACAGCTTAAATGTAGTTTTGATTACTACGAGCTCATCGGACAGAATTGAACTTCAGGAAACAGGGAGGGGGGAGCCTTAGTTTTAGCACAATGGATTCTTTAAACTCTTCTGTACAGATCCCTCCTCACCAGAGTTTTGAAGGAAAACCTCCTGCTCTATGCATTCACTCAGTGAGCCATGGAGCAGGCTTTAGCTAATGGGATAACCCTAAAAGGAAAAGCAAGTGAGTTACATGTCAAGGCCACTGTGGAACAGAAGTGGGCATAGGAAGCTATTCCCATCCATGGTGATCCCCTCAAGCCAAGCATTTCCTCACTCTGAAAAAATCAAGGAAGTACTTAAAATCTAAGATCAATTTACAGCTCTCTCAATAGTCTAACAGCCTGCTGTTTTCCAGGACTCCTCCAAAGCCCAGTACTTTCTATACAGCCAGAGAGAAGCAAGAACAGATACACCTAAGGCAAGTTAGGCAAAAGCAGCCCCTCAGCTGTTCTGATCTCCCTCAATACACACAGAGTCCAGAAGCAGCAGCAACCCTCAGCTCTCCAGCAGGACGGAAGGGAGCTGTAGGACACAAACTATTCCTAATCGAGACATTTGTGCTTTAATCCTCGCCCCTTTGCTTTGTGCAGTTCCCTTCACAATGCAGAAGCAAGTTGGAGCAGTGGCAGACAGGGCTAGAAAGCCTCTGTAATCCTACTTAATGTTACACTGCCCCATCTCCAGACTACCATCTTTTGTATGCTTAGCCCTAAAAGAAAATACAAGGCTCCTACTCTCAGAAAAAAAGGAAACAATCTGTGTTATAAACCTGGTACTTCCGCCAACACGTGCTCAGCGTGCAGAAAGAAGCCCAAGTTTCCAACTCATCAGCTACACACGGAAATCCAGGAATTTAATCTCTCCCCCTCTTCATTCTCTCACATAATAGCAGTGTTTGTCCTTTGCCCTGGGGCAGCACAAGGCAAGCATGAGTGGCTCCCTGGTAATTATCTGCCTGGAGAGCAGTGGGAGCAGGACAATCCAGCTCAGCACGTGGCAGCTGCACTGTTCCTGCCTTCCCACCAGGTTTCTGTCCAGTGGGAAGGGCACTCACTGCCAGGGCTGAGCATGGCAAGGGGCTCCAGCAACCACAGCACCCTCACCCAGTCAGAGTGCCCTCAGCCCAGCATGGGGACATCAGTCACTCAAGTAAATCCCAGCTCACTGGAACTCCCACTTCTTCCCAAGACACACTGATCCAAGTAACTACAACTGTACTCACTCTGCTTCCTCGAAGAGATTCCCAATGTTCTTCAGGGGCTCAGCTGCTGGATTTTGAGCGATGATGGTTTTAATTTCAGTGAGCTTCTCCTCCAGTGTGTTGAGTGTCTGCTGGTATGGGCCAGTGACTCCAGTGACTTTGAGGGTATTAGCCCTGTCCAAGAACTGCTGGGTCCTATTAGCCAGCTCACTGATGATCACATCCCAGAGGGCAAAGCACTGGTGGCAGGGCACGCAGTCAGGGAAGACACCTGAGTAGCCCCTGGAGCACTTGTCACAGTGCAGCCCTTCCACCCCCTCATTGCAGATGCACTGCCCTGTGGCACGGTCACACTGCGGGGTCTGGATGCCACGAGGGTTGCAGTCACATGCTGGGAGGAGAAAAAAGCACATGTGAGGGCCATGGATGTTGGCAGGGTGGGGGAAAAATCAGTTATTATAAAATGAATACAAATGTGGTCGTTGTCTCAATTATAAAAAGCTAATTATGGATGTATCACACATGTATATGGAGGAAGCAAGTGTGAGTGAGAAAAGGGAGAGAGATGGGGAAATAACTCTAGAGGAGATCAGGATTTGCATGTCTTGGAAATAGGAACAATAATGGAGCAAGGGTGGACACCAATTGCAATGTTCAAATGTCAGCTGAATAGCAACTGAAAACAAAGATCCCAGTTTCTCTCCTGCAATGAAGAGTGAGTAGAGCAAGGCTCTCGGGACAGGAAAAGAAGTGGCAGGCAGGCCCATAGCAGAAGGTTTAAGAGCAAACCATGAGAGAAAAAGGAAAATTTGACTGGAACAGCCATTTACTGTCTCCTCCAGCAGAGGAGTAACAGTCAAGTGAGGAATCCTGCAAATCATAAACCAGCCACCCTTTCCCTGCCCCTCCCACAAACAGCACACTAAAAGGAGATAACTGATTACACAGCACTTGGTTAAGCAGAGGAGCTCTGTTCCATAAGGTGCTGTGGGGTGTTAAAAGTGGAATGGGTTTCCAAGAACAGGCCAAATCCATGGAGCAAAAGCTCTTGTGAGATCTTGCAGGCAGAGGTACAGAGACTGGCTCAGAACATGCTCCTGCCATGGATAGTGGGAAAACATTCACAATACACACTGAGGAGCCTGGCACTGGGCTGACATTTTGGGTATACAGAAAATCAGAAAAAAAAATCTGGCAGTGAAAAGTAGAATAGAATAAAGAATGTGGTCATGGGCAGCCCTGTAGTGTTTGAGGTGTTAAGGACCAAGAGCCTGCATGCTGTTTGTCACCCTCAGTGTCACCCTCAGTGGAAATGAGGACACTTAACAGATTTATAAATTTTTCAAAGTTATTTCACACTGAGCACCAGCTTCAGAGTTAGTATTCACACCTTCATGAAATGCATTTTTTGGCACTAACCCATCACAGAGAGAAGTTACTTAACTGAGTGATGCACTGTCACTGCTGAAAGCACAGACACACTCTGTACACAATAATGCTATCAGGAGAAGCATTTCCATGCAGCAAGGCTGCCACTTGACCTCCTTAATTACACAGGAGGCAGCAGCAGCAGAGGACATCACCAACATGCAAAGCTTTTAATAAAGAAATGGCAGCAAGCAACAAAAAGAGAGGCTTTGAAAATATGCACATCATCTACTTATCATCATGGCAGAGTGCACCCAAAACAGGTCAGGCACATGTTCCCTAAACAGGAAAAGGACTGGCATACCTGATAAAACCCCTCACTTACACATCCATTTACCAGGCATTCTCTAAGGAAGTTAAATGGCTCAAAACCCATAAATCAATTCACACACCCAAGGCAAATGCCCCCTTGAAAATAGGGCAAAACACAAAGCTGTTTTCAAGACTGTACATTGTTTGCTTCAATGCCAGAGCACAGTGGTGGTCTTCAGTTCAAAAATTACACAAAGAGCCCCAGCAGAACAAATCGCTCCTCAACAAAACGACTTTCTTGTACAACGTGAATATGATAGGCAAGAGACAAAAATAACTTCTGCTGCCTGCACAATTGAGCAAAACGGTCTTTTGTTCTTTGAACTATACCCTGACACAAGAGATTGTTTTTACTTTACATTGAAAGTGCTTAAGTAGTCAACTCACCATGGAATATGTTCCCTGCAGGCAAACCGTTGAGTTCCTGTTTGAAGGTCAGCTAACCCTTCTGTCAACTAATAAGGCCCTTGGTATAATGATGAATTGTCCAAATTCCTCTGTATAGAAAGAGGCTAAATGGCATGTGGTTTTTCTCAAAGATCTTGAGGTCTGATCAAGTTACATGAATACTTGCTGCTGGCAAATCAGATCACTATATTTACTTGCAGATTTAAAAGGCTTAATGTGAAAAAACCCCCGTAACCCCATATTGGTAATTCTACTCCTGAATACCTGCATGTTCAGGAAAGCCAGATGACATGGCTTTAGTAGCATTTGCATGGTAAAGTGGATTCCAAACTCTCTGCAACAAGAAAGTACTAGGGAAGGAGAGAAAATAATTTAGGTACTAACATACTGTTTGCAAAGTGAAAACCCAAACTCCACAGCTGCCTGTCAGGGGATGATAAGAGCAAAGAAGTAATTTATTCTAAATGCAGAGCAACAGTTGGAAGAATACAGCCCTACAAAACTCCCAAACAGAGCTTTGCAGGACCATGAGAAATTGCACAAGGCAGCTAGAAACATTACTGTGTCTTATTTCTCCATTTTAAGATTTTTTTATCAAGCCCACAAGCAGGCAATCCTGGCTCTGAATTACCTCAGTCCCCTCAATGAAATGTATACAGAATGGCTTTCAAAAGTGGTGGTTTCGTATTGCTCTTCCTCCTCTTCATCATCTTCCCAAGACATTAACCATATACAGGACTACACCAGATTTCACCCCTAACCATCTCTAACACCTCTAGTGATGAGTCCTGCTCCTTGTGCCCTGGACACCTCCACCAGGCATTTCACAGCCCAGCAAGGAGCATGTTCAAGCCACTGAAGAGGAACACCTCCCCTTTTTGCCATGGTGGGGATCAAACCCTCTGCTCACTCCAGCTGTGGCCAGTTCTGAAGAGAAGGAAAGCAAGCCCAAGCCAAGGTCATGTAAAGCCTTCTCCCTAGTGAGTAGCGCCTTGAACACTGCAGTCCACCAGGCAAATAGCTCAGTGCCAGCTTTCACCTCTGCCTCAGGCAGTGCCTGCCTGCCAAGAACCTGCTGGCTTCAGTCTCTTTGACTGAAGGGCATGACTTCATCCTAAAGGAACAAAAGCACAGTGACAGTGGCAGGATGTATGTGAAAGGAAAGGAGGCCCTCCGAGCTGGCACAGACTGGAGAACCCTGGCAAAGAGCTCATGGAAGAACAACTGAGTTACACATCTATCATTCAAGATGGTGGGTGCGCATGCACCAGAAAATTCCTGTGACATTCTAGTATCACTGCCAATGAACTGGGATGTGAATACCAGAGATACCTGCTAGAAACAGAGCAAACACCAGTCAGAGTGATCCAGCACACCATGCTCAGTATCATGTTTGACCAAAGTACCCACCATCACTTCTAGCCACAGCAGAGTTCTCATTCCCCAAACACCTCCTTTGTTATGTCCAACTATTCCTATGGCCATGGTGGGATTCAGAAGCAGTCCTGTACCCAACAGGCTCACTCAAACACAACCTTCAAAATATTGCTTTGCTCAGGAGATTTTGGCTCCAACCAGCACACTCCTAAATCTGATGTAAGACCTGAGTAATACAACATATCCAGTATTAGCATATATCTAGTTAATCTGAACTTTTTCAAGAACAAGAAACACACAGCCACATCTAGGGAGGCAGATGTGCCTGCAGATGTTTCAGATGTGGCTTAGTAGCTACCAACACCTTTATACTCTACTTATATGTGGTATAGGGAAAGATGAAGTCCTGTAAGCTACTTTTATATGGCTTCCCTATGCTTACATGACAAGAAACTGGAAAAGTAGCTCATTTTGCACTGCAAAATCTAACAGATGTTGAGTTTACTTCAAGATACTTGGATGCCTTGACCACTTTGAGTTGGAAATGCCTTTCAAGACAAATGGTTGATTAGTCTCCCTTCAAGCAGACAGATGGCCCAAAGCCAAGGTGAAGGGCTGAAAGTTAATGCAGACACGGCTGCTTGCACTGAAGATCAGTGTTAGACAGGCTTCAAATCTGTAAGCAGAGCAGGACATAACAGTACCTCCCATGGAAAACACAGTGGAGGAAAAGAAGTCTTTTGAAATCGTTGGCCCAAGATTTAAGGGCTTTCAAAGGAGCATTTACTAAATTAAACAATAGGTTTCTGTTTTGAAATGTCATTTTGGAACTAGGCGTATTGTTTTCTTTAACTGAGTGTGTAACTCAATCAGTGATTCTTTTGTGGCATACTTCAACTTCAGGGAAACCATATTTTTAGAAAAGTTTAGGCCAAATTCTCAGCCAGGATCTGCTGATTAGCAGATTTATGAGGATTGTAGCTGCATCTGTTTACAAATGCATGTGCATGTATGTGCATGCACACACTGAATATCCGTGGGTAATTTTTGTATCACCTTCATCAGAGCATTTATTCTCCTTCTTTTTCCTGATCCTCAAGAGAGAAGTAACACTCAAACATGTATACCAAATGCATTCATGTAAAAACCTAAGAAGAGAAATCCAAAAGAAGCAAGTAACTAGCTTCAGAGGTTTGCTTTAAGCTCAAAAGGATCTGAGAATTGCTTTATCTTTTACCTACTCTGACAGCTCTGCTATCTTTTCCTCTGATTTTAAATATTTAGGACTCACTTCCATTTAAACTACTCTAATTCAATATGCAGTATATTTGCACATCACTTAATTTAAACTCGGGTGTGTCAAAGCACTTGATACTAGAGCAGAGGTGACAGAATGGATACTGAATGGGCTGTATGAAGACCAGTATCAGTGTCCAATTCAGGAACAAACAAGCATTGTACATCATCCTACGCTGAACAGAAATCATTTTTCCAGAAATATTTTTTTTACTGCTTGAGACTGAGGGCGGCAAGCATCAAATGTTTAACTCCTCCAGAGAAAAAACACAAAGGTTTTGTTCAAACATGATTTCCTGGCACAATTTCCCAGTGGTAGTGAGGCACTGTGATAAGAAAACCATTCAACAGCTTTTAAGATTGAAAGTTTTGCAGAGCTAGCAAATTTCTTCTGAATAATCAGCTATTGATTCAAGTTACCCTGCAAGCATAGTGCTAACTCCTCAACATTATGATTTTCAGTAGGAATATTAATGTAAGATCCCAGTCTAAAATTACCGGAATTGTGCTACATCTTAACATGCTAGCACACCATGCCAAAAGGATAATTTTCTGGAAATAATCAATACACATTACAGTACTTTATGACCCTAGGTAATTTAAAATTATGAAACTCCAAGTGAAAATTATATTTTTTTTAGCACAGAATTTGTCTGACTTCCTTTAGGCACTTCTCACAGAAGGAAACAAGACATCTCTAAACACCAAAAACATCTCCTATAAAAGCAGCCTATGCGACTAGTTTAAGATCCAAGTGTTAAAATTTTAAGACTACAAAACTTATTCTTACATGGCAATAGGGCAATTTTTAGTGAACTGCTGTTCCTGCACCAACCATATAACAAAGACTAAAAACTGAAAAAAACAACATTCTTGTCAATGTATGCAGTGTGTATTTGACAAAAAACATGATTTTTTTTTTAATTGTAGTTCAATTAAATTCTGTGATTTTACAGTAAGTCTTGATACTCATGTCCAACACAGGACATGCTCCTTGTGAAGGGGCTATAGCAACACCACCTACTTCCAATCTCACACAGAACCTCCTACTAACTGCACTCTTGTCTGCTTGTTCAACTTATTACAACAGTAATGACAGTGAAATTGTCATCTCCTTCATTTTAGATGAAATATAAACTGGAAGTATCTATTGTGCAAGGGCATTGTTTAAGCTGCATCTGCAGCCACTCCACATCTCAGGCTTCCCAGGAGCCTGCAGCCTTCTCCTGGACATCTACTTTGTGGGTTGAAGCTGGTGCAGAACTTGGCATGTTGAGTCCTGCACTTGAGTTGCCAGGCTTTGGAAAAGCTCCAGCAGAATGCCTGGGAGACCTGAATGTGATGAACCCTGTACTGCTATTATTTACTCCCTTAGGCAGGATTTTTATGCACACACACACGTTCACAGGCAGGCTCGTGCAGAGCTGCAGCCAGCTCAAGGCTGCAGCAATGGCAGAAGAGTTCTGCCAAGGGGCTGGCACTGCCTCCAGAGCAGGTGATGCTCACAGCACAGTTCCTGCCCACTGTAATCCTCCCAGGGACCTGCATGAGGCCAAGACGGAAATGCTGGGCTCATTCCCATCCTCTATGCCTCTGCTGTGCTTGTTTCAGGCATTATGTTGAACTCAAAGAGAGAATATTGTGCTTTTTCGAAGCACAGGGAGTAAGCAGGCTCTGCAGACCCAGCCACAGGCTCTCTGTGGTGTGTAATCCCCAGTGGACATCTGTGGGTGCTGAAGTGCAGCCAGTGCTGTGGGTGCACGATGCTGTCCAAGCACAGGCACCCACTTCAGCTAGCCCCAGCAATGCCAGTGTGAACTCTGTGGACATGCAGAGAGGAGACATCAGACGACATTTTCTCTCCACAGCAGGGGGCACAGACTGCAGCACCCACACCAGGTACAAAAACCTGCCTTCCCTGGCTTCTACTTCACCATGGCTGATCTAAACAAGGTTTCTAGAAGAGACATCACAGGTAGCAGCTGGCAATAGGGATGGCAAGGAACAGTGCCCTAGAGCCTGGTATCCCCTGGAGTGTACTGGGACCCTGGGCCCCATCCACAACTCACTGCTACTGCAAGTGCCTGAGAACCCATGGAGAGCTGCAGCCCCAGCCTGTCCTAAATGGGCCATTTTGCACATCTCCACACAGCTTTGTCCAGAGCTTATTTGCAGGCACGCAACATGAGCAGTATGGTCCCCATTGCTCATCAGGAGCTTGTGTTTCTTGATGCCAGCAACCTAAAGACCTTTCATGAAGAGATCACATATCACTGTCCTTGGAGTAATTGATTCACCCTGTGGTTTCCAACCTTGAGCAGAACCCACTTGCCCTAGAGTGGAGGATCCCACACTGGAGTCCTTGGGAGCAATATCCACATCTCTGCACCAGCTTGGTGAAAACTGTGTCCACACTCACAAGGTTCAGAATTTTTGCTCTTCCCCATCCAGATTTGTTCCTATTTTGTTCCTGAATGCAGCACAAAGTGTGGCCATACTGGCTGCTTGGGCCAGCAAGAACACGCCAGGTGGCAAACACCATGGCAGGAGTCCACATGTTCCCTGCAACTGGAGCAGACATCTTTGTGACAAAGCCTTGTCTCAGTTCCAGCTTCACTGGCTGCAGGCCAGATCTCTGCTGTTTTCCAGGGACACTGCTCAGCAGCTCCTTAAATGGCACAGTTTTCTGCTTGCAACCCGCTTATCCCAGAGAGCTGCTACCTGCCCACGCAGCAGCTGCAGCTCTGCCAGCCTGAACATCACCTCTCACTCCCTGAGGCTAAATGAGGGCTGAGAAGTCAATTGTCTTCTTGCCAAGGAGAGACAGGAGACAGGCAGGAGGCACTGACCCCAGCACACCAGGAGAGCCTGCAGCACCACCCAGCTGGATGTGTTCCACGAGCCAGCACATGCCTGGAGCCTGTCCAGAGCATCACACTGCAGGCTGCCACTGCTCAGCCCTGGGCAGCAGCTCTCCCCACCTGCCACAGGGACCTCCTGCTGGATGTAATCATGAAGGAAAATCTGCCTTTCCACCTGAGGGAGTCTCCTCTGTCACTAGGGCACAGAAGGGATGGTGGACTGGAAGGGGAGTGTAGATCTCACATGGTAAAAACAGGCTCTGAAGAATATATTGTTTCTTTACTTCAGAAAAATTAAAGCAGGTTTTCACATGTTCAAAAGACAGCAGAAACTCCACGAGAGATCAGAAATGATGCTATGCTGCAAAACCCTGCCGATAAGGTATGCAGATGGACTCCATCAATAAACCCTGATGGAGACAACTGATAGCAAAAGACAATCCCTGCCCTGGAGCCAGCAGGGTCAGCACACCCCTTCCCATGTCAGAACACACACAGCCTCTGAAAGGCAGCCTTTCCCCAAGAAACCCAATATGTACTCAGGAACTGGGGCAACTCCCCAGTCCTTTCATCTGCTGCAAACTAAGTAGCTGTGACCTGCCTATCTATCAAGATAATGGGCTCTAAGCTATCTCTATTGTAAGGGATTTATTAAAGACCACAGCAAGCACATTCCTCCCTGCAGGAAAAAATACCTTAAATCTATTGCAAATCCTCCTGGCAAGGGCTCCTATTTGAACAGATCAGAGATACAAGTTTGTTCTGGTCTGGACAATGTTTGAAGTTTCTTTTCCAGCTAACGAACAGACTTGTTTATAATGAAAGGACAGAGGCCATCCAGTTTTCTAAACAACCTACTTCATGGTGCTCTGTTTTGCAGCATGTAGTTATGGCTAACCCACTGCATGGTCTCTGCTTTCTCCTTTATTTTTATCTGAAATATAAGGAAAGTCTCCTACTAAATAAAAAAATCTCTACTCTCTGTATGAAGGCATAAGAGACAGGGGTCTTCAGCTACGTACAATCGAAAGGCAAAGGAAACTGGTTTCCAGAACAATTCTCAAACTCAAATGCTTGTGATATGTTTTCTTATCATGCTGGCCTACCTGAGAGAATTGCGATCTTACCCTTAAGGAAAAGTTGCTTCTAAACAGAGAGGTTTGTTTCTAAATAAAGGTCAGACAAGAAAAACACAGACAAGCACTGGCCTGGCCTCCTGCCACATGTCTCATCCTGCAAGGTACCAAAATCCCAGGGCAGACTCCACCATGCTTTGTCCCTCTTTTCCAAGGCTCGAGAGGGCTGGTCCCAGCAGGGGTGTCCCAGTGAACCAGGCTGTGATGGTGTGCTCAGCCACACAGACATTTCCAAAAGGAGCAGGCACCAGGGTTGGACTCACCTAAGCACTCCACACTTGGGTCACCCCAGAAGAGCTCCTGGCACTCCCGGCAGGTCCGGCCTCCAAAACCCGGCATGCAGTGGCACTGCCCTGTGAACTGTCAAAGACAAAAAGCAAACCCATCAGTGAGCCCTCAGCAGCTCACCCTGCCCCGAGCAGGGGCTGAGCCTTGGGCACAGGGCTGCGCCTCGGGCACAGGGCCGCACCTCGGGCACAGGGGCCACGCCTTGGGCACAGGGCAGAGCCTCGGGCACAGGGCAGAGCCTCGGGGACAGGGCCGCGCCTCGGGCACAGGGCCGAGCCTCGGGCACAGGGCCCAGCCTCGGGCACAGGGCCCAGCCTCGGGCACAGGGCGTGCTGCCTCACCTCGTTGCAGGCAGGCCCGAGGGAGCGCGCGGGGTCGCAGTCGCAGTGCTCGCAGCCGGTGCTGCTGGCCAGGCGCCACGTGTGGGGGGCACAGCGGTCACACGTCTGTCCCACCACGTTGGGGAGGCACCGGCACTGCCCCGTGGCCGCCGCGCAGCGACAGCTCTCTGAGTCCTCGCAGTCCTCCCGCACCGTGCCCAGGTAGTTGCAGACGCACTCTGTGAGGGAAAGAGCACGGCACCTCCATGTCAACCTGCCCCTCGCTACCAGACTGCCCTGACTCCACAACTAGTTCATTCTCTAAGTCCACAGAAATGTGGGCAGATGCTGGCATGTCCCAATGCCAGTGGCCAGGCCTGGCTGACCCAACACTGAATGACATCCAGCACTGCTCAAGAGCCCTCCTCATGCCCCAGCCCCCCTCATTCAACCAGCCCAACCCTCCCTGCTCTCCTCCATTCCTCCCTCTGTAAAACCAAAGCCTAGGTCTGCCCAGCTTTCCTCAGTCAGCTATGGTGGCAGATCTGCTTGAAGTGGTCAACTGGCCAACAGTAAGCTCACCTGCTCAGTGACCCGCCTGTCCTGGTGGGCTGTGCCTGATACCACAGGAGAGGAGGATCTGCTTCCCCACCACCCATTTCAGCTTCCTGTCACAGCCTTCATTCCCACTGTCAAACCACAAACTCTCTCCCCACAACCTTATCTCTGTAGAAGATATAAACAGAGACCAGTATCAAGAGGGTAAGAAGTCTCCCTCCTGCAAAATCCTCCTTCCTTTCAGCAAATGTAAATGCTGTCTCAGAACTCCCTCTCAACCGTAGAGAGCCAGGAGCCCCATCCAGCTGCAAGCAATAAAGTTTTCCCTCCACACTAAATGCTGCCAGGTAAAAAGCATTTAGCTGCCCACTCGCACTCACTTCTGCAGTCCTGCTGCAGGGCGCTCCCGTAGTAGCCCTCTCTGCAGAGGTGGCAGTTCTCCCCCTCAGTGTGATAGAGGCACTTCATGCATGCCCCGCTCCTCTTGTCGCAGGCCTCAGGGTCAGTGGTGTCGATGTTGTTGTTGCACTGGCACGGCTGGCAGGCGCCACCGACCTCATCAGGGCTCCCAAAGAAGCCAGACGCGCATTCATCACAGCGACTGCCTGTTTGAACAAACAGGCACAGTGGGAACGGCCATCACGGCTCCCTGGCACAGCCCCTTCACCAGCAAGGCAATAAAGACCATTACTGGGGGGGCATTAACTGGATCATGTTTAAAGAAACAGAGACAGCACTTGGTGAGACCATAGTAATAGGGTGCAGAGCATGGATGGTACCACCCAGGGCACCAAGGCATGCTGCTCATCTCCTTGGTTCCTGTGTTGTCCTGTCAACCCTTTGCTCAGCACCAGTCATCCCTCACTGCTGCAGATGAGGTTCATGGCCATGCTGGCACCACCCACACAAAACACTCTGCCCTGGCACCTTCGAAGTGAGGCAGCACCCTGCAACAACCCACTGGTGCTGTGGTCACATCTAACCCACATGAACACATCCTCTCCCTGAGAGGTTCAACCCAACCAGCCACCCATCCACAATCCCCCCCACGTACCTATGTATCCCACGCTACAGACACACACGACTTGCAGTGTGACTGGATCCTGGTAACAGCCACTGGCAAACTGGCGTCCACTCTCAGGGCCATCAGGGCAAGGGCAGGGCCGGCAGTGGTCACCTGATCCCAGGATGGGGTCTCCATAGTAGCCAGCCTGGCACCTGCACAACAGAGTACACAGCATGCAGGGACTGCAGGCAAACACGCTGTAATTAAGCTGTAAATAAGCTCAGATTTTATACCACTGTGAAGAAGCAAGGGGCAGAAACATCCTTATGGCTCACACTCCTAACAGCTGTGTCCACAGACACAAATTTGCCTGGTTTACACCAGCACAGGAGCTGCACACCGAAGGCTGGACATCAGCCCCGCCACTGCAACGCCTCTCAGAAGGCTTGCAATGACTCGCTAAAGGCCTGGGTTCCTGCAGCGTGCTCTTGGTCACTTATGCAGACACAAGGCTGTGGGCAGGAAAGAGGGGATCCCCACTCCCATCAATCCTCAGGACCACAAGTGCTTCTCTGACTCCCTCGGCACAGGGACTTTTGCTGTGGCTTAACACCTGTGTGAGCACCAGCACCAGGGAGGAACAGCAGAGCTGCTGTGCCCATGCTGCTGTGGGGGAGGAGAGGGGCCAGGGCAAGGGCACAGGTGCCGCACCTCTCACAGTTGTGTCCGGCTGTGTGGTCCCGGCAGCTGAGGCACTCCCCGGTGTAGGGGTTGCAGTCGTCAGCGTGGCCATTACAGTGGCAGGGCTGGCAGCTGGGGAAGCCCCAGAAGCTGGGCAGGCAGCGGTCGCACTGCCGCCCATACACCCCGGGGAAGCAGTGGCACTGGCCCGTCTCCACATCGCAGAAGGCGTTGTAAGAGCCTCGGGCGTGGCACTCACACGCTGCAAGGAGAGAGGGAGAGGGGCTGAGTTCCCATGACAAGCCAAAAGCTCAGGGCCCCAGCCACAGCACAGCCCAGAGCCAAGAGTTTAACATACGTCGGCATCCGCTCGGCCCGAACCCGAAGGTGCCGGGGGCACATCTGTCACACTGCCTTCCAACAACGTTGGGACGACACTGGCACTGTCCTCCATTGGGGTCACACACCGAACTCAGGGAGCCCTGCGGGTCACACTGGCATGCTGAGCAGAGAAAAACATTGCAGAAAGTGAGCACTGTGGCACAGGACATGAATGCCCTGCCTCATCCCACGTACACGCCTTCCCCATACAAACTGCTCTGCCCGCAAGCGCCATCCAGCCCCCAGGCATGGTTTGCCCTAAGAGTAGATGGTTACATACATAAGGCAGTCTCATGCAGTAGTGCAGAAATGCTGAATATTATGTTCTTGCAGACATCTGTCATGGGAGTTTTCACAACACTCCTGCTGTTTTCCAAACACCGGTATCTCTGGAAAGTTTCCCAAGCGCTGTTCGTGACCACGTCTTCGCCCGAGCCTCCCACTGTGAATATGTCCAGTGATTTGCAGTATGGCATGAGAACAAGCTACAAAACAATTTTAGAATGACAAAGTGTCACTATTTATAAATAGCCTCCACCAAAATTGTGAAAATTCAGTATTATCCCAGCTTCTAGCCTTTTTTTTGCTGAAAAGCAAACAACCAGATGGAATTTGAAACATAAGTGACAATATTTCTCTAGTTTTGATGGAACACTTGTAGTATCTGACAAATTTTTACCAAATCTACCAAATTCTATCCATTCTAGAGAAGAAGATTGACACTGATATTGATTTTCATTACCTACATGACACACATTAACTTCTCCAAAGAAACTATAGGTCTGTGGACTAGCTGCAGTCCTGCAAAATACCTCAAAAGCCTCTTAGCAGAAAAACAGCTCACATGCTTGGAGGAACTTTTGAAGAAACCTATGCTGCATTACATTGTTCAGCTGAAATCTGACTTCAGCTGCAAGAAACAACGCTGCAAAATACTACTTTGAATTTACACAGATATATACCAGGGGAAATGCAAACTTCCAGGCTTTTAAGAGCATCCCTAAAATGAATTCTGCTCACAGAGTCAATGAGTGTGTAGGGGTTCTCAGTCTCCGTGTCCACCGAGGAGTACTGGGACAGCTCCAGGCGGATGGTGTAGTTCAGCCCCTTCTCGAAGCACACGGGCCGCGGGAGAACAACGTATCTGAAGGAGGAACAGGAAACAGTCCTTACTTCAAAGGCACCATAAAGCATTTAAGGTGCCCCTATAGAGCAATCAAGATAACAGAAAGCAGCCAAGACCCAGCAGAACAAAAACTGCGACGTGAGAGAGGCAGTTTGCAGGCTCGTGGAAGCCAGAACCGGAAAAGGTTATCAGCAAGGTAAAAAGTCAAACCAGTGTTCACTCACAGGCTGTGCAAACACCTCCCCCTCCCTCCACTCAGTGAACAAACCCTATCAGAATATGAGAATAAACTTAAAAGCTTTGAATCTACAGACACACTACTAAATGTGGTTTTTATAACCTACTGGAAATTAATTTTCACCTATTTTCACAGAGGTTACAGCAAACTGAAAATGTTACATTATTGTAGTTCAATTTTAATCTGTTTTATTTTTTCTCTCCTTTTGCCCATCCAGTTATACCGACCTGGATCCAGGTGACAGTGAGACCACTTGATTATCATCATCAGGAACTGTGTTGCCACACCGACTGCCTGTGGGAATCTTGCCTGGGCGTGTGACACTGATCACAGCTTTTTCCCACTGATCAGGCAACTGGGGAAAAAAAAGGCTCATCAGTATCTAGTAATAATCATAAACTCCTGGAAGCATCCAGAGCTCAGGCCAGGAAAAGCGTGAGCACAGACAGGGTGGTTGCAGTGCTTCAGGGAGGATGGGGCTGCAGCTGCAGCATCAATGGGGCGTCTACCAGCTGCAGGTGTGGGCTGAGAGCAAGGAGCAGGGGTCCAGCAGCCCCATCTGCATCATGGCATCACCAGGGGCTTTGGTGACTCCTCTCCCCTCACCTCTGGGTCCTGTATCTGAGTATTCACTGCAGTTAGTTGCTGCCAACGGGCAAGGAGATGGAGGGATTTTTCTCTTTCCCTTCCCTCTGCAAATTATCAAAGCCAACTGCTCGCAAACTCTTGGCTGCAGGCATTCAACATCCAAGATGGGCAATCTGCTTCTTAAGGTGCACAATGCCCATCTGATCTGGCCAATAACAAATTTATAGTTTAATCTGCCCTGATGGGACTTGTCACTTTTTAATTTGCTCATTAAACAGGTGCTGAAACAATGCAATAGTGAAACAAACTCTAAAGCAAATAGTACTAGAAATAGTCAACATCATTTTGGATTTTCACACATCTCAGACATTTAACTGAGCACCTGTCCTGTCTTTGGGCCCTGATGACTCCTTAAAGAGCCAGCTCATGTCAGTTGTGCACCAGGACAGCCAGCACCTGCTGGGAGGCAGCAGTGCCCATACTCACAGACCCACCTGCGGCTCGTAGCGGATCACAACATCATACTCCATGGAGTAGGGGATGTTGTCAATGTAGAATTCCAGGTGTCCCCCCTCAGGGACTCTCACAAATCCTATGCCTGTCCATGACGGCGTGCGGTCTGGCGTGTACTGGCGCTCTATTATGTTCACTCCCTACAAAACAGGGAACAGATATTTCAGTACTGATCCATTAAATCTGCAAGTCCCATGGGAGTCCATGAAGTGTGGGGTTCTGCTGATGGATGACTTCTACATTGCAGCATCCACTGCTGGCATCCCAGACAACACAAATTCTCTTTTAAATCCATACACGTGCACACCACTGCCCTTTCACTTAACAACATTACAAATGCAAGAGAGATAAAGCAAAACAAGACTGCACAACTCTTCATTTATTTCTCTGCTATGGTGCAGAATTAAATTTAAAAACTTGCTATGAGTAACTAATTCACCATACAGATTTCCACACTGCACTTGTAGCAGTAGGATTTACTGCACTGGCACATCACTGTTCCATTAACCATCCAAGCCTGAGTGCTAATTGCTCCCTGACTACACCAGGCTGATTCAAACCAAACCACTGCTCAAAATTGCATTGGAACAGCAGATTGTGGCTTTAATGAGCAGGGTGTCACTAAAGAACAGAGATCCTAATCATTGATAGATATTTCCTAGCCAAATCAACACGTGGTCACCCTTTTCAGTCAGAGGTGTCAGGTGTTTTATCTGTTTTTTATATAAAGCAAAGAAGAGGAAAAAGGTAACAGAAAATAGAAACATGATGCTCAAATTTCCTGTTTCAAATGTATCTGTCTCCACTAATAGTTCTCTCCATAGAACAACATCCTGTGCATTCCTAAGGAAGCTGCTTCAGTAGAAAGGGATAAAAAGCAAGGAAATGTCTACATACATACGTGTCACTCCAGGATGTCCCCTCATGTATTCTCACACTCTTTGAACAGAGCCTGGCTGTAAGTTATCAGCCTTTGGCTTTGCACAAAAATCAGAGCTCCCCAGAAAGGATGGCAGGCAGGATGTGAGCAAGGGCATGCAGCTGCAGGAGCACAGAGGCTTGGCACTGCCTGTCAATCCCTGCAACTCTGTGCCACTGCATTTTGTCTTGTGTTGGGCCCCTGTCTGGGAATTCAGAGTTTTATTCTATCATCAGATTTGTGAGAAAGCTTTTCAATATTGATGTTTTTAAAAATTGTTTGTTCTCAGGGTTTCAAAAGGCAAACCAGCAGCACATCCCCTTGCTCTGTTTGGCAGGGTGGATTTTTGTGCTGGGCTTCTCCATCCCTGAGCCTTGGAAGGGCCTCAGGTACAACCTCTCCAGTTGGGCAGACACAAATACACCAAAAACCCTGTGCCAGCTTATGTGCCCTCTGCTGTGGTACAATTTCTGCTCTGTGCTTTCTGCAGTTATATGAGAGCAAAAACTCCTCTGCCTTGGCTGAAACTGCAAAGTGGCTGCACTTCGCTCAAAATAAATAAATTAGGGCACCAAATGCCCTGACTGCAGGCAGGCAAGGATCTGTTGCTTTAGAGAAACCATTATTTCCATCTTCCTGTCTCCTTGCTGGAGGCAAAAGTGATTGATATAATCACCTAGCTGCTGTTAATGAATTGAAAGCAAGGCTGTGTGATGGGCAACAGAAAGAGCCAGAGACCCTATTGTACCATGCCAGCAGGCAGAACAAGCTAGAGGCAACCTCACTTTCGTAAATAGTTTTTTGGACAATCAATATGGTTTTAGTCATTAATAAAATATATGTTACTGATGTACAGAAACTCTAAAAACTGTGGCAATGTGCTTAAATGTGTGCTTTGTTCACTCCCAGTGAAGTGGCATCAAGGAGAAGAGTCAGTGCCTGTGTCCCACCTCTTCTGAGATAAGAGGAGAAGTAGATGTGGTGGGGTACAGAGAGGGATGGTGACAGAAAACTAACTGTACAGTCATGATCAAAAAAAAACAGGTTTAAGAAAAATTACAATTCCTCCCCCCTCAATTACTCCACTATTTATTGATACTAAGATTGAAAAGCTACAGGTTAGTGGTTTTCTGACACATTTCAGTTTTGTGTTTTCCACATTTTAATTGCAAAACAAGCAGAGTGTAAAAGATACTTCCAAGAGCCAGCTGGTGAAACAACTTTCCCACAGCTCTCCAGACACTCCAGCCCACTGAAACCGCTACTCACAGGGCCCAAGTTGGCTTCCTCTGCCTCGTAGATGTAATGATCCAGTGAAATGAAGTAATAGCCAGGCTCCACCTGGTTGCACTGACGTCCGAACATGTGGGGCCGGCATTCGCATTGCCCAGATTCACTTGAGCAGCTAGAATGGAAGAGCAGTGAATTTACAACAGATCTGGGCTCTGCTGAGACAGCAATAGAGCTATGACATTTTAAATTACACAGGAGGAGAAGCACTTCTGGACACAGCACACAGGAGAGGCTCTTGGGCTCTGCAGCTGGGCTACCTGCACTACAAACACGGCAGCACAGTCACAGGTACAGACCTAGCTCTACCCAACTATCACTCTCCAAAACAACATCCAGGCTCAGGCTGGAAGCAAGCATGGACCAGGAACATTTCCAGTAGGCAGTTTGCAAGTAGCTTCTTCTGTTTAGATGGCAAGAGGATTTCGTGCTATGGATGCAGTGATTCCCTAGGACACGGGAGTTCTGGGAGCTTTACTTGCCACCAGACCCAGCCAACAGGCACATTTGCCCTGAGGCCAAGGGCAGGCTTTGTCTCCAAGCTTGCAAGCCACACAGGCAGTGCATCTGTTTGTAGGGTCTCAGGCATGACCCTACATGCCCCAGGATGCTGAGCTGCTCTCACTTGCTGCAAAGCATCCAGACAGGTCATCAGCAGCAGCTACACAGGGAGCAAAACCATTTCTGGCTGCTCTAGAGCAGGACAGACACAACCAGTGACATGGGGCAGTCAGGGCCATCACCAGAAGGTCTGTCCAGAGTGACACACAGATTTCCCCTTCTTTCACAATGAGACGTTTTCTTTACTCAATACAGCTCTATCCCCAAACTGCCTTTGGCTGTTTTATTGTCCCCAGAGAGTCTGTCCTGCATCATAAAGAACGCTTGATCACATTGCAATTTTGCACAAACTCAATCACACTTCTTAAAAGGAAGGTTTTTTGGTCCACCAAAATACACCTCCTTCTTTAAATTTGAGTGGGATTTAGAAACATTTTCTAAAGGTAAATGCCTCTGGTTTCCATGAACAATCTCCAGACTCCTCAAGCCACCAGACAAAGAGTAATTTTTAACTGAAACTTTTTTCAAAATTGCAGAGATTCTCTAAAATGTTCACTTTGAGATGCCAGAAGTGCCTTAGCTGGTCCCAGAAGAGGAGGTGGGAAGCTTCCCCTCTGGGGAGGCAACAACTCCACCACCTGGTGGTGGGTTACACCACAGGGATGAATTTTGGGCAAGGCACAGCATCCCACACCCTGAGAGGGAGCCAGGAAGCAGTAATTCAGCAGCTGAGGAGAGGAGCCCTGAGGAGAGCACAGCTCCCCCTTCCCGATGACAGCACAGCTTCCCCTTCCCGATGACGTGAGAGAGTGAATGCAGGAGCCAGAGCTGGGCTCTGCAGTGCTCCTGCGGCTGGAGGGGAGCACAGCTGCTGCCTGCCCCTGCCAGGATGCTGCACCTCCCCTCCCCACATGGTTTTGCAATCTCCAGGCTCAGTGCATGGGAAACAGGCTGGGCCACGGCTGGGCTGTTACCCCAAAGCCCTGGGAGCAGCTGTACTGGGGGAGCTGCTCTGGGCTGTGTGGTGTAACCCATCTGTGCGCAGGCAGCGAGCACGGGGGAGTAAATAATCCCTAAGATCCACACTGCTGTCTGCCAAGGGCTAATGATTCACTGGGGAGCAGACAGGAGAGACGGCCCCTGGGACATTCCCACGGCAATCCCTGATGCAGAGGGGTGTCTGTAGGCTGTGATGACCTATGGGAGACACACCAAGATGATCCCACACTCCCCCAGTGTGGTCCATGGGCTTCAGTGGGAAAGAGCTCTCTGACCCCCTTGGGAAACTTCTGTGGCTTTAGACAAAAGCATAACATTTCAAAAGGTTTATGGAAGGAAGGGAGAGGGGAAAAAAAAAAAGGCAAAAGAACATGCTACTGTTAAAAAGCCAGGGGTTGGACACACACCTAGCACACAGAGAACTGCTCTGGTCAGAGGAGCAGGCGGGCTACCCAGCACCCCATTGACAGGGCATCTAAGCTATGACTTTCCATGCTGATACTGATGGATGCACATTCAAAACTTACAGTTTTCTCTAAAAAATGTACATCTCCCCAGTGGGCACTTCTAGGTCCACATCCTACTCCATGCAGCACCACTGGGACAACAGAGCAGTACTGTGCAGCTAGTATGCTTCCCTTAGCACAAGTGGGCAGACAGATTGGCCAAAGGGTGATTTGGCAGCAAAGCAAGACCAGCATGTCCATGTCACTGTCCATGTCATGCCCGAGTCCTGCTTTCATCTTGTAAGAGCAAAGCTTTGACATGGACCATACCCTAGGTTACAGCCAAGGCAGAGCTTAACCCACACCTGGTTCCTACCCTGGCTGACAAAGGCAGAGCTACACCAAGAACAGTTTTACATGTTCACTTCCACAAGTGGCACCAACGAATGTTGTTCCACACAGAAAAGACATGGATGCCCCTGCCACCTTTGCTGCAATCAAGATCTACCACCTCCTGAAGCAGAAAGATGGGTGACAAACATCCTCCCCCAGAGCACACTGAGCCCTGGATGCTGTGGTTACAAAAATATGAGGCTGGTTGATCACAGGAGAGGAACTGTGCAGGGACTCACTTGTTGTTCAGCGCTCCACCCTGGTCGCAGTCGCACGGCCGGCACCCGTCCATGTCATTGCTCAGGCCCCAGTGCTCGGGCTGCAGGAGCAAACATCACCAGCACTGTCACCTGGGGCTCACTTAGTTCCATCTAACCCAAAGGAACACTTCTAAACACTCAGCCCAAGCTGTCCCAGACTGCCCCACCACCCATGGATCCTGCTCCCCTGGCGGTGGTTCTACCCCTATAAGCACCAACAGCACTTTCCTACCTGCTCTCCTCCCACCCTGCTGACCATTTCAAGGGCAAGAGAGCCACACATGGGGCAGTGTGTTTGGTTTTTCCATGCAGTTCACTGCTAGATAAGAGTTTCTCAGTGTTTGTACAAACACATCCAGTTATCTGACAGCATGTTTCTGTAACACTCCAGCATGCATAAACACTACATGGAAATGTAGGTGTGTGAAATAATCCCTGCCTAAAATAATGGCCTGTTTAGAAAGCAATTTTTTTGGTAACACTGTTTCCCTGACTGCTTTGTCTTTCATCCCAGCAAGGACTTCAGCAGAACTGCCCTAGATCCTTCATTTTCAGAGCAACCACAGGTATCCTAATGTCTCACCCCTTATGGTCCTAGGAATTAGACTGGATGCTCCTGTCTGCCATGACATGCATGCCAGCTCCCCAAAACACAGCACACTTCATGGCTCCTGACATCTCAAGGTGCCCTCTACACCCTGAATGCCAGTAGGCAGTCAGAGATAGTGGTCAGCACCTTGCTCCATGCTTCCCACACTCCAGCCCCTCTCACACCAGTGTCTCCCAATTGATTTTACGGTGAACTACTTGCCAGACATTGATTGCACTGCTTTCCTGTCACCAGACGCTTACAATAGCAGTTTCCTGTCTCCGGATCACAAGGATTGCCCCCGGGGTGGGTACCCAGAGGATTACAGGCACAAGCTACATGGAAATACAAACAGGCAGGTCAAAAGCAGGACTGGAGTCATATTTTAGACAGTGTTCAACTTAAATATATACATTAAATTTTCCCCTGAATTCCCCATTATAGAAATTCATTTCATTCTTTGCTCACCACCCATCCCAGTAAAACTTCCCTGGCCTAGAGATTCAAAATTGAAAAGAAATAAGGAGGATTATGCTATTTCCACTGAATATACCAGAAGGTTCAAATGGTGAACTGGATTTTAAGGGCCGGTGGACTCCAAGCTACATCAAATCTACAGTAATGTTTTTCCTTTAGGCAAAACATGAAAAAAAGGAAAAAAAAATCCATCCCACAAACCAACTTCTCCTGGCACTAACAGCCCCTCAAAGAGCTTTTGATCACACATAAAGGAACATATGTTTTTACTCACACTGACAGCCTGCTGGGTCATCGGCACTCAGGCCATAGAAACCTTCTTTGCAGAGGTCACAACGCTCCCCCTCGACAAATAATTTACAACGGCACTGTCCGGCAATGAGGCCGGTGGAGAAATCGGTGTAGCGGTCACAGATCCCACCATTCTGGGAGCCAGATGGGTCACAGTTGCAAGCTAAGAAGGAAGCACCACACATGTGTTATTAACTGCTACAAAATGAAAGGCCAAGTCTCACACTGAATTACTGAAACTCAGCTGCTGTGTAGAAAGACTGTCACTCCTGCATGACATGGCATGGGTTGGACACACAAGGACCAGGTAAATTTCCAGATTCTCAAAGAGAAAACAAAACCCAGCTAGGCTCCCTCAAGACCTCCAAGACGGCCACTTGGAGGCTTCCTCAGGGATCCCAAGGCCCACCTGGGATTTCCTCAGGGATCCCAAGGCCATTCCCACCCTGCAGAGTGGGGCTGCACTTACGCTCGCAGACGTCGGGGTCCCGCAGGTCTCTCTCGGGGTGCTGGAAGTAGAAGGGCTTGCACTGCTCGCAATTGCGGCCCATGGTGTTGTGCTGGCAGTCGTCACACACTCCCCCGCTGGTGTTCCCTGTTGTCATGTACACTGCCATGTCAAAGTGACACTGGCTGGAGTGGCCATTGCAGTTGCACTCTGTGACAAAGACAGAAAGCAGAGTGAGAGTCCTGGGGGAAGTGCAACTCTGCAAAAAAGACATAGCAGTGTCAACCAAAGAACAAAGACAGAAAGCAGAGTAAGAGTCCTGGGGGAAGTGCAACTCTGCAGAAAAGACACACCAGTGTTAACCAAACATGAAGGATTTTACACACAAGTAACAGCCTGTAACGCTCACGGCACCCAGCTCTGCCTTTTACTCCAACTCACTTTTGCATGCGTTACTATTGCGACCTTCAGCAGGGCGCCAGGGTAGATCATGGTAGAAATCCATACACTGCTCACAGTTTAATCCTTTGGTATTATGTCTGCACATGCAGTGACCATGAACCTGTAATTGAAAAAAAAGGAGGAAAAAAAAAAGAATTAAAAAAGAGTTGGTTATAAACGAAAAATGAAAAAAATCATTCTACAATGAATGCAAAATAAAGCTAGCACATAATGGACATATACTTTTGGGGACTTTAATCCATGTAACTGCATTTAGAAAAGGCATAAAGGGCCATAAAAATGTCCTTCACCTGCCCAAGTGTCCTCATACAAATTTGTCCTTCTTTCCTCACTGGAACTAGTGCCTGAATAAATGCTTTCAGAAATAAACAAGGAGAGCACAGTTCGGCCCAGAAGCCTCTTGGAACTAAAAGTTAGCTGTTTATTAGCTGTTAATTAGCTATCAACATGCTTCTATTTACATCAGCAGGTCACTAGCCCAGTGCCCTCTTTCCAGCCTGCCTTGATCCTCAGAGCAAAGATAACAGAGTTTGGATGGCGTTTATCCATAAGCCCCAGGCTTTGCCCTTGCCTTGTGTACAGAACAAGCACCAAGCAGACCAAGAGTGGTTGTGTGACAGCTGCTGCCACAGACCACTGGCATTACCAGCACTGTAGCAACAATGCTAAAGGCAAAGCTTGAGTGGAGACACTCATCCAAACACAGGGCAGTGGAGCATGCCCAGCTCGATGGCATCCTCCAGCCCTGGACAACTCACAACCCCATCCCACATCTCCAACCAGTTAATAACTCACCCATTAACAGGGTGCTATTGTGGCTTGTCATGCAAAAAGCATGGGGAAAAGCAGACCCCACAAGGGATGTGGCACTTGTGCAGCAGCATACCATGGAGGCAATCAGGGTTTTCCTTCAGGGCCTGTGTTTATTAGGGCTACAATCTCGATTTCTCAGCTGGTAACAACTAATACAAACACAGGTTATGTTTGATTCACAAGTGTTTCAGCCTTTGATGCCTCTATTCCACTTCAATTTTAAGGTAACCAAGTGAACTCATATATCGGTCTCTGACCTAATAAGGTTACACTCCCTTTCTTCGTTCCTACCTTTCAGTTTCATCAGCTCTGCAACACAATCAGAAAAGGAATGTTAAAACAATTATCACCTAATCTGAGATATGTGTTAGGTTAATACCAATAATGACAGATGTGTTTGCCACGGAGGAATAATTATAACAGTTCTGTTGTTTGAAAATCAAGCGTGCGGAGGTGAGGGAGTGTCATCTTTACATTTGTGTTCAAATCACTTAAAAGAGGCAGAGACAAGAAGAGTGTGAATATTTACCATTCCTTCCACCTCCTCATCCAAGCCCTCCACGGGCGCGCACTCGCTGGCGTGCCCGTAGCAGAAGCAGTTCCCACGAACCACCATGTCGTAGATGGCATAGTAGTACTTCTCTCGGATCTCCATCCTGGAGTCCAAGAGGTTGTCTCCCAGAGTGTGCAGCTTGACAAATTTGACTCTCAGGTTTGTGATTTTCAATAGGTCTGCAGGGGACACACACAAAATAGCTAACCAGCAAGCCCATTTTGGAATTATTTGCCAGATAATATTTTGAATGAGAGGAAGCCAGGAGTGACTTCCTAAGCCTGCTTCCTATGGGCAGATTAGATCAGATTTGATTTCAGCACCTACACATCACTTCATACTCCCCAAATTAAAAAAAAAATTACATTATTTTACTACAAGTTGATAACTGTATAAGTAAATTTATGCATAATTTTAAATAATGGTTTATTTTATTATAGACGTGCACAGGCACATACACAAATGTTAAAGGCAAGGAGAAAAGCACTACCTAAAAGACACTGGTTCCTTGGGGTTTTAAAATATAAGATGGGTAAGGACTTGATATCAAGAAACTGCTGCCAAGTGGACCAAGAGCCAATAGACTTATGAAACTTTTGGAAAAAGTCTTAGCTGGAAATAAAGACAATTCTTCTTTTGTACACGCCTAATTTTCCTAGGAAATGTAATTAGTTACATTTTGTGGAAAGAAGTAACACCCCATCACTGACCAAATACAAAGAATTTCTAGAGGGATAATCCATGGGAATACAATATTGCAGTAATTAATACCATCCACATATCTACTTTGATGTTGTGAATCCTATGTAGTTTCTTATAGCCTTGAACTAGGCTTGACAAAGGACTTCAAGCCTATGAAAGCAGTTTCTCCTTTAAAATGCTGAGTAAAGAAAAAAAATAACATTAAACTCATAGCAACAAGCAGACACTCCTCTACTTCACATATTTCCTTTTGCTCCAGGTAGCTTTACACTGAAGGACATGAACCCAGCCTGAGAATGCATATTAAATCAGGTCAGGTTAAGGCTGAGCACTGCAGTTCCCCCAGGCCAAACACCCCACAAGGTTTCTCTTAAAGCCACACTGAGCAACAGATCTCTCATGCATTGCCAAGACCATGCACAAACATTACAGCAAGTTGTGGTTTATGAGCACATCTGAGTGGTCCAGCCATGCCAACTACCATGGCCAACTGTTCCAAAGTCACTACTTTGTTCTGAAAAATAAAACATGACCCCATTGATTTTAGCTAGAAATGCACAATGAAATAAGTACCTTTGTAGCTCTCTTCATTTGTTTTCTGAATACTGTACAATGATAGGATCACATTTCAACGTTGCCAAGTTTCTCTTGGCAACTGCATGTATTTTGGGGAAAGGGGGTCTTTAATGAAAACAAATCCCTGATCAATTAAGAAAAGGACCAGATCCAAAGAAGTGTGTAAGAGCAATCTCTTGAGTTTACATCACTGATCTTTATTTCCCTGCACATCACTGTCTCAGTCAGGAAAAGGAGCCATACACAGAGATATTCATATGACTTCAAAACTGCTACTGGGGCTAATGCATGACTTTGTTAGTGGATTACTGGTTTTCCTAAGCAAGTAAGTGCTGAAATGCTCTCAAATCAGCCTGAAAGGCAACTGCATACATACTCTGAATCCTTGGACTGTACGGATCTTCAATTCGAAAAGCAGGATCTAGAACACGATATATTACCTGGAGGAAAAATCAAACAACGAAAGATTCAGCTTCAAAAGTAAGAGAGCCTGAATTTAAAAGGAAAAAGTCTACACAATAAACATATTAGAAAAATTGTCTCTGACCTCTCCCTCTGTTGAAGGTTCAATGTCAGAGTATCGGGAATCACAAATTATATCATCCACTTTCTTCATGGGTCCAGTTGAAATCCCAGGAAAGGAGCTCTCACAGTCATATGCAAAATACCTGTAAACGTGCCAGGTCTGTCCAAAGTCAGATGATCTTTCAATCAACATTGCAGCAGGACGGAATGTCTAATGGTAAGAAAAACAATAGATTTCATTTGGTTAATTATTATTTGCATTTACATTAAATCTTTAGTAGTGTGAGCAATCCACATGTCTGGATTTTAGTCTCTCTCCCTGCACCGACTATTTCCCATATGTGGAAATATCAGAAATACTTTTCTGCTGATATTCCACTTTCTTCTCAGAGGCAGACACATGAAATAACACTCATCAAGCCATAGACTACTACCCATCTTCAAAAGATGGCACCCAGTGGCCAAGTGCATAAACACATTTAAACAAGCAAGCTTGTAAGTTTTTTTGATTCCAAACTCTTGCTGAAAAGTGGGGTTAAAGTAGGGCGTTACAGAGACAAAAATAATTTTTTCCCGCAGCTTGTGGAAAGCAGCAGAGCCTTCTTCCTTGCTGTACCTCTTGTCCTTATCTTTTACAAAGGACCTAATTGGCTTCCTCTCATACTGTAGGGAGCAGGAGGTCACTGCAGTACTTCCCATCCAGCTCTGATGCCCAGCCGTTACTGCTGAGCAGGTAGCTCTGAAGCTCAGAGAAGCCCCAGCATTTCCTCTCTTTGCCTGACCACATGACCTTTTGCAGCATCTCTGACATTCAGTGCCAGCTGTCCTCTGTGCTGCCTTAAGAAAATGTTCCTTATGGAGATGGAGAGGTTCAGCTTCATCCTCTCACACTGCATTTGACTGCCCCCATCCCCAGTGACCCTCGCCCGGCTGGCCTTGCCCAGACTCTGGCAGGCTGCATTCACTTCACCAAACCAGTGTCCTTCTTACCTACATGTATCCAACTCTAGAACAACAAACTAATGAAGTTTTGAAAAGATTTTTAATCCCTCTGACCTAAATAAAATCATGTTTTCATTTTTGTGCTGCCTTTCAAAAGCCAGATATTTATTTAACCCTAGCTTGTACCTACCAAGAAATGCCAACAATCTCTTCCTTACTTTATGTATTCAGTGGAGGACCTCCCAGAGCCAAGCACAAAAGCATTTCAGTCACAGCTGGAAAGAAATTTTCTCTCTGCTTCCTGCCTGAAAATATCACCCAACTTAGAAACTAGTATCTCACCCAACAAAAAAAAACAAAAAAATTTAGCAACCCAGAAATAAGACAGCTCAACTGTCTACCACACCAAGTCCACAAGGCATCATTAAAACTATCTTTCCCCTGCAGTCTTCCTCCTGACAGCAGACCAAGCCCCAGTTTGTACTGGGGTACAATGGCTGCAGTGCCAGGGTTTTTTGAGGGGTCCCTCACTGCTGGTTTCAGTAGAAATGACCACCTTCCACCTCAGCCACCACCTTAAGTCACAGGGAGAAACCCTTGTTGATGCCCCAGGAAAGAGGAACCAGCTGTCCTAGAAAGCTGATGCGCAAAAATGAAGAGATTAATTTGTCCACATGGGAAGAACATTTAGGATGTACGGGACATAAGCTACCATTCCAAGACATCTGTTTGTAAAAAAACAAAGACACTTTGTGTACAGATGTTCCTTCTTCCTGAAGACCTTTCCATTTGCCAAATGAAAACTGATACCATGGCCAACTTTTTTCAGGAAAAAAACCCTTGCTACTATATGACTTAGCTAACAATCTTCTAGAATACAACCACCACAAAACCCAGCTTCAGCATGACTCCTTCTGCAGCCTCACTTGAGCTCAAACACAAATCAAAACTCAGCCTTTCTGCATGACTTCAGCACTGGTTAATGGTTGGCAGCTCTGAAAACTTCAGGCCAAACAGTTCAGACAAAGTCCTAATCCCAAATATCAAATAGATGTGAAGGACTATGAGACCTCTCATTTCCTCATGTTTTAGGGTTCAGGGTAAGGCTGTGGCTTCCTTACCTTGAAGGTCATAATGAGATGAGTGAAATGAAACTCAGCCTCCAGGTCCAGCTGGATAGTCACATTTTCCAAACCTGCAGGGGCAGAGTAAAGAAGGTGTTAAGCAAACAAGGACACCTGCCAGTCTCTACATTTACATTTTGCCAAAGCTCTTCACTCTGTTGGCATGAGACTATTTTCTTTACTACTTGGCTCTGCTGTGGAAAAGGAATATGATGGTTTAATGTGTGCCTGAGGTAGAGGAGGAGACACCAAGAACCTGCTGAAGTGTGGGATTCCTGCGTGTGATCAGCACCGAACGCTACACCCAGAGCGTGAGCCCGCAGTGCTATTTGACACAGAGGCATGGCTGGGACCAGCACAGGCTGGGCCCTGGCACCAAAGCCCCCAGTCCAGCTGGGGATGCTGAGCCCAGATGTGTGTGGTGGTCACAGGCTGTTCTCCCACAGCCCAGCCTCTCTGGCAGCAGCAGCAGCACAAGATTGTGCAGCCCTAACACCCCCAGTCTCACTGATGCCTGGGTGGGGGCCATTCCCCACCATTTTTCACTCACTCCGGACTCTCCTGTCCACAAAAACAGGTCCTTTATAACCTGGTTTTGAGACACTCCTAAAGCAACTATCACAGCCCTGCTTTGCAGTCCCAAGGATTAAGAAAATGGTGAGAGGAAAAAGGTTTTCCAAACTGCTGTAAGACTACCTGTGGTCAAGGACTCTACACAGAAAGGAAGAAAAACAGCCAGAAATATTATTTTGCCTTGTGAAAAGAGGTCTCAAAGCAGCTGGATACTAATTATACTGTAGTTAGAAATAAAAAAAATAAAACCAAGATTTACAGAGAGGAGAAAGGGTAAGAAACGAAAATAATAAAACAATCAGGCACTTAAATTTTTGACCAGCTGTAACCTTCTGTGAAGCATGCAGCAATGGTCCCTTATGCTGTATGCCTGAAAACATGAATTGGACAGAAAGAATCGTTTGTTTTTTATTGTTGAAGGACATTTTCATGACCTTATGAGCTAAGAAACTTTTTTGTGTGAATGCTGCCAAGCCTGTTGCAAAAAACATGAATTATCTGGAATGCTGGAAGAGAACTGGTGGCGGCAAGCAGTTGATCTAAATGGTTAGAAAGGATTTAGTGAAAATCTTTCTTTAACAGGCAGCAAAACTGTTACAAATATTACCTTTTTTTTTTTCTCATATACAATAAGGCAGCTGCTGCCAATGAATTTGCAGAAATCCCACCCTGTCCAGCTGGCTTTAAGGTTTCAGGGTAGGACCGCTGCTTGAGAAACCCTTGCTGTCTTGTTTTGTGTATGAAAGCATGCCAAAAGCATAACCAGAGAAGTAAAACAGGCAGAGGAAGGATTAAAAGCAAAAAACCAAAAACCCCACCAAACTAATATGCAATTTTTGATTTTAACGAGCTGGCTTGTTTCCGCAGTTCATTTTATTGCTTGGCCAATGGTACAGAAATTCAGGGAGCTCAGGAGGGAGAAGGCAGCTTGCAGGGTAAGAGATATCCCTGGCTTTACTGTCCTGGGGTAGGAGAAGGAAACTGGAGGACTGCAGGCAGGGCAAGAGCAGCTCTGTGCCCAAACCCCCTCCTTCCACAGCCTCCATCCCGGGCGTGGGGAAGCCCTGGGATATTTTCTCCTGGAAGGCTGCTCCGCTCTTGCTGCCCAAATATGAGGGAGATCTGAGGCCAGTGTGGGAAACTCTTCTCTTTAGGAAAGGACTCTTGCAGAGTGCTTGGACGGCTGTTTCCAACACTCCTGGAGGACCCGAGGGGTTTTGTCACAGATTAAGGACCACTCCAGGGCACACAAAGGCAGCCAGTTTTACTCATGGCTCCTCACACAGCATGATCCTTCACAGGGCACTAATCAGCAGGCCAGAGATAAGAGCAAACCCACAGGTACCCTTCAACAAAAGGAGGGAAAACAGCTCCCAGCCCCGGAAATTGCTCCGGACAAACCACATACCATTTTCCGACTGCCACCAGAGCTTCAGGCGGTTTGGGTCGAACGTGGTGACAACATTTTCAATGCGATGGCTGTCGGGATTGAGAGTATCGTGGAAGGGATCCTCTGAATCACATATGAAACATTTTTTGTCCTCCTGAAACAACACGATAATCAGCATTACTGATTTTATCCATGGGGCAATAGTTGCTTCCTGCAGATAAGGGTATTTTCCATCCACATCACATTCCACTCATTTTGCCTGCAGGAGTCATCAAAGATTTTTTTTTTGTTGAAATGTTCAGTGTTTTTACCTCTATGAATTAATGTAATGGAAAGTATGCCAGGAATTCCATAAACTTCATTTTTATGGGAAGCATGCTTTCAATGAAAATTGCAGTTTCAGGAAATCTCTTCCAGCGCACGTATTCTCCAGTGGAATTCAAAACCAACGGCAACATCTACAGAAAATTGCTGAATTGCTTCTGTAAAAATGCACATGTGCAAAACTGCATCTTAACAACTCGTGAGAAATAATTCTGGCTTTTGGAAGCTGCCTTGGAGATGCAAGCTGCCTGCACTAGGGATACCTCCCTTGAGGCTCAGCGCACATCAAGGGGCCCTCAGTGATTTAACCCTTTTCTCTGAATTCAGCTCGTCCAACTCCTACCCAAACCTTGCATCCTCAGCTGGTGTTGCAACCTCAAACTGTGTACATAAGGTTCATCTGCACACATTACAAGGTCTGCCCAAGCAAAACCAGCTCAGAACAAGTCTGGGATGTGCTGCTTGGGAAAGCCGGAAGCTTCTTCACCAGGGGACAAAACCCCATCCTGGCTATTACTACAAACGGCACTATTTTTGCATTGTCCTTCTGCCTAAAACCACCACTTTCTGACTGCAAGGCAGGGTGCAAACTTAACCAAAAGGGAGGGTTCCTGCCCAGACCAACGCGAGGGGGCAGATGAGGAGCTCATTGCATGGCAGTGAAGAAGCCCAACACAGCAACAACTCATCCCTGCCCAAAGCTACACAGGCATCATTCCTGCAGCACGTTTATGGAGGCAGATGCTGTTCTTTATCAGCCAAGAATGTGACAGCTGGCAGGTCTGCACCACACAGGCTTTCCATTTCACCAGTCCTGGCTTCAGTGGCTCCTCCCAAGCTCAGGGCTTCACCTCCCAAGAGCCCTCCAACACTCGTCCAGCACAAAGAATGGCAAGAAGAGGGTCACAGGAGGATGTTCCCTACTGCCTGCTCCAGGCTTCTCTCCCCCCACACTTCATGCCACAACTTGCTTCTCCTCTGACCAAAACTGAATCCTAGAAGACCTAGCAGATCCTAATTCTGCCAAGCACTCAGTGCGGCCACGCCCCATGTTACTAAGAGGATACTGGCAACTTCCATGATTTCTTCAATACCACACACTATGTATGGTTCAGAATAACCAGGGACATCCCAAATGCTGAACTGGGGCAGGGAGATCAGGAATATGGGCACATGAGAACTTTCTGAAGTGATGCTTTTTACAACGACACTTCAACATTTTTTGAGACAAGAAAATGTAACAAAGCACCCTTGTTATTTCATTCTACCAGAGATGCTTATGATGCTAAAGTTAATCCCAACATATACTGAAAATGTTCAGAGAAGCTAAATCCCTCGTCAAATAAAGTAGAGCCATTAGACAGAACTTATATAGTAAAACTGAAGGTGGGGAAAGAATGAAGGGAGACTTGGTAACTTCAGGGCACAAATGAGTCAAGGGCTACAGCCTCTCCTGCTTCCTGTGGTTTTCCTTCCAAGTGCCAGAATCCGGCCCTATTGTCTCCACAGTAATTCGTCCGGAGATTATCCCTTTACTTTCAGTTCAACAGAGTTCCACGTATATAACTGATAGTTTATTCTTCTCCACCATCCCTTCTCTCTCAGAGATTTTAAGTTTGATGAGCTGCTTCTGGCTTTAAAGAGCAGCAGCTCACCAGATGTGCAGAGATACCTTATTTGCATCCTTCCACTCCGAGACCATACACATGTAATTACATTACTGGGACTGTGGACAGAACACTGCCGAGCCCTACAGCCCACTCTCCTTTAGGAAACTGTCTAGACGACTCCGAGCGAGCCGGGAAATAAAGCATTAACTGAACTTACTGCGGCACATTCTTCCTTATTGGCCTCGATCGGGAAAGCGGGCTCGGAGCCGAAAGCCGCGGGCATTCCCTGCACGCGAGGTGCGGGATCCCGCACGGGGCACGGTGCTGCCCGCGCCCCCACCCGCGGGCGGTGCTCGTCCCGTCCCGCCGGCCCGGGCGCTGCCCCCGCACCCCTGCAACTCCCGCGCAGCCCCGGCTCAGCCCCCGCACCCCGCGCTGCCCCGGCTCAGCCCCCGCACCCCGCGCTGCCCCGGCTCAGCCCCCGCATCCCGCGCTGCCCCCCGCACCCCGCGCAGCCCCGGCTCAGCTCCCGCGCAGCTCCCGCAGGAGGCGATGCCCGCCCCAGCGCCGGCCCCGAGCGCGGTGCCCGGGAGCGCTGCCCGCCCCGGCCGGCGCTCACCTGGAGGTGGCTGACGATGCAGTAGGGCTCGGGCTGGCGGAGGCCGCAGGTAGAGGAGGCGGAGAGGCGGGCGGCGCGGCCGATGAGCAGGTCGCCGGTGGCGGGGTAGCAGCTGCCCTCGGCGCAGCCATAGCTGTACTCGGGCTCCTGTGCCGCCGCGGGCCACAGCGCTGCGCGGCCGCGGAGGGAAGGAGAGAGGGGGACACGGTGAGAGAGGGACACAGAGTGAGAGAGGGGGACACAGGGTGAGAGAGGGGACACAGGGTGAGAGAGGGGACACAGGGTGAGAGAGGGGAGCGGGAGCGCGGCCGGGCTGCGCGCCCCGAGCCGCCCCGGCGGGCAATGCAGAGGCGCGCCCAGCCCGCCGTGCCCCGACGGCGGCCGGAGCGGAGCGGAGCGGGAGTTACCGAGGCAGCAGCAGCAGAGGTACAGCGGGAGGCGGCCCATGGCGGGCGGCAGGACGGGACGGGACAGGACACGACGGGACGGGACGCGGCTGCCCCTCCACGCCGCTGCTCCGGCTGCTCCGGCCGCTCCACGCAGGCGCCGCCGTTCCCGACCGCGGCCCCGAGCCGCCGGGTGCCCCCGGCCCTCCTCCTCCTCCGCCCCTCCGCATCCGCGGGGCCGGGCCGAGCCCCTCCCGCCCGGCCCCCGCCCTGGGGCAGCCCGGCCCTCAGCTGGGGTACGGAGCGCCGCCGTCGAGGAAGGGCGGCTCAGGCGGGGTGGGAGGCGAGCGAGGTCCTGTCCCGCTGTGGCCGGGGAGCCCCGAGCGGGACACCGGGAACTCCGGCCCCCGGCCCGCAGGCTGTGCCCTTCCAGCGTCGGGAGCGGGCTCTGGGCAGGCTGCGACAATCGGAAGGGGGTGGCGGATAGGTGGGGGGAGTCACCAATCGAGTCTCCCCCTTCCCTGCTCCTGTCGGTGGAGAAACAATGAAGGAATGGGGTTATTGACTTAATCCTGCCTTCTGCCGCTAGTATGGATGGAGCCGGGCCCCTGGGATGGATGGATGGATGGATGGATGGATGGATGGATGGATGGATGGATGGATGGATGGATGGATGGATGGATGGATGGATGGATGGATGGATGGATGGATGGATGGACGGACAGTGGTGCATACTTGTGTGGAAGAGCCCAAAGCCCAGCAAAGCACCAGGGGTTTGACAACTGTCCCACACAAGGCTCATCAGCCCCGCTGTGCCTGGTGTTGTGGTGCCAGCACACGTGGCTCAGGAGGGCCATTCCTGGGGACGGTGGCTGCCATACATGGCCAGGCCTGGCTCTGGCACAGGCAGGGAGGCCCAGCAAGCTGGAGCAGCCGCTGCCAGGCTGTGTCACATTCCCTGGGAGCACACGGCACTGGTGCCTTCCCAGGGGCACTGGGGCAGCTGCAAGGAATGAGTGGCCGTGCTGCAGCTGCCCCTGCGCCCCAGCCTCCCACATCAGTGCCCTGGCCTCTGCTGGGGAACATGGGGGCTTCACTGGCTGGGGGCAGAGTGCCCTCAGCACCCAGGGAAAATGTTTAGGGTTAAATAAACACCTAGGAGTGTGTGTGAAGGATGGATGTGGCTGGGACAAATGCCTGGGTTTATATACCCAGGTTGTGCTTGTACACGTGTAACACGTGTACTTGTGTAAATCTTTACCAGGTACCAGTGCCCCCCAAGAACACTTTGCCCTCACTATTTGCAGTGCCAGAGTGAAAACACACCATGGTCTGTCTGGCCCAGCAAACCCTGCCGAGGTAGGTAAATATGTTCATTCTCATTTTACAGATGGATAAGCAGAAACAGAGAGATACCAAGTGACTTGCCCTAAAGGTTAAACACCAGGTTTGAAACATAACCCAAGACTCTGGATTAAAGAACTTGTGGAGCTGTTTCATTAAAGAAATCCATAAAATTAAATCATTCTATACTGACAGGGCAGGAATTGTAATATCCTAAACTTCTTCTGCAATGTGGTCTTCTAAATTCAGAAAACAAATTCAGTTTCATAACCCTGTTATATTTTTTAAGCTTCAGTACAGCAAACATTTTTGTCCCCCCACTAACAGAAAATGTTTTACTTTGCTGCTGGTAGAGCCTCCTCTGACCCATGGCAGATGGGCAGCAGCAGCATCACCTCATGTGCAACTCTTTCAGTGCCACTGGACTTATTCTGTCCTGTATTTTTCCAACTTTGATTGAAGCTTTCTCCTTTCGGTTTTTTTTCCTATTTCATGGCCTTGTGGAAGTCCTTTGTGCCTTGGCACAGAGAGCATGAAAACGTGCTTTGTTCCAGCCTGGGGGTGACCCTGGCATGCGACACCAGGCTTGAGCTGGAGCTTTGGCCACAGCCTGGGGTGGCCACCATCACCCACAACTGGGGATTCTTTCAGACATAACAGAAACCACCACACTCAGTGTGTGAGTAATTAGGAACAGGGACTCGTGTCCCTCCCTCTTTGCAGTGCTTGTGACAAAGAGTGAGTGGGAGTATTTTAATTTGATTCTTCAAATGATAAAATTTCAGTGTTGTGCCCATCCTTGTAGTTGATGAACCACCTTTGCCTCCCTGGAGTGTTTGTGTTTGTGCATGGTTGGAAGTCTCAAAAAACAAAATTTCAGAATTTGACCCCAGTGGGACCCACTTGATCACCCATGTTCTTAAAACACTGCAGCGGTTGAATGCCGGTAGACAGAGCTGATTATAGGATTTTGATTAAATATATTTTTGATTATATGTCAGTTTGGTTGTGTTGTTTGCATTTTGATTAATGCTATTGAAGTAAAAATGCTCTACAACAGGAAACTTATTTCAATTCTTTTTCAAGAAACAAATTTCTGAAGCCATTTCTGCCCACAAGGAGGAGGTCCAGGGGGAACTACAAATAGGTACTTATTTTTTGTGGGGAAAATAGGCATTTCCCCCACAAATTAACTTTAAAAAACCCTTTGTAAGTTTTTGCATCACTTCCAGTGGGAAATGCTACACGGTTGTAAACTTCTGAAGCTGTCACAGGATGGATTTGGAGTTCTGTGGCCACTGGTCCCATCGGATCTGCTTCCTTTGTGTGGGAGCATGCTCGGGGGCAGGGAGGGGAGGTTAGGCTCTGTGCTGAATTTCTTGTTCCTGCTTCCGCTTTCCTCCCAGCGATTTCTACTTCCCCCATGGATATATCTCCTCTCCAGGCCTGTTTAACTGCCTTGTGTTTACAGATTTCTCATCTGTGCAGCTTGTGGAAAGCCATTCAGCAATTCTCATAGTCGACAGTGGATTTTAGGGGGAAGTTCTCTTTCAACTTTTTGCTTGTGAATTCAGATTTTTAAAGCCATGAATGAAATCATTTTGGTTTATATGCAATTGGAAATTTCTGTCAGAGCTTCAGTTTGCCTCTCCCAGGTGCAGTCCAGCAGAGATGCACTGAAACCTGCAGAAAATCTTTCACTACCTGCAGACCTGCACGTGAGCAGCTTGGTGTGTTCTCCAAGTAAAACAGAGATGTTTGATTTCATTAAGTCAAAGCCAGACTAAATACACTCATCTGATTACAGCCTAGTAACTTAGAAAGAAGCCTCACACCTTACAGATGATTTTTCCAAAGTTCTAAAATTCAGACAATGCTAACCCACAAATTCCATGCATTCCTGTGTTCAGGTGACTTTGTTAGATTATATCAAAATTATAATTTGATTCCATTATTTTCACAACAGAATGTGTCAGTGTAATGCATGTTGCACATTGCCCTGGAGCACAGCTGGTTCGAGTTAGAGGAGTATCTCTGAAATCTCATCTGCCAGCAATTCCCACCCAAGCCCCCAGCGCATACCAATGCTACTTTAGCTCTTGTAAACACGGGGTGATAACTATGCAGTGTTTATCTCCGTGGGATCGATAAGGATTGTTTCACGGGTGCTGCTGGCATGGGTAAATGTCAAGAGCCCTGTGTTCCCGCAGAGCATTCCTGAGTTTTACAGATGTGGTCTGGGCTGCATCCAGCTCTGAAGCAGCACCGAGCTGAATGCAGTCCCTCGCAGGGGGACAGTCCAGCCAGCAATGACGCGACTGGTTTTGACTGAGGAAAACCCATCATGACTCTGTTCTGCGACCTGCAGGAGTATGTATACCAAGGGTGGGAGTTTGAAACTGAGGCGTAGCTCACTTCAGTCTTTTTTAAACTCTGGCACATCTATAACACTTGCTTAACCACAGATTCCTTTCTTATTAATATATAAAAAAATAATTACAGCCTAAAATTTAGGCCAATTCCTGTGTTCCTGATGGCTAAAAGAAATTGCTGAGTGAACCCTGACTTCATGAAGTGCTGCATGGTAGGAGAAGAGCTGGAGAAACTGGTTTTCAACATTTCTGGCCCTTTAGACTCACAGCTTAAACATAAGAGCTGGAGTTATTCTCCAGTTGCTGGTTACATTAATGAAAAACGCGTGGAACCCCCTATAAGCATAAGAAAAACGTGCATTGCAGGAGCGCCAATGTCAGAGAAAATACTTTAAAGTTGATTTCTGCGTTAAGCATCTGAGCACTGCCATCCAGCGGGCAGCGGGGAATCGCCTCTGTCCCCCACCGCCCGCGGCCCGGCGCTGCCCGGAGCTGCTGCCCGCCGCTTTCCAGGAGCGCAGCGGGACCCTCAGAGCGCCAGGCTCTGTGGGAGAGCCCTGCTCTGCCTCCCTCGGTGAGGAGATGGGGCTGGAGCGGTGACAGTGCCGGGGGTGCTGCTGGATGCCAGCAGGGGCGGCTGGGAGCCCGCGGGGTTTCATTCACCCGCATCCCGCTGCAGGAGCCGAGGGTTTCATTCACCTGCATCCCGCTGCAGGAGCCCGCGGGGTTTCACTCATCTCCATCCCGCTGCAGGAGCCCGCAGGGTTTCATTCACCTGCATCCCGCTGCAGGAACCCGCAGGGTTTCACTCATCTCCATCCCGCTGCAGGAGCCGCAGGGTTTCATTCACCTTCATCCCGCTGCAGGAGCCCGCAGGGTTTCATTCACCTGCATCCCGCTGCAGGAACCCGCAGGGTTTCATTCACCTGTATCCCGCTGCAGGAACCCGCAGGGTTTCACTCACCTCCATCCCGCTGCAGGAGCCGCAGGGTTTCACTCATCTCCATCCCGCTGCAGGAGCCCGCAGGGTTTCACTCATCTCCATCCCGCTGCAGGAGCCGCAGGGTTTCATTCACCTTCATCCCGCTGCAGGAGCCCGCAGGGTTTCATTCACCTTCATCCCGCTGCAGGAGCCCGCGGGGTTTCACCTGCATCGCCCCATCCGAGCCTCAGCAGCCCCTTGCAGGGTCATGGCACAAGCTCAATTTTTAGGGGCTGGCAGAAGACACAGGGCGCTGGGAGTCTGTCTTTGAGACAGCTACCAGCAGCTCTCTGAGCAATCCTCCTTTTGCATTTCCAACTCCCCCACCATAAGAAGCCCTAGACTGTGCACAGGAGTATATTGTAGAGCTCCCTCAAAGACTATATGATTACTAAATCAGATGGTTTATTACAAGGTATTTCCTATTTCCATATAAATTCAATTGGACAAAAGAAGAAAAAGAAAAAGAGGTAAAATTACATTATTCATTAGGCCACTTCAGATGTATTTCCAGAGGACAGTGGCCTGTGCCAGGATGCTTAGGACGTGGTAATCATGGTGATTTCAGCTTCATTCTACCTGATGGTCTGTTCAGACCCTAACTCTTGCATGTTGCATATTTGCTTTCCTGCTCCATTATTTCATTTTTAATGGCTATCACTTGTTCCTCTAGTTGTCTCAGTTGCTCTGCTTTATCTTGTTTGGTTTGATTCAGTTCCTGAAGCTTCTTCTCCAAATCTGGAAAAGCAGAGACATGCAATGATGTGAGCAATGATGTTGTGTAAGTAAAATCCAGTGATTAGCAGCATTTCTTTTCCCATAAGTTTTAGAGGCAATAAGCCCATTTTGAATGGGGAATGTTATATGTGCAACTGGAAGGGAAAGTCTGGCTTCTGGACAGCAAGAGAAACATGATAGCCTTGAAGAAATTAATTTCCCAGCATGTGCTTTTGTCCATCAGCTATGATGGGATGGACAGAATGTGGAATTCTTCAAGGACTTGGTTTAAATGGAAACACTCAGAGAAAGAGTGTGTCCACTGATGTGTGTAAAGCCTAGACAATTTGGGTGTGATGGGCTTAGGTCTCCCTCACTTGTGTAACTGTTTTCTGCTGGTTCCTGTGGAGCTACAGCAATGTAAACATATTGGTAATGAGTTAAATCCACAGGATTCACTGCCTGTTTCTAATATCCTTATCATTCAGGCATTTGGAGTGACTTGGATGATCTTAATTCTTTTCCTCAAGGTCTGTGCTCAAAATATTTATTTGGATCCTGTCCTGAAGAGTTTTCTCCTGGGATAGAGTTTCTGCTGCAGTTTTGTTGACGCTACATGGTATTTGCTTATTTGAGCCTGGCAGGATCCTAGGCCTAAGGGTTCCCAGTGGGAATGCTCAGGTCTCCACTACAAGGAGGATTAGGTTCCCTGTGTGCAGGGACATGAGATGTGCTTCTCCTTTTTGGTGACCCCCTGAGCCGGTGAGAGCAGCACTGTGTGCCAGGACAGCCACAGCAGCTCTGTCTGCAGGGCCTGTGACCCCTCTGCCTGACAGTCATGGCCCCCCAGATTCAGGGCACCTCAGCTGCAGTCTCCACAAGCTGTGGTTGTAGCTGGTTTGCTCTGCCATTGCTCAGAGATAAGGTCTGAAGGGGAGCAAGTATGGGCTGAAGGAAAACAGCTGCCCTGCAGCTCTGTCACACCAGCATTGCCTGGGTGATGTAGGAAAGACAGAGCATAGAGGAAGGATGGAAGGTCCAAGTGCCCAAAGCAAATGCATAAATCAGAGCCTCCAGATAAATCTGCAGCCAGGTTTTATGCAGGTTTTGCACTTACCCTGTTTTTAAACTGAAGAAAATCTCTGCAAGTCCCTGTGTGGACAGTTCATAACCTTTGCTTATAGCAATGTATTTAAGTCAGAAAAAGTACATAAGCCAAATCAATTCAACTGCTTTTAAAATTAGTAGCTTCAGGTAGGGATTTTCACCAGGTAAAATGTTTTAAACTTAATTTTGGGTGAACTTAGTGTGTTAGTGTCTGTGGGCAAGGACTTTAGCCTTGAATTCATGACTATACAGTATTTACCACTCACTGTGGAAATGAGA
Source organism: Ammospiza nelsoni (assembly GCF_027579445.1). NCBI lineage: Eukaryota > Metazoa > Chordata > Aves > Passeriformes > Passerellidae > Ammospiza > Ammospiza nelsoni. The sequence continues at coordinate 14,836,267 of NC_080637.1, forward strand.
ACATCACCTGTTATTCTTTTTATCTTCTTTTCAGTCTCTTCAGCTAGTTTTTCTGCTTCTTCTTTCAACTGCTTCACTTTTTCTAGTGTTACTTTTGGAGGTCCTTGGGTTTTTAGCTTTTCTTGAAGAATAGTGTACTTTCTTTTAACATCAGTAAATTCCTGTAACAAAATGTCATTACTTAGTTTAAGAGCATGTCATAATTAATCTGGTGTACAGAAGGAAGATTTAATACTTTTTTTAACATCCTCTTTGAACCAAAGTTTAGATTCCCCATTCTCTTAAATATTAAAAAATAGATCCTTAATTTCTAGACATTGAAAAATGCTTTGCAAAATATGATAGAAATCAATTAAAACAAACTGCCAGTGGAGTAATCTAAAGGAGGGGGAGGGGCAAGGATATAAAGAAAATATTATTTAAGATATTTAAGTTTATGCTGGTTTTGCTTGTGTTGATAGGGCTTTTCTGTAAATTTCATTTTGCTGTAAAGCTTAATTCAAATTTAATGAATTATCTGTAGCAGCATTGGGGTTTTTTACATTTTCAATTGCAGTAAGATTTACTGGCTAATCTCTTCCCTGCTGATCTAGGTTGCTGTTGAGGCTGCAGCTTAGATTTTGCCTACAGTTCTTGTAACTTGGAAGTATGGCCACGTTCCAAGCTTGTGGTGTGGGTACTTGGTTCTTGCCATTTTAGCAAATTTTTAGCTGCATTTTAAAAAAACTGAACTACTGGAAAGCACCAAGCCAATCAAAAACTCCAATTACTCCCACAGCAATTTTCTCTGAAGGAGAATGGCACAGGATGAATTGCCAGGGTGCTTCCATCAGTCATGTATTTTAATATCTGGTTTTGTAATTTGTTCTGTTGTGTTTATTGGTGCCCATGGTGACTACAAGTCTTATACACAGTGCAAGAAAAAATGTCATGAAGTAGCCAGAGAAATGTGTATGTTTTCTGTCATTCAAGCAAACAGAAGGGTATGCCAGAAACCTTAAAATAAAACACAAATTCTTCTTAACCATGGCATTTTACACTGCATGGCATAAGGAAAATGTAAATTTTTTATGACAGCATGGCAATGCTTCTGAAGCAAAAATACTATTAAACATGGGGAAGGTTTTTTCCCCTAAATATGTGACAGAAGAGCTTACATTATCCATTTTCTGGGCTTGCTTGTGAGCTGCTTCTGCCTCTGCTCTTGCCTTTGTAGCTTGGTTCTTGTTCATCAGCATTTTTGCCTGCCATGTGGCACTTTCATCTTCCATCTCAGTCTGTTTGGCTGACAAGTCATTTAGTTTATTGTTTGTCTTGTTCATTTGGTTCTCAGCCTAAAACAGAGCAATTGAAGGCTGTGATTTCTTATGCAACATCCATCCAGCTCGTGGAGTGTGATAATGAGGGACTGTCAGTGGATTAAGAGACACTTAAGCAGTATGGAACTGGTATTATATCTGTGCCACATTCTGGTTTTGTTTATTTAAGTTTATGTTAATGAAATTTCACAATGAAATATCTCTTTCTAATAAATCTTGCAAATAAATTAAAATATTTGCAGCAAGATACCTGAGAGATTTGTGTTCTGATGCTTTGTATCTCTTCATTTGACTTTATGATGGTGCTTTTGGAGTGCCCTTGGGACTTCACAACATTTTTTAGTTTATTATTAATTTCATCCACTGGCAGAAGAGCTTTAGCTGCTTTGCTAAAATGGAAAAAAGGAAGTGCATGTAGTATCATGGTGTGGTGAGCAAAGCAAGAACATGTTTCAAATGGACCCATGCTGACATACAGGAATGTTTCCTCAAGTCCAACAACAACCATTAAAATTGTGGTAAATTGGTAAAGCAAAACCTCAGAAAAGGGCTTTGTGGGGGAGCACCTGAGTTGCTGTACTCAGGGTGAGGTTGGATGCTGCTGGCTGCGGGGTGGTGCACAGCCAGGAGGGAACACTCATGGGTGAACATGTTTTTTCTCTTGTTGGGTTTTTCTCACCCTTATTCAAACCACCCAGTGAGCCAGATGTAATGCTCCACCAGGTCCAAGGTGGAGTTAAGGAGCTGCTTTGGCCTCTCTGACAGCAGGCAGAGGAGCCAAGGGCTGTCAGGAGCTGCTCCTTTCAGCATGGTGGCTCCTGCAGCACGAGTGGCAGTGACAGAGGCCCTGTGGAAAAGGCAAGGTGAAATCTCCATCTGAACTCCCCTTCCAGTGTTTCTGCCAGGGGAATGGAGCAGTCCTGCTGTGCACAGTGCCACCCCAGCTGGAGCTGGCACACCAGCATGAGAATACTCTACTTACTCAGCTTCTTGTGCCTCCACCAGCAGTGTCTGAGCATCCTCCCTTTTTATGTTTCTCTTGTTATTCAGTTCATACTTCTCACAGTGGTTCATCATGCTTTGGAGTTTGCCAAGCATGCCTGTGAGCTCTTGTGGAGTCAGGGGAAGGTTTATTTGCAGAACATAATTTGCCACCTTCTCGATGTCTTCTGGAGGTGCACTCTCATCTGCAACAGAAATGGAGCTGAGAGTATCCTGAAGCAGCTCCTTCCTCCCAGCAAATGGTCATTATGGCTGCCTACCCTTTGAGTTATGGGGGAGAGTAAAGCTGACAGGCACAGCAAGGGGGTAAGAGAATTATCTCCAACATTTTGTAATTTAATATTATGCTTCCAGATACTGCTGTTAGTGTTGTCAGAACTGGCTGAAATGAGGATTTGAACCCACTTTGAACTGAGTTATTAAAATTCTGACATAGGACAGAACCCATGGAGGGCTTTAAATCAGTGCCCAGCACAGCTAGATGTGTCAGAGCCCATTTCTCCCCTGGCCCACAGATCAAAGAGGTGCTGGTGAGGCTGGGGTGTGAATGGAGATTTCCAAGCTGGCCAGTGGGTGTAATCCCTTCCCTGGAGTTGCCACAATATTGAGAAAGTGGTTCCTTTGCTGGTTAATGAGAAAGGCTAAGCTGCAGAGGGAACTTGGGTCAGACTTGCATAGGATGGGAATTTACCATAGAAAAAACTATATTTTGAAAATTCCCATTACAAATGAGCTTGTCCTAGCTCTTTGCTGAGAGGCAGAGGCACACACAGAGTAGTCAATGTCTTGAGAAGTCACATCATCAGTTCTATCTTCTGTTCACATCCATTTATAGACAAGACCTTGTATGATAAAGCAGTTGAGATATGTTAAATGGTTGTGGTAATCTGAAGAGTAAGTCAGCAAGGATTAAATAGAAGATGTTTAGTGTGCAAACAGTAGTGAATTCCTGAGAGCTATTTTCTGTAGAAATTTATTCATCCAGAATCACCATTCACATCAATGTCAAGTTCAGCAGATTTAATGTATTTTTAATGTTTAACTGTATATTTCTCAGCTGTTCCTGTTCTTAAAATTAACAAAACAAAGATTTGAAAAAATTCTTTTAAAATTGTTAATAAATGCTGTCTGTCTACTAAGAAACATAAAAGAAGAGTGAAAGATGGAATTTTCAGTGGCTATCAATAAAAATCTGAGACTCTTAAGCAATCAAATTGACGTAAATCTTCTAAATCAATAAAATAATGTAAATTTTTCTGAACAAAAGAAGTCATCTGTCCTCTGCCCTTGCTCCCATTTGGATGTAGAGGTATGAATGCCAAAAGACTGCAATCCATAGAAATTTATGAGATCAGCTACATTGAAGAGATTAAAGAAAATCCTGCCACATTTGAACCCTTTGATGTGCATCTGGTAAAAAAAATTAGGATCTGTTTCCTACAGCATTTTTCTGCAATCCTGAGAGTGGAAATTTTTTAGGGTAGATACGGTTGTTTTGTTACTTTTTTTTATGAGAGCTGTGAAGTTCTACCAGAATCCTTTGATTCCTCGAGTTACAGCTTTATGGAGAGGATGGAGTGGGATGTGTCCTAATTCCCACGCTCCCTACTGAGAGCCTCTATTTATGGGCCTGGAAGAAGGGGGTGGAATAACAATTTGAGGGTGCACTGGACATGCCTGGCCATTATATATTGTATGAAATTATCTTAGTAGTCCTTTACCCAGAAAAACCAGGAACAGAGAGAGTTACTTCAAATTAAACTCAGTAATAAAAGATGATAATCAGAATGTAACAGATGTAATTGATACAAAGTACTGTCACCTGGGAGAAAGAAGCACTAGAAAAAAGGGATTTAAATAGTTTGCACAGTTCAGGATGCAGATGAGAAATTTCATGCATATACAGCTAGATCATCTTCTGGCTGTTCATTATGCTGTATTATATTGGAATATATTTATGAAAAATGAGTCAAAAAGAATATTGCATATTTACCTAACAAGAAGACTTTCACTTTTTTGATGAACTCCTTAGTGATCTCACCATCAGCTTCAATTTGATTGATAGCTGTCTCCAGTTGCCCATTAAATCGTGAGCCTTTCAGTTTGCTGTCTTCTGCCATTTTTCTAATGATTTTAACCTGGAAATATTATTAGAAACAGCAGTGCCATTTTCTGGAGGTTATCTGCCACTGCTTTGCAAGTTGGGCTCTGACACAAAGGTAATTTTGATCCAAGCCTCAGCTGGAATCACTTGATGTGGCTTTGAAAAGTAGTAGGAGACCTCTTTGGGGAACTCCAGAAGCTGCTACATCCTGGGCTTCATCAGGCCTCAGAAAAAGCCTAAATCAAGCATTTTTTCCTCTCTGCAACCACTGCTAAACCACAGCTCCCTCCTATCTCTAAAAAAAATACTGACAGTATTATTGCAGTACTGTAGCTTGTCATGGCCAGATTAAGATCTGATTATAGAAAATGTGATTTCTTTTGTCATTTCACATTGGACTTGCTGTTAAAAAACAGCTGAAGAGGTATCTTGGTTTGGAAAGACAGGAGTCTGCTAAGGAAGGCAGGAGCCTCCCTGAAATGGAGAATGTAAACCCTCCCCACCCTCTGAATTCCTATAAATTTTAACAAGAGGACACAAGGAAGGTAGAGTTCAAGGCTTGTCTTTAAAAGTTACGTTTCACCACTAAATTAGTATTCTTGATAATTTGAATGAGAACTTTAGACTAATTATCAAATTCCAACAGTATTTTACTTTGGCAGGGGCTTTGCCTTCCAGAATGGCCCAGGTACATCTGTGGTCTGCAGAGGGAAGAGATTTGGTCTTTCCCCATGCAATGAGAAAAATGCTCTGGCTGGCTGGGATGCAGTCGAGGGCATTTTAAAGAGAGGAAATGGATGCCCAGGCATCCTGCAGGGACAGGACAAAGCCACAGCAGAATGTAATTTCTGCTGGAAAATGTGCTTTGCCTATAACTGTAACAGACATCATCTCTGACTGTTAATAAGAACAAACTCCTTACTGCTGCTTTGGGATTTGTCTGTTTTGTTTCCTTGGCATACATTGCATTGGCCACACTTTGTTTGAATTATTTTTCACTGCTACTGTGCAGTATAGTCGACTAATTGATGCCCTCCTAAACATTACTGGGGGCAGAAAAGCTTCATCTTGAAATTATTTTCCAAAGGAATTTATTGGCAAGCATAAGAGTAGTATGAAGTTGTATAAATAGAGCTTAACACCATGCACAGCAGTAATCCCATTGCAATAAGCATGTCAGGCTACTGACAAATGGTGCCATTTGAATCTTTCCCAGTAAAAATTTAGACAATTCTAGCCTGAAACCACCTACTCCCATAGAAACATGGCACCATGACTTTTGAAATCAGCAGCTGTGAGGAAGAAGATCTAGATAAAGCCAATCTCTTGGAGGGGCTGACACCTGGTACTGTATCATGATCGGTCTGTGATGCTGGGACAGAGTCCATCACTATGTCACCACTCCTTGTCCAAAGAGCGGGTGAGTTTTTGTAGATTTGTGACCTCCCAAACCTCACCCTCCATCCATTTCACTGAACAAATGTAGGTTTGATATACAGCACCTGATTTGCAGGTTCCTGTAGCTGAGTAGTCAAGTTATTTAGCATCACAGCAGTCTCCTCAGCTTTCCTGAAGGCCTCAGAGGAGAGAGGAAGAGCCCCAGTGCAGTCTGGGCCACCACAATGCCTTAGTCCGTGATTGTCCTGGCACACAGCTCCCCCACAGGCTGCTGTGGCACATGGCTGGTCTCCTGGAACACCACAGATCTGCAAGAGGGAAGATGCTTATGTCAGGACTCCTCTGGGGGCCTGAGATACACTCCTGAGGGAAGGAAGATGTTTGACATCATGTGAACATTGACTATAGGATTGGATATTCCCTAAGACACAGTATCTGGTCTTTATAAAAATGGGTATCACTGCTAGGCACAGGTCCCTCTGCCCTGATTTGAAGGATGCAATGGCAGCCCATGGCTCTGAGCATCCTTGCAGGAGCCATTTGTTAGGCTGATGTACTGAGTGATGTACTGAGACCCTTGCTTTGCTCTTCTTTAGCAAAAGGGCTGAAACCATTCCCTAACTATATCCAGCCCATGGGCCAATGGCTTCTTCTAAAGGATCCAGGAAACCTCTAACAGAACAAGGTGCCATGTCTAGTCCCATGTATTTTGACACAGATATGGAACTATAGGCTTAGGTGGATGATCTCTTCCAGATTTGTCATGAATTGGTACTATCAGGTATTTACTGCTGCCCTGCAGAAGAACAGAAATCCCCTTCTTTCCCAGAGGTGACACAAAGGATATTGAGCACTCTCCATCCATTCCAGGACAAAGTCACTCTGGTTAGTTTAACTTACTCATGGAGGAGGTTTGCCTTAATCTTTCTGAAATTACTCTGATGACCTCTTGAGACTAAAGAGTGCTTAAACAGTTCCTTGTGCTGGGAACAATGTCTTCCAGAAGGCTGGAAATAACTACACCTGAGAAGTGCAGTTGTTCTGATGTGATTGGCTGTGGCAAGGAAGTGCCATTTTCCAGGCTTAAAAATGCATGTAAGCATCCTTTTAAAATAAAACCTACTACAACATCAAAAAAAAGAGGTTTTTGGTTTTTAGGGATTTTTTAACTTGCATTCAAAATCCACAGCACCTACCTTTTCATTCAGGTTTTGGATGTCAGGGCTTTTGATCATTCTGAGCTGTTGCAGCACACTGCTTGCGTTAAAGACCTGATGGTCCAACATAGTGAGGGCGTCGTTCCTGGTGTACTCTGAGTGTCTTACAGCAGGGGTTGTCCCCCTGGTCCTCTGCTCTGCCAGCAATGATACTTCAGAGTGTTTCCTAATGTTGCTGATGGCCTCTGTACCAACAGAAATAGGGTTTAGTACCAACTGCATTTGGTTGCATTCAGTTTGTGCATTTGCTTGAATCCTGGACAATTGATGAGTGACAGCTGATTCACTGGTGTTTAATTTGGGAAGCAGGGAAGGGCAGGAACTGTCTTTTCCTCAGCCAAGCCTTTTAATCCTTTACTTATCCAGTTGCCAAATAGAAATAGTTATCAATACTCACAAAACCTGCTAAACTAGATGAAAAAATGGTGGATCCTGTGTTATCCACAGGATGCCAAGGTGTTTGAGAAGGCAACAGAATAGTTAGAAGTATGAAGGAGATCCCATTATTGACACTAACTGCTACAGATCTGCATTCATCATTGCAGATCTCATACATTGCTGCCATTGTTGATTGGATAAAAGCTCCTGACATTTATTATGTTTTAGGCAGGAAAACTCTTTCTGCCAGTTGTCATGAAATGATCAGCTGCCTGATTGTGAGTCAGGAAAATAACCATCCTTTCTGCTCAGCATAGCACCCAAGAGTTAAGTGGTCTGCTAGAGTGAGACCAAAATTTATGTTACAAATGGGAATATATGAGGGTTTTTTTGTCTCTGGAAAATCCAGTTTCAGGATTGATGAATTAAAAAACCCCCACTTCCGTGATAAGCTAATAGGCCAGGCTAAAAATGCTTTCCAGCAAGAGTCTTTTTTGGTTAGTGAAAGCTTTTCCTTAAGTAGGCTCAAAAGGGTTGGAGAATATTACATTTTTTGCAGATTAATAGCCTGAGAAAAGGATTCAGGCCCCTTTGCGACACACATAATTTAAAGCTGTTACTGCTGCTGTTGAGGTTTCCCAGATCTCTGGAGAGCCCAGATTTGTGCCCACATTCTTAGGCAGAAATGTGTCCAGAGCCAGAATTGATGTGTCAGCAGTGAAAAAGCATTAGAGGTCTCTGATTAGCATCTCTCTTTGTGCTGGTAACTGCCTCAGTTACAAGTTGAAGTCAAAGACAAGACACTCAAGTCCTGTGTGCTTTGATTCAGGCTCTAAAGCCCTTGGCTGTGCTTTGATTGAAGCTGAACAATGTTTAGTTATCATGTGGAACCGGGGCTATTTATTTATCTTGTAATTCTTGGAAACAATGTACAGTTTAAAGCTAGCTCTTAATACAAAATACCTGGCAAGAGATTGCTGCAACTCCTCATCTAAGCCAGAGATTTTTTTTCTGCGCAACAATTCCATTGCAGGAATATTTCACAGTGGTTCAGCTCTTCATTAAATGGCCTAAAGGCATTTTCCACATTTGGTTTTTGATGGAGCTGTAGAGATTCCAAGTTCCTTTACATTAAACACAGTGTCTTAGCACAGGCTGGATTTACAGCCTAGGAAGCTTCTCTCACTGGCTTACTGCACCTCAGCTGCTGCAAAGGCAGGGGCCAATGCTGGAAACCCATAATTTCATGAGATCTCATAGACTGCAAACATTCTTTTAAGGGCACTTGCATCTTGGTTTTTCCAGTGGTTTTAATTTATCATTAGATATTGATATTTCCAGGTCATCTAGCTGAATGTGTGCCTGTGAGGAGGACTCCAGCTCCTGATCCTCTGCACAGAGACACAGGCAGGAGCTCATTCTCTGTGTGTGTCTAGGGCACGAGTGCCAGATGTGCCCCAGATGGTGAATCTGCCCCAGCAAAAAGGAGAGGAAAAAGCAGAACCATATATAGAATATGCTGCTGGTCTGAAAGGAAGATGGACTGAGGAGTCAGTCTCTCTCCTGGGTATCAGAAAAGCTGTTTATCTTGAGGGAAATGTTATTTTTGTGCTATTATATGCTTGGTAGCAGAACCAATGAATATTTGTGGCCTTGATAGGAAATTCATCTTAAATTCAAGGTCTTCCCCTCCCCACACTCCCATGAGCTTTTTATAGGGCTGTTTATCTGTCTCCAGAGGCCAAAAGATTAAGTGGGTTTGGAATGTGACCAGAGAGCACCATGGATGCTTCAGCTCTGTGTCCACTGGCCTCCCTGGGATTTATTGTTTCTTTGCCTTTCTGCCTTTCTGTGTGCAAGGCTCAGCTGAATTGAGAAGTGGAGCCTGGGAGAGCTCTGCTGGCTGCTTGCAGAGGAGCTGCCCCAGGGGGCTGCCAAATGCAACAGGGCACGGGAGCCCTAAACCTCTGTTAATCCTTCTTTTCCTCTCTCCCATTCCCTCCACTTTGCATTTTGTTGACTTTTCCTTCTTTTTTCTTTTTCCTTTGTTTTTATTTAAAAAACAAACAAAAAACAAAACAAAAAAAATTTTAAATCCAAACCAAAACAAAACCCCAACTTGCCTGGGCCAAGTTTTTCTTGCCTGAATGAAACAGAGGAACTGTAAGTGGGAGTGCATTGCTTGTGTCTTCTGTGGTGAGCACCCTATCTTCTGGGGGTTCATATCTTGGCAGCCATCTCTTTGGAGAGAATTCTGCTGACCATCTCCTGCCACTGTGGGTGATGCAGCATCTGTCTAAGATCCCTGCCTGATATAGCTCCATTTTTCTCCAGAAACCAGTGTGGGACATCATCATTACAGCTATTAGCAGCTGATGGAGACTATGCTTAGTTCACAGAGGATGTAATTCTTTCAAAAATGCCAAGGAGCTCAGTTCTGCTTTCACATTTTTTGATGAGGGAGAGCTACTTCTGTCCCACATGAAGTCAAGTATTTTCCCATGAGAACACTAGGAAGCTGCACTATGACACAATGCTTTAATTAAATAAACTGTTCCTGTACAAGATTCTTTGAGTATTCCTATGAGCAAGAGGAGTCAAATGTGGTGGGGGATTCCTTTGCTGTTCCATTGCATGTGAGTCTGTACTGTGAAACTGGGTTTCTTTTATATCCTGATGTAAGCATTTGGATTTTTGAGACTTCTGACTGATGTGACCCTGGCACATGCATCTGAAATTTGGGATGCCAGAAATCACTGCATTTTAAGACAAAAGAAAATTTGGAAAGTCAGTATAAAATGTTATTAATGTCAACATTTTTGTGCTACCATAGGAAGCGAAAGGATCTTTTGAAATGTTGTATGGTTTAATGATGAGAAAGCATTCCAAAATTTCAGGGAAAATGTCCACCCATTTTAATTCATTGCTGACTTACCTTTGAAGTTCAAGTACTGAAAACTTTGATGCAGATGTATTTTTTGTTGTAGAAGTTCAAACACTAGGTTGGCTTCTTCTACTATATCTTCTATGCTCTTGTTAAGGTCAGGAAAGTCAAAGGGTGAACTGTGAAGGGGATCCATCTGTGCAACTTTTTGTCTGAAGGGGATAGGACAGTTATGCAGAAGTCAGACCAGATTGTTCTTAAACTAGAACTGAGTTACACAATATTTTAGAGGGCAAGAGATACATTTATAAATAAGCAAAAACATTTAATTATATGACTTATTTAGAAAACCTTTAGTATTAACTGGAAAATTCCAGCATTTAAGTATATGTCTCTATGGGTTAGGCATATATTAAGGATTATTTTGTTCATAGATCTATTGAAAACAGTGACTCAGTAGACCAGCATCTGTGTGCTAATCAGAAGTGGGATGGCTGGTGGAGGCTGGGGGAAGACAGATTCTCAGCTAAGGGATTTTTCCAGGAGCAACCTAGCCCTTACTGAAGGTAGCCCAGAAAATCCCTGATGCCTGAAAGGGCCTCCGGTGAAAGGACAGGATGTCTGAGAATGCGTTCAGTTTCAGAAATGGCATCTTCAAAGGCTTTGAAGCGCATGTCACAGCTGGGCATTCGTCCTCCTTTATCTTCCAGCTTTGCTGCAAACCTCATTAAGCCCTGCACAGTCTGAGCCAGAGCAGCAATTTCAGCATCCCACTGATCAAAACAAAGATGGCACTGAGGGCAGGAGGGAAAGTCCTTCCCAAAGCCGCGGGCGCACTGGTCGCAGAGCCGGCCGGTGACACCAGCCCGGCAGTTACACGCGCCCGTGGCTTTGTCACACGTGGGCTGGTGGGTCCCCTCCAGGTTACACTCACATGCTGCAAGAAAGGAACAGCAGGTTACATCCAGTTGTTCCTCTTCTTTGGGATTAATGCATGAAAAAGACACTTTTCAAGATAATAAAAGCAAAGCAGTGTTTGAGTTAGAGCAAGGTGGACTGCACAGTAGTGGCTCTTCATCTCTATCTTAACCATTGAAATAACAATATAGGTAAACAACATAAACACTTGTCCATCTCATACACACAAACATATGAATGCCCTGTTTCCTCTGTGAATATAAAAGGTAAACATTTATGTTGAGGCAGTTCCTAATCCAGTTGTCCCACACAATAATATACTTACAAACACAGTGCAGCTGGGGATTGCCAAAGTAGTTTTCCTCACATTCATTACAGTATCTTCCACTGTAACCTGGCTTACATGGGCACTGGCCTGTAAGCTGTGAAGACAGATAGGGTTGAATAACTTCCAGCAGAGCCATAGGGCTGGATATACATTATTTCAGCTGTACAAGAGCTGCAGCAACACTGCTTGCTCACAGTCTTTGAGCACCATGGTTTACACAGTATTGGCCCAGCTTTTCTACCTTTCTCCTGAAGGTCCTGAAAACAAAATGCACTCTGAGAAATGGCTTTGCTTTACTAATGTTGTATGATCCAATCTACTGATGCTGTTTGAGAACTCATCCTCTGACAATGATCTGAGAGGATTCTTTTCCTTTGCAAAATAATTATTTTTTTATTTTTGCTAGATCTGAGGACTTATCTTAACATTTGAACTTAAACTACACAATACATCAATCGTAACTGAAAACCTTGAGGATATATTATGCATGTTGCCCTAGAAAAAATATTTTGAAATTCAGCTATTAAATTAGACTCCAGGGAATTACAACTCTGATAACCGCTAGTAGTTCTTTGAAGTCAAGAACTAAATTCGCTATAAAAAATAATAAATCTACTGGATAAACTGGAACAAACAGAGAGCATATTGAAAAAAAATGTGCAAGTACATCAGCAAGATTTGAGGATAAGCTCCTGGTGCTCTGAAGTCAATGGCAGAATTGCTGTTGACTCCATGGGACCACAATTTCACCTCTCTGTTCTGAAATGCTGTTTAATTTTTTCTACATTCTAGCCCTGAAATGTGCACAGGAATTAAAATGAGAAAAGGTACTCCAGTAGTACGATATATGAGGCTTGATTAATGTAATGGCCACAGCTGCTACTTTATGAAAATAAACACTTAAAAAATACTCATCAGACTCTTGGGTCCAAGCTTGGATTTCCTTCTTCCCTAAATGCATAGTTATGAGGCAGCTTTTTCCTATGACATCTTTTTACAATGTATTTCTAAGATCCACTTGACAAAAAAAACATGCAAAGAGAGATTGCAAAGCCTCATTATCAGAACAACACTTTTGATTTAATGACTCACAGTGTGATTACACCAACTACAAACGTCCAAATAATTTTTTGGTTTTAGGGAATATGACAAAAAAGCGATCTTCATTTATAAGAGGGTCCCCACTTTGCAATGTCAAAACACCAGCACCTTGATTTCTAGAAAACAGTAATTTTCTTGCCTGGTTGCACTGGTTGCTTTGGGAGTTTTTTGGGTCACAGTCACAGGTCTGACATCCTTTTCCACTGGCCAGGCCCCAGTAGCCAGAGGCACACTGGTCACACGTGGCACCCAGCACATTGGGCAGGCAGGAACAAGCTCCTGTGGCTGGGTCACATAGGCAGGCTGCGTCCCCCCCCGGGCACACGGCAGGCTGAACACCTGCCAGATTGCACCTGCAGCCTGGAAAAAGAGGGACAATTACTACAGCAGACAGAAACACAGACAGCTGATGGACAGTCAGAGCTGGATATAAAGCTTTACTTTTAGTGACCTTGAACATGTTTCATACACATTACCTGTCTTTCTGTAATAACTTATATATGGCTTTGAGAAAACTTATTGTGAATGTTCAACCCTTTTAATACAGGCACAGAAAATGAAGGCTCAGTGTATTTTGAATCTTATTAGAATGCAATGTTAAATATGTTGGGCAAGGATAAGTTGATTTACAGTAGGCATTATCCAGCGTGGGAATCCCCAGTAAGCCAAGTAAGATAAGAAGCCCTCCTAGTGAGGAGCCAAAAGTTCTTGCTTAACAATTTCTAACAGACATTTTCCAAGAATGAACAAGGGATGGACTTGGACTGTATTTTAGAGATTCCCAGAAAAATTGTTTCTTGACTATACTTATAGTTATCTTGGCCATAAAAATTAAATCCTCAGGCACATCTGTGAAAATGAGTTTAGAGAAAAACTGGGAAGAAGTTTGTGCCTTGCTTTTACTTACACTCCTACTCTTCTGTTCAAAGTGCTGAGTTACTGATGTGTCCTCATGGAATCTATTCTATTGTCTGAATGCTCTCACTCTAGCCACTTAATGAAAACAACTGGTAAGGCAGGAAGTGCAGCAAGGGATCGTCTGGTTAACTGAGCTCTAACTGAGCTTAGCTGGCATCAGCCAGCAACATGGATAAACAATTATCACTGATTCCTTTACTTTTGATTCCTTCCTGAATAAGCTGAATGCACATTTATTTTTCTAACAGAGAGTACTGCTTTCATTTCACAAATAAGTATTTCCTAGGAGTGATATTCAGTATGAGAGTTAGTGAGACTTGGATGACAAAGATTTAATAGATGCTATATTAAGTTATTTGTATCATTGATATATTTATATTTAGTAAATAGAGAAATATATTTGTGATTAATATATTTTGCTTTATTTATCTTCTTTAGTTTTGTCCTCCCTCCAAGGTCTAGCCTTTCCCTATAGCCTATTTTAAAAAACATTTTCTTGGTAGTAAAACACAGTTGCAGTGCAGTTACTTACTTTGACAGCTTTGATTGAGGGCTGAGCCAAAGTAACCTGGTTTGCAGAACTGGCAGTTTGCTCCATGGGTGTTGTGTAAACACTTGGTGCATTCCCCAGTGACCCTGTTACAGGACTCTGGGTCTGTCAAATCAATGTTGTTATTGCAGGGACATGGTACACAGTCAAGCCCAGGGCTGCTGGGGTTTTTGTAGAACCCACTAGGACACTTGTCACACTGATTGCCTGTCAGAGGAAGGTAAAAATATTGCTGGCTGATGGATTCAAGTGAAACATGTAATTTCCAGTAATATTATTAAAAGATTCAGACTGTCTGTTCAAATGTATATTTCAAATGGAAAATATCCAGCTGTTTGAGATTATTGCCCTTTAATTCTCTGAACAGTTTAAATTATATCTTCCCCACTGAAATCTGATGCCAAGACACCCTTCTCATCCCAAATTGTTTATACCAAGGAAGTCCTTTCAGTAAGAGCAATTAGGTGCCCCATCACATAACACCTCCAAACATCTTTTTCCATCAAAGTCCATTCAATGGCAGTAGTCAGGGTTAGCCATATTTGCAGGATTTTCCTTGGCCCTTCAAGCAGCATTGGAGGGTGGGGGGTACCCAGGAGTTCAGATGAACTCTGATGCTCTGTCCTTGCTGGCATTACAACTAGTACTGCATTTTGTCTCAATGCCTGCCCTGATCTGGGTGCAGCCTCTGCATCTCAGAAACCATTCTGGGCAGACTGGTGTTTCTGAAACCATGTCCACTGGATCACACTCAGCCAAGGACTCCCTTCATTGTGCTCCTCAGGACCCAGAGCTTTTCTCAATCTCTGAGAAAGTGAGACCACTGCTACAAAGATGATCAAGAGTCTTGCTGGAAAGGAGCAGGAGCAATAAAGTCCAAAACTGAAGAGTGCAGTGATTTGTGAGGACACAAGTCCCCTGGGTGAACACCAACATGAATAATTTTGACCCTACAGCAATTACTCAAGCAAAACCACTCTTGACTTATAAAGAAACCTTGCCTAAGTAAAGATGACAGCATTGGTTTAATTTTCAGCAGTGATTCCCATTAAGCTTTGCTTCCACCAGAGGAGATCTTTCTAATGCCCAAGGGAAAGGAAACATCTTCAGCTTTCCCTTCAGGAATTCAACCTAAGTCAACATGATCTTAGGAAATGAGCAATCAGTTTACTGCAAAAACATCTGCATTTCATACAGCTGAGAGCAGAAACCCCATTTCTAAAATGACTATTTGAACCATGAAGCAGTCACTATAAGGCATAATGTCAAAGAGTTTTCCTCTATATGGAGAAAGACTTTCTCTCATTAGGAAGTCTTATCAGCTCATTTTGATGGCCTAATCATTCCCATTTGGGCTTGCAATGCTTCTTTTTCAGAGGTAACAAGCAACTGCAGTTCTCCCCTCCTTTCCCCACCAGATTAGTGTAATGCTCCTGGAAAGGAGGAGATTTCCAGAGAGTGACATCAGAACAATAAATTACTTCACTGTATCCATAGGTGAACGTCTTTTGAAAACACTAACTGCACAATTCCCATTCTTCCTAGTCAGAACTTAGCCACATAATTTCAGTAAACTCGAGTGCAAACTCTTCTTAGCAGTTTTATTAGCATTACCTCATTGTCATTTCTGAACACTTGAGAGGTGGAGGATGATAATTTTTTTTCTCTTACATTAATTTAAGTAGTATCAAAACCAGTCTTTATTTTGCTTCATACCTGAATATCCCTCGAGACAATTACAGACAAGCTGTGCAGACTGGGAGTCCTGGTAACAGGAATGTGCAAAATACCTATTGCTTGTAGGTGGCCCTGGGCACATGCATGGGTGGCAGGGCTCTCCATCCAGAGGGTTTCCATAATAGCCATCCATGCACCTGCCAAAGCAGTCAACACAAAGCAGGACAAATTGTCAAGTGCTCCATGCAGGTGAATCAATTTACATGTATATATGGAATTTAATATTCCAGATCATTGTAATGTTATCTCCATCAATTGGTAGAGATATTTCAAGCTTCAAATGTGTTCTAAAATGGAAAATCAGAGCTGCATTCTCAAAATCTGAAGCAAAAAGAAAAAGACATATGTTGTCCTTTCAAGAAATGTTTGTGAGGACTTTCACCTACTCTGGAACAATTTTAAACTGAATGATCATTGCTGAGGGGTTTTTGCAAGACAATGGATATATATATATATGCACAATCCAGTCTTCATAGAAACTGAGTAAGGTCACAATGCCCTTGAAGGACACAAAAGAAGGACACAAAAGAAGAAGAACACGCTCAGCAACAGACAGTTCAGGATGTAAAGGCAGACAAGAAAACCACAGCGAGACATATGAAGAAGAAAAACTAACTAAAATTAACTGAAAGATTAAAACACATGCACAGAAGGATTTAACCAATCATGAATTACCTTGAGGAGTGAACAGTAAAACACAGCATAAATATAGTTTGCTTTTTGCAATCAATTGGCTTCACTTGATCACATTGATCATGGTGTGATGTCCCTTTCCTGATCCTCTGCAGATTATGATATGGCATATCACACATGCTCTGCATAAGCAGCTAAAAGCTGCCATAAAAAAATTCTGTATATTTACCTATCAGTACATATATTCATCTATTTCCATCCAGACACACACACAGAGTGGTTGGCATGACAGTAAAAAGTGCTGGCACAGGCAAAAAAGCAATGATTCCTCAAGAGTACTCAGAGAATACTGCATATTTTAGATGCAACATATGTATTGAGCCATGCTGTGTCTGACATGTTCTGCAAACCTGATGGCTCCTTCGAGGTGCTGGTGGCTGTGCTGTAACCCAAACTGGTGGGGGCTTCTGGGGCTCCCTGGGGTCTCAGCCACCCTGCCCACCACTGCTGCCTCCACATCCCAGGCCCCCGCAGGCCTGCAGCTGCAGCAACAACAACACAGAGGTTTCTGGAGCAACCTTAGTCCTTGATCTGTTCTACTATGCCAAATGGGAATACAGCTCTCCATATGTATACAGGCAAGGCTAAAAGACTTGGCTATCTGACTGTCTTTCCCCTGGGGTCTGGAGATCCTGCAAAGCCACAGGGCAAAAAGTGTTTCAGTCTCCCATTTTTAATCTGTTTGCCATCTACACATAAAACAGCCAAACACTGTATTGTCTAAAACCACTGCAGGAAAAGCTCAACAGGTTTCATGAGGAAAACCTCTTAAAAATTAATGACAAGGCATAGTCCAGCCAGACCAAACGAAACAAACCTAATTTCGATGTCCATGTTGAACTGCGATACTGCTGCCAGTGTACAAAACAAAAAAGAGGAGCAGTGCTCTGAATGCAGCTGGAACATGTGGGAAAAGTAATTTTCTGGTGACATGGAACTAATATGACCAGCAAAGAGGGCACATTTACTTAAACTCCTTGAAGGTAATTGCAGGTATTAAAATGAGTATTCAGCAGAATATTCAGCCTCTTGGCTAGCCTCGTGCTGAATTTTAAATTTGAAAGCTGGCAATTTGGAACCTGGCAGGAGTCAGTTTAACCCACACACGGTGCTTTGTGCATGTCTCCAAGTACATGGTGCCGTGGTGTCCATGTCTCAAACGTCTGCTGCAATGCTGGGTGCATGCCCTGCCTGCAGTCCACCCACAGGCATTGCATGCACATTCCCACATGCAATAGGTAATAGTAATGAAATAGGAACCTGACATTCAGCAGTTTTATGTTAATATGTCAATGACCTGTTAAGTGTTCTGCAAACCTGGGGTAATGGCTCAGTGACCTCTTAAGGTCATTGATGCATTTGTAGGCCCCCAGCTAGACAGGCACTGTGCAGATCAGCAGCGTGTGTTGGAGCCTTGCAGCAGCGCCCACGGACTGACCTCTCGCAGTGGCTCCCGGCGGTGAAGCCGCGGCAGTCGAGGCACTCTCCGGTCCGAAGGTCGCACAGCTCCGCATGGCCATTGCAGGGGCAGGGGCGGCAGTGGGGAAAGCCGAAGTAGCCGGGCAGGCAGCGGCTGCAGCGCTGGCCATCCACGCCCCGGCGGCAGGAGCACTGCCCCGTCACCTGGTCACACAGCGTGCTCAGCGAGCCTTGCGGGTGGCACTCGCACGCTGGAAAACACCAAAGCAAAGCTGTGCCCTTAAAGCGTTTCTGCTGTTAAGAAAATTAATTTACAAACACTAGAAGTTTATGTCCAAAAGGGAGACAGAGGAGTCCTTTCTGGCTTTATTCGAATAAAGGGAGAGGCCATGGGACATTCCCCTGAGATCTCTCAAATTTTTAGTATACACAGCCTCCCTTTTATCCTAATTTCCTGGCTGCATTTCCCTCCTCTCTTTCCCCATTGAGAGGTACAGACTCCATGATAGGCCTGATCCCAAAGATTTCCCTCCAATGTATAACCCTCCCTTTTAATTTTTAATTCTTACAGAATTTAGGAGTTTTTCTTCCCCATTGTTTCTTTCATCTCTCAATGTCTAATTTCGTTTATCAGCAAACCTAAAGTTTATTTGTAAAAGCAAATATCTTTTTCCCTTCGTCAATCAGTAGAATCCTTCCCATTGTTTCTTTTATCTCCCAGTGCTAGCTTTATATACCAGCAGACCCACAGCTTGTTTGTAAAGACAAACCTGCTATTCCTCTCACTGCCAACCCATCTCATTGCTGCTCAAAGGCAGCAGGGATGGAAAATTTGTTATTAGAGGAAACATTTTTAATATTGCTTCACATATGATCTAGGATTCAAAGCCCTGAGACATTGGGGTGTGCTGGTGGTCCTGGCAGCGGTGCTGGCTGCAGGGCACTCACCGTAGCAGCCATGGAAGCCGAAGCCATAGCTGCCTGCAGAGCAGGTGTCACAGCAGCGTCCCACGACGTTGGCTTTGCACTGACACTGGCCCCCCAGCTTACTACAGCTGGCATTCAGCGACCCTTGGGGATTGCACTTGCATGCTGGCAAGGGGAAAGAAAATCAAAACAGGTTTGGTTGTCAAGGAGTTTTACTGATCTCATCAGCTTGCAGGTTTCACAATTTAAAATAGATAGGAAAGAGTTTGATTATTCTTCTCAGGGTTCACTACACTGATGATGCCATAGTTTAGATCATTTGATGGTGTAGCATGAATGGTGATGGTATATCAGGCACCAGCACAAGTCTTGGTGTTGCAGTTGCCACATTCAAGGCACTGCCTTCAGCACACATTTGGGGTTGGACAGAAAGGGAGTAGCAAAGTGTAATCCAAATAGAGACATTGTGAAATCTAGAAGGATTTGCTATAAATCTGCATCTAGCTGAAGCACTGCACATAACCTGCAGGCTGTATTTAGTCTGCATCTGTGTACTGTTTGTTTCCTCCTGGACACCTTGGACTAACTTATTGAGTGAAGATGCTCCACTAACCCCCAGAGGATGTTTGCCCAGGATGCTCTGGAAAGCACCAGAAAACCAAAGTGCCAAATTTCATTGGGAGAATCTCATCACTTTAGGAATCAGGCCACAGGAAGTTATCACAGCCCAAGCCTAAATCAGAGGTTCACTGGTTGCACAGCTGTGACCTCATTGCCTGATATTAGAGTGAGGTATCAATGCTAAAAATTGCCCAATCCAAGCAGATGCTATCATGTTGAAGACATTGCTGCTAGGCTCCCTGAAGGAAGTTGGCCACAAAAGTTGCCCAGAAAGGCCCCTCCTGTTACTGGAAGTGCAGACAAGTTCCATTTCTCTGGTCCAAATACTTGGGAATTCCCTGAGCTACTGAGCCCAGCTAATGGTGGGTCCAGGAGGCTGCCCAGGAATTTCAAACCCCACCTGCCACTGCCTTCTTGCTGGAATATCTTCAAGGTATACCTGGTGAATCTCTTCCAGTACACCAACTTATGTACCATCATGTCTGTAATCTTACCAAGGCATTCAGCTAGCCTACAGCATCTAGACAGAGGGCTTAGAAACTTCTCTGTCATTTAACAGCAGCCAGAAAAGAAGGAACATTACTGCCTTGGCCTTATGGTAAAGGCATCTGATTCAAATGTTTTTCAGAAGACACAAAATACTGCCATGGTCCCTCTCATGCTGCTCATGAAGCCCATCAGGAGTGATGAATTCTGAGATTCATGCCACCAAGAGGTGTTTGCAGCCCATGCAGGATTCAGCGGGATATACCCTGCACATCCATGCTGGCCAGCTTCACTTCTACACCACTGCAGGCTCAGAGCTCTACAGTCAACATACCCTACAAACCCAAGGGAAAGCCAGCAACTGCCCAAAAGAGCTGCCTGTGCAGGCTGGTCCTCACCAACGGCGCCGTTGTGGATTCGGGCGGACAGGCTCGCTATGAGCCGCGCACACGCCTCGGGCAGGACGTGGGGCCCAACTTCAGATGCAATCTCAATGCAGTGATACTTCTGGTACTCATCTAAATCCTTTTCACTGCAGAAGTTCTCCACAGATCCAATTCTGGGAATAAGTCCAAGCTTTGTCATTAAGAGAGAAAAGAAAATATTTTTGCTTAGATATATTGAAAACCAGAATTTCCCACATTCTGCTAATGTGCTTTTCATTGGAATGACAGAAGCCTGGAGCATTGGGTTTCCAAATCTGCAGTTGTGCCATTCTGTCATCTAAATTCACATTTATTCTCAAGGTCTAAACATTCCCTGAGTTCTTCAAATAAGAGAGACTGTGTTTAAAATAAGACCTCTGATATACGCTCAGAACTGGTCTTGCCATGCTGTGTTAGTGACTCCAAAGGCAGTGTCTGGCCAAAATTTTTACTTGTATTACTGTGATAGGGAAAAATCAGCTGAAGGTTCTATGTCCAAGTATAGTCAGCCCTTGCCAGGTCCAGTTCTACAGGAATAATAAGAGAAATAGACCTAAAAATATTTTTCAAGAGAAGGACCCAAAACTAACACCCAGTTCCTGACTTGATGAAAACTGGCAAAATATCTGGAACTGATTCCCAGGAAGTACAAGACTAATTTTACTTTTCCAATATAATCCTTAAAAATATCCATGACTCAAACAAATTAGAGATATTTAAAAAAACCTAAGTGATGAGGAGCTGTACAAATTTATGTCCATAGCCCACAGCATCTTATCAGCACATACATATGGACTGTATTCATAATCAATGAGCAACTTGTATGCAACAAGTATGACTTGTATTGCTCCATGAAAATTTAACCAGATACAATTCTGCCTTTCCATGCAAAAATATGCACTGTTTGCATAATGGAGAAAAACAGAAGCTGAATTTCTATTAAAACACACTATACCTTATTTAAAAATACTTCTAATAAGTCTGTAAAAAAAACAGCACTGTGTAGAAATACAACCTCAAGGGACTTGTGACAGAACTACTCACTGAGTCAATCAAGATGAATGATTTTGCCTTTTTGTCAGAGGCAGAGGGCTGGGAAAAATACACATCCACAAAATATTCTGTCCCTGGCTCCAGGCAGACTGGGGTTTGCAGAATTGCAATCCTGTTTAACAGAAATGAAGCACAGTTATAGCCAGGAGTCAGGACAAGGCAAGTTTACTGAATGTTGTGAGCTGTCCCTTCCCTCTGTGCCTGCAAACTGATGCCTGCAGCCTGGAGCAAGCCCTGCTGCTGTGAGGAGCACACCCAGCCCCATGCTTGCAGGCTTTGGGAAAGCTGCAGGACTTCTGCCAGATGATTCTCTAAGTACAATTTAAATTGAGGAGATTAAACTGAAAATGGCAGGTTTCACTGCTTCTAGCAAGGGGGTTTGCAACTCACTGTTCATATTCATCCTTTCCTGTCCCTCTTTGATCAAGACATTGGTCACATACTCTTAGCTTCTCTCTATTCTTTACACAGGTCCAAGCTGAAAAGCTGGTTTTGAAAGTAGACTAGGATAGTGAGTTTAAGTCAATATTTCCTTTCCATTCTGATCTTCACCAGAGCAACCAACCTTAGCTGAATCTCAGGCTGCTCTCCTGGGTTTGGCAAATGTTTGCCAGATTGGGGCATTAGACTCTTCCTTAGACCCTGTGTAGTATTGTGGTGTGCCAGCAACAGAAAAGGCCCCACATGTGTTTCTGATATTCCCACTATCCCACACATGTGTTGCTCTGCAGTGCTTCAGTAAATGATTTCTACACAGAAGATCTACAGGCAAAAAGACAGCAACAGTCAGACCTCTTTGAAGCTGGGAGAGGCAGCTCTTGTGGCTCCTGTGAGAGGACCTTGTTTTTGCAGTGTTGATCTGACAAGATACCAGCAGGCTGGATGGCAATGCTTGCAAGCCAGTCTTCCAAGATCTATAAACAAAAGACAAAAATTCTGGCTATATTTTGTATCTGAAAAACCTGCTTTCTCTTTGCAAGTGTTAATGAAAGCCATCTGAATCACTGCACACTGCAGTGACAAGACAGACTTTCTCTTTATTCTTTACAGCACTGAAAAACAATGTTATTGTGAAAAATTCATTGTATTTGCAATAGATAATGAAAAGCAGAGACGGAAATGGGACCTCAGCTGGTTCAAATGGAAACAGCTCTGTTAGAGTCATTGGAGTTGTTTCTTTTCTTAGCACAGTGTTTTTCTGGAGATATCCTTCATTAGCTGCCTTCTCACACATCTAATAAGAAATAGTAAACATAAAAGACTTTGTATCAAATGTATTTAAAACCCAACTCTTCAATCCTTAGAGAGAAAAGGCTAGCCCACTGAAAAAATTGTTCCAATGTTTTAAAATACTGGGAGATTGTTTTGCCTCAGAGTGCTAGTCAGAGAACAGAACACAACAGACAACAGGAAAATCTTGAGGTATGGGACTGTCCCAGAGAATTGCAAAAAAGTAAGGAGTATACAAAAGCTGGTACCAATAAAACGCTTTCATGTGTTTTTGAAGACATGGGTAAGGACCTGAGTTTAACCAGATTCAGATTAACAGATTTCCCTAGACATGCCATCATCATTAAGAAATCTTCTCCAGGCAAAAAATAGTAATTTTTGCTATTTTCCTACAATTTTCACACATCTCAGAGTCCAGATGGAACAACTGGGAAGCAGGATGCCTGCAAAAGGCCTGGATAAATATCTATGCAGATGACTCCTGCCTGTACACACTTTACTGCCCAAAAAACCCAGCTAGGAATACAGGATGCTTGTCTAAAAGGATCTGCATTTTCCATGTGTTTGATCTTTGAGTAATAGCCTAGTCCAAGTAAAGCTGCCAAAAGAGAAATACTCAGAAGATGAAATATTGGCCCATGCTTAGAAAAGACTTCTAATGGAGATTTTTCATATTTGAGTGGAAAGGGTTAAGGGGGTCACTGGAGAACCTGTTAGTTGGTTCGTAAGGCAATTTGTTACTGGGTGAAAAACCAAGCAATTTCAATTTTAGATATAAAGAATAGGACAAGTTGCTCATCCTATTATTCACAAAGTAGACCCTGCACCTATGACAACACCACAAGACACACACGACATCACAAGTACCTCAGGCTCATAGCGAACGGTGATATCAAAGTCCATGGCAAAGGGAACGTTGCTGATGGCAAATCTGAGCCCAGCTCCGCTGGGGACGCGGGCGAAGCCGTGTCCTGTCCAGGTGACAGCCCGGCCAGCGCTGGGCGGCCGGAACACCACGGCCAGATCCGGGTCCTGTCCAAACTGCATCGCACCCTGCAGAGACACACTGGCATCTTCAACAACACACAGAGTCAAATTACAACTGAAACAAAGTCAGAAAAAAGAAAGGAAATATTTTTGCCACATTGTTTACTTATTTTAGTTATCAGTCTCATTTTCCAAACAAGCTTGAGATTGACAGTCAAAGAACTCTCCCAAAGGTAGGATATTTAGGGACACATGTAAAGGAAAGATTCCTATAACTTTGCAGCAACAGCAATAAGAGAGACTAGAATAATCCACTCATCTCTGAATATTTGGCACCTCCAAACATTCACATTGCAAACCTTAAACGGAGTAAGCCTGATTTCATACATAGCTGAACCATTCCATTGTAAGCTAGATGCATAAATATCAGTCCTTACAATGGCAGCACTTAAGTGCAGGAGGTACCATGCTAATGTCTTGGCAAACTTGTTGAAAATGTCTTGCAACCAAAAAAAAATTTACCTTTCATAAGGCCTTTCTCTTCCAAAAATTAATGGAAATGAGTCTACAAAGGCACCGGACACAGCAGAGCAAGCCTGTCACTGTGAATAATAAAATGTCCGACCCAACTGTCTACCAAAATATTGATTTGCATCATGATTGAAATGTCTAAGACTGCAAATCCCATGTGCTCAGACATTTCTTTGACCTTTGTTACAAAATAAAATTTTAGTATTTGGTGTAAACTTGAGTAACTACTCAAGTACTAATTTACCTGTTCCAGTCCAGATTTCCTTACTGTTCGTTTCTTGTTCCTGTTTAACACAATCTTTCCATTTTCAATCATGAACTCATAGCCTTTCTTCTGGAAGTAAATGTCACACCTTGGAAGAGTGCTTGGCTGAACCTATGAAGTATCAAAAGAGGAGCAGCACTGTCTCAACAATGTTGAAGGGTGGTAAGCAAGTAAATGAAAACCCACATTCTTAAAACAAGATCTATTCTCTCTGGGAGAAACTCTAAACTGTGGCTCAACAGCTGCTGGAAATCTTTTTCCCTCACTCCTTTAAAATTAACTTGCACTTTTCCCTCATAAGCTATGTCCCAGACATCTGTTTTCCATTTAATTATTGGACTGTAGGATAATTGCTGATTGTGATTATCGCTAAATATTTGTGGATGCAACATGCAAATAAACATTTTTTTATTATTCTTTATCTATAGTTTCTATGCATGTCAGAGAAAAAATGTTAGCAAAAGCATAGACAGAGGAAGGGGTGCATTCCAGGCTTGCAGTCAGCATGGGGAACAACTACCCCCATGTTGAAGGGGGAAAAAAAATTAATTTTTCTAAAGGCATTACAGATGGATGCCAAATTCTTGAGGAAATTAGGCTACAATCAATGCCGTTATATAAGGCAGCAGGAATTAGTCCAATGGAGCAGAGAGTAATTTGATTCTTCCCTTGTTGGAGATTTCCAGAAATAAAACATTTCATGAGAGCTATTGGCAACTCAAATACTTTACTCTAATTTAAATAATTAATTTTATTTCTCTGATTCATGATAGACCAGCCTGCACTTAAGAAGCAACAAGGGCAGCTCTGCAGGGCATACCATGCTGTAGTGACTGTCCCTTTTTAACAGCCACAGTTAGGGAATAGTCATGTCCATGACAAACAAAGACAAACTGACAATGTCCATGGGGCTTGTTTTGCATTTTCCTGCTAAAGAGCTGCTCCCCAAGCAAGGGCTCTCCTCCTCAGCCTCAGCTCCCATGTCATCACCACAATGATCCCCTCTCAGTACAACCCCCAAAAAGCCAAACACCTACCAGGGCTGCAGAGCCAGAAAGGGGCCTTGCATGCTCAGCTTCATAAATATAATAGTCCAGGGGCAGAAAGAAGAATCCTGGAGCTGGCTCGTTGCACTGGCGGCTCACGATGTTGGGCAGACACTCGCACTGACCGTCCTTCCGCGAGCACCTAGGGAGCAGTTGGAAAAGGGAGGACATCAGCTGGCACAGCTGGGTCCTCACAGCATGAGGGCAGCTCACACCCACCCTTGTTCTACCTTTGCTTAATTTCTCCCATTGATGGATTACTTCCATTACTAAACTTCCTATCACCCACCTCCTCTGTTTCTGATGCAATGCTACTTTTCCATGACTTCAGAGTTCACAACCTCCTTAGTCTTTTCTGTTCCATACCTTTAGCACTGATCCTTTTGTTTCCTGAGCATCTGTTACTGTCTATTACTGTATAATTTCTTGTATATTTTTCTATAAGAATCACTATATCATGATTCTTAATAATCTGTCACCCACAATTCTGGAGGCAGGACATGAGATCAGAAGGACCTTTGATGTGATATTGAATGTTTTCATATGCTTACATGTATATTTAATGCATCAAGTGATTTACCTGCTCACAAGGAGCTGCTCTACAGCATGGGACTGTATGCTCCTCTGTCTGAAGCCTAACAGCAGTAGTGAAAACCCCTGCCCAACAGATTTTTGGAGGAGTCCAAATGAAACCAACCTTTCTTCTAAAATTATATATTTTGAATAGGACCCAGAAAAAAAATATCCAGCATTTAAGGTAGGAAGCTAAGTTAAAAATCTCACCTCTGACTTCTAATTTCTAATAATATTAGGGCTTCTGGTTCTCTCAAGGCATATGTTTTGTATTTCATATTAAACACTTCTAGGCTCAACCAGATTTAAGGTTGGCTTCAAATGAAATAGGTAAATCCCGTTACCACAAATAAATTTCCAAGATCCCCACCCAAATTTACACTGTTTGTATATTATGAAATTCCATCTACATTCTATTTTCCTATCTGTACTGTGACTGTATTAACCTAACCAGAAAGTCTAGCCTAAGAGTTTATAAAAATTAAACTCAAGAAAAAACTTGAAGAACTTTAACTTACAAATTATTCTGTGATCCACCAATATCACAGTCACATGGAGAACAGCCATACAAGCTGTTGCCAAGACCCCAGTATCCTGCCTGGTATAAAAAGAAAGGTTCTTTTATGGCAAATGTTTAAGTATGCAAAGCAAAACAAAACTCGTTCTGCTGGATGAACAATGGAGCACTACTGTGCTTGGCCATGGGAGATTGTTCCTCTTACTGGGTAGCAGGGGTGCTCAGCCACTGCAAGAGGCAGATATTTACCCACTTGTACTAGCAAATTGCTCTGTAAACATCTAAGATGGATCAAGGACATAATTTTGCATTTCCTTTCTGGGAGTGCTCCTCCCCCTGCAATTTAATTGCACAAATATTTGGGAGCAGTGAAAGAAAAGCAGACATGTCAATGCTAATTGGGAGCATACAGCTATAAAATGATTTTGAATTTTAACTAATTGTTTACTTTTCTGGCAATGAAAAGGTGTGAGATGGGTGAGGAGACTTCCACAACCACATGCAGAAGTGAAACCAAAAACTGAGTACATACAAGGCATCTTTCACAGCGCTGCCCTGTTGTGAACCTCTGGCAGAGGCACTCTCCCGTGGCAGGATCACAGACGGAGAAGGGCAAAGTGCCCAAGGGATTGCAGTTGCAGGCTGCAGGGACAGAAAAGTGCAGTTACCTCTGCAGGGCCCAGTGACAGCCAGGACTGGCATTTTCATTAGATGTGGCATCAGCATGACAGGCAGTCTCCATCCTCCACACAGACACTCTGAATGTGCCCCTGCACCCTCCAGACTACACTTGGAAATGCACAATTTCCTCGGTGGGTGCCTCTCTGGGGGGAGCAGAGTCTCTGGCAGAAGGCCTCAGCAGTGTTTTTGCCAAGGGCTGTGTGCTGATCTGCACTGCAGTCCTTGTGTGTGGCTGAGCACCTGGTGCTGGCATAACGTGCCCACAAACCCATGGTGCACCTGGGCAGGGCTGGGATGTGCTTTCACCAAGCCTTTCTCAGAGGAATGGTTGGCTGGAAGTTCTTTTGGCAAGGCAGCAGCTCCTGTCATCTCAATATTCCTTTTCAATTAAGTTGCATATTTAATAATCCTTCTATTAACAATAGCCTAATCTGTTATTAATATAACAGATACTATCCATATACTATTAAAATAACAGATACTATGCATATACTATTAATATAACAGATTACTATGCATTCTGAAAGTGATTTTGCATTGTTTCAGTCTTGGACGCTGCACCACAAACCTTGAATTTTCTTGACGTTAAATTACAGTAGACAACTGGCTATTTTGTGACTCAAGTAGAGCATTAGTGTGTGGATCTGTGCATTCAACTACCTCCCTGCCCCAAAAAGGCTTTGGAAAGGAGACCGGCAGGGATGTTTTACTTACGCTGGCAGCCCAGGGGGTCGCTGCTGCTCAGTCCGTAGTAGTTTGCCTTGCACTTGTCGCAGCGAGCGCCCTCCACGTTGTCCTTGCAGGGGCAGCGCCCCGCCACCGTGCCCAGCGCGGGCTCCGTGCGGCTCTCGCACACAGCCCCGGGCAGGGTCCCCGCGGGGTCACAGCTGCACGCTGCACGCAGGGCCAGGGACACACGCAAAACAGCACAGGTAGGTGTAAGCATGAAAATGCAATTACAGAGCTGCTGGTGATCTGCCCTTGCCTCCTTAAGGACTTTTCATGCCAGTCAATTGCTGCAATTAAATAATACTCGGAGTGTTTTCTCCATTCTATGTTAATAATGAATTTAGGTCATCTTTCAGAAGAAGAGCTTTCACGTCTGAAAGATTATTTTTCTTGCATATAGCAGGTATCTAGTAAAAGTTATTTACTCCTCCCATCATTTTGGAGCCTCTTCTGTAATCACTGAAGCAACATCACTATTGCTATTCATATTTATATTGACCTTGTTCAAGAAAAATGATAGCTTCACTGGATTTCTAAGCTCTGTCTAGCAAGGAGTTGGAATATGCAGCTCTTTTCACAATGAAGTTTGGAGGATACTGTCATGCAGCTACTTAGTAGGGCAGTTTGGATATTATAGGTTTGGTAACATTTTTACATCCATGTGGACATTTAAGCATGGGGATGGCCATAGGGCTCAGAGCAAAGGGAACCAGAACTGATAGTACAGGGATAAAATGTTTCTAAAATCATGGGATATTCAGGGGAGCTGGAAAGAAAGGTTGGGCGTGGTAGGCCCTGGGAAAATGTTAGGCTTTACTGGATCATGCAAAACTACACCTGTATAATCATTTAATGACTATGATAAATTATATGATTGTTATATGATAAATGATATGATTGTTAAATGCAATGATTGTTTGGTAATTGGATATAATTATTGTTTAATTGTAACAAGAATCATGAGAAATTATGTTTGGAGGGTTTGATGGAAATTACAAGAATCCATGCTTGGATGAAATCAATGTATACAATAAAACAATATAAATGTAATCATTAATATGTAGTTATATAATGATAAGGGAATAAAAACATGTTCATCCCGAACCCATGTCAGGTCAGGTTTGGGTCTGTACCCCTGACACCCAGAGCTCTTCAATAAAAGCACCTGCATACAATCATTATGAGTTCCTGAGCACTAACAGACAGCCCTGGTTTGAGTCACCCATGCAGAAGTTAAAGGGGAGGCTTACGGAGGCACGGCCGAGGGTCTGAGATGGCTTTGAGCGGGTCCT
Organism: Ammospiza nelsoni; assembly: GCF_027579445.1. Classification (NCBI taxonomy): domain Eukaryota; kingdom Metazoa; phylum Chordata; class Aves; order Passeriformes; family Passerellidae; genus Ammospiza; species Ammospiza nelsoni. The sequence continues at coordinate 14,865,596 of NC_080637.1, forward strand.
GGTAGAAGGAAGGTTTGCAGGTGTCGCAGTGCTGGCCGGTGGTGTTGTCCTGGCAGTCCTCACAAACGCCACCGCTGACCCCACCGCTGGCCTGGTACACGGCCATGTCAAAGTGGCACCTGCTGGAGTGGCTGTTGCAGTTACAACCTGAAACCAAAGCAAACAGGGGGTGTTTCACACCATGGAAATGCTGTGCTCTGGCCACAGTGCTGTCTACACTTTACACAGAGTTACTGGTTACTTGTATGATTCCAGTGCCCAGCAAGATTATTCCCAGGCCTTGTGTGTTACAGCTGGGGGAAAAAAATTGGATTTTTCAGACAGAACTGTATCCTAAACTTGGAAATGCAGGAGAGTGTGCCTGATATGCAGGGGGGAACACTGCTCTGCTGAAGAAATCTCTAGCTGAATATTTGTTACCGATCCTAATATATTATTCTTGTGTATACTGCATTACGCATTATTGTGGAAATGAATAATTTAGCCTTGTCTAAATTCTTTCACTCATGTGAAAAACACTGTGCAAACCAATGAAATATCTTTTTTGCATTAGCTGTTTTTTCCCCTCTTTGTTGTTTTGGTTTTTTTTTTTTTTTTTTCTGTATGAAGAAAAAGAACATGAAACAGCTCTTCCTCTTGCAGGATAATACAGCACCTGTGGATGCAGGAATCTGTTTTTCTGGATGAGGTATGAAAAAGTCTCCCACCCAGAAACTTGGCCACCCCATTATGGATTGGACTAGGATTGTGCCACACCCACTCCTGGCTATTAAAAATGAAAATATCATGTTTGAGTTACGTTTGCAAGCATTATCTTGTGTCCCTTCAGCTGGCCTCCAGGGAGCATCATGGTAGAAATCTTTACATCTTTCACAAGAGAAACCTTCAGTGTTATGGTGGCAGATACATCTCCCATGGACCTGTAATGTGGTGAGAACAGAGAGCAGATAAGGTGACAAAAAAGAGGGAGAGGAGAGGAGAGGAGAGGAGAGGAGAGGAGAGGAGAGGAGAGGAGAGGAGAGGAGAGGAGAGGAGAGGAGAGGAGAGGAGAGGAGAGGAGAGGAGAGGAGAGGAGAGGAGAGGAGAGGAGAGGAGAGGAGAGGAGAGGAGAGGAGAGGAGAGGAGAGGAGAGGAGAGGAGAGGAGAGGAGAGGAGAGGAGAGGAGAGGAGAGGAGAGGAGAGGAGAGGAGAGGAGAGGAGAGGAGAGGAGAGGAGAGGAGAGGAGAGGAGAGGAGAGGAGAGGAGAGGAGAGGAGAGGAGAGGAGAGGAGAGGAGAGGAGAGGAATTTGCTTAAGGTATGTCAGCAAGATTAGGAAAATTTGAAGCTCTTTGGCTCCCTCAGCTGACATAATTTTCAATTATTTGAATAAAAGATATGGAGAATACCTCCAAACATTAAAGCCACTGAGCAATATTTAGAAAAAAATTACTTATAGAGATATCAAAGGAGACACCAACATTTTAGATTATTTCTCTCTCTCCCTATATGTCTTCAGATTGTGATACATATTTTCCAGGAGAAAAAACTCATGTTCCCAGAGGGAAAAAACTTGCAATCACATTACTGGAATTTTTAATAATCCATTTTTCACGGGTTAGCTTTGCATTATCAACTATTCTTTGTGCCAATGCCTCCTCTCCCTCCAAGCCCAGCTGGAGTGTGGAATGCACCCAACAAGTGGCCATTCAAGTCTGCACATGCCATAGGCTACTTAATCCATTACATTTGCACCATTACAGCTCTGGAATTCTGCTGCTATTATCAACATGTCTTGTCCCAGTTGCTTTTGAAACACCACAGTAGTGCCAACAAAGACAGCTTCTGTGCATTCCAACCCTGGGTTTTAAAGGAAGAGTCTGCATTGAAACATTTAACAACCAGCAATTGCAAATGGCCAATCCAAAGATTATCAGAGATCTTCCTTCAGCTCCCTCCATCTCTTCCTTCTCACTAAACACCAACTGAGACTCCCCTTTTCAGAGCCAGCGTTAAGGACGCACCATCCCGGACTGATGGAAAACATCTCCCCGGAGGTTCTGCATGGAATCACACTGGCTGGCATGGCCATTGCAAAAGCAGCTGCCCCTCACAACCATCTCATAGATGGCATAGTAGTACTTCTCAAGGGGATCACTGTGCCTCCTCCCAAGCAGAGCATCTCCAAGGGTGTGGAGTTTAGTGAAATTGATCCTTAGGTTTGTCAGTGTAATGAGATCTGGAAGGAAAGAAGAGAGCAGGAGCCCAAGTTCAGGCTAAAATGAACAGTATGAAATCTTCAGCTTGAATCAGTCATGCAAGAATTTTCCTAGAGTGAAGAAATAATGAAAATGATCCACTATTGGCCAAGATCAGTAATGCCTACAGTGGCAGTGCAGGGACCCACTCCTGGCACACAGCTGTCACTATAGGCATTCTACGGTGTTAGCATCCTACTTGGTATGGCTCTGCACTCTCCCAGCCACCGTCTTCATGGGTTCATGTGTACCTCTGGGACTGCTCTCAAAAAGCAGTATGGATTGAGCCTGAATCCAGAGGGAAAGACAGTTTAACTTCCCGGATGTCCCCTGCAGAGCTTTGCTGTTTGCCCCCAGGGCTAGAGAACAAGACTGGCCCATTTCATTTATTAACACAATGTGTCCCTAAGGTCTTTAGGTACCTAATTTTCAACATCATTGACTTACACCAGCTGAGCTGTTGACCCTTTTCAGTGTACAAAACAAAAAATACCAGCAAAGTGTCTCTGGACAAAACATGTAGTGTCCATACCTTGGATATATGGCACATATGGATCTTCTATTTCAAAGCTGGGATCCAAAGCTTTTAAAACAACCTGCAAAACAAATCAATAAAGCTCTAGAGATGAGATGAGCAGCCACCAAAGAGATCGAAGGACAGGCCTCTGCTTTTAACAGACACAGACAAGAGACCTTCAGTTCCACAAATTATTTGAACTCATACAAACAGACACTTGACTGTACCTCGCCTTCAGTGGAGGGCTCGATGTCTGAATATCTTGAATCACAAACAACATCTCCAACACTTTTTGCTGGACCAGTAGAGATGTTGGGGAAAGAAGCTGCACAATCATGTGCAAAATATCTAAACACTTTCCAGGTCTGGCCAAAATCAGTAGAGCGCTCAACCAGCATTGCTGCAGGCCGAAATGTCTGCAAGAAACATTTCAAGAATTCCCTAAGTCAGCATTAATAAGACACCTCAGGGGTTGTTTCATTGATATTCCTCTTTGGAGGACGCTAAAATTTTGTGTTTGGGAGGTATTTTGTATTTGTTACAGGTACTGTGATGGTTAAAAGGGTCTCTGAAAAAGCTCATGAGAACCTCTCTCCAGCAAAAGGAAAAAGTAACATTTCATATAGATATGTGATTACTTTCTAAGTAAGGTACTTTACCACAACAATTAGGAATTTAGTACAAAAAAATTGTAATCATCTGGATCATAATTGATATGCATGAACTGAACTAAATTAAAAGACCAACTGCAGTTCAGATATGTCCCACATTTTTCGAGTGTAATTTTGCAAAGTATTTTTTCAGTTTTAATTCTTGGCTTTATAGAAAATAGGTTTAGAAGGCACACAAATGGGAAGCTGTTCAGTCTATCCTCCTCCCCTAAGGCAGGATCAACTATAATTTAACAATACTTGACAGGAGTTTATCTAACCTGTCCTTACAAACCTCTAAAGATGGAGCTTTCAATGCCTCTCTAAGCAATTTATTCCTGTGGTTAATTAGTGTATAATCTTACACAAAAGCTCTGGTAAAAGATGTACCTTAAAGGTGAGGATAAGATGGCTGAATTGGAATAAAGTTTCTAGGTCCAATCTAATGCTCACATGGTCAATACCTGAAAAGAGAATGAAAATGAAGTGCACAAGGTGTACATTGAAGGGGTTGCTGAGACAGTTTTCCCATGGAGGATTTAAAGATGCCTTTTCCAGCAGAGCAGCTAGACCCTTTAGGGCACCCTCTGTGCACAACCCCATGCAGCTGGACCTCTCTCTCTGGGGCAATACAATGTGCTGCCTTCCTGGCACTGTCACCAGCAATGCTGCATGTCACTGAGACTGCAGGAGGTGGCTGAATGTCCTGCTCACATAATTCAGACTATAAATGATGGTCATGGCAGGGTGTTGGGTTTGTGTGTTTCTATATCCAGTTAGGTTTATTTCTTAAAATCCATTCAAATAATTCACTTATTGCTAAGAAAGAAAAAGAGAACTAATAAAATGAGGTGTTTTCTTCATGCTAAACAGCACTGTTAAACCCTTCTATACTTCCAGATGTGAAATTTGTAATGAGCAGAACTACTGCACCAAACATCTTCCAAAACTGCAACAAATATGGGAAAAAACTCTAGAGGTCACACACTCCCTGCAGAGTTCCAGGAGCTCAGCTGATATCCCCATTGTTCACATCTGCACACACCACCTCAGGACTCCTCCTGACCAGACTGTGCATGAGACTCCATCCCAGAAGAAAGATAGAGAGAACAAGGAAAGCTCCTCTCACAGCTGGCCCACAGCTTTATTTGCAGTGGTGTCCAAAGCCAGTGACAGATCCTTGCTAAACTCCATGAAAAAACAAGGCTTATGGATTTTCAGTTGGATACTCAAAATAGAGGTAACATCTTATTTTTCTATGCCTTAATTTTCAACCAGTGAAATGTTTTTCACATAATCACTGTATGTCAAATAAGACAGAGTAAATGTTATTCCTCCTAGCATGTCTTCCCAGAGAAGCTGTAAGGATACTATTTTCATCAATTCTGGGATTGCACACATCCTCAGCAAGTTGCAGGGGACACCAAGCCTAGTGGCGCTGTTGACACATGTGAAGGATCAGTGACCATCCAGAGGGACCTGGAAAAGCTCAAGATGTGGGGCCATGGGAATCTGATGAGATTTGTCAAAGACAAGTGCAAGGTGCTACAGCTGGGTTAGGACAATCCCCAGAACCAATACAAGCTGGGGGATGAATGGATCCAGAACAGCCCTGCAGAAAAGGAACTTGGGAATATCAGAATAAGGGAGCTCATAGCCAGGCTTTATTTAATTTTTTCCTAAATCATTAGTTCTTAAAAAATAATTTTTTAAAATGAGTATTTGTGTTTTACAGACTGTCTTTACGTTACATCTGTAGGCAAATGTATATTTTGCCCCAAATGAAAACTCTCTGTCAGGGAAGACAGCCAGTGGAAAATACATGGCTTTCATGTATAACCCAGCATTGCCACACATCCTCTGGCCAGCTCTTGGGGGTGCTGAGTTTAAAACTTGACCATAGAAACACAGACTTCCTGAAATCTTATCTTGCTACACACAAATGGGTTTAAATCACTCAGGATTCATCTCTTCATGAAGGCAATTTTGTGAAAGCCAATTATGTAAAGAAATCCCACAGTAACATTTGCAGTAATATTTTCTCTAAGGAACTTACCATTTTCTGACTGCCACCACTTCTTTTTCCTGTCAGGCTCAAACGCTGTGATAACATTTTCTACCATGTGACTGTTATGCTGGGTATAGGGATTATATGGGTATCTGGAATCACAGAGAAAGCACTTCTCTTCAGCCTGGAAAACAAAATGAGCAGAATAAAAGCTTAATTTGGATTCTTCACTAAAAATTAGCTGGATGTCCATATATTTATGCCATTGCAAGGCTAGAACCTGTCTTGCTGCTTTGGATGCCTGGGCTTTTAATCACTCAGGCTTTTCGTATACAAGCCCAAGAGAACCACCATATGCACAAAGCATGCACATAGTAAGGGTTGGTCATGGTCTTCCCCAGGTACTTTATAAAAATTGCACTTTTCATTTGTGGAGAAGGGATCTCAGTAAGACCAGGTACCAGGTAAGTAGTTGGTTTGGGATGACACCACCACCCTGACTGCTGTCTTTTGAAGTGTAGGGGAACTGGGAAAGTTTAAACCAATGCAAAGAGGGAAAATCAGGATATCAATAGGATACAAGTTCAGTACCCATGGCTGGGAGGCTGGAAATGACCCAGAAGGAGATGGGTGGCACACTCAGGATCCACAAAGAACTGGGAATGGTTTTAACATCTTTGCATTATGAAATCACCCATTTGCATTTAAATAAATGAAGATATATAGATTCACATGTATAATTAATGTATTTTAACCACGGTAATTATGTATTACGTTAAGTAATTCTATACTACACTTGACAAATGTATGAAAGCACATTTTAGAAGATGAGTGAAAAATTTAAAAAAGACCCACTCTGTCATCTCATTTCACAAAGCTCTGGTAAGGAGAGTCTGGGTTGTTGAAGCAGTTGGAAGGACCATGCACACTCATACTCTGGTTTTTATAGGCATACAATATGACACTGGGGCAACTTATGTTGAAGGTTGCATGTCCATGTCTGGCAGATCCCACTTGCCTCTGAATTGTGGAGCTTTATACTCTCCTCAACACTGAGTGCCCTGTCTTTTCCTTTCAAAATATATGTAAGTAGTAAATCCAATCATTGAGCTAAAACCCACTTAACCTACATTTTAAAAACAGTAAGACATATTAAAGACTAAAAATTACTTGTAGTGCTGCTTTCCAAACACAAAGCAGTTGAATTTTATTTTTTCCCCATCTGAATCCCAGCTAAATCCTGGCTTTTGGTAGCTTGCCACATTGACTAATACCCACTTTCATGAGTAAGGTTTGCTCTTAAGAAATCTGCCACAGGTCATCAGGAGAGGAGAGGAAGAGCTTTGGTTTACAAGATGTAAGATGCAAAACTTCCTGGTCTGCCTCCAGCAAAGTATTCAAAATGTGCTGGTGAGAAAGCAAATTGAAAGTGAAGTGGCACTCTGATGCACTGGAGGTGCACAACACATTTAAGGCAAGCTGATGGAACAGAGCACATTGACAAAGGGTCTCTCTCTCTCAAGCCCTGCAAAGCAGCAGTTTGTGGTTTTCACCCTCTTCAGGAGACAGCCATCTGGGGTCAAGATATGTTGAAGCAGCATTAAATCACAGGGATTACTGCAGAACAGCTGCTCCTTTTCATGAGTCTGTATTTACATAGTTCAAAGGATAAGTACAGGCAAGTGAACATATTAATTTTTTTATGGCTTTTTGATCTAAAAAAGCAAGAATAAAAGGCAATCATCCACCTTGAGGACCAGAAAGAGGATTCAGGCTATTTTAGCAAATGAAAGAGATATTTACATTTTGCAGCAAACTGTGGATACAATATGCAACCTGGAGCAGTGCTTGGTTCCATGTCCATACTTTACTCTGCAAATGTGTCACAACATTAAGCTAGAAGGTCATAAACTGTAATTATTTTAAATTGATTATAAATTAAGCTGTATTTTAACTTCCTCTTCAGCCTAGGCTGTTATTTAGTGACAATATTTCTATTTGTGACAATTCATTAGCTCATTGGGGCCAAGTCCTCCAGGATGTACAACAGGGAAATCCTCATTTCTGCACACCTTCCATATACCCAGTGGTTCCCCCTCCTCACTGCAGCCAGGGAGTGAGAGGCATCCCTCTGGTCAGCCACATTTTGGATCTGCTGACCCACACACATGGCCAAAGCCTGGACCACAGCATTAGGTCCTCCCTTTTCAGAGGCTGCTTTCTGCTCTCAGCAACACTGGCCTCATTTCAGATCAAAAGAGAGGAGAGTGTATGGTGTGACTCTCTTAACAGGCTGCCCCAGGTCTCAACACCATATGGACATTCCTCTGGAGAAGGCCCTGCAGCCTGTGGGACCCCTCTCACACACACAGACCATGGGCTTCACCTCTGGGGCCTGAGGGGGAAGAGGACTTGCAGAGCAAAGCTCCTTCAGAAATCCCTGTGCTCCATCCCTGTGCATCTCAGGGATGGGGATGCTTCTCCCCCTTGAGAAGATACACATCACTGTGGAGGCTGTTTGCTGCCAAACCCTCCATATGTGCTGCAGTGAGGCACAGCCTCCCACCAGACTTGGTGTCACACTGTCTGATAATTATTCAGATAACTCCCACAGGAACTTCCCAGTCTGGGCAAATTCCCTATACAGATGAGAATAAGGTTAGTAGAGGATATGGTTAGCAAGTGGAGTTCAATTTATTAAAAAGGAAAGAGCAGACCAACCTCCAGGTAGCCTATAATGCAGTACTTCTGAGGCCTGCTCATGCCACAGGTTGACGAGGCTGTCAGTCGCTTGCTGCGGCCCTGGAGGAGGTCCCCAAGGGCTGGGTGGCAGGACCCAGCCCCACAGTCATGCTGTGCATGCCGGGGCCTTATCAGCACTGAGCATAACAGAAGATCAAAGAAAGATTAAATTGGTTTGTGTAGCCAGCAGTATCCTCCAGACAAAAACAGTTAAATCCCAACACAAGCAGAAAACTCAATTATCCTTTGCCTGTACTCCTTTTGTCCTTACTTATACATTTTTAAAAGAACTTCAGTAATGAACACACCAGCTGCAAAATAATAAAAAAAATAGAGCTAGCATATTGCAAATCTATACTAAAACTTAAATTTTCAGCACGTTGGCATTTTTACTGAAAAGAAATGTGCCATGAGCAATAATTTATTATGCTTCCCACCCTTACATACCATTGCCAGCAATCCTAAAAAAGAGTATTTCAATTGACTCCCTGAATAGAGACAGATTTTAATTAATTCCACTTATTTCTGTTGAAATAAGTGTTCCAAGTTATAATGGTGGAAATGAGACCAGGATTGAGACCAGGATTGATATCAGGGGTCCCCCAAATTTTCTTTTAATTTGCAATGAATCCCTAGTCCAGTGTCAAAACCCTGTCAGACCCCATGAAGTGGTCATTAATAAATTAAAAGAGTAATTCTGAATACTCTGAATAATTGCAGAACTTCTTTGTTTAGCCTGAAACAACTTTCAGTATCTTCCCTATTATATTAAGACTTTCCTTACAGGGCTTTTCCTTTTAAACAAGTTCTGTCCTGAAACTCTGCAAAGGAATGGGTACCTTGGAGGCTATATCCATTCAGCCTTACTTGGCTCAACTTGTTAGAAAAGGTGCAGTTAAAAAACACTACAACTGATACTTGAAGATCCCACAAAACACCAGAAATACAACTACCACAGTAAAAATACAGCATTTTACACCAAATTTCAGTCTAGGACTCAGGCTATAATTCAAAAGCAGTGCCTATGTTTAGTTAGCCTGCTCTTTTTAATTATACAAATCCATGATGATTATTCATTAGCAGATGTTGATTGCCCCTTTCAGGACCTGAATCAGACTCAATTACAACATGTGTGTCTTCTTTGTACTTGAAGATATCATATCTCATAGGTCCCTCACTGGCAGGAGAGTGGGGAATAAGGATTCACTGTCAAGTGTTTCTCAATAGCATTTTCTTAAAAGAAGTGCTTTAAGAAAATCTTGGAAAGGTGTGTAAATCATATGATAATATTTCAAATTTGGCCTGAGTCACTGTAGCATCTGTACTTACTGAGGTGTAACAGGATGGCCAGCCCCAGCCTCATGCCTCCCCATCAAACTCTGACTGGTACTGCTGCAAGAGAAAAACTGGTCCATCACTTGGTGCTCTGGCTCACCAGGGCCCACAGGTGTACTCAGAATTGACTGAATTCATTTCAGCCTTCAGTGAAGTGACAGAGATGTAATAAAAATATAATGACTAAAAGGAAACCCTGGCTTTGATTTAGTTGTAGGAAAAAAAAAATCTCATGATGGAAACTTCAGTACTGAAACTGGAATGAAAGCAGAGAAGCACTTCACAAAGGCTTCCAGAGAAGACCTTGAAAACATATTTACACTTAGTATAAAATAGAACTAGAATGCTATCAGCTAAAATACTATGGTATTCAAATTTTAAAAAACCACCTCAATTCTAAGTGGATTCAGCAGGGCTGTTTGCAGAGATCTAGCTCTGTCTCTGGAGATTCTAGTTTGTTTTCATTAATTTAAAAGACAGTCAGAGATGCCACTGAGAAGTGCCTGATGTCAGGTGCTATGAATTTTGTCAGAAACCTATTTGTCAGAATAAATGCATCTTAATGTTTAGTGAAGAAAACCAGGTAATGTCAGCATCAGTGCAAAAAAATTGTACAGGTAAAACTCAGCACAAGTCCAAGAGAGATTGATTGTGACATTATGGCATCCTTCCTATTTACTGGAAGAAAGTGAGACTTGCCAACACAAAACTATTGGAAAAACAAAAGGCAGTCATGGGTATAAAAGATAATCCAGTATCCTGCCACCAAGTAGAACTCCCAAACCAAACCTGCCCCCATCTTTGCATCTTCCACCTCTTTCTCCACCTGTAGGAAGCAGTGAGGCTGGTGCACCCTGAAACAGTTCCAGCTGCTGGGACAACCCTGTATGAGCATGGCCCAAGCACCACTATCCAGCTGTGTTCTTGTTCCTCACACAGCCATCACTGTAGTGAGTGAGCTTAAATGAAATACACCCCCAGAGAAGTGGGAACATAAACAAAATCACTTCAGGTGTTAGAGACTCCATGTGCACCCAGCTCTATGCAGCACACGACACAACAGCTGTACCCAGATGAGCACTTCAGCAACCACTTCAGGCAGTACCTAGATGAGTACTTCAGGCAGGAAAGCTAGCAAGGGTCACCAGGCTTTCATTCTGCTGCAGCTGCTCTCACCTGCCACAATCACAGAGGGCCTGGCATGTGACAGGGAGATGATGCTGCTGAGCATCCATGCAGCTGTGCCTGGCTACAGAGACCTGGCCAAAGATCAACTGTCCGAAGCAAAACTGAGCAAATATTTTCCCTCTCTGCTGGACTTCAAATTTTCTACTCTGTCAGAATAATGGGCAGACTCAGAGATGATTTAAGCTGCAAGCACTGCCACAGCACTGCAGTGAAAAACAGGTGCCCATGGTGAGCAATCTTGGCAGTTACACATCCAATTCCTACCCTAACACTGTGACATGTAACACAAGTGATACTCTCTAAACCTCACTCCCTTTAATGGACAAACAAGGACTAGAAAAACCCCAACAAATTTTGGTTCCATGCTTAACAGGAAAATTAAATACTGAAGAGGTCTTACCTGGGTTCCAGGCAGCCCAGTGTCTCAGCTGGGAATGAGCAGAGCTGAGTGAGGGAAGCAAGCAAAGGAATACCTGTGCACTTCAGCTGGAGAAGACAGCACGTCCCCTGAGGCACCAAGGTGTAGGTGAGAATGAGACCCAGCCTGCAACCTGTCAAAAGCTTGATTTGTGAACTCCTTCTGCTTCTGGCATCAGCAAATATATTCACTGAAAGACAATTGTGACAGGTTAAGTTCATGGCAGAAAAAGTTCATGCAAGTGAAAACAGAAGGCTGGGATTCTTAAAGTGCTGACAAACAACACCTTGTCTGTTGTTTAATTAAACATCTGTTCAGTTGGTCTGGTTTGAAATCAAATATCAAAGTCTTTCTAACTAGTTAGCATCAGAAGTCTAGTGGCCCTGGATTATCTGATCATGGGCTAAAAAGGATTCACACAGCAGGAGTGTCAATGGTCTGAAGGGCTGTTTGGGGTTCTGAGGTGACTGTAAACATGCCTGCCAGACAGCTGTGATTGCACTTGTGTGGACATACTGAGCCAAATCTGAAATAATTCAAACTCTGGATCTTCAGTGTGAGCACTATGTTTTTCTCAATTTAAAGCTGAAGACAACAGGGCAACTTGAGTCATGGCTTTGCATTTCAGCACAAATTTTGCCTGTAACTGTCCCCAGCAGCAAGCACAGGACTGCACTGATGTGTGGGGTACAGCACAGTCACAGGCAACACGGTGATGGAGCAGCTCTGAAATAGGGTCCAACAGCTCATGTGCAGAACTGGCCACTGTTCTCTGGTGTCTGTTGAAACATGTGGCACTGTGATTCCAGTTTTCAGAATGGCAGGTTGCCTTGATACACAATTTTAGAGGGGACATATTAGTTATCAGTTCTCTGACTGTTTGTAAGGCTCAATTCATGACAGTCTGTCAAGCATCATCACACATCCTTAAACAGAAGGTTTTCTACAGGAGCAAAATATGTTTTATAAATTAATCACTGCCTTTTCTTTTGGTTCTTCCTATTCTTTTGGAAAAAATGAAAGGTGTGTTCTTTAATCCTATTGCAATGCTCTGTACTAAGTGTCCTCTGCCATTATTATAATTATTAACTCTAGTGGAAATAATTCTTATACTTAATTTTTTTGAAATTATTTTCCTCAAATGCATGTGGAAATTACTTGTGAGAGACTTTTTTCAGGTTGATTTAATCTGCATTTGGTCTGCACTTATGCATGATTAATTATTGTATAGATGGTTTACACTTAGTGGGTTTTGGTATTAGGAAAAAGACTAAATGATATATTAAGATATTAATTTCACTTTTTATCTGCAAGCAATATATCAAATGTTGCCTGGAAGAGACACATATAACTGAAGAAAGTATTATTACTATTATGCTACTAAATTATAAACTGGTTGACATTTTATTAACGTATTTCATGGGGAATTCAGAATTTGTTACAGAGAAGTTATGTGAGAAGTAAATATCAAGGAAGATTTATTTGCAGAATATAGCCAGTCCTCTGCTCTGATTTATGTAAGACCCCAAGCAAGGAGGTTTTAAACTGCTTGAGGCAGGGATTAAGAAACTTCTTTCTTGCTTCTTTAATCTCTGCACTGGTAAAGGATCTGGATTTATAATGCATCACTTGTCCCATGCTGGCTGGAGGCTAGATAGCACTGGTGTGTGATTTTTCAAGTCATCACAGGTCTGAGGGCTGTCATTGCTTAGGCCCAAGGCATATCCTCAGTACACACAAAGGATGGGAATTGTCAGCACTGCAGCATGTATTCCCTTCCCAGATACCAACCAGCAGTGAGGGAAGGGGCAGGAGTAGAGCCACAACTTCAAAATTTCAATACATTTTTCAAGAAATGAAATTATTTGAGCCTAGCACTATTCTTGCTGTGTGAAAAGTAAGTATTCAATCTAAACAAATAACTTGGGCTTCCTTCATGTCAATGGAGAAAGACAGGGAGAGTTCATCCCACCACCTTCTTGAGGAAGGGATAAATCCTCTTTGGAGGTATCTGCTGCTTTCCTTTGGTCATGAGCAGCCCAGCTCCTTAGTTTAAGACAGATGCTTGTATTTTAAGCAACTGTACTGAGATTAAATATAAAATGTACTGACATGAATCCCATCCATGGCCAAAATCTTGAACAAAATCAAATGGTCTGAAAATCAAAATTATCTTCCTACATTCTCTCTCGCCTCTTTTGTTTCTGTCCTCATTTCTTCAAAACTACATCTTATGCCTAAAATAGAATTTCTCAAAGGCAAAGACTGAGCTTTTTGTGGGTTTGCATACTGGCAGAATGTAGCACTACATAATAAAACCAGAATGAATTGTAAGTTTACAACCAGGTAAGATAAGGGTTTTTTTCTGATAAATCTGATCAGGAGAGAGCTAAGGACAGCAGGGGAATAGGCTACAGATGTGACAGGAGAGAAAGGCTACCCTACCCCTCAGCCTCCTCACCTCCACATCCCACTGGCTGACTGCTCCTCCATATTGTGCACCCTGAAGGAAACAGCTACTTTAAAACTTGTATTTAATAAATATTTTTAAAGAGCTTTTTCACAATTCAAAAGGATGTAAAGTCTATCTGTAATTTATGAGAAGCTTCCTCTTTTTCTTACAGTCACAGCATCCCACAGTGCCCTTCACCTTTAGTGTGCAAGTTTGAAAGCTTTGATTTTTCCGCCACAAACAAGAAACTTAGCTTCAACTCAAATATTATCTCCCTGGCAGGCACAGCATTGATAGTAGTAATCGGCACTAAAGACTGTCCTGGTTTCAGCCAGGACAGGTTAATCTTTTGCAGTAGCTGGGAGGGGACATGGCCAGGATCCTGATACTATTCAATACCAGCTCAGGTCATTGCCAGGGGCAGGAGGTGAGGACTGTCCTTCCTTCAGTGGAGTAAACACGGCAGGGGGAATCCGTCCAGCATTGTTCATTTGTCAAGGAGTCCATGGTGGGCATTTCTGCGGGTGAATCACTCCCTCCTTTGTATACCTCTGTTGCTATTATTGTTGCTCTTACTGTTGGCTTTCTTATCTCACTGCTGTTTCCAGTAAATTGTTCTAATCTCAACCTGTGAGCCCTGCCTTTTGTGACTCCAATTAGAGGGGAGTGAGGGGGAAGCAGCAGTGTGGTTTTAGCAGGAGTACTAAACTGGAGAATAACATTCCTGAAGCAAAACAAATAATAAGACAGTGTATTTATTCTAAAATACCAGTGTGATTTTAAAAGTGCTAGTCAAGCTATATAAGTAGAAAAATAGTTACTCATTTTTTTTTAAAAAAAGGGTTGCAGAGTTACGAGTTGGGAGCTGATTGCAGGCCAGGAGAGTTCTTTGTTAGCTGCATATTGTAACCACCTGTTAAGTGTTGGTCGTTAACCCTCTATTGTTGAGAATTCCCCTTTTTGTATCAGTACCGCCCTGCCTAAAGCCGGGTTGATGGCCCTTCTCAGGAAGAGACAAAGGAGTACACGCAGATAACCTCAGACCCAGAATGCATCGAGAGAGGACCCCCACCAGACTTACCAAAAGACCCCAAAAACAAGGAGCCAACACAGAATTAAGAGATCAAAGTGATGTCTGGACATGAGGAACAGTACAGAGCCTGCAGAGACGCTGAGACCCTTTGCTGCCCCTCGCCCCAAGCAGAGACCTCAGCTGGGGCCAGGACCGCGAGACTGCAAAACCCAGAAGCTGTAGCATGGGGTTTAACCTCCTTGGTTTCTCATGAGGGTGGGTTCTTCAGCTCTGCTCTCTAAAGGACAAAGCTGCACGTTCCTCCTTCTCCAAGCCATTCCTGCCAGCGATGGCAAGACCGGGGACCCGTTGAGCGTCCCAACCTTGAGCTGATCACTTTTAATAAAGGCATTATAAAGGAGAAGAGATCTCCTGCCGTTTTATTTCACCATACGTGTTTAAGATACTAGTTTCATGTTATTTCCCTGCTGGCAGTAGGGCTAGGATGCTGGGAAATCTGTCACACACCTCAATGCAGTCTCATGTTAAGTTTTCTCAGTGAGTTCATGCAGTATAACAGGACAGGACTCTTTCTAAGAACCTTCCATATCAATAAACAACAAATTTTAAATTTTTCATTGCTTTGCTGGCCTATTAGTCAGATATAGTTAGTCTCCCTAAATTGAAGAGGCAAAAAATGTATTATTGCACACAAAAGCATAGAAGAGAGAGCTAGAAAGAAACTGAAAAGAAATATCTTACTACAACCTTAAACATGAAGCTTCTCACTGGAAAGCTTGTTGCACCACAGTATCTGTTAACAGGGCATAACAGTGCTCTTATTCTGCTAATGGTCTTTGTACTGCTGAAAATGCTAAGAAAAGATTGTCCTATTTTTATTTGTCCAAATTTGTGGCCATGTCCTGTTTTATGTCCCTATTATTAGATTTTTCATGCATGTCAGCCTAAATTGTCCTATTTTTCTCTAGGTAAAAGTAAATTATTTTGCAAATGTTGAATTGACGTTGTTTAGAAATTATCTTGAGCTCAGAAAATCTCTCTCGCCCCTGAGGAACCCCTGGATCACTGGCATATAAACATTTTCTTACAAATGCAGAAAACTTTCATACCATGGTCTGTTTGGGAGGTCAGATGTATGTTTGGGGGGTTTTATTGGCAGGAGTCGGGGGGAGCGAATAAACAAAAATCAGAAGCCAAAAGACCACAATTTAAAAATGTATCAAAGGAAAACAGTAAATTCCACAAGCTCGCCCAAAAACCCCTAGGAAATTGAGATCATCAGGTGGAGAACCTGACAGACAGGGGGATGACAGCTTCAGTTTGAAAAGTGCAAACAGCAGAGAGATCATGTCCACTAGAGGACAACAGCAGTGACAGCAGCAGCAAAAGCATTCAGTGCAGAGCTACCAGGGCTCAGTGGTTAGAGGTTCTATGGGAGCCACTGGCTCTAGCCCTTCAGTCAGAAGCACAAAGTGAAATCACCTTTTCCACCCTCCTGGGAAGCACCTGAACTATTGGTCTCTGCAATGAAAGAAATCTGCCCTCATAGTTTCCCTTTATTTTTTTATAAGGACTTCAAAATTAAATGTTATGTCTCAGATGGACATGGAATAAAACAATTTTGGTTCATTTACATTCATTTTGGTTAGTAAAAGTGAGATGGACTGAAATTACCTTTCTCTTTACTTCATTGGCTGTAAGAAATGGTTTCTTTCTCATATAACTGGAAAAATAAGAGTAGCACATAGAAGACAGAACAAGCACATTTAGCTGAAAAAGCTGAAATGAATAAATCTTCAGAAAGATCTGTCTGCATGGAGAAAAAACTGGTAAATGTGATGTTACCAACACCTGTAACAGGCATGGTGTCTGGCTGATCACCACTACAGCATTCTTACACAGCCCCTCTCCTGTGGTCACCCAGGAAGTTCCTGGTTGCAGAAGAATGAGAACAGAGCAGACAGGAGTCAGATGACCTGTAAATATAAATATCCTGGCAATATAAACAGCTAAACTGACATTTTGGAATCTCTTCATTTTCAGTCCTAAATGAGCTTTGATACAAAGGCTTCCAGAGGTATCAGTTGGTGGGAGCATGGTGCTGATAATGCCAAGCTTGTGGGTTGAATCTCCATATGGGCCATCCCTTAAAAGCTGGACTTGATGATCCTTCTGGGTCCCTTCCAACTCAGACTATGCTGATATTCTGTGAAATCTCCCAACATATGCATGCTAATTACCTAAAAGCTTGACAGAATGATAGCTGGACATCAGCTGTTTAGTTTTAACTGTGTCTATCCTGTAACACCCAAATCTGTTCAAACACAGGAAGCATCACACAGAAGTCACACATAAGTGAGAAGAATAATTAGATTTTGTCATGGACCCTAACCATATAACCAACATAACAGTAGCACAGCCAGAACATTGCATGCTAGTAAGTTGGGAACTGGTGTACAGATTAATATATCTTCCCCAGGATCAAGAATATATAAGCCCTGCTTTCTCTCAAGTATTTAATTATACCAGATGGAAGAAAGTGGAAAAAATTTGTCTTACTTCACTTTTCTGATCTTATCTTGTCAAATGGAAGGAAAGTGTTGTCACGACCAGGAAGGAGCAGCTGGGTTCAATGGAAACCCAGCCAAGCACAAAAAATGCCAGCAGCAAAGCTGGGGCAGGAAATACCTCTTGCTTTCAAAAGCCATTATTGAGGCAGTTCCTTTTCATCAGAAGAAGGCAGGAAGCAATGTTTCCCCTGATGACCACCTATGAGGAGGACATTTCAACAACAATTGGTTTGCTCACGCTCCCTGTCCTTTCTCACCAGGTAGTTTGTGACCATTACCCCAAGGTCCTGGCAGCAGGGTCAAGGGAGTGTCTGTGAACCCTGAGCCAGATGGCACCTCAGGATCTCTATATATCTCACAGGATAAGAAGCCTGAGACAGAAAAGGACCAGAACTTTGGGGAAATGAGGATCAATTTGAAGTTGGGGAGAGGGAAGACAAGCAGCTGATTCAGGAACCCTGGCAGCAAAAAGATTTAACATTTTGAAAAGGTCCACAGGTAATCATAGAGACATAGACTGGGCAAGGAAGATGTGAAGAAAGCTGGGCAGGAGATTGCAGAGAACATATTCAAAGTTGAAGCTGAAAGTTGTGGTTTAGACAGATGGGCATGAAAGAAGTGCCACGTGCTAGCAATTCATAAAAGTGTATTGCCATACAGGAACAGATGCTAAAAATGCACCAGGGCAATCCACCCACATGGCTACAGGGTCTCCATTCCCAGAGCAGGCAAATCAGAAACACACTGGCTGTTTGAAGAGTTAGAACGCATTGGACCTACTGAGGTCCACGATAAAGTGCTCACTTAAGAGTATCCTGATCCCTTCAGATTGCCTTGAGGAAGTGTCCTGAAAATTAATTGAAACCTTGGTGATTGCCAGATTATGCTTTGGCTAGATAAAGCTTAATAACCAGTTCTTGTTTTTGCAAGGTTCAGCTCTAACCAATCATATTCAAATTGTTGCAGAAAGCAATAAGCATGATAAAATAAATTTAAAAATCCCTCAGCAATATACTGAGTTAATGTTCTTTATTATAAAAATCAAAATAATATTCTTATAAAGCAAAACCTTCATACCAATTTGTAAAGAGTTCCTTATAATCTGTGTGACCTGCTGGAATATTGTGGGAAAAACTTACAAGAAAACTCAAAAGTCTAATTTCTAATATGTTGGAATAAATCAGCCAAGATTCTTCATGCAGAAAGCCAATTCTTTATTCACAAAGCTCATTTATAGGAAATGACATCTCACCTTTTCGTTAATTTAAAAGGGCTCATATGTTCTGATATTAAAATGGCTCGCTCCTGTGAGCTATTATCTCATTAAGGTTACCACTGGTTACCTATTAGATATGGGATAAGATACATAAAAGACTGATTACAATCAACAAAGCTTATCAAATTTAATCATGTCATTAACACTGGGTTTCACAGTATGAGGAAACAAGAGAATAATGTCCAATGTCTCTTAGGGAAATGGAAATAAATGACCATTTTTTGAAAGTCCAGATAGTTGAAACTGAGGAGAAAGTTCATTAGCTGGAAATGTTGATCTTTGACATCACTGAATGTCCTCCTGGATCCTGGAACAGGGAATAACTAAAGAATTTTGGAACACTATACCATGATGATAAGGCTTTTGTTGGCAAATTGCCTCTGTAGTTTGCAGACACAGATATGTCTTGGCAGTCCTACTTCTGTTCCTGTTCTGGCCACGAAGGCTGCATGGTGATTAGGTTATTTCTCTTCCCACTGGGCCTCATTTTATCAGAGGCAATTGGTGTCTGATCAAATGAACAGGTGACTGTGTCAAACCTGCTGATGATAAAAAACAAGCACACCCTCTCTTCAAGTTAATGAATCAATTAGGCTTTGCTGTTGCACACTCAATTGGGATTTAGATTTGATGATCTTTTTTCCAAATTTCTAATGTAAATAGTGCATTATTCAAAATTATTTGTTGTCTAAATTTCTAATGTACATATTACATTATTTGGATGTTCTTAAGGCACTAAATTCCCCTTATTTCTTTTTTTTATTTGAATGAGATGCATGTCTTTGATTATAAGCATGAAGAAACATCAAGGCAAAACAATACATGTAGTGAACAAGAAACTGACAGCAATCAGGAATAAATCAGGTGCAACAATTAAGAATATTTCAGATAATACACATAATTATTAATACATGTGAAATTAGGTAATTAGGAATCTCTGAAACACTGTACCATCATCACAGAGTCTGTGAACAGCTGACAAACCTCAGTTTAGTGAGGGCTTGGATAATTATTTCCAGTTAATAATTCCCAAGCTCACTCCAAAAACAGGTTCAGCTGTCATATATAAAGGGTCAACTTGCCAAGTCCAAGTGACTTGAATCTAGTTTTGATGCAGAAAACATCTTTATCTGGGTTTACTGGCAAATTCTCCACCCAGGTAGAGCCAAGGCCTGGCCACTGCCCAAGCTCCAACTGGGAGGGGATTCCCTAAACACATTTTAAAACAAGGCTCTTAAGAACAGCAGTTAAGAGTAAAGGCCTTGGGGTTAAAGACTAATCAAGCCATCCATAGATGGATCCCCCCTGTCGTGGTTTGAGAGGAAGTAAGTTTTCTGGGATATGCTGTGGTCACCATTAGGTGTTCAGATTTTAATATTGGCATCTGGTGTGCCTGAGATGGAAGGGTGAAAGAGAGAGAGCACCGAGAGGCATCGGGCAGCGCCCCCCACCCCCCGCCTTCCCCAGGAGACAGAGAGAGCCTGTACCACCTTAAAATTTGATATCAGTGTCCAGCCGCTTGTGGCAGCTTTTAACCCTTTTTCAGACAAGGAAAACTTTGCAGAACATTAACCTTTCCTAGAAGAGAGATAGAGATGAAATGGAAGAAGGAAATGTGCAGGTATGAAGGTCTGGGCAAGTGAAAGATGTCAGGAGAGTAGAGAAGAATCTTAGGTGGAAAGAGATGATGGAGTGGCCTTAGCTGGACTCTTCTTGTTATAGCCATGGACAGAACCATGTTCCTGGTGACACAGAGACTGCATCCAGGGGGAGGCAATGGCTCAGAGCCAAGAGGGTTCAGTGTTGGTACCCCTCGGGCCCAGGGGGTGAAATCTGGGGGGACAGGTGTCCCAAAGGTGAGACTGCTCTTTTTGGAATGGGACAAAGCATCCTTAAAAGGATGACCCTAGAAGCAGCTCTGGTCCCTGTGCAGTGGTGAGAGCACTGGACATGGAAGGAAGAGGTCACAATGGCACATGCTGTCCGGGCAGTGCCACAAGTGACATGGAAACACAGGAGGTTTCAACGGTGTTTCCTGGAGAAGCCTATGGCACAAGAGGAACTCCTCTCTTCTTGATGAACTGGGAATTGATTATCTAAAGGGTGGTGATGGACTGAGAGTTGGTGATTTTGGGGGATAGATGTATTGGAAATTTGGTGGGGGGAGGAGGAAATGTTTTTGGAAAGTTTTCATTTTCCCTGTGTGTTTCTTGTTACTTAGAGTTGTAGTTTAGTTAATAAAGTTTTCTCTTTATTTCTAAGTGGGGGCCTGCTTTGCTTATTCCTGGTCACATCTCACAGCAGATGCCAGGGAGCATATATTTTCATGGGGGCACTGGCATTGTGCCAGCGTCAAACCATGACACCCCCAAAGTTTCCTTCAGGGCAGAGATATTTCAAACACAGCAATCTGCTGGACTGCTTCTGTAATAATAACTGGAAAAAAAAACACATGGCTAGCAGTTTGGAGGAGGCTTTCAATGAAGCTTAGATATTTTCTTGGAACTCTGAAAAATATTTAAAATTATGAGACAGCATTGGGTCAAACCATAGAGTCAGTGCAGGGACTAGCCAGAGTCTGGTCTAAGAGATGCATAAGCAGCTAGAGAACAAAAAAAGAAGGATCCTGAAATGACAGGTGTCTTCTAGATAATAACACAAAAAGATGTTAAAGCATAAAAGAAGCTGGCTGAAAATACAGTAATAACATCTTATGATAATGCCTATTGAAATAAACAGGGCCAGAAGATTTCTTCTCCTTTTTAATGCCTTTATTAAAAGTGATCAGCTCCAGATTGGGCAGCTCCAAAGGGCTGCAATCCCCGTCGTGTCTCCCAGGGCAACTCAGAGGAGGAGGACATCCGCAGCTCTGTCCACTACGGGCAGAACTGAGGGATCCAATCATCGGGGGAGCCTTTCCAGCATGATGTGCCCATCAAATCTTAGTGCTCCCTGCCAAGTCGGCCCCATCTCACCGCCGGGGATCACTCCCTCGGTCAGGGCGAGAGGGAGTCCGAAGGTGTTCCACATCTCTGCAGGCTCAGCACTCGGCTCCTCACGTCCAGACATCACTCCAGTCTCTCAACTCTTATTTGGCTCGTTGTTTTTGGGGTTTCTCCGTGGGTTTGGAGTCGGGGGGAGGGGGGGGGGGGGGGGGGGGTCCCACAAAGCATGCTGGTCCTGGAGTCACTTTGCATAACCCCCCCCTCCAGGTCTCTTCTCCTCACTGTTCGGGAAGGTCCCCACCCTTCAGTGTCTCAGGAGAAGGGCCATTAACTCACCCCAGCCAGGGCTTTTACTAATACAAAAACAACCATTAACGA
The DNA here is from genome assembly GCF_027579445.1 of Ammospiza nelsoni. Taxonomy (NCBI): domain Eukaryota; kingdom Metazoa; phylum Chordata; class Aves; order Passeriformes; family Passerellidae; genus Ammospiza; species Ammospiza nelsoni. Next base: position 14,887,343 of record NC_080637.1, read on the forward strand.
CAACGACCCGTAATTACCACCATTAACGACAACGACCCGTAATTACCATAACACAGGCAGCAGCCCAGCAGTAGTGGTAACTTTTTTTCTCACAGAAAAAAATCAACTGAATTTTTGTTTATAACACCTATTATAAAATCAGTAAATTCACATCATGTAATCAACATATCAGTGGTAACTGTCTTAGGAAGTTGAGATAACACCTTTCTAAACAGTCAGGTACCTATGACAGTAAAATGAAACAAATGAAAACACTAAAACAGCTTACAATCAATACCAGCCATAATGTAGAATCATCACTGACCCTTCTGCATTATCTATGGAACATAAAACAGCAGAGATTGTAACAAGCAATAGAATCTTTGACAAAATGAAGGGTGAACACACTGTACTGTCTTTATCCACAAAGAGGTGTTTATCAGTGTTTCATCACAGCTTTTTTAGTTGGAGTTGTCCTATCTCTCAAAAGAAAACAACTATATATCTTACAATGTAGAAAAGTAAATTTAGCTGTCTTAGATTGCAATGAAGGATGTAACCAGAAGTGTGTCTTGTTATCACCATCAGTTAAAACCAGGTGGAGCAGTGTTCTTTATCTCTCCCATAACCCACCCTCCCTCCAGGAGTTATCTTCTGTTAATGGCCCATTGAGTCTCAAAGCATGAGTGATAAAATTACCTCATCCCATTGTGAAATGCTCCACCCAGGGGGAGGAGCCAAGCATTCCTACCTCCATATAAACTGAGATTTCAAACATCTTAGGCAGCCTTTTTCCACTGGATTCCAAGAGGAAGACCAGACCCTTCTACACCACCACTGGACCTTCAAAGGAAAACTACACCCTTTGACAGGATCACTGCTTCAACAGAACCCCATCTGTCTCTCCAGGAGGACTGCAGCCACCATTTATTTGGACGGCTACCAACAACCTGACCAACAGGGTGTCAGGTTGTGTTCTGACTTTGTCTGCTTGAGCAGTAAAATATTTTTTAAAGAGCTAATTATTTCTAAACTTTAGAGAACTGGTGCAGATCACATTCAAGGTTTACGACTTAGTTAAGAACTTAAAATTGCTGAAAATATTCTTGGAGGAAAAGGAGAGCTGTGAGCTGGGCGCAGGGGCAGGGATAGACAAGATGGCAGCAATGGCCAAGCTGACAACCCCAGCCCCACATGCTCCCCCCGAGGGCGCTCACATTGGTGCCAGGACCCCCCTGGCCCCCCAAGGCAGCCCCATGGGAGCCCCCCTGCCCACAGCAGCCCCCCAGCCCCGTGGGTCTACCCTGCTCCCCAGCAATGACAGCAGAGAGGCCCAAGACTCCAGAGTGGGCCCCAAGATCCCTCAGGTGCTGGAGAAGATCCTGCAGCTCCAGCAGAGCCGCCAGGAGGAGCTGGTGACGGTCCTGGGGGTCTCAGCTGAGGATGAGATGGAGACAGAGCTCCAGGCATCAGCATTGGCCTCCGAGGCTGAGGAGGACACAGGAACATCCAAAAAGGTGAGGAACCAGAAGCGCCGCAACTGCAAGAAGAAGAAGAAGCAGGGGAAGGGAGGGCCCCGGGAGGGGCCCCCAACCCTGACCTGCCCCTGGGTGGACCCCGAGCCCACCCCTTGCAATGTCCCTGAGGTGGAGATTGAGTACGTAACCGAGGAGCCTGAAATCAACAACCCCAACTTCGTGTTCTTCAGGAGGATTTTCAAGGCTTTCAGGCTGACAGACAGGGTGAGGAAGGACAAGGAGAAAGAGCCAGAGTGGGCAGAGCAGGCAGAGAGTGCCGGGGTTCCCCATAAAAAGGGACCCAAGGATGGCACCAGGCGCACTGATGGGGTCAGCTCTGAGGACGAGCAGGAGAAGAAGCAGGAGGCACCCAAGCTGTCCAAGAAGAAGCTGCGGCGCATGAACAGGTTCACAGTGGCCGAGCTGAAACAGCTGGTGGCCCGGCCTGACGTGGTAGAGATGCACGATGTCACCACACAGGACCCCAAGCTCCTGGTGCACCTGAAGGCCACACGGAACTCGGTACCGGTGCCGCGACACTGGTGCTTCAAGAGGAAATACCTGCAAGGCAAGAGGGGCATTGAGAAACCACCCTTTGAGCTGCCCGAGTTCATCAAGCGCACGGGCATCCAGGAAATGCGCGAGGCCCTGCAGGAGAAAGAGGAGCAGAAAATTATGAAGTCCAAGATGCGGGAGAAGGTGCGACCCAAGATGGGCAAGATTGACATTGACTACCAGAAACTCCATGATGCCTTCTTCAAGTGGCAGACCAAGCCCAAACTGACCATCCACGGGGACCTCTACTACGAGGGGAAGGAGTTTGAGACGCGGCTCAAGGAGAAGAAGCCGGGTGTCCTCTCGGACGAGCTGTGGATTGCGCTGGGCATGCCCATGGGGCCAAATGCCCACAAGGTGCCCCCCCCATGGCTGATTGCCATGCAGCGCTACGGACCGCCCCCCTCGTACCCCAACCTCAAAATCCTGGGGCTCAACGCCCCCATCCCTGAGGGGTGCTCTTTTGGGTACCATGCTGGGGGATGGGGGAAGCCCCCCGTGGACGAGATGGGGAAGCCACTTTATGGAGATGTGTTTGGCACCAACATCACCAAGTTCTTGATGAAGGAGGAGGAGGAGGAGATTGACCGCACACCCTGGGGAGAGCTGGAGCCATCAGATGAGGAATCTGAGGAGGAAGAGGAGGAGGAGGAGAGCAATGAAGAGAAACCCAACCAGACAGGGTTCATCACCCCTGCTGACAGTGGGTTGATTACCCCAGGGGGTTTCTCCTCAGTGCCAGCCGGGATGGAGACACCGGAGGTGATCGAGCTCCGCAAGAAGAAAATAGAGGAGGCTATGGATGGGAGTGAGACCCCCCAGCTGTTCACAGTGGTCCCTGAAAAAAGCACAGCGACCATGGGCAGGGCCATGATGGGCTCCACTCACATCTATGACATGTCTGCAGTGGTGGGGCGTAAGGGACCAGTGACAGAGGCACAGAGTGTGGAGGTGGCGCTGGCCCCTGAGGAGCTGGAGCTGGACCCCACAGCCATGACTCAGAAGTATGAGGAGCACGTGCGGGGGCAGCAGGCGCAGGTGGAGAAGGAGGACTTCAGTGACATGGTGGCTGAGCACACCGCCAAGCAGAAGAAACGGAAGGCGCAGCCCCAGGATGCCCATGGGGGGGCCAAGAAGTACAAGGAGTTCAAGTTTTAGGTGTCACCACTGTCCCCTCAGTGTCACCTCTCTGTCATCCTCCTACACTGCCCTCTGTCACCCAGGGCTGTGGTCCAGGTCTTAGAGAGTTTGATGGCACTGTCCTCCATCTTTGTCCCCTGTCCTTGCCCCCAGCCTGTCCCCATTGTTTTGAAAATAAAAGGTGGCATTGCCACCACAAAAAAAAAAAAAAAAAAAAAAAAAAAAAAAATTACATAAAAAGAGTTGAAAGAGCTAGCAGCTCAAAAGCATTGAAGAGCCAAAAATTAGCCTCAGCCCAAGTCCAAGTGGTTCAATAAAGGGCTGTGGCCAAGACATTCCAGAAGTTGTCTCAAAATTGTTTGATGATTATCAATGGATTTTTGATAACTGTTGATGATTTTCTTCAGCAGTTCTTTGTTTCAGGATTCTACAAGCCTGTTTCAGGACCAAAAGGGACTTTCAGAAATATTAAAGAGGAACATCTTCATTCCATGGACTTTCTCCTGAAACTCAGCTGTTTGAACTTGAAGCAATGAACTTTCTTTGCATGGTTTTTTGCATTTTCTTATATTGTAGGATTGTTTTAGTGATATGATAGAATTTTATGTTCTACAGGTGAAGAATTTCCCTGATCATTCCACATCAGCATTTGATGAGGTTTTGATTGGCAATAGATAACCTGTCAAGTGTTTTTTCTTTCCTCTGCATGGGCATAGCAGAGAAAATTACAAACATTTTTCTTTTTAATTTAATTAAAATAAAAAGGGTCATATGTCACAGACATCTTTTATGAAAAATCCTTTCCTTAGGATTTTTCCTCCTGAGAAGCTGAGAGGCCTCAGAAACAAAATGTAAACAAAGATTATCTGCTGCTGTGGAATGCAACAGGTGCATCTGTGATTGGTCTCATAGAGTTGTTTCTAATTAATGACCAATCATAGTGAGCTGGCTTGGACAGAGAGTCCAAGCCACAAGCCTTTGTTATCATTCTTTCTTTTTCTATTCTTAGCTAGCCTTCTGATGAAATCCTTTATTCTATTATTTTAGTATAGTTTTAATGTAATATATATAACAAAATAATAAATCAAGCCTTCTGAAATCCTCATCTCTTCCCTCATCCTAAGACCCCTGTGAACACGGTCACACTTAGCCAACAACATAGTTAATTCATTTGTTTCAAGGCTGCCCCTGAAGCAGCTTGAGGCAGAAAGAAAGCTGCTGTAAAACTCTTTCCAAAATCCCAAGTCCTAAAGTTACCATCACAGTCAGGATTATACTGATCGATGAACCTCTTCTCCCTACATTTGTGCTTTTTTATCATTTTTATGTTAGGTGTCAGTAAAGTAAATCTCTCGATGCTACAATGGACCACCTTCATGATTTGATGGAATGGCAGGCCAAACTTTATCTCCACAAATGAGAAGGATCCCTTGTGGCAACTGCAAAGGGATATGGTTGGGTGCTGTGTGCAACACTGAGGTGAAATTACAGCAAGATGTTGCATTTTTGTACAACAGTGATTTGGAGTGACATTTGTAATTTTGTCTTTACTTTGTTTTGACCCAGGTAAGTAATATATTATGCAAAAATCCATTTTCTCTGAGCCGAAGAGTTCCAATTCTTGACATTCATATGGTGTCTCAGGGAGATATTTGGTCCAGACACCCATCCCTCAGTGGGATTGATAATGAATTGTGAAAAATCTGGAGAGACATTTTCTGGTCTTGGCCAATTGTCTACTGGCAAGCTGACCAAGCAGGTTGAAAATGGCTTTTCTGGAATTGAATAAGACAAACAAATGGTATCCAAGCCTGATGCATTGTCCAAGATCACCCAAACATTGGTTTTTGGTTGACTCATGGGCACCCATTTTTTTCTATTTTTTTTTCTTTTCCCAGTTCCATTCTAGGACAGGCCAAATGTAAGTAAAGTTTCAATGGCCTTATACCTCTTATGAAGTTCTGAATTGTAACATGATCCACACTGCGCTTTTGTTAACTAGGCGCATACCAAAAATTCCCACACTTTTTGCATTGGCATATAAAACCCAAAGTTCACAATCTTCTGTGGGCAAAACACATGATGTCAGAAACTCCCCACAGTCCACATTCGTGTGTCCTCCTATCTGCCTGTGGAGTGGTCAGTGTTTTCTTGTATTCTGTAGACTTTCACATTCTTCACTGAAATCCTCCTAGACTCTGTACCTGTTAAAATACAAGCAAACCCACACTGTCATGTGTCGGGTTCCCCCACCCTCCCCCAGGGACTGGAGGGTTTTCTTAAAATCCTGGAAGTGAAGAATGGGTCTCGATATGAGAAACAAAACATTGATTAATTCTCCTTTGCAAAATTGTATAGAGACATGTAAAATAACAGCATAAGTTGCATTACTAATCATTCTTTAGTTATGGATATGAGGAAAAATGAGAGCAAAACACTGCATGTAGTGAAGAAGAAACTGACAGCAGTTAGGAGTTAATCAGATAATACACACAATCAATAACACTTTATTATATAATTAGTAAGATCTATAACACTGAACTGTCATCGCAGAGTCTGCAATAGCTAATAAGACACAAATCAGTAGAGAATTGGAAAATCATGTCCGAATAATGGTTCTCCAAGCTCACTTTAAAAGTAGGTTCAGCTGTCATATTGATAAGGTCAAATTGCCAAGACAAAGCAACTTGAATCTTATTTTGATGCAGAAAACATATAAATTTGTCATCAATCATCCCATCCAGGTATAGCTAGGGCCTGGTCATAGCCCAAACTCTAAATGGTGGATCTTGACATATTTTTAAACAAGGCTCTTAAGAACAGCATTTATGAGTAAAAACCTTAGCTTCAAAAACGAATCAAACTATCTAGTAGTTGAATTCCTCCAAAGTTTCCTTCAGGACAGAGATTCTTTGAACACAGCAAACCTCTTCTTCAAAGATCTTAAAGTGGTCACAGACAGGATTACAAGTCTGGATTTGGGCACTGAAAGTGTGAAGGTGGAGGAAATACAGCTGAATGAGAGACTGATTACCCAGCACGAAACCCAAAAAAAAGGGAAGAGCTGGACTCTCTACTGGAGTGCTTCTGTAATAATAACTGAAGAAAGCCACAAGACTAGCAGTCGGGATAAAGGAGATGTATAAGCAGCTAGAAAACACAAAAGGAGGATCCTGAAGTGACATGTCTTGTACGTGATCACACAAAGAGATGGTAAAGCATATGAAGGCCAGCTGTAAATACTATAACAATACCTTATAAATAATGCTTATCACAAAAATCAGTGAGTTCATATTATACAATCAATATATTAGCAGCAAATGTTTGAAGGAGTTAATGTAAGGTTTTCTGTGTTGCTGTTTAGGCTGTTTAGGTGTTCTGGAATTCTCAGGGAATTCCCAGGGATGGCCTTGGAGAGCCGACGCTTCAAAGGACGAGGAGAGACTTCTGATCTTGTCTCGGTCTTGGTGTTTATTAATTGTTTATCTAAAAGATTTTCTTTCAGCCCGACAGAGGTCTGCACAGCAAGTCAGCCATGGGCACACTGCGAGCCCCCAGGGCGGTCACTTATCTTTATACTCGAAGTTACGTATACAATATTTATTATTTCTCCCCAATACCTTCTACCCTTATTAACCGGTGCACTTTTAGTAATGACCAATCCCAAAGTGCCACCACCACCACAGAAGATGGAGGCCAAGAAGAAGAAGAAGAAGGACAGGACACGCCCCAATTCCTCCATCTTACTTCTTTAGACCCCCCTGTACCAAAATCCTAAACCCTGTGTTTTACACTTTAACTAACTTATCCCTTCACCATTCACCCAGTGAATTCCTCCCAGTCCTCATATAGGTCTCATCTCCTGTGTAGGATCAAAATCCTGCCACCAGACACTTCTGGCAACATTCCAGGATTCCCGAGCCCCCCAAGGGTGGTCTCGGCCTCTCTGCACCTCCATCCTGAGGTGCTGAGATCCCACAAGTTAAGACAACATTTTTTAAACATTCATGTATTATTAATAACAGATTATAGATTTACATCTATATCATATTTAGAATGGCACTGATTTGCATAGTGGTTTCCTGTTTTACATCTAGGGTATTAATTAGGTTGCATTATATTTCTTGTGAGCTCTGAGCAATATTTGCTTATATGTTTGCATTGTGGCAATGGCTTGTGTGAGGCAGTCCATAGATTAAATGAACGGCTCAGATATCCCTTGTCTTATTTCTGTAAATGTGCCCTCTGGGCTTCCAGTATGTTGGCTTTGCAGGGTTGCTTTTTCTCAATGAACACTTGATTTAAAATTCAAAAAGCCTCTGGTATTTGGATGAAATAAATTTGGTTCTTTCTCTGGATATAGTTGAGCTACATCCTGTGAATCCGTTTCTTCTGCTTGTGTTCCTGTGTAAAACTCTTTTAACTTGCAATAATAGAAGTGACCAGCGGTGGCACTGCAGGAGGAGGTCGGCAGTCTCGATGGTTAAAAAATGGCGTCTGCCACACTACGCATGCTCCGCAACAGGGGGCCGCCATCTTGTACGGCAACTCCCTGCAGGGCGCCGCCATTTTGTCCAAAGAGAGCTCAGTAAGGATGTAAGAGCTCTTGGTACGGCCTTCTGGGTTTAAGACCTGGACGCCCGAGTTTTTACTCAAACTTCAAGGGGGCTGCTGCCCTCCCCAGGACCGCCACTCCCGACGCCATCAGGTTCGCGCATGGGGTCGAGGGAGTTACCCGTGGGCTCCATATCAGTAGTTCGAGTGCCATGGAGCTAGCCTCCCTACCCCGAGGCAGGGCTTTTCCCTCTCCCTCCGTGCAATATTACAAGCGGCCGCAGGTGGCGTGAGCAGTCGGGATCAAGGATGGCACCTACAGTTAACCAGGAAAAATTCCAGAGATAAGATTAATAGCTTTGCATTTTAACAGAATGTCATTAATTACACGGCATGTTCGAAGGAAAACAGCTGCAATCTTATCTCTCTTAGGAGGAAGATAAAAAAGCCGAATATCAACAGAGTCCCAGAGTTCAGAGAAGTTCTTAATTACTCAAAGTAGTAAATTTTTCAATCAAGAATTTAATGTTATCAGAGTCTTTAGTTAAACATCCCTTTTTTTCGGGCACATCTCAACCTGTGTGTCTTTGCAATCTGGACATTACATTTCCCATTATATCTCAATAATCCTGAAGCATAAAGCATACCTGACTTCTGCCGTCAGTTTTTCCTCCTCAGTTCCCCCATTCGGTGATTGTCCAGCAGTCATGCGTCCTGGTTCCACCACTTCAACAGCCTCTAGGGATTTCTGAGTTCCTTTCCTTCCTTTTTTTTCCCCTGGCAATTTTTCCAGTTTCCTTCCAGCTGCTCATTATCTCTGTTTCTTCAGGGAGGTCCCAATCCTGATAGGTGCCCTCCTCACATGGGATCACCACTAAATGTGGATTCTTTTGCTTCTTTTTTTCTGCCAAGGTCGGGATTAAATTGTTAGATGGTATTTCTTGTTTGGACTCAGATGTTTGTAAGTTCTTATCTATATTACAGTCTCACAAGCTGTGAGTCCTACAGCACTTAACTCTCACAAGGTAAAAATGGAGATGTATCTTTCTCTTTACAAGGTCTTTTAAGGAGCAACTGACCAATTAAGAAATGACACCTAAATTATTTTTACTTTTAACCCAATAACCAACCACCTGTGCTCTGCAATGCGGACTTTTTTATCCAATTACACAATACCGCCCAAACCCATGAAGAAGAAGGTAAAGAAGAAGGACCAGCCTCCACCCTAAAACCTCCATCTTGCTTTAAATATATTACTATATTCTATAACCTTAAGCTCTAAGTTTTCCACCATGAGATATTACACACTTCTATTCAAACTACACACTGATAATCCAGTTCTATCATGAATTTTGGAAGCCTTCTCCATGGCCTCAGGTCAAATGTAGTGTTCGCTTGGGTGTCTGTTTGTCAGCACAGAAAGTCTAAAATTCTCAGCAACCAGGGTTCCAACACTAGTAAAGAACTATTATTCCTATTCCCATATCTTTGCCTGAGAGCCCCTTAATTTCAAAAGTTAATAATTTGGAGGGAGGGGGTTTACATTCTCCATTCCAAGGGAGGCTCCTGCCCTCCCTAGCAGACACCTGTCTTTCAAACCAGGACAACCATTCACTCTTAGGCTGCCTCACTTTCCCTGACTTTTTCAGCTGCATATCCTCCCCACAAATGTGAGGGGGGACCACATTTGCCTTCTCTGACTGCAATTTTGCCCTCACAGGGTGCACACTTCCTCCTGGAAGTTGTGTTTGCTTCTATGCGTTCTGCACCATCTGCAGTCCCTGCATTCACTGCCCAGGTTCCTCTTCACAGGCTGTCTCTTGTCTTTGCTTGTTCTGCGCTGATTCTGCAGCTGACTATAGCCTTAGCCTTTTGCTACTTTGTACATTTGCTGCTTAAATTTCTTTTCCTGCTGATCCTGCAGCCAGCAATGCTGCCAATGGTTGTGTTTGTGTGCTGTGTCTCATCTTGCTTCAGGCTGCTGTTCGTGACTACCTCAGCCATACTCACAGCCAGCTGCAATCTTCCTTTGATAACTTTATATCTATATTCTATATAAATTCTGTTTCTAACTATATTCTCTCTATAAGTCTTGTTTTGCCACCCAGTCCTGTGGTCAGCTTGGCTCATTTCATCTTCTTCTTTCATGACAGGCTGTTTCTCTCACTTTGATCACATTTTCAGGGTCACCATATGTCAGAATAAATCAGCCAAGACTCCATTTTCTTCATGCAGAAAGCCAATTCTTTATTCACAAAGCTCATGTTTATAGGAAATATCAGAAGGCACTGTGTTCAACCTAATTGGTCAGCAATACAGTGAAACTCAGTTCATTGGTTACTAAGGATTATTATATATATGTCTATCAAATTTTCTCTCTCTAGATATGTTCACATTTTTCCTTTGTGGGTTCCCATGAGACAAATCTTATTCACACAGGTGTATTTGTTTTTCATCCTCAGAATAGATTGCTGTTAAAGAAACTTCTCATTCTCTACATAGCTTCACATGGGAACTTGCAAATTGCTTGTTAGCTGCACTTACTCGAAATGACAGGCCAGCTTTGGCAATTTTAGCAGAGTGAGGCCTGATTTCATAAGGCCTTTCTTTTATAATCCTACCTGTCTACACGACACTTACAGAGCCCAAACAGATAAATGTGCATACTACACAGAGTTTCCAATAACTTGGGGGAAATACGCTGATTTCTGCTGACTAAGCATCACCTTATAGGCATACTACTAGTATATAATTCTAACACCACATGTGTCACAGCAATGTGAATTTTTTGGATAAAACACTAGCAAGACCATGTCATACTATTTATGAATATCCCAGTACCACTATCACCTCACATACAGCTTATCCAGACCTCTCCCAAGCCCTGAGAAAGACTTTAGAGTCTTTAATGCAGTTAACAAATAGCAATGTCTTCTGTCTATCAAGGCAAATAGTTCTTGTCCCTCCACTGTGCCAGCTAACACCATTCTCAACCAGCTAACCCTGCAGAAGGCCAAATACCTCCTACCACACATGTTTTTAAGACTACTTTTTAAGATATTTTTCAATAATAAGTTTATGCTAGGACTGAGCAAGCTTGTAGCAAAGCAGTAAAATATAGTATATTTGTGAATACAGCTTCCAAGAAATTTTCAGAAACCTGTTTATTAATGGTCATGTGTTTTTTTCAGGAAAACTGTGTTCCAAAGAACAGAAAATAGAACATTAAAATAAAAGAAATACTGAAGGTCACAACATATGCTAGTGTGTCTTTGTCTGCTCATGGCCTTGTGCTATATTTAGACTATTCAAGAACATTATGTGGAAGGATTAGTGTTTTTATGTAACTTAATGAATTATCAAAATATTTCTGTTTTGTAATCATGATCTAATTACTAAAAATAGGCCAAGTAATGAAAGATCAGGTTTTATTACAACCTGACATTTTTAATCTGGACAGGAATTCAATTCAGTGAGCAATGCTCTTTTCCTCCCCACAGATACCATACAATCTATCAACAGCATACAGCAAATCTCTGCTGAATGAAAGACACAACTTCAAGTGGGTTATCTGTCTGCACCTAACAATTTAAACTCTTAGAAAAAGGACAAAAACCCCAGGAAGATTACACGGTAACATTTTTCAACAGCTTTCAAAATACTTTGCTGTAACACAACACAGTTCTTAGCTGACTTGTGAGCTCCCCGTGAGCTTAATGAAACAGCTGTATTTGCTGCAATATATATTTATGCAATATATATTTATATGCTGTATATATGCAATGCATAATTGCATCTTAAACGTTAGCTAAGTCACAGATATATTCAATATAAGAATATATATGTGAATATTATATATTATATTCTTATATTGAATATAATATTCAATATAAGAATTAGGATTATTTATCTTAAAAAATTGTAGTGGTAAATTATAATGTATGAAAACAGGGGAAACTATGTAGAACAAAGCCATTCTATTTACACAATGGGGAATAGGATTGCTTCAGGTTGCCTCAGTAGTTTTAACATCGTCCTCCTTTCGGTGAGCAGGATTGTTCTTCTGAGACCCTATGACATGAAATCTTTACTAGGATAATTTTAAAAAGGATGTCTCAGAAGACCAGAAGTCCGGTTGAGTAGAAAAACTGATATTATAGATTAGAGAGACCAAGACTTCCATCAACAGCTTATTTTTGTTGACAGCAGCTAGACAGACGAAGAACATGGCAGCCCGTGAGTAAACCCAGCGGCAGTCACCACCCGCGGTACCGCCGTGCACCCCACTCTCCCGGCTCCGGGCCTGCACACGGCGCCTCAGCCGCGGAGAGCGGGCAGCGGGCGTGCCCCGGGCCGTGCCGGGCGGGGCCGAGGGCGGCCCGGGCTCGCTTCGCCTCCTCCCGGTTCCTGGAGCGTGGATCTTCCTCATTGGCCGAGGGCGCTCCCGTCCCACCCCGCTCCAAGGCGCCGCGGCCCGCGCCCCTCACAGATACTATGGCCGCCCTCACAGACACTGCGGCCGCCGGTCTCCGCCCTCGTCGTCCCTTCGCTGCCCCTCCCTCATGCCATATCTTTTCTAATCTTCCCAGCCCTCACCTCTCAACCTCCAGGACTTTCTTCTCCTCCACCCCCTTTCCAGCCACTCCCACCGTTCATCTCCATATTCGTTCTTTTGCACCTGTTTCCTCTGCCCCTCCTTCTCCTTCCCAAATGCCACCTCGATGCCTCCGTGTTGCGGTAAAGCGGCTGCTCTCTCTCTGCATCGCTGCCTCGCCTCACGCCCTGCAGGCGCTCCCGGCCGATCCCACTCGTGCTATCCAGCCTTTCCCTCGCCCTTTCGCGCTAACAAAACGCTTTTTCAGCTGTCGTGAACCACCTGTGCAGGCAACTGTAGCAGCAGTAAACGATGGGGGCTTGTGTGTAGTCTCGACATGCTTTATTCAGGTTTTGATTTTAGTTTGTATATCCTGCACGTGGTTTCCAGCTTTTTAACTAATGCTGAAGTGTGTTGAAGCGCAGGTGGGCGATATCTGTGAATGTTTACATTTGTTTCTCTTGTTTGGTCTACTACCGTCCTCTTTGTTAGTGTTTTTGATATCAATGTTCTTCGTAGCCCATACTCCTGCGAAGTTTTTTTTCTGTCCTAGGTAATTTGTGGTTTGCTAAACCATGCGGGCATGACATGTGGTTTCCTCTCTCTGCACACATCAAGGACTTCATAAATCACCAGGTTAAGAAGTGCTGGGGTTTTTGGGAAGACAGTTGTATTTTTACATAGGTGGCCACATTTAAGTCTGTGGGTGCTTTGGGATCTTGTTAAATACTGAACCGAATCAAATGTGTAAAGCAGCAGCTGAGGGGCAGCCTGTTGGCTCACCTGCGTGGTTTGCTCTTGGCAGCTGAATTTCTTCCTCCTTGTCAGGCTCCCTGAGGTTATTTGGCAACACTTATAGGCTGCCACGACTTAGGTGTGATCAGGAGAGCAGAAAACACACGGGTGTGAGGAAAGGAGCACAGTTTGAACTGGAGTAGTCTGGTACTTGATGGGTGCAGTGCAATTACTGTTGTCTTTCTTTAGCACAGTGCAAATACATAGTGTTAGTGTAATGGACACTACATAAATTTTCTCTGATTTTCCTAAATTCTGCATTTTTTCCCAGTGTTTTCCCCCATAAAATCTCATGGGGACATCTGTAGTTATGAATAAGACTATAGTGGTGCAAAGCTGCAAGCAGTTTTGTCCTGTGCCACTTCTCCGTAAGAGGCATCTCAGAGTGATGTTGAGCACTAAGGCTGAGCCCATGTTTCTCTGTGAGCAGATGAGATTGCCTGTGAGAACATCTGTTGGGCATGTCTGCTGCACAGCTAATAACCAGATCTATCAGTTTCTCCTTCCAAGCCTCAGTGCCAAGAGCATTTCAAGAGAAAACAGGGCTTAGCCAGAAAAATCCCTGGCTGCTGAATTATACCCTAGGACCTAGGCATGTCAGAGTAAGAGCTTTATGTGCCTAAAGCTGCTTGCTCTTTCTGAGATGAGGGAACAAATGTACAATAAGCATATTTTTAGCCTAGTTATTTATCTCTTGTAATATCCTACTTCCCCCCTCCTTTTTTTTTTCTTTTTGACTGTCTGATCCAGTTGTTATTATGGTTCCTAAAATGATGGAAATAGACTGATCACAATTCAGTGAGAACACTCACATGTTGCTGCATTTTGTTTCCTTCCTTCCTGCCTATCCCTAAAAAGTAAAGAATACTCTAAATCTGTTCATACTCCTTTCTTATTTCATGCTCTTTTTATTCTCAAATTCTGTAGATACCTAAAGAGTTGTTTAATTCAAATTGTGTATACTTTGGCATGCTATTGAAACTCCTTTGTCACTGATCTACTTTTTCCTCTAAATCATTAAAAAGAGAAATTCTGAATTACTGCTGCAGAATTCACCACTATTTGTGTTTCTAGGGTATGGGATTTATTTGCTTGCCTCATTATCAAAAACACTGGAGTCTTCAGTCTTTTTTTTTTCACATCTATGAAGATCTGGTATAATTTATTTTTCTTAATTTATTTTTCTTTAAAACCTTATATTGAGGAATTTTAAAAAATCATTTTGATATCATCTAAGATCTTATTACTGCCTGGAAGATATTGGGAGAGCTCCCTTTCTAACTGAGTCTAGGTTGCGTCAGCTACTTGTGGGCAGGGTGGCAGTAGCATGATGTGACTTGCTAGGATTGTAAGGAAAAATCTGGAGATAAACTAATGCTGCAGTTACTAAGGCATAAAGCTTGTGGAAAGGCAGTGCCTGTTAGTCAATTCCACTAGCACAGGGAAAAGGACTGAGATTTTGGATATATGCGAGCCCTCTTAATTTTTTCACTTCAAGTCTCAAGACTGGCTTGTGAGCTTAAATTCTTTCCTCCCTCACTGTTACAGGCCACTGTCTTAAAGCCTTTTTCTTCTTAATCCAAGATGCTGCCTCTTGTCAAACACTGCCTGCTTCTATATCCATAGTGGCCAAATCAGTATTAACACTGCAAGCCGCGTGACAGCCCTTAATCAGTTTGCTTCGGCTGGCACTTGTCATCCATCGCTTTAGAAGATCACTGAGTACCTCGCACGGTCACAGATTCCCCGGGGTGGCGCTGCCATGCCCGGGAGCCCACGCGCCTGCGGGACCGGCTGCGAGGCTGTGCGGGGTCCCTGCGAGCGGCGCGGCCCGCACTCCCTGCGGCTCGGGCGGCTCAGCCCGCGGGCTCCGGCCCCCGCCGTGTCCACGCGCGGCTGCTCCCGCCCGTCCCAGCCCGGCCGGCGCATGCCCGGGGGGCTGCGAGCATGCGCGCAGGGGCGGGCGGGGCGCTCCGCCGCTCCCGTCGGCCCGCGGCTCCCGCCGGGCGTCGGCGGCGGAGCGAGCCCGCCCCGGCCGGCGGTGCCATGCTCAGCGGGGCGGGCGCCGGGCAGCGCGTTGCGGCTCGTCTCCCCCGTGTGGCCTCGCCCGCGGCGCTGGGCAGCGGCGGCAGAAGCGAGAGGTAGGGGAGGACGGGGGCGCGGCCTGTCCCGTCCCGCGGTGCCCGGTGCGTGGCGGCGGCGGGGAGCGCCCGCGGCCCGCACAGGTGTGCGGGCTCCGAGCTGGCGGCCGGGGCCTCCTTCGGCGTGGGGAGCCGGGCCCGAGCCCCCGGCAGGGGTTCAGGCGTGGGTCCGCTCCGCGGGTGTCGGGACGCGCCGGGGCGGCTTCGCTGCCAAGTTGTCTGGGGAAGGGAAAACTGCCCGAGCCCCTCGGCTGGGACGGAGTTGCCTTCGAGCGGGCCTCTGGTCTTGAGTGGCATTTGTGCTGTGCTTCGTCCCTTATTTATCGTGAATAATAATACTAATGATATTTCTTAAAGCAATTGGCTCTTTGGTTCATAATACCTTACTTTCATAGCGATGGACTCCATATTTTGGTGTGTCTGTAGTACATGTGTGGAGATGGGCTGGGGGAAGGCATCAGGTCTCCATCTGGGTTTGTAGCTGAAAGTGAGTCTGTGTGGGATTGAAACCAGTGAACAGATTGTATATTTCTAGCTGGATTACAAAAATCCACATACTTACTGATGCAGGGTGATTTAGAAAGTTTTTTAGTAAAGTGCTCTCAAATTCCCTGTGTTTATCTTGTGCCTCTTTGCGGTGTGCTCATACACATGCGATAGCAGGGAAGATACGCAGAAGATGAAATGGTGCTGTGTTGGCTTCCTTGCTATATCTGTAGGATAACAGGCAAGCCCCACTGGTGTTTCCTTTGTAAAAGTAATGTTATGACTTCAGTTGTGTCCAAGCAGCTGCTTTGCCTTATCTGTGCTTCCTGATTATTTTTTTAATGCTGTATAGCTAAAAGCCTGTTCCAGCACTTATCTTCTCTGCCCACTCCAACTGGGGTTTCTTTGGATCCTGTGCAATGCACACGGTACCATTTTGTTGATCTCTGCAGCCCAACCAATTGCAGAGACTGTCTGAAGTCAATTTGTGTAATGAGAAAGTTGGAGGCATAGATGACTTTTCTTGTGTGAACTTTCATTTCCAGTAGAGCCTATTGCTTTGTTATGACATGGTACAAAGCCTGCTCAGCACCAGGAAGGGGCAGAGCAGAGAATAGATCTTGAGTAATTTCACTAGGACGTGCCAGAGACTTGATGTTCTCTTGAAACAGGGTAGATGAGTTCAGAGATTTTTCTACAAAATGATGATGAGAGCTGTCTCATGTGTTGGCACTGTAGGTTAGCTTGCCCACCTTATAGTGTTTAAATAAGGAACAATAAAATGACATATTCTCAGAATACAGTAAATGGTGGCATGATGGTTTTCATAGCTTCAGAAATTCAGGGTGAAGTTCAGCAGTTCCCCAGAAGGAAAACAACAGTGTCAACTTGTTAAAACTTGCAGTGTATTGGCAAGGGCCAGGCTGTGAGCATATCTGCATGATTTGGAAATGGTTTTAGACAGCATTTCCAGGGCAAGCTGCTTTTCTCAGCATCTTGCTGCTTAATGTGACTCCAAGCAGAGATCATATGTACAAACATTATTCTGAAGGATGGAGTTAGGATTTGATCCATGACTTGCTTTGGGAAGTATTTTTATAGAGGAGAAAAATGATCATTTTATGATCATAATATTCTACACCTGTAAAAATGTGAAATGCACCTTTTTTTTTTCCTTTAAGATATAATTTGTGCCCACATTGGCTGAATGTAGGAGCCCAGAGCAGTCTGACATCCTCTGAAGTTTATGCAGCCTATTTAGATGTTCCTTCCTAAGTCAGTGACTTGTGTGCACTCTCAGGTCTGTTTAGCAAATTTGCTTCAGGACTGAGTTTGAATTTTTTTGTTTTAAATTTAAAATGTGATATATTCACTACCAATAAGAACTTAATTGAGAAAGAAATTAGTAATAATTAAATGGTGAATGTGCTGGATGTGGCTGGACTGTAAGCAGCAGTGTTCAGGACAATCTTAACAGTTTTCTTGAAGTAAGAGTGACTATCCAGTTGTCTAGCATGTATTTCTTGAAAACATATTTCTGGGGTTTGAATGGCCTTATTATTGCTTTATGTTAAAGCCAGTCAGTTTGAGCAATCTTGCTTGAGTCTTTTAATCACAATTTATTCTCACCTTAGAGGGAATATATGAAGGAGGAGGTGGAGGAGTGTGCTGAAGATGAGGCGACTGAATCGGAAGAAGACCTTGAGTTTGATGAAAGAATTGGATGCCTTTCCAAAGGTTCCTGAAAGCTATGTGGAGACTTCAGCCAGTGGAGGCACAGGTAGGCCTTGCTGAGATGCTGATACTGATAGAAACTTCAGCATGAGGAAGACAGGCATCTGTGTTCCCTTGAAACTAGCCAAAATTGGTTCCTTGAGTGCTTTGGTGGACTGACTGAGCTCATCCCTTCAAGTAAAGACATAATATCTAATGCAAGCTGCTGAAGGGAGATTTTTGTATAAAGCTGGTGAGACTGAACCCAATGTAAAAGTTAGAAATAAAAACTTCTAACCAGTTGCAACTGGATGTGCACTGTGCCAAGGCTGTAATAAAACTTTCTCATTTGTTGTCTCACCTTCTTGGTATCAGGTTTCTGGGTGAGACTGAGTGAGCATGACCCGAAATGATGATGGGATTCAATACTATGCTTTTGCAGAAGTAGAAAAATATTCTCCAGAGACAGATAAGTTGAGCATCAGGATGAAGAGTAGTTTTCTAAAGTTTTTCTCTTGAAGGTGTACTAAGATTTTAAGAGTAAGGAAAGCCATTTGGAGAACAAAACACTTTAATCCAGGACATGTGCTTGTACTTTCCCTGTTAGTTACTTGAGCTTCTCTGAAAAAGCTGGAGCTGTAAAAAGGACCTTTCTTTATGTATCTGATCATAAAATTTTGCCTTTAGGTTGAGCTGAGTACCCTGATTTGAAAATAGTGACTTCATCTCTTGGACTGTTGGAATTATTTGCAGATAGGAAACTGCCAGCACTTAGAAGTGGAGGACAGAAATCTCTCTTGTGTGTGATTATGTCTGAAACTCAGTTGAATAAAAAGTTGAGGAAGCAATTGCAACCTACAGATAAGCCTTTGAAGTTGTTATGCCTCTTATAGTGTAATAGGAAATATCACAAGGTTCTATATTACTTTGCTGTTTCCTCAAGTGCACTGTTAATAATTAAAGGATTATTGTATATTAAATAATCTCTAAGAAGTATTTAAATAATTCTTTGTTAATGTTCGTCCCACTTCCTGAGGAAACAAGTGTATTGTTTCTATGTTGTAATTTGCATAAAACCACCAAATGCTTAAAGAATACTTTTTTGTAGTACAGCACCATCCTTCATGAGACCTTTGCTTTGCTGAATGGTGCCTTAAGGAGTTCTCAGCACCAGAAGTTACTTTAACATTCTTTGGTTTTATCCCAGTAACCTTATAAATGACAATATGGATTGTCTTTTTCTGTGCCATTGTGAAATCTGAATATAGTATTCCTGTTTGATTCAGGATTGAAGTGTCAGGCTAACTTTCTGATGTGATAGGGATCTAAAACATACCAAGACTCTCCTCTCAGACTTTCGTGCCCTTCAAACCCATTGCAGAAGAAGCACTGGTCTCTCAAACAGGCTGCGACTCCAGCTCTGGGGCTGGGAGATCCTTCAGGAAAGAAAATTCTACAAGACTTTCTTTTCCTGTTCAGATGTACACATACATTTGCTCAGAATGATCCAGAAAGCAGCTGTGGCTCTCACTGTGTTCATGTGGCTCTGGATAGCTGGTATGGCTCCAGCTGTCCTATTGTTGCACAGCCAGGGTGAGCCTGACCTACTGGATCCAGAAAGAAATTGAGAGCCAGAGTAATTAACTGATTAGTGCAGTGGACCTGAAGGGTTTCATGTGTGTGGTTGTTACATAGTGCCAGCTGAAAGCTGGAGCTGGAAACGTTGCTGATCCATACAGCAGCCAATAGCTTCTGTCCTGGTCCCCAAGGACAGTGCCTTTATTCTCTGCTCCCACCCCTGCCTTGGGGACCACCGTGTAGGGAGTTGAAGCCTGTCAACAGTGAGCTCGTGTTTTCTCAGGTTGCCCTTCATGGATTCCATAGAGATATTCCACAGAACGTAAATGAAAAAACCTACAGTGCCAATAAGCTGTACAGATTGCTACTATGCTCCATAGCTGAAGTGTTTTCAAGCTTATAAAAGCCACAATTTAATAAAAGGGGCATAGCAGGTGCTTCTGTGCATCTATTACTGTGTTTCCAACTGTGCAGCAGGGTGATCTTCCCCTTGCACTGTACAGCTTTGCAAATGTGATGAGTAGGCTGCCTTGGAGATAAGTGAATTACATGTACCACTAAAATACACCAATTAGTTTTATCCTAAAAATAATTCCAAGTCCTTCACTTATTGGTGGAATGGATAGCTGCCTGTTGTTTGTTGCCAGAGAGAGACTTGTTTGAAATGTTGGGGTGGGAGTCATGACTATGCAGCTATACACAAATATATAATATAATGTGTCTTATTTCTGTTGTCTGCTAGCTTATTGAGTCTAAAACTTGATATAAAAAATTGTTATAAAAACTTAACTTGTAGACAAGTGGAGGCTTGAAGGAATTTCACGATGCACTACCTTCTTCTTTCATGTTGGAAGCTGGGATTGAGTTTTCCTAGACTATCCCTGACAGTGATTTGTGTGTGCTTTATATGTGGAGGATGATCTAGTCTGTTCTTAGATTTTCCATACAGGGATGTCATAGCCTCCTAATCATTCCAGTATTTGACTGCACTTAAAAAGTTCTTTCTTGATGCAAAGGTAGGATCTCTTACTCTTTTCCACTCCTGTCTGCAAGCAAATACTATCATTATGGAAACAACTTTCTAAGAGCAGGTTTTGGGTTTTTAAATCAAAGGTACCAGTGTTGTAATGGTAATGCTCAAATTCTGGAATTGTTAAAATTTTGTTCTGCTTATGTTTCTGAATAATATTTCTCACAGTCTGAATTTCTACTCCTTTTCTTCTGACCAGTGTCTCTGATAGCATTTACAACAATAGCTTTCCTGACTATAATGGAGTTCATGGTGTACCGGGACACATGGATGAAATATGAATATGAAGTAGACAAGGATTTTACTAGGTAACGTTATTTGTTAGAATTCTTTTTAAAATGTTAGTTGCCTGCATTTCAGGAAAGAATAGATCTAAAATGTTCATGTGACTTGAAAACAATTCATAATTGAAATTGCAAATTAAATAATGCAGGGATTTGATTTTTCATGTGTTGATTGTTTTGGGGCTTTTTCTACTATGTAATCTATGGATAAGATAAATTGAGATTACTGCAATGAAGAAGTCAAAATAGTATAGGTTTGTTATTGAAGGAGCTCTCTTAGGAATGACTAGGTAACAATTCAGAGAACACTGTAAGATATAACTCCTCATCAGGTAGGTAAACCCACCCCTGTGGCTGGAGGCTTTCTCCAGTTCATGTGGTTGGTACATGTCCTTTGTACTTTGTGCTGCTGTAGGTGAGCCTGAAGCACTCAGAACTTTGACAGCATTATCTAAAGGTTGCTACTAATTTTGTCTCCTGATACAGCTCTCCTGAAAGATGTGTTTGCTCTTGGTTTCATGTGCCTGTCAGGACTTGTTTGCCTTTCTTCCAGAGCTGGTCAGGCACCCAGGAGTCCCTGTGAAGTTAATGCAGATTTTGTGCCCTGAACACCTTTAAATGTTATGTGTCAGTGTCGTGGCTTGACAATGGCACCCACAGACTGAACTGTCTGAAACGGAACTGAAATAACCTTAAGAGCCGTTTGGGTAGTTGCTGTGGTAACAGGCTAAAGATACATCTATTATTGCGTGTCTTGCACATCAGAAATAAGTAATGAAAAACAAAAAATGAAAAATTTGAAGGAGCTGCATCAAAACCTCAAATGATAGTAAATCCATTCAGACAGCTGGGATTTCACATTTAGGCCTTTGCTGAAGTAGCTATATCCCAAGTGAAGCAATACAGGAAGGGTAGTTCAGAAACTGTTACGAGATTTGGAGTATGTCCTACTACAGATTCCCCAGTTTGATTGTGGGTTAATCACTCAGCCTGTGGTTCTTCAGTTTGAACCAATGGAGATTAATATAATTTTAACTGCTTTTCTCCTCTCTACTGACCCTGTCTGACCCAAGTTGAGCCAGTGTTGAATCCCTTGCTTATGTGATTTGCTTGAGGTCAGCTAAGTCACAGAGGAAGCTCCCTGAGAACAGAACCCTGTGACTATAGTGAGGGAGTTTATTCCTTATAGTTTAAATGACTTTTGTGAAACTAACATGAAAACCAATAGGAAATGCCCAGAATATTGGAGAATGCCACACAATCAGATTTGTGGTGTGATGGAGGTTATCTCTCAAGTCACAAGTGCTTTAAGGTGCTCTCAAAATCCATGTTGCTTCACCCAAATTTTAAACAGCTTTATATTTATTAGTATAGATTTTGGTACTTTACTGTATTTCTGCAAGTGGTCTGAGATTTTTCTCTTGATACTTGTACTCAGTGTTACTTAATGTTTTTTTGCCTTTTTTTTCTTTCCAGTAAATTAAGGATCAATATTGATATTACAGTTGCCATGAGGTGTCAATGTAAGTATTCCATCAATGAAAGTTTTTAAACACTTTAAAGCCTCTTCAGAGAGCACACTTGATCACAATATAGTTGGATATTGTTCAGAATATTTTACCAGTGTCATTTCTTCTGATCTTAATGGCATCTAGTGATCTTGATGCCATATGACTCATTGAAGAAATGTGAGAAATGTAAAGAAGAACATCTGTGCCATCTCATTCTTATCTTGCAGAACCCTTGCTTTGTCAGTTAGCAGGAACAGGATCTGTTGTTCAGTCTCTCACTAGCTGAAATATTCTAAAAGCTCATTGTGAGACACAAATCAGCTAGAGGAATTTATAACAATTTCTATTTGTTTATGAACTTGGGATATATTAATCTGGTCTGCTGTTTAACAGCGCTGAAACCATCATGTAATTTAATCCTGCTTGTGAGCATAAGAGAGATGCCTTCCTTATTAAAGGCAACAGTCAGTATTATTTTGACATCATTTAGGTAATGAACTTTAATTGTGTTCAGTCTTGCTTGTCCTGGACTGAGAGAAGAGAGAATACTACTTCTACCAGGAATGCAAGCAAATTTTCAGGACACACTTTTGTCGCCTAGCTTAAACCTTGCATTAATTGTAATTAGTGAAATTAGCGTTAATTGTATGTCAGCGGGTTTTTTTTGTTGTTTTTTGCAAATAAACTTTTATCCTCTGATTTGACTAGTCAAATTCCAGACAAGCGCTTACAAGCACTCTGTTCAGTGCTTGTAAAACAGGAGAGAATATTTATGCATAGCAGATCCTAGAAAGCTTGTATGTGTGGTACATACAACTTCTCTGTAGGTGTTAAATCAGTGAGAAAATACTGCAGATCTGAAGAGTTTTTGGTCAATGTCCATCAGCTGAAGCTGAAGGTTAAATAGGTTGAAGGAACAATAACATATGCTAAAGTTTATCACTGTGAAACATCATTTCTACTTGAATTTTTTTTCCTTGTCCTTGATCGTCTGTGTGACTTAATATTTCTCCCTGTTTAAAATAGATGTGGGGGCTGATGTTCTGGATTTAGCAGAAACAATGGTTGCCTCTGCAGATGGGTTAATCTATGAACCAGTAAGTTGATTCTGACCTTTTTATTTAAAAATTGAATTCCTCTTGGTGCAAAGCACTACTGGGCTGGTTTGCTTGCTTGTGTTTTTTTTTTCTCCACCAACCTCTTAGAGGAACATTCTGTAGTTGATCTCTGTTTGCCATAGCTTCTGGGTACATTTGAGCATCAACTGCAGTTGAATTTACTGAATACAGTTGTGTTAACCAATATTTGGGTTTGAACTTGGTGAACAGTTGTTACTGGTGATCCTGTAAGGTTGAGGAAGCATAGCAGGCCTGGTGGCTTGTCTGTAGTGCTTCATGTGGCATGAGCCTAGAAATATGCAATCTGCACCTGGAGCCTTGTCTTTCAAAGATTGCTCCTTTGCAGTTCTGGGTAGGAAGGGACAGAACCTTTTATACTTGAGTACAAAATGTATTATTTAAGCTGCAAAGTCCTTTCATAAACTCTTCTGTGGTACCTGTGTGAAGTTGATTATAGCTCTATACCCACGCCCTAATTCTCTTCTGGGTTTCATGGAAGGGATGCATTCTGTGTGTTTTAATAGATGTGTTATTTTTGTTTCAGGTACCATTTGAGCTCACCCCACAACAAAAAGAGTTGCAAAGGTAAAGCACTGAGAGGCATGTTTATGGTTTGTATTATTTGTACTGGAAGTGACTTTGAAGTACACCAGAGGTACATGACACAACTGTGTCTTGAGTCTGATACCTCCTGCTTGTAATTTAAGAATGCAAACCTGCAGAAAGATACTAAGTTACTTTGCTTTCCTCATCATTTAAGATCTCTGTTATGGAAAAAGAAAATTGCCTTAGGACTTCAATGGGGTCCTGTAGTTGCAAGCCAAGATGAATGGACTTGCTCAGCTTCTGTTTCCAAATGAATGCTTGATAGCACAAGTTAAAGTCACGGATACAAATGGGTAAAATTTATCTTAATGTCAGAGCTGAGCCATTGTAACAAATCGGCACATTCTTGCAAAAACAAATCAATTATTTCCTTTAATAATTGACACAGTATTTACCATTTTAATATCTTGGTGTGTGTGCCCACTATAGTGATAATCTTGTAATAGTACTGAAGCTTTTTTGGGGGTCTGGCTAGTTTTACTATTTTGGTAACACACTGTTGTTAACACCTGAGCTTTAAATTCTGTATAACATATTATTCCCAAAGTTTAATGTAATGCTTTATTACTGTAGTCAACTTTGCTAACTTCCTGACTTGCAGCCTGCAATTGAAGCCAATGATGAATTATGAAGCTAGATTTTGTTTTACTGTTGCATGCTTTTACACTTGTCTCTAATCTTTAGGATGCTGCAACTAATTCAGAGTAGGCTGCAGGAAGAACACTCTCTTCAAGATGTGATATTCAAAAGTGCATTTAAAAGTGCTTCTACAGCACTGCCACCACGGTAAGAAAAACTGGGATTTTGTGAAATTATTGCTCTTCAACTCTGTGAATTAGACATAACATTTTATTGTGGTTATGATTCCACCCTACCTCCTATTGTAAGAAAAGATCTTGCTGCTTTTTAATGAATTTTACAATAGTGTACTTGATACTTGCTTTGGAGAGCTGTTGTTGTGAAAACCTCTGGGGTTTCCAAACTGGAGAAGGCTTCCAGGTTTTGTGTGTGTGCTTACACATACATACAGAGACATGACTAAATATATGCACACACCTTTTTATTCCATGTGGTTTGATGCCTCCTTCTTCTGTTTGGGAATGGGAATTAGTAATGCCACAGCAATACTAAACAAGAGTCTTTTTTAAAACCTACCTTTCTGTCCACAGCTTTTAAAAGTAGTGCTGCTGTTACCTGTGTCATAATGCTTCGTAATTTTAAAAGAATCAGCCTTTGAATGCACATGTGTTTTGTTAATTAATTCCTGTGTCTAAGATGACACTTTAAAGATTGTGTGGAGAAAGCTTGCTGTTTACACTTAATTCTAGCCACTCAGAAATGTTAAGAGATTAGTGCACAGAATGTTTAGTCTGCTGAATCTAGATGCTATGTGATTTTCTTTTTCCCCTCAAGGGAAAAACACTTTCTACATGAAAGCTGAAATTCTCTCTGCTTAGAAACAGCACTAAACAAAAAGATACTGAATAAAACAAAGCAAACACCAAAGCTGCCACACACACTTCCTGTGTTGTAATCTTCCTTCTGAGGATCAAATGTGTTCCTCCTTCCTAAGGCAAGCCTGAAGATGGCTCAAAAAATCTTTTTTTTTTCATTTGCTTGATGTCTTCAGATTAATTAAATCATTCTGTGCCTCTGTGTTGCTTGTTAGTGCAGTATTTGAAATGGTATTTATGCTTGAGATGTGTGTAAAAACAGTTGGTTTTCATCTCCCTCTAAAGAGCAGATTTGGAAACAGATTTGGTGTTGTGAACATCACAACATGAGTAAGGAGTGGAAGCTTTTGTAAAGAATAAAGCTGAAAGCTCTTCTTGCTACAGTGCTGTTCATGTGACCAAAATGTACTTAGTTCTGTTCATTGTAGCATTAAAATTTTCCCAAGGAGCCATTTTTGGTGAAAGGAAGTGGGAAAATATAAATCCCTGGGATGGTCTAATGTTCTCTGTTGGCATGTTCAGATATCATAAGTCAGCCTTGTAGGCCAGATCTCTGAATACAAGTATGAATGAAAGCTGATTGGTTTCATCAATTGACCTTTACTAGTTTCCCTCCCTTCCACCATCTCTGCTGTAATTCCAGGAGAATGCAATAAGGACAGGTAGATGATAATGCTGTGTCTTTATGCTAGGAAAAAGAGATCTAACTGTACTGCTGCTATTTCTGCAAGACAGTGGATATTCTCAAGTACTTTCTATGTTGTTTTTATTTAAACAGGGAAGATAATTCATTACAGTCTCCAGATGCATGCAGAATTCATGGTCATCTCTATGTCAATAAAGTGGCAGGGAACTTTCACATAACTGTGGGCAAGTATGTTCTGTCCAATTCCTGAAATTAAAAAAATCCCTTAACTTCTACATTCTATATAGTGCATGTCTGTATATGTGTGTGTGCTTTTGTGCTTCAGTTAACTGGGTTTGATTGACCTTCCTGTACTCATGCTTGGTATTTTTTCCTATGTAATACCTATTCTTGCACTGTTAATTTTCTTCATAAATTGCTAAAACCATGCAGTGCATTGTTACATGTGATGTAGTCATTATGAATTCAGTGTTTTATAAGGTGGAAACTCTTCAAATGCTTCCTCAGAGAGCAGATACAGAGTGCAGTTAACTTGCTTACTCATAGAACAAATGTGGTCAAACTTTTCTTAATCATTTAAGCAGTTCTGCAGCTTTTCATATCATAGGACTTGGTGACTCTTCACAGAAGTGTAGTGACTTGATGAGTTCTTGATATTTCTAAAAATGCAAGACAATAGTTTTGTGTAAGAGGGTTTTTGTGAGTCCAGGATTCCTGACCTTACTGCTCAGTCTGTCTGTAATGGATACTAATAAAAATACCATATTTAGGTTTTATATAGATATACACAATAGATATCAGTCTTTAAAACATACACATATATATATGTATGTAAAATATATTTAAGCATATATATGTTATACATGTGAGGATATGTACATATTTTATAAAGTATTTATTCAAATAGAGGAGGAAAGGTAATTTTTTTACATAGTCCTCTGTGGATTGATAAACCATTTTTTGCTTTCTTCAGGGCAATACCACACCCCCGAGGCCATGCACACTTGGCAGCCCTTGTAAGCCATGAGTGTAAGTTCCTTCTGTCATCTCCATACCAGCATGATTCATTTCAGTCAGACTGCTGTCTCCTAGTTCCTGTTAGGTTGCTGTTTTAAAGATGTTCTGGCTCTGCAATTGCATTGCAAAAACAAAGTGAAGAATATTCTTTGCAATGATGGGACTCCATAACAATTCACTTTCATACATTTGACATTATTAAGATTATCTTTAGGTTGCTTCTATAGTAATGATAACACTGGAATCTCAGATGTACTTTGGTGTAGCATAGATACCATATGAAATTCCTGTATTTCAGTCCAAACTACCTCTTTCCTCAAAGACCTTTTTAAAAGGTTAAAAATTTCTAACCTTCTTCCTTAAAAACTTAATTTTTGGATTATGAGTCTAGATATTAAATGTGTGTTGCTGCCTTACTTAATGTGAAGCAAAGGTGACTTATTGTGAAAAGTTAACTTGATTAAACCAGTTACAGTTGGTTAAGCCTCCAAATGTCTGCCCATGAATTTATGTTAACACAACTTTAATAATTTTATACATATTAAGTACCTGCCAAATAGGCAGTGTAGTGACTTGGCAGCTGCCTAATACTTCCTCTGTACATTTGATTTGCTAAACTTTCATCTTTTTAATGCAGTTGCTTACAAGAACATGAACTGTAGAATCATAGAAGTATTTGTCCAACTAGAAATTCTCTGTTATAAAATTATAACTCTGTTCAGCTCCACCATTTTTAAAAAATATTTTGGATTTGAGTTTTCTTTGAAGTGTGGGTATATCTAATGATGTGTACAGTGTTTTTTGGTAAATGCATTAATTAGAATATTTCAGTGTTGGAAAAGGGTGCATCTTTTTCTCTAAGTACAGAATCTCTTACTTTAAAAATGCTTCATTTCTCTATATTGTCTTTCAGCCTATAACTTCTCCCATAGAATAGATCATTTGTCATTTGGAGAGCTTATTCCAGGAATTATTAATCCCTTGGATGGAACAGAAAAAATTGCATCAGATCGTAAGTGCTGTGTGTTTAAAAAAACATTTTGTTTTGTTGAGTTTCCCAATAGTTACATTTAAAGTATTATCATTTCTCATAAATGTTGTGATTGCCCAGCAGTGTGTCAGGCTAAATTTGGTAGTGAGCAATGCCCTGTTCAGTTACCTACATGACATCTTAAATGTCATTTCTTTCTAATACCTGAACTGCTGTTCTGTGCTGTTTCCTTGGAGGTGATTTCTGGGTTTTTCCAGGTTTGTTATGTTGAAGTTACACTATGTCTGATCATATTGCAGCAGTATGTTACAGTGGAGAATCATAGATCTGATTGTTGTCATGATGGGGAAAAAATAAGCCTGATTTGGTTTAAAAAATAGCACCAGAGTCTTGGATTCCATTCCTGTATTTGGTTTGTCCCTTCCAAAGTGTGTTTTGTGATGAAACAGGATGGGTTTGTGTAGCACTTTGTTTCCTCATGTATAAATGAAGGAGAGTAGTAACCTGCCTTATCCCAGCACTGGCATTCCCTGTGAGGGTGAAGCCCAGAACCTTCTACAGCCACTGTTGTCTCTGAGCCAGTCAGTTCCTTGGCTCTTACAGCCACAATGGTTTAATGGGGTTGAAATAAATTGCTTCAGTCTATTGGTGTTTGTTCCCTTAGGGAATTGCACATGAGCATGCTGATGATGGCTCTAGAAGAATTCTCTGTAAGTGTAATGGAGAGAAAATGTGTAACCAGTTTAGAAGGGCCAGAATCTATCAGACCACTTTGAGATTTGTATACATCACAAAACATGTGATACTGTGAAACTTGTTCTAGAGCCCTGGCAAACACGACCTGTGTGTTTCATTTGAAGCTTTAAGTGGCCTGACCTTAGTGAGTCTTTTCATTACGTGGAAAAATGTAAATTTCTGAGTATAAATGGGATATATGTCTTTGCCATGGAAACTAACTTTGTGCAGATGGTGCTGAAGCAGTTTTGGCAGTGCTGGCATTCCTTGAAGAATGTCTCTAGTGCAGATGACTTTGCTGATTTATTATTTCTTTGATTTATTTGTGAATATCTCAGATGGCCTTTGACTCTGTTCCTGATTCAACAGTCTAAGATTTTTTTTTCTTCTAGACAATCAGATGTTCCAATATTTTATCACAGTTGTGCCAACCAAACTCCACACATACAAAATTTCAGCAGAAACTCATCAATTTTCAGTGACAGAAAGGGTAAGTAGAAAAAAGAAAAAAAACCATAGAGATAAAAAGTCTAAAAGTGATTGTTCATAACAAAAGTTCAAATGTGAAAATAGTACCATGGTTTTGAAAAGTACTCTAGCATGAAGAGACTCTTTGTAGAATATTCTAGTACACTAAATTTATCTTTGTAGAATATTCTAGTACACTAAATTTATCATACAGCAGTGATGGTAAATATATATATATATATGCTTGGTGACACATGCAAACTTCTTCTGTTAATGTTTTGCATTTATAGATCTGGAGTCTGATATTAGAATTAATGATAGACAGTAATTTCCACTTCACTGGAATGGTGGTGGTGGTGAAATCCTCCAAATTTTAGATCTGTAACCTAGTGTGTAGCTTCACAAATATTTAATTCACCTTTAGCTTTTTATCTGTGTGGGAAGCAAACAAACCTGCTGCTCACTTGAATATCCTGAACTTGGTTGTGGAGTGTAAGAAACAGAAACAGGTAGTTTGTATGAAGAACTGATCACACAGTAAGTGTCTCAGCTGTCTTGTTTAACCTTTGTTGAACCACCAAATTTAATTACTCTCAAGACCAGAGAGCTTCCACTTGTGGGTTTTGAGAGGCTTTTAATTCTGAATCCATAACAAGGGCAGTTAATGCAGCATAGTATATATCATAAAGTACTAATTTAAAGACTGCTGTGAATAGGGAAAAAATCCTTGTGTGTACTGGCTAGATGTCTTCTTTTCAGATACTGAACTCTGTTTTCATCTTTTATTCAAAAGCCAAAGAAAGAAATCTTTGTGAAAAGTTTAATTAAAAATGGCAGATAAAGTGAGAGGTGAGAAGAGAGCCTTGGGTTGTAAGAAAATGTGGGTATTAGTAGGATGAAAATTCACTGTATTACAGCCTGTGATGTTCTCTAAGAGAGAATAATTTTTTATTTCCTTGAAATTCCATGCTGTGCTTCTGAAAAATACTGAGGTAGGGGAAGTAGGATAGAGGCAATGTCTTGATGTTCAGCTTCAGATATGCAGGCCACTGAAGGGAAAGGTTTGCTCCAGAGCTCATGAAAGCTGGCTAAGGAGAGAATGAAGAGGAATTTCATCATGCTGTGTACTCCCACCTCCTGCTGGTTTAGCAATCTGCTTTGTGTTTTCTCTGCACAATCTTCAACAACTAAGGCATCCCTTAGACTTCTGTAAGCCAGTCAACAGCTTGTCTTATTGTTCCTTTTTTTTCATCTTGTATTCAGTTTTTTTCTCTTCCTATGTAACAGTGGTTCTTTCAATTAACTGTGCAGTCTAAGTTAGCTCTTCAGTTTTTAGTGGAGGTGTGTTTTTATAAAAATTGCTAAAACTACACATTACTTTGGAGAAGATCCTGTAAATAATGGAGATGAAGTGTCCATAATGTACTTGTTTGCTCTTGCTGCCTCAGTAGGCCACCCTGTGGCTTCCAGAGCTTATTTGTGTTTACTCTTAGGGAACCAAATACTTCTATTAGATGAGGTGAGAAAGGTTCCTAAGAACAACAATTCACTGAATACCTTTGTGCACTTATTTTGAAAGAGAAGCACATGTGCAGACGTGGAAAAAGGTGGTCAGACAGCCATGGTTCAAACTGAAATGCAGTGAGGTTTAATTGCCACATGGGCACATGGGGAAGCAGAGTTTGAGAGATGTGGGCTGAATCTTCTCCACTATTCTTGATGATTGAAATACTGTAGTTATTTATGTTAAAAAGATTTAATTCTAGCAAGGCTTCACTGAGCTATCTGATGCAAGGTTAGTAATTTTTAGCAGATTTTAGCAAGACTTTTAGAAGTTAAATCTTCTGCAGCAGTAGAAGCTGGAAGCGGATCAAAATGGTTTGCAGAAAAAGAGTTCTGTTTCTTTTAAGGGTGGAGTTTTGTGTGTTCTATTTAACTTCATGTTCTTCTTCCACCATTTGACCTCAAAAGACCAGTAAGGCTTAGGGAAATAACAGAGGAAAAACAAACAAAACTACAGTTTTGTACTTTGCCAGTGGCAAAGTTCTGTTTAATTACCTTTAGTCTTCTCTTCCTTTTTAGTATGACTGATCATCCATCTCCAAGTGCTGACAATTGTCATGGTTTGAAATAAGGAAAGCATTTCCTACTGGTTTGTTTTATTTAACCATTGCAAGGTTTTTGGGACCTGTTATCATTACTGATCCATTATTTCAGCATCCTTTTAATTTTGGTGTGGTAGCATAAAAAGCAGTATGGTTTTTGACAGCGTTAGCTAACTGAAGAAGTTGCTTAACCTGCATTTTCCAAAGTGGTATTCTGCTTTTTATTTTGTACCATATTCTGTGTGTTTTTTGAGCAGAAACTGTTACATATACAGAGAAATGGAGCTGTGATATACTGTTTTTCTGTTCAGTCCTGTTTATCTTGTCTTTTTGGTTCTTACTTGCTTAGGCATGGCTGAGTTTGTCTTCAATCCATTATGTTCTTTCCTGCTGTCCTTATGTATTTTCAGCCAGACTTACCTGGCAGTGCATTTATCAGCACCTTTCATTAACAACAAAATGACATCAGACTTTTCAAAGAAGCTTGTGTTTTTGTGTTCTGTCCTGAAACCTTTTAACAAAGCAGCCACACTCTCGTCCTTGGTGTCTTTTGGTTTGAGAATTTGGCAAATGAAAAGAAACTAGAAATTTCTCAGATTAGGACTGAGGTGCTGGGTAGTCATAGTGAGTTTGGGGTGTTTATTTATTGTGATGTATTTCTTGCTGTGTGACTGTTGTCTGATATGATGTAACTGACAAAAAGTTTGAAAAGAGGCTTTTGCCCAGAAAGGTTGGACCAAGTGTTCCTCAAGGTGCCTTCCAACCTGGTATTCTATGATTTATATAAATCCTCTGGGGACTCTGCCATTGCTATGGCTGTTGAACAAAGTCAATCTCATTAAGGTCCCACACTGAGTTAAGTGATTCTCAGTGGCTGATAAAGTAGGAAGAGCTGTGGCAAATATTACACCAGTGCACTCCCCTGAGTTCACAGGCTAGGCCAAGACTGTGCCATTATCCTCATAGGTACCAACACCAATCCAGTTATAAAAATCCTGTTTAGAGGACCACGTGAGCAAGTCTTGAGAGAATAGTACCAGAGCACAATAGTGAATATTGATATGCAGCACAGCAGACCAGGGACCAGGAAAGTAAATTTTCAGTTCATGGTGTTGGACTTTTAGAAGGTACTGATAAAAGTGGCCTTGATACTCCCCAGTCTTCTGTTCATTGATTAAATAACTCACTGTCATCCCATTTGTAACGCTGATTTTTTTTTGTGACTAATAGTGTAACTAACAAGTGTTTCTGTCTTTTCTTTCAGGAAAGAGTAATTAACCATGCAGCTGGCAGCCATGGGGTGTCAGGAATATTCATGAAATATGACATCAGTTCACTTATGGTGACGGTGACAGAAGAACACATGCCTTTTTGGCAGTTCTTAGTGAGGCTCTGTGGCATTATTGGTGGAATTTTTTCAACTACAGGTGATTATCAGTGCCTTCCTTCTTAAGTTCTATCTTTTTTTTTTTTTTAATCATGATGATTGCTATGGATGAGTTACAGGGAGTCCTATTAATAGGTTTTAGACAAAGTGCTCACTTGTGTGCACTGAAATGTGCCATAAATGCTACTCAGTTCTGATGTCCCAGTATGGCATTTCTGGTGTTCTGAGGGCCTGTTGTTTCCTTTTTGGTAACTACAGCAAAGTTAATTTACTTCTGGAAAAGCAAGGCTATATCTGTAGATATATAGATATCTATGTATATGTGTTTACACATGCACATACTGATGCTCTGTGTATTTCCTATCCCTATTGGGATCCAGTGATTAAATCAGTGACAAAAGTTGAGATGAAATTTCCATCTGAAGGAATTAGGAAGATTTTGCTTGTCAGTGTAGTGCTGGATTTGCTTCTTCAAAGAAAGAAAACTAAGTTGAAAAGGCACAATTCACTTACTGTTCAAGACATAATAGGGACTCTGGATTATGAGTTATTTCTTTCCTTGGCTCTCATTGGAAGAGAGCTCAGTAAAGAGGCTTCAAACCAAGAGCTGCTTTTCCAAGTAGATTTTCTGTCCCACACAATGTATTTTCACCCATGAGAGCTGGCAGAGAGAATTACATTTACTTGATAGCTTTGCTTTCTTGATGCATTTCAGAATGTTAGAATTCTCTCCTGCCCTGGCCTTGATATATCCATTATTCCTGTTAATTTCTCAGTGTTTCATGTATGGATTTACTGCACTGTGTCCTGTCTAAGTATGGTACATAGCTTTGTTGCAATGCTTCCATAAATAATAGATTTTTACTACTTGTTTGTTTAAATCTTGTTTGATATTGCAGGAATTTTACATGGCTTTGGAAGATTTGTAGCAGAAATTATTTTTTGCCGTTTCAGACTGGGCTCTTACAAATCCACATCGGTAAGGAGAACTTCTCTAAGTGTTTCTCTAAGTGATACAGCTGAGGATGGATGATAAGGACAGCTCTGGGATTTGGTCCTGGTAGAATTTAAGATATTTGCAATAGACCCTCCCCTTGACATGCATATTAGCAGAGATTCAACAGCTTTTAAAAATAGGTGGAAAACTTTAAAAAGAAAGGAAGTAGATTTCTCTAACAAACTGAATTAATGCAGCTGAATCATTCCCTTCACTGTCCTTACTATATTCTTTTTATTTTCATATTGCTCCAAAAATTACATGTTTCCCAGCTCAGGTCAGTTTCCCTGTCCAGGTTTTGGTTTCACATCTCCTTTTGCTCAGCATGCACATGGAAGAAGGGGCACTGTGTGCTGGAGGGGTTCAGTGCTGCCCCTTACTGCTCTGCAGGTTACTGCCAAGCAGTATGAAAGAGCTGAGCCTTCACCTTTCCCTTCTTTAGGCAATAAGAGAGTTGCTTCTCTAGCAACTACGTGATTTTACATTACTTTTATTTTTCCCATTTAAGCCTGCAGATACCTTTGAGACCTCTGCCTTTCTCTCAAATTTGGTTGAGGTTTGCCAGCTGGCAAGGTTATGTGAGTGGGGAGGAAAGAAGGCAACCAAATTTGTATAATATTTCTGTGAGAGGCTGGGTAAAAGGCATCCAGGAAATGTGCAAGGATAAAGAAATGTGTGCTTTTGAGGAGGGAGATTCTGTTTCTGGTCAAGCCATTAATAACACCTTGTTTTTCTTTCACCAGGTTCCCCTTCCTGATGGCCACACAAGCAACCACTTACCTCTAATTACAGACAATAACACACATTAGCCTCCTGAGAAAATTTTTTTCTTCCTGCCTGATACAGACTTTTTTATAATAAAGAAAACATTGTGCAATATCATGAGACAGTGCTGATGGGCAGCAAAAATTGGAGCCTTTACAAAAAAAAAAAAAAAAAACTCCAACAAAACAATTTGTGTAATTTTTTGTCTTTGAGTGCACATGGAGACATAGGAAACTGTGAGACCACTGAGGTGGATGATCTTCTGGAGAGCAAAGGAGTGTTGCTGCCAGCACAGTATTCATGGTCAAGCTGAACATCTTTGTGGTGGCTGCCCGTGACCACTGAAGCATCTTAGTGATCCCTGGGAAGGCTGCAGGCCCCAAGGAGAAAAGAGTACAAGTGGGATGTGTGGAAGGGCTGGCAGCAGCCACAGAGGGACAGTAACAGAGCTGGAGTTCCTCTTAAGTGTGCAAATGGGGGATTGGCTTTTCTTGTTTTTTTATAATGCTGGGGCTGAGGGCTAAGATGTCTTTCATACAGCTGGGGAGTGATCCTAGAAAATCCTTGCGAAGATGGGAACAAGAGATTAAGTAAGGTGGAGCCCAGGCTGTGATGTTGGTCACAACCACTGCCTTTGTGCAGCCCCACCATTCCTTAGTGGAAGAGACATGGAGCAGAGGAGTTCCTCTGTGCTTCCACACAGCCACAGTGCCAGCAGTGAGAGTGTCACAGCTGGCATTGGTGCAGAAGCACCCAAGGACTCCAAGAATGTGCTCCAGCCTGGACAGCTTTTGGAACTGGAATAAGAAGCTCTTTAAGTAAGGCATTTGACTGTGGTCTTGCTAGAAGGCAAGACCCCTAGTAAAAAGTCAGGAAATCTTTGTATGCCTCTTTCTTGGTAAAGAAACTGCTCTGATGGAATCCTTGTTGTAGCTGTGCTGCTCATGTGGGAGCCATGGGAGCATCCACATCCTGGGAATGGAGAGGGGAAGGGAGAAGGGGGCAGGAAGCTGCCAGTTCAGGCTGCCTGGGAGGTCTGCTAGGCCAGGCACAGTGTGGTGTGACTTCAGGGAACCTGAATCATATTGCTGCAGACAGGTGATGAGACAGGATCGGCAGAACTGATCCTTGCTATTCATTAAGGTTTTTGTAAATTTAATGAAGAGAGCAATATTGTATTGTAAATAGGCTACTGAGAAAGAATGTTATTAATGCAAATGGTGCTTTGAGAAATGGAACATCATGTTACTGCTGAACTACTGGTGTACACCTGTGGTTGAACAGTTACTCTGCCAGTGTAAAAAATTATTAATATGATTCCTTCTCAGTAAAACTGATTTAATAATATGTTAGAAGATGATGCTGATCCTGGCCTTACTCACCATGGAATTAATATTTTAATTAAGAGGACTAATTACAGAAAAATAAAAATCTCTGTGGAATTGTCAGATTTGACTGACTTTCATTAATGTACTTTCTAGGACACTTGGACTTTGTTGATGAGCATAGTGTTAATAACACAGCTGATTTGCTATGCAAAGTGAAGGGCTTCCTAAAAAGAAATGAAATAGTAAATAAAATGTGGAGAAATAAGGAAAGACGTGTTGAATTTGGCTATTGAGAAAAAAGTTCAAGGAAGCTGGGTCCTTGGGGATGACAGCTAGGTTTGAAGTTTTCTCTTTTGTGCTTTGTTTTTTTAACATTGATTAATCAAACTCCAGCAGCTTAAGAAACTCTTTGGTTCCCATTTCTCTTTGGGATTTCCTTCTGAGGTTCCTTTCCTACTTCTGCTGAGACTGGTTCTGATTTAGGCTTTTCCTAACACTTGTTTCTTATCTGCCTGGAACACACTGTACTGGTGGGAGAAACTGATCTCAGTTGACTTTCTGTAGCAGAATTTTAAATGTTTTCTATTCTCACATAAAAGAGCCAAGCAGCTTCATGTGTCTTAAATCCTTGTGTGGCATATTCATGTTGTTTTATCTAAAAAAAGTTTGTGTGAGGGCTGGTTGCTAATGGAAGAAAATTTATGATCGGATGTGAGGTGCTGCACTGCAAAGTGAGTGCAGGATCAGTTTGACCCTGTGCTCTTTGCTTTCTCTCCACAGTGAGTTTGGTAGTTGGAGCAGTACTGCTGACCCTGCTACCATGTGTTGTCAGTGCAGAGAAGTCCTGGAGAAAACAGTAGTTTATTGCAGGGGCTTCTTTTGGGTAACATTTATTTGCATTACGCAAAAGTGAGTGTAGGATGAAAAAATGGGAGGAATGGGTGTCCCAAGGGAAACAGAAGCCCAGAAGTTAATGTGATGTGTATTTTCTGAAAGGGAGATAATAGATGAAAATACTTTTTTTGGGGTTAGGAAAGATGGTCAAAATGATGTATTTTTATCCTTTGCTCTTACAGGCTGGTGAGGAGAGAGAGCCCAGGGGAAGACAGTTTTAACCTTTATCAGGTGTGTTCCCAGCACACCATTTGCACACCAGGGTCTGTCTGGCCAACAACCATTCCCCACTCCCAGGCAGGGTGGTTTGGGCTGTGTCCTGCTGCTGCCCTGCTCCCCCAGGGAGAGGCTGTGTTAGCAGAGCCCTGTCACCGTGCCTGCCTCAGACCTGGGGTGCTGTGCCTGGGTGGAGGTATCTCCTGAGTGCACCCCAGTGTTGTGGGAAGCTGGTGCCAGACCCAAGGGCTGGGGAGGGGTGGGAACAGATCCTGCTCCAGTGATGGTTTTATGGCTCAAGGGCAAGCACCAATCTGGGTTTTTAACAGAACAGGCCATCTTTGGCCATGTCACCTGCCAGCCAGCACCACGCAGCATTGACAAGTTACTATAAAATCTCTTGAGTTGTGATGGTACTTCCTGGGTGCCTTTCACAAAATAGAAAGGAAAAGGCAAGACTGTAGCCATCCCTGGCACTGCAGGGGTCCCTCAGTAAGGGGTTGCTGGTATGGTACAGCAGAAGGTGGGGTGAGATTTCAGTGTGCAGGGAGGCTGTTGGGGCAGGTACCTGCTCTGTGGACAGGGCAGCAAAAGCAAACTGGCAGGGCAGAGACAGGCTGTGATCAAACCTGCAGCTGTGAGAGAACACTGGGGAAAATCGATTGTGGGCTGAGAGAAGGGGTAAATTAATGTAACTTACCATAATAATAGTGTTCTAGGTGAGTGTGCTGTGCTCTTGAGTTGTGTATGAGGGGCTGTGGTGGGTGTGGCTGGGCAGTGGGACAGGAGGCTGTGTGTGGGACTCAGGCTGGCATGGATGCCACTCTATGGCTGCCATCTTTTTACCACCTCTGTATTGTGCATTGGTGCCTACTGCAGGACACACCACAAGAACACAGTCAAGTGGGTAAAGGAATGGAAATTTCTCTACATCAGGATCTTTTCGTTCTTTTCCCTGACTTTTCTAGCAGATGTTCTGGAACTCTTGCTAGTGGAGAGATGGGGAGGAAATGAATGTCTGTCTATAGCTGGAAAGGGATTAGGTTAAGAGATGTAGCAGGCATTTTTTAAAAAAGCAAACCCAAGCTGCTTTCCCCTGAAATTCTCATCCTAGAAACAGGTAAGTAATTTGAAAGAAAATTCACCTCTTTCCCTCTCAAAAGCTCTGTGGTGAGGACCTGTACTGCAGGTAGGGGGCTCAGCCTTTCTCTGCAGCCACTGGCTCTGCCTGGGGTGCCTGTTTGGGGTGTCCATGGCAGTACAGGGACATGGGCTGCTGCAATCAGTCCTGCGTGGAACTGAGCAACAACCTTCCTTCCTGCCCTTGCAGGATCTTTTAAAGCTTTTCAGGGACTGATCTGACAAACCAAGCCCTAAGCAGAGGGTGTAGTTGCTTAGCAAGGGTCAGAGGCAGATAATACTTGGTGTATAAATGCAGCTGTGATTAACTGAGCAGACAAAACCAAGGTCAGGGAGGCAGCTGTTGCCTTGTCCTTTTGCTGCTGAGCTCTCTGTGAGAGCATCTGTTGCTAAGGCTGTCTTGTGTAATGATGCAGTGACCCTGAAGCAGGAGGCTGTGATCACCTTGTCGCATCTCCAGTGGCTCTGGTGATACTAAAACTCTTTGCTCCCTATTTCTTCAGAGGCAGCCAAGTGCTGCAGCTTACTTCTGGGAAGATGGGAAAGAACAGCTTGTTTGGGGATACTTGCTAAGACCTCTGTTTTTAAAAGGCATCCCCAAAGCTGGGGTTTATTTGCACCTTCCTTACTCAGACTGGTGCAAAGATACTTGTTGTAAAAAAGATACTTTTATTTTTCTGCCAATGCCCAGTGAATGCAAATTATGTCTGATATTTGGCCTTGGCAGTGGACCTGCTGGTGAGAGAAAATGTCCATGCTTGCAATATAACGTTAATGTTTAGCAATTAATGCTTCAAGGAGCCTTAAGGGACTTTGCCTACTGCCTTTTGTGCACTGGCAAGGGTTTGATGGTGCAGGTCTGTCCACCATCTGCCCTTCCACACAGTGCTTGCGAGATCACTGGCATGCATTTGAGCTGACTTAGTTAAAAGCATGTGAAATAATTCATATTTTCTGCCATAGCTTAGCATCATTTCCAAAGCATTTCTGGTTGCTGCTGGCCCAGGAGAAAGGCAGTGTCACCTTTTCCTGCCTTCCAGAGGAGTTTTGTGAGAGCTGGTACATGAACTAATCAAAACATGAACCTTTAAGGCTGCGTAGTGCAGCCTCCCCTGGGTGAGAGCTGAAGGCATGCTCTGAAAACAAGTGGGGCTTCCACTTACCAAAATTCAAGCAAAATCTCACTGTGGCTTGGTTTGGGGTTTTTTGTTTGTTTGTGGTTTGGGTTTTTGGTTTTGTTTTGCTTTGCATATATATATAGAAATATTCAGAGTTGCAGGACCAGTAATTTTATTTGTGAAAGAATGAAACACAAAGCCAGACTGGTTTGGGGTCAGGGGAACCCTGGTATGGTCTGGGGACAAGAGGCAAACAGCTGCTGGCCAGGCTGGGCAGCAAAGCAGATTTCAGACTCTTTCAGCAGAACCAGTTGCTCTGCAGCAGCCACTTCTGAGTCCCTGCAGAGCCCAGGTGTTGGTGTCTATTGCTAGGTTTAGCTGTAATAGCCATAAAAATGGAACTGAAAGGGTTTGGGGTTGGGTTTTACCCTTAAAAATTTTCCTGTAATTACAAGGTGAGAGTGTATTTTG